>NW_028249171.1:560000-1160000 GCF_964263255.1 Lissotriton vulgaris
GAGTATATTGACTCCAGTGACCTCTGTCTATTACAGGAATCATGGGCAATTAACACACCACATAGGGTTGGCTATAAAACATATGGCATTGGAGCAGTTCCTTCAGTTAGGGGTAGGCCCTCTGGGGGCCTAATTATCTGGGTTAAGGTAACCCTGAAGATTAGGATAGAAGTTATGGATACAAGCTCGCCAGACATCTTGGCCCTTAAACTTAAATCTGTGGATGGGAGACTGTGTTATTTAATTAATGTCTATAATAGGCCATTACCCCACACTAAGGAATCGGTTATTCTAGCTAAACTAGACTCATTCATGGGAAGGGTGGTTGGCAAAGAAGCAGTTATAATAGGTGGTGATTTAAACTGCAATTTTGAACCTGTCCCAGGACTTATTGATGTCTTCAAGGATGAAGACTTTGTAAATAACATCCCGCGGTTGGACAACACTAAGTTTGTGAAATGTTCCACCTTAGCAGTACAAATAGTGAAGTTGATGGCTGACCACGGTCTTAGGGCATGTAACGGCCGCCTTACCTCAGATGTTTTTAAAAAAGCCTACTTTCTCAAAATCTGCCATTAAAAGTAACCTAGACTTTGTGATTGTTTCATTATCCATCTGGCAGTATATGGTTGACCTTGAGGTGAAGGATAGGTCAGAGAGTGACCACTACCCTATGGAATTAACTATAGATGCACTTTTGCTTAAGAAGTCTAGTGATGCATTGTCTCTGGAGGCACACAATACTGTCCCAGTGATGAAACATTGGTCAGCAACAATAGACGAGCCTTAAAGTGGCCTCATGTGCTAGAACATGGTGACACTCTCTCGGCAATATACACATTGTCTGAGACGACCTTTGCTCCCTTGTCAGGGCGAGACACCACTACTGAACAATTTATGGTATTGCACAAGGTGTTTTTTAAGACATTGAAAACATTATTAACAAAAATGCCAAAGAAGAGGCAGCAAAATGTAAGGAACTTGTCCCATGGCAAAGCATGGTATGACAAGTCCTGTAGGCTAGCCAAGGGGGAGCTTACGATCGCCATAAAAAAACAAAAGTCAAAATGATGTTAAACTAGCCAGGGAGGCGTACAAGCGCATTCAGATTACCTCAAAGAAGGCCTGGGAGGAGGCTATCTGGGCAGAAATGTTGGTTGCCGCCAAAGCGAAGGACACTGTAGGGTTCTGGAGGCTAGTTACCAATGGGAGCCATGCAGGTAGAATAGTGAAAGATGTATATCTCGATGAATCCACATGGGTGAATCACTTCACGACTCTATATCAAAAATTTGATAGTGGTATAGACAAGTGTAGTAAGATAGCATCGTGGGCCCCTCCCCAGATTGAGTGCCTAAACTTCTCTATTGATGAAACAGAAATGGCAATTAGTGCATTGAAAAATGGCAAAGCCCTGGGTCTTGATAAAATACCCGGGGACTTGTATAAACACGACAGAAAGGTCTGGGCTCCCTATGTAAACTACTTATTTAATGTCTTATCTAGTAATTGTAACTTTCCAGACAGCTGGCGGGGTGCCCAGATTGTCCTAATTTTTAAAAAGGGCAACCGGTCTGAGCCCTCTAACTATAGACCGATTAGCCTAATGGACATTCTGCAGAAATTATATTCAAGGCACATACTAACCCGTATACACTATTGGCTAGAGGAGAAAAGGGTACTTACAAAATTGCAAGCTGGGTTCAGGAGTAGGGTCAGTACCATCGATCAGGTTTTTAGGTTTTGCTGCCTCTACTGGAAATACGTACTAATCAGGAACGGGCATTTATATGTCGCTTTCGTAGATTTGAGAGCCCTTGACGAGGCTGGGATGCCAGGATGCCTTCTGGCTCAAATAATTCAGCTGCACGCCAGGAATTTCGCTAAAGTGAGATGGGCGGCTAATGGTGAACTGACCCAAAATATACCAATAGAGTGTGGCGTTCACCAAGGATGTGTCCTGGCCCCAACCCTATTTTCACTTTTTGTGAACGACATCCCTGCTCATCTGGAGGGCTGCACGAATGATTCGCCCCAACTTAAAGGAGAAAGGGTGCCTGTGTTACTTTTCGCGGACGATACCATCTGGATTTCGCAAACCAAGAAAGGTCTCCAGGCGCTACTTAACTCCTTTAGTGAATACTGCGACAAGAAAGGGCTGGAAATTAATGTGAATAAAACAAAGTGCATGGCCCAAAATCCAAGTAGGCCGGATAAAGGGTGCTTAACCTTAGATGGTCAGGATTTGGAAGGAGTTGACCAAATTTTGAAAAGTAAGGTGATATTTGCCCAAAATATTACACCAATTATTGGTAAGTTTAACGTAAGTACAAGTAAGGCAGTGACACCTGTTATGGAACTCTTTAAATTTCAAGTTCAACCTGCAGCACTTTACGGGGCTGAGATCTGGGGGCCATCGGCAAAGGATACCTTTTCCACCATGGACAATAAATGTATGCGAAGTATTGTAAGGGTTCCTACAAGCACCCCCTTAGTGCCTCTTCAACTGGATCTGAACTTTAAGAGGACAGATCATTACACCACTCTCAGGCCTTTAATGTTCTGGGTAAGATTGTGGCTGACACCAGAATTGGACGATTATAGGAAAGGGTTACAAGAAATAATGGGCTTAGACTCACTGAACTCTATTCTCTGGCTCAAACATATTAAAACATGGTTTTCCATCTTAGGCCTTTCACAGTTATGGGAGTATCCCAAAAGGCTACCACATAACACAAAAATCATGGTGAAAAATGTATTTTGGTCCTTCATAAATAACCAATTAGTCAATGGGAACAGATGTGGGACTCTAGTGAATAACTTTTTAACCTTTAAGGACGAACCCCTTTTTGAGGTCTTCCTCAATGAAGTTGAGCCCCCCCTTGCAAAGGCCCTATTTATGAAGTTTAGGTATGGAAACCTTATAACCAACTATATAAAGGAATACTGGTCTAGGAAAAATAAAGATGAAACTCGTGTAGCAAGTGGAAATTGCTTAATGTGTGAAGGAAATTACAAGGAGGATGAGGTTCATATATTGTTTTTCTGTCAAGCATATTCCAAAGCCAGGAAAAAATGGATCAAGCCCTTATGCAACATATAGGGAATTAGGTCATGTAATCTGGCATATAAAATAATTAAGTCTGATACTTCTCAGATCATTGTTTTTAGTGCCAGCAGATTCCTTCATTTTGTTTATATTGCCAGGAGCAAAATAGGTCTTAAATTGTAACTAAAAATGCATTACCGTTTACTTGCACGATGCAACGGTAGCATATCCAACCATGCAGGCATGTGTTATTATTTATTTTATCCATTGTGTTAAATTTTAAACGATTGTTCATTAGTCAAACTGGCATGTTCTCTTGTTTTATTTTTTTGTATGTATGTATGTATTGTGCAATCTTTTATGGCAAAACTGCCGAAATAAAGAAATAATGATAATGAAAAATAGGAAAACAAGAGCTTCCTAAAGAAGACAGGGGCGTTGTAGTACTGAAACATTTCTCTTGGAAGGTGGGAAGGTGGGCACAACAGCATTTGAAGATGCCAATTTGTTTTGGGAAGTCTGTTTTAAAGCAACCCGACTTGTGTGTTTTCATTCACTTCTCTTGTGTCCAGAAGATTTAAAAAATATGTCCTTGTGAAGCCGGATGGAAACACATTTTACCATGTTGGTTTATCCCCGGGACACAGTCAGGCACAGAGCCTGCTTTGAAAACAATAATGTAATGCCTTTATAAGCCATGCTTTGTAAATGATGTATGGTACCCTTTCAGGCCTGGCATAAGTATCCCGATAATTTCAGGCTTCTACCAAGAAGCTTCATTAAAGCGAATAAATCAGGGCCACTGTCAGAGATGGCATTAAGTATTCAATAAGAGCAGACTTAATGCAATTAATAGCAATTAAAATTATACTTTTATGATGTCAGCCACCAACATTGTAAAGACATAATGGCCTGTAAGGACTTTTGCACCATATTTAGCCTCTAAAACTGTCCAATTTATATGAAAAATGCGAAAAACATATCCCATATGGGTATCATTATCTTCTATGTTTTTTCAAAGTCGTCTGTCTTCTCCAACGTATGCATATTAGACTAATTTGCTTTAATTGGGTTTTTCTCATTTTGTTAATCGGCATATTGATGTTAAGTTTTTATTTCAGAGGGACGTATGCTAAACTTCTGATTATTAAATTCCATTTAAAATGTCTGTATAGATTTCTGTAGCCATGGTAGGTGGATGTAGCAAACTACGATGCACTCTCCTTTCAAGCACTGAGTATAGGGCCCATTGAACAGCAATAACTATGCAATTATAGCACACTTATTGGACAACCTTTTTACTTCAGCAAATTAATTAGCAGCTGAACGGTGAAGCAAAACACTGCTGATTCGGCTGTTGTAAGAGATTATTGTCACGGAGTACTGATACGCTCTTTAAAACAAAAGCTGAGCTGGATATGTACCTATGTCAGATCTTTCAAACAAAATCCAGTTACCACCATTTTTAGGTCTCGCCTGCAGACATAATTTAGCTGTCTGTGGTCGAACGATGTAATGTAAAAGACCAATACTTGCAGTGGAGTTTAGATCATAACATTGCACATCATTGGTTGGCTTTATTTAAGTACAACGTTTTTACAATCTTTTTGCTTGCATTTAGGGAACTACTTTTTTACTTTTGCTCTAAGCACTCCGTGGGAGTGAATGTATTTTCTTGCTCACAATTTTTTTGCTTGACCCCTTAAATCCCAATCCTACCTCCAGTAGCAGTCAGTGGTGGGAGTAGCTGCCGGGCGGTGACATGGGGAGGGGCAGGTTGGGGGTAGTAATCTATGGATTACGGTGGATTACAGGTAAGCAGTAGCGGTCGGCAGTAGGTGTTTCTATAGGGCGGTGACGTGGGCAGGAGGAGGGGCAGGGTGGGGGGAAATAATGTATGGATTACGGAGTTTTACAGGTAAGTAAACATTTAAATACATAAAACGAATTTCGTTGCGCGCACTGCATCACATTTGGGGATGCAGTGCGAGCAACCAAATTCATTTTATCTATTTATATGTTTACTTACCTGTAATCCTCCGTAATCCATAGAAAATTACCCGCCACCCTGCCCCTCCCCCTCCCTAAATCAGCGCCTGACAGCTACTCTCACCACCGACCGCTACTGCCTACCTCTCGAGGCTCTCACCACCGACCGCTACTGCCTACCTCTCCAGGCTCTCTGTGCAGCTTTGCTCCTGCCCACTTCAGCTCATCAACTGCTTCCCTGTCCCTTCCCATATCACCTGGCTTTTCTCATTTCTTTGAATTGCCCCCTCTCTTCTCATTGCTACTCCAAGCAGTTTAGAGAAGTTACGTTGCTTCCCACCTCCCATCTGCTCCTCCTCGGTTGCGCTGCCATCCCTCAATGTCGCATTCCATTTTCTATTTTTTTATTTTCAGAGGGCCACACACCTGCAATTTAATGCTATGTGTTTCTATTCTTTAAAATGAGTTTTCTCACACTCAACTTTTTATTTTTCAAGTTAACACTCAACGATGGGCATCAGCCATCTTTCAACAGTTAAATAAAAAATAAAAAAAGATGACCACAGCTCTGTCATGATGCACACTTGCACACACGTGATGATTGCTGCACATTTACATGGCATCATGTGAGACTAGCCATACTGTAAAACAGTATGCTGCTGCAGCATGATGATTCATACATTCACATGTGTTGACAAGTCACATTGGCACTGGTCAGTTTTTGGTGTAGGAGGTTTCTTTCATGCTGTTGTGCATCAGCAATTTTTTCCCTTTTCGGTGATGCTGAATAGCCTGGTAATAAGTATTGGCAAAGTGAAATGTTCGGCTAACGCCTTTCAAAGGCGAGACCTAATGGCTTTGCCAATGCGTGTTAGTGGACGAGTCAGGTGCTTTATTCCCGAGATTATTCAAGCTCTGATTGTGACTGTGCCACTCCTGCAGTTGATATGAGTAAAGGCACATTACTTTCCTATGACATGACCTGGACAACAGCCATGATGATGTCCAATGTGATAGCATCTCTTACGCATCTGTAATTGTTTATGCAGTTTAGAGATAGCAAAAGCTACTGAAAGAAATGGTTAAACATGTGTGGCACAGACTTTGCCATCAATACCAATGCAAGTCTAAGTGTATTCATTTATCCATCCATGTGTGTATATAATATAGTCCACTGCGATAGAACTTCTTCACTTTTCGAACAGACTGCAGGGAGGAGCGCACTGAAACAGACACACTCGAACGGTAAATGAACCTTGTCAGCTAATCAACAGACCATGCAATTGGAGCAATTTGAGAGCTAAAAAAATGGACTGCGAGCGAATCCTTAACAAAAGAAAAATACATTTGCACAAGCTTTTGCTTGCCATTGTGATATGATTTATTTTTCCGAAAGTGTTTAATTCATTTTTGACAGTAATATTTTCCAGGGCTTTGCTCCTCAGTAGTTGAGCGTTTTCTCCTAGACGTTAGGCTATATAGTTTTGTTATTAAAAAAAATAAAATGATTGACTGAAGAACATGCGTCAGAATAAAATATTGTAAATAGCAAGCATTTGAAAGGTCAATATTTTTTTCTGCAAACATAAGCAATAGGCATTGTATTAGTAAAAGTAACAAAAAGTGTTTAAAAAATGCTGTGGTATAAAGGTGGCTGAACTCTATTTGGAATAAAGATTAATACCCATCCCAAAACTATATAAAAACATACTGAACAAACATAAATGGAGAGCTTGGCTTATGTTGCCTAGCACAGAAGCATATTACTTATTAGGCAGATGTCAATCACTCTATCACTCACAGTGGAGAGAGACAATGACTGAAGTGCACTGAACTATTGCCACTTGCTATATGTTGTTTTGGGCGGTTGTAAAATGGGAATGACACTTGGAAAACTGAATGTATGAAGATGGCTTACTGAAAGCCCATCGCTGCTTGTCTGTGTGTGTGTGTGTGTGTGTGGGTGTGTGTGTACACAAACACACATATATATTCACTGGAAAAAATCAAAGGTTACAGGGACATTATAGTTAGATTTCACTCATGCAACACCATTGAAATTCAGCAGCTAACTGAACTAACTATAACATACAGCCCGCAATGCTCTGCTTATCACCTTATATATTACATCACCCATGACATGGTCAGTGACATCACTGATGACATCATTGATGACATTATTGATGACATCACTGATGACATCATCCAGTGAGTGTGTTTTGTAAGAGTTTGTGAGAGTTAAATATATATACTAAGCTACTGCATAAGTTAAATTACTATTCATTTTGTACTACTAATGAGTGGTATTGTTTCCAATATATGTCATCTGAGTGGCACTGTGACTGTTCGTATCAATGTGGGAGTGCGTGTCTGAGTGGGTGTGTGAGTGTCTTTATAGGTGAATAAGTGGGTTTGTGAGTAGCTGTATGGATGATTGATTAACAGTGTGAGTGAGTGAGTATGTGTGTGAGTGGCTGTATCAGTGACTGTGGTGGCTGTCTGAGTGGCTCTATGGGTGGATGAGTGTGTTTGTGAGTGGCTGTATGGGTGACTACGAAGCTGTATGAATGGCTCTATGGGAGAGTGACTGGGTGTGTAAGTAGATGTGTGGGTAAGTGAGTGGCTGTTTGACTGGGTGTATGGGTAAGGGAATAGGCATGTGAGTGGCTGTTTTGCACAGTAGGTATTTGTGTGAGTGGCTGTATAGTGAGTGAGTCTGTACATGAGTGAGTGATTGGATTGATGTGTGAATGGGTATGTAAGTAGTTTTGTGGATGAATGAATGAGTGAGAGGATGCATAGATGAGTGAGTAGTTCTATTAGTAGCTGTATGGCTGAGTGAATGGCTGTGTGAGTGGCTGTATGGATAAGTTAGTGGTTTTGTGAGTGGCTGTGTGGGTCTGTAAGTGTATATATATATATTCACTGAAAAATCATAGGTTTCACACTAGTTATAGTTAGGAAATAGCATTTAAAAAACCTATTAAATTCACTGAAAAAAACATAGGTTTCACACCAGTTATAGTTAGCTGGAAATTTTACTGACATAAAACCATTGAAATTCCACGTTATAGTTAGTTGGACTCACTATAACTTGCACGTGTAATGCACTGCTGATGACGTCACATATTACATCACTCATGACATGGTCAGTGACATCACTCATGACATCACTGATGACACCATCCAGTGAATGTGTGCCTTTCTGAAAAATAAATATGTTTTATATATGTATATGTAAAGGTCGATGGAAGAATAAATGTTATAATAAGTGTCTCAATGGATGTTTTTTTTTTAAATTGATTGGTTAACTGGCTTATTAAGTGTATTTTAGTGAATACATATATTAGCGAATATTGTTTAAATATTTAAATGTTTGTATCAGTGTTTCACTTTGTGTATAAGTGGCTGCATGGGTTAATGAGTAGCTACATGTGTGTATGTGGGTTATTAGATGTTTTTTAAGTATCAGTATGAGTGTCTGTATGGTTTGGTGGGGGTATTACTTAGCACATAGATGCATCAATGACTGACTCACTGTTTGTATGTGTTTGGAAGACGGCATATGTGCAGGACTGTATGGATGGATGAGTCTGTATATGTGTGTGTTAGTGAGTGAATGACTGTCTCACTTGTGTCTTTATCAGTAACTACATATGTTTTAATCTAGTATATGTGAGTATTGATGTATATAAGTGAGTATATGTGAGAGTGAGAGATTGTAAGAGTTCCTGTTTAAATAAGTATGTGTTTCTATAAGTGATTGTTTAAGAGAGTAAGTATGTGTAAGTTTCCTTAGAAGTAAGGTGGTAGTGTGTGTGTAGCTGTATATGCAAATAAATGGATGATCAATAGTTTATTTGCATGTGTGAGTATGTATGTGAGAAACTTTTGGAAGACTGTCAATGTGTTACAGGATGTATAGGTGTATCACTACATATGATGAGTGAGTATATGTATGAGTGACTATATAGAACTGTTGGTGAATTAGTGGATGTGTATGTAAATGGTGGAATTACTGAATTGGTTGTTGTAACTGGTATGGGTATCTCCTTTTTTTTGAAAATTTTAGTTTCTATTTTTGAATATGTGTTTCAAGGGTTACAGTGAAAGGAGGTCCGTCACTCTGTCACAAGGATGGTGTCATCAGTGATGTCATGAGTGATGTCACTGACCATGTCATGAGTGATGTAATATGTGACCTCATTAGCAGTGCATTACACGCGCAAGTTATAGTGAGTCCAACTAACTATAACGTGGAATTTCAATGGTTTTATGTCAGTAACATTTCCAGCTAACTATAACTGGTGTGAAACCTATGTTTTTTTCAGTGAATTTAATAGGTTTTTTAAATGCTATTTCCTAACTATAACTGGTGTGAAACCTATGTTTTTTTCAGTGAATTTCATAGGTTTTTAAAATGCTAATACCTTTCTATATCGAGTTTGTAACCTACAATTTTTTTAATATGCTGTTTTGTGTGAGTATTAATTAGTATTATTTTTTTTATAATAATATATATTTTTTTATTTACTAGTTTTTCTTGGGGCGCTCTGGGTCCGCGCACCTGTAAGCTCTCCGGAGAGCGCACCCTGAGCGCTACTTGCGTTTGTGTAAAAAAATATGAATCAAAAGTAAATAATAACGCAAGACATTTTGTACCATACATATAAAAGCAGTTTTTTGCAATTTGGAAATGAAAATAATTTAGCATTTCCGTGAAACTATCAAAACGTCACTTCGGCGCGCCGCGAAAGCGCCCCCGGAAGCGCCTACGTTCGCGCCGCGTATGCGCACCCGGAAGCGCCTACGTTCGAGCCACGTATGCGCCCCCGGAAGCGCTCCAGTGCGCGCAGCATCAGCGCGTCAAGTCATTTGACCTTAAAATAACACTTTTCATTGGTTGCTTACAGTTTTTTTTACAAAGAATGAAATCCCCACCCATTTCCTTCACTTCTTCTTTCACTTTTGTGACTGAAAGACCTGCCTTTTTTCTCTTCGATCTTGATGGGTTAATAATGGCTGCCAGACCATCCAGCAGTGAAGATGATTCAGAAAAGATGAGCCTGAATTCATCGATGAACAGCCTCCACAGCCAAAGGTGAAAGAGCATTTCATCTGGAATTTTTTTTTCCTACCAGATGACCAGAAAAAGGTGAATGCTCCAAAAGTGGAGTGCAGGATCTGCCATACAGTCCTGTCACGGGGTGACCCCCAAAAAAAATATTCTTTTGGGAACTCCACAATGCTTCGCCATGTGGAGAGGAAGCACCCCCAGAATTTTGCCCGGGAAAGTGTCAGGGCTCTGGCACAAGAGGTTCCCAATGATGGGGCCTCTACATCCACTGGAGGAGCAACTACTTCTGTGAGGGGGCGATCGCAGGAGCTGGTTCCAAACATTCAGCCTGCATTCAACAAAGGTGTCCTGAAATGCAGATACTGCGATCAACTGCTTACCTTTGGGGAGCAAAGTGTCCTGCTCATGGTTCGAGCACTGGAGAACCATCGCTGCCGTTCCCAGCCCTAATTTCTTTTGTTTTTTTTGCTCCTGTTGAGCAGTTTCCATTCCCTGTTTTTGTTTCTGTTCTAAAAAAAGAAAAAAGAAGAAAAAAATAAGTTATTTTCAGTACTACCTCCAATTCTCATCAAAGAGCTATATTCTTAAAAAAATGAAAAAGTAAGTGAAGTGGAGTGCATTGATAATAGAAAGGAAAATAAGTAAGAAAGAACAGAAAGGTATGAGAGGAGAAAGGAAGTGAAGTAGGGGGACGGAAAGAAGGTGAGTGTTGGGAAGGAAAGTAAGGAGAAGGAGAATGAACATGGGGAATGTGGATATTCAAAGAAAATGTTGAAAAGGAACGGGGGTGTGGAAGGGTAAGAAAAGATGCATTGCTGGAGTTGCATCATTTTTGTGACACACTCCAGCAATGCATCACTTTTGCGCTTACAGATACGTCTGAAATACTGACGTATCTGTAAGTACTTGCGACATAATACGTCATATATTTAATATGACGCATGACTAGAAGACTGAAGGCCTCATTTATGAGGCCATGCGTCACTTTAACGCCACCGGTGCGTCACTTTTTGTGACGTACCAGTGCTGTAAAAAATGCACCGTATTCAGTCATATTTACAAAGTGACTCATCTAGGTTGAAAAAAAGGGGGTGGTGATGGACGGAGCATCTGAATCAATCAAACACTCACACCCAGTCAAATGATCTGGGTTTAATCCATCACCGTTCTTTAGCCCACTCTGCCACCCCAGTTCAGACATGGCTATATGCAAACCAGTCTGACCCTGTGCCTCATGGGAACAGTCCAGCCCAAACTGCCAAGCCATGTCTTCCCTGGACCGGAAACAAGCTTCAGAGGACCGGTTTCTGGCATTCCAGCCGTCTTCAGCCCTGCTTGCTTGAATCCAGTGGCAAAGTGAGCAAGGGACTCACGTCTGAGTATACCCTGCCGCACTTATGGCGGCCAAAAGCGGTACAAAAGGGGGTGGTGATGGACGGAGCATCTGAATCAATCAAACACTCACACCCAGTCAAATGATCTGGGTTTAATCCATCACCATTCTTTAGCCCACTCTGCCACCCCAGTTCAGACATGGCTATATGCAAACCAGTCTGACCCTGTGTCTCATGGGAACAGTCCAGCCCAAACTGCCAAGCTATGTCTTCCCTGGACCGGAAAAAGGCTTCCGAGGACCGGTTTCTGGCATTCCAGCCGTCTTCAGCCTGGCTTGCTTGAATCCAGTGGCAAAATGAGCAAGGGACTCACGTCTGAGTATACCCTGCCAAACGAATGGTGGCCAAAAGCGGTACAAAAGGGGGTAGTGATGGACGGAGCATCTGAATCTATCAAACACTCACACCCAGTCAAATGATCTGGGTTTAATCCATCACCGTTCTTTAGCCCACTCTGCCACCCCAGTTCAGACATGGCTATATGCAAACCAGTCTGACCCTGTGCCTCATGGGAACAGTCCAGCCCGAACTGCCAAGCCATCTCTTCCCTGGACGGGAAACAAGCTTCCGAGGACCGGTTTCTGGCATTCCAGCCATCTATAGCCCGGCTTGCTTGAATCCAGTGGCAAAGTGAGCAAGGGACTCACGTCTGAGTATACCCTAGCACACTTATGGTGGCCAAAAGCGGTACAAAAGGGGGTGGTGATGGACGGAGCATCTGAATCAACAAACTCTCACACCCAGTCAAATGATCTCGGTTTAATCCATCATAGTCCATCATTCCCTTTTGTATCGCATCTAGGTTGATGCGTCACTTTGTAAGCCCCTGCACCACATTATACCTACGTCAGGTGTAATGTATGCAAAAGGGACGTATTGCCGAAAGAAAGGGTCGTAGACGTGACAAAATGAAATCTATGAGTTATCACTGCATCACTTTTATGACGCTGTTGCGTCCAAATCTTACGCCTGTTTCACAGCAGGCGTAAGATTGATGCAGGCCCTTTCACATGGAGCCTGGCCCCATGTGAAAGGATGCATTGCTGGAGTTGCATCATTTTTGTGACACACTCCAGCAATGCATCACTTTTGCGCTTACAGATACTAATAGATAGAATGTTGCGGATTTCCTATGGAAAGTAGATCCTAACTATAACTACTATAGGTTTTTTTAGCAGAGGAATGACCACAGTTTCTTTTGTTTTTTGCATTGGTAGGAACTGGTGATGAGGCAAGCGAGATATTTCAAAGTGAGGTTAGGGCAGGAGCTATGATCTCTGGTCAGGTCATAGACAAAAAGGGTCCTACTGGGAGCAAAATGTATGGAAAGGAGTAAAAGAGTACACAGAGAGCAGGTTGAAACTCCACAGGCGCATATAGGATGGTTCGAGATATTAACCTTTTGAGAAGAATGACACACGTTTTTCAAAACTAAGACAATATTGTACAATGAAAATAAATAGATAGAGAATTGCAAACAGTAAGCTCAATAGACTTAGCAGCACCCACTGGTTCAATTACATTTTTACTTCTTCTTCAGTCTCTTGCTTTGTTTGCTGACTCTGCCCACTTACATCCACCTATTGTGCATGCTTAATTTCACCAGGGTGCAGAGAAATAGAGAGAGGGGCGTTTTCAATAAAAGGTGTTATTTTATTGAGCAGTCTTCTTTCTCATGCAAGAAAAATGAATTGCCACAATTGCAATACTTATCATGAAGTAAAGTGCGTACAGTAAAAGGAGTATTATAAAATAATATGGTAAAAGCATTGATATGGTTTCTTAGCCATATGATACTTTAAAACGGATAAAATATTTACATACATAAAAACATTGACTAACAAATTCAACTGGTGCTTCTAAGATATGCCTACCCCGGTGTACCTGACCTAAGCCTAATACGTGGGAAGGAGTAAGTAAGTTGCAGTTTTAAGTTAAGTTGGGTTTTTGCAAAGAATCTGAATCAAGAATTCTCTCTAAGGTTTGAATCAGCTCTGTACCTTGGTTATAGAATGAAGGAGGTCTGGTATCTCGTTTCTCAGGACTCGATCTCCCTGTAACCTGCAAGGGTGACTGGAAAACACCAGAGCTGGATTTCTCGGCGTGAGAAAAGGCAGCTTCTCCTGTGTGTCAAAGGGGAGAACGGCTTCCTTCGGCTCTCGCATCAGCTGGGCTTCAGATACGTAGATAGCCGCTCTACTCCACACCACTGTGTGTTTGCTTAAGGCAAGTGTTGGTATATTTATACCTGGAAGGTGCCGTGTTTGACGTAAGGTTGGACATAAGACGTCAATAAAAGATGTCACTAAGAACTGACTGTTCCTTTAGTGCTCGCAGGAGTTCATTGACAAATCAAAACAAAGACATTCCCAGGTTGCTGTAGGTTTGGTGTGTCGAAAGAACTCGTTGTGCTCTCTAGGAATCTAAGGAAGTAGCCTTGCCGTTTTTGGGCTGCGTGGGCTATGGCTGAATATGGGTAAGATTGGTATGCCTTCATTAGGACATGATTTATCATAACTGCATAAGGGCATGAATCAGGAATATTTAAGTAGGGTCCTAGATACATTCACAACACCCACTCCATGTATAATGTCCATCATTACTAAATACTAAGCAATATATAAACATATAGGTATGCATGTGTTTTCCAACCCACCCCAAAATACAATGAAATGCATTTGAAATGGTATAGATACACGAAATGAGTATTAAACTGTATGCTTTCAAGCAGAGTTATCATTCAGGAAATGCAAATATGAATATAGGCTGAATGAATTGCAAAAATTACATTTATGAAATGGCTCTGAATACAGAAAAAAAAGTCGAGACCATTTCATCACAAAGCTATATGAGATTGTACATATGCTAGAGGCTGATTCAAAATATTGTCTCTAGAGTCTCTAAAAATAGAACATCTGTTCTAAGAATACTTCTACTTTAAGCAGAGTACCATGTGCCAAAAAATTGTCAATATTTTGAAAATTAGGGGAAAATAATTTCGTTCTCGGGAAGGGAGAAAAAAAAAGTGTCACTGTCTTTTTGGAAGTCTGTTTATCAAAAACTGAAGGCCAAATTCAGAGTTCAGGGAACGCTGTGAGCTCATTTTTTCAAATATTATTCTTGTTGTTAGGGGAGAATATTACTTCTGATAGGCCGGTAAAAAATTTGTCTACAACAGTAACTCCGAAAAGGTGGAAATAGTGCAAATGTGCGATGTATTGCCATCATCGATGTCAGGATCAGCAATGTTCACAGAAGCTTGTACCTGTGTGGTGCCGCTTTCATCTCGTACCTCACCGCCACTTAATCATAATGGTGAAGTCTCAACGAATGCCGTCATCAGAATAGGTAGCCGTTGGGGACAACACGTTGCATGAGCCGTTACTAGGCAAAGCAAAGCGTCAATATCCATTGCTACTGCTCATGGCAGTGTAAGACAAACGTCCAACACGCTTTCTTTTCCGCATAGCAGACATCGAAGCACAGGTAAGATGCAATTTTGCCAAATTGGTCTGAATGAAAGAAACCAGGTAGTATTCAGATCTCTTAGCCGGGCCAATCCGAGGACCTTAGTGATACGGTCTCGGTATCGTATTGCTAGGATCGTTTCTTCCATCGTAGCCAGAGATTTGTCTGTGACTTTGCTTGCCATATAGGAGCAGAAGGAACAAAAATAAAATTCCCGCTACGAGTCCCAAAATAAAAGGCAGGCCACCGAAGAGCGAATGCACAAAATTCGGGAAGATGCCAAGAACTGCTTCGAAGGGTGTTAGCAGACCCGAAAAAATTGTCTTAAATACATGTGCGATGCCACTGGTATCTGACATGTTTAAGATTTGACTTAACATTTCTACGAAATGCACCGGGCAATTTGTCGATAATAGGGTATGTATCTCTGCCGCTGTCCTTGCAACTTGCAGGTCATATGTCTCTTTGGACGAGGTTAAAGGCACAGTTGTCTGTAAAAGAATAGACTTCATTCTGCTTAAAGTATCAATTCGAATAGAAGAGATATTCACATAAGGCCATATTGCCGCCTCCATGTCTGGATTGCTGTTTGGATACAATACTTGCATACAGCAAATGACCCTGGCCGTCACAGTTACGAGATAGACTTTTCCTGGCACCATGCCACAGCAGCTGTGATCACTTATTAAAACGTAGCTACCATTGGAAAGCTGTCTGAAAAATGGCTCTATCCGTGTAGTAGGGGTGCCCTGAAGATAACATGAAAGGTTGTTCGAAGAACATTCACAGGCCCCATGCAAGTTAATACCTTGACACAGGAGTATACTGCTTAGTGATTTTTTACAATCATTGCCACTAAGAAATACCTCTTTTTTCCCTTCACTGTAACATTTGTGTGTATAAGGTAAATTCCAGGTCGATTTGATGTATCCTTTACCCAACCTTTCATACAGGCCTGCTGGTATATATTTTTGGCAGTATTGAAACTGAAAAGTTGTTATCGGGATTGTAATGGTGCCATGTATTATCCATTCAATGACAGGTCTTTTTGACATTGTCAATGGTAATCTCTCAAGTTTTTCAATGCTCAGTATCGTATAGTCTGCTCCTTTTTGTGCCAAACTGATTTGTTTATCAGTAAGGTTAAAGATAGAAAACAATGACGTTGTGTTGATTTAACGCCATGGCACATAGCCTGAATGCAGGTTTTGCATTGTCCAGCCTAGCTGTACATGAGAACGTAATTGGGACTGGCCATGTTGTAACATTAGCATGTCCTGCTCTATTATATCAATAGCAGATGATACAATGCTGTCCAGTGAATAGATTCTGGAGGACAGAGTCGTTAGCCCACTGTCCACTACAGAAAGTGATTTCTACAAATTGATACGGTCAATTTCCCATATTTTTTCTGCAGTTTCAATTTGTTTCAATTTCCAAGCTACATTGTAAGCTGCGTTTATACCGGCGTATATGAAACGTTTTTGACACTGTTTGCGGGGACCCATTATGAAATCTCGCAAGTCATCACCTTCTATAAGTAAAGTTAAGTGTTGCTTTATTTCAGGAAGTGTAGATTTCTGTAGCCAGTCAAGGCATAGTTTTCCTACACTATATGTTGTTACTATCCCTGGATGTTGTCTCAGGGAATATCTAGGGTCTGGCCTGTTCTGTTTGAACCCCTGTATTTTGTTTAGGAATCTATTTTGATAGTTATTTGTGTCTATGGGCCAGATCAACCATTTTTTCCAATCAGGATTTGTTCTGTTTTGTTTTAAAATATAGGACACGTCTAACCCCTCATCTGTAGTGGTGTTTCTATCAGGCATAGGTTTTGGTATAGACAGGTTATTTAAATCTTTTATCTTAGCTAAGCCAAGACAGGTTGTTTGCTGAATTGTGTCATTCAGGAACATAATTTGTTCTGGGATCATGCAGGCTCTGAATAATGCTTCTAGACCTTGTACCTGCCATTCTTTTGTTCCCCAGATTGTTTTTGTTTCAATGTTGTTTTTCCAAAACTCAAAACCAAATGTTGACATTTTGTCATAACATTTTTCTGAATAAATCAATTTAGTATTTGTCAGCATGCTTTTCATTCCTGTCTTATTTAACACCCTGAAAAGTATGGGAATTTTTCATAAAACGTTTTTGAACTGCCTATTGGCGGAGTTGGACAATGTTCCCACTGATTATACGTAAAAACATTTCTAGGATTCGCCGACTTATGCAGATAATGATGACCATAGTGGTTATAACAGTACATCTCTTCATAATTCGATGAGCCCTGTAAATAATCAGGTTCTGTAATTTTGCTGACATTTCTAAATCTGACATCATATTATTAATGTTTTCAAAGTCTCAATCATCAGAAAAGGAACTTGGTGTCACAAAGTCAATTAATGAAATCTTGAATTGGTGTGGATACTTCAAAAGCTCTACCGGGCCATAGATTTCATAGTCAGTTCTGTCCCATGCTATACCACTAGGTATAGGCTTTGCTGTGATGTTCACTGATGATAGTTCTCTTTTCTCTATGTGAGAGGATCTGTGTGGTTTCAGGACCAAGTTGATGTTCTGACTTATTGTGTCCATTGTACTGTAATAAATGTACCCAAAATTAAAACTAGGATTAGCCAAAGTAGAAGGGTAACTACACCTTACACAATCAATAGTTCAATCCAAGGGGAAATCAGATATGTTTCTTTGAGTTGATGAAAAAGTTCTTTAATTTTCATTTTGAAAGTTTTTGTTGCTGGCTTGTCTCCATGTTCACTAGGATCTTCGGAAAAGTCATCAAAGTTGATAAAGTAGCCAGATGCAGTTCGTCAATTGGTGGGATTGCTTCCGGATTTCCATTGATCGTTGCATTATCTTTTGTTACATTTGTATAGTCCGAGGCTACATCGTTGTAGACTGGTGTTTCTTGAACTGTTGCAATTTGGGTTTCAAGAGGCACAAGTTCCATGGCTTTGCTGCATAGTTCTTTTTTATTCACTGATGCTTTATCGAAAGTGATTAGTCTTTCAGTTTGAACCTCTTGGATTGTAGCAAGATTTGGTCTTCTGCTATTTCTTGGGAGTCCACTGGGCCTACTACTTATTATTGGCCACATGACTGTGGTTTCACCAGGTCGATGGATACAACTCTGTTTTCCTTTTTACCAGCAAGTGGCGGTAGTACTACTGATCGTGTTCCGCTGACAACTAAGATAGGTACTGCTTTTCTGCAGGAAGGCCCAAATTCCATCTTCACCGCGATGTTTTCTCTGACCAGATCCCCAATCTTTGGAATCCAGACAGGTCTTGCTGGGAAAGGTGGTTCTTCAGTGGTTGTTGCTTACACTTTATGTTACTTAGACTTTTTCTTGTTTCATTCAAGTCCAGTAAAACAGCCAAACGATCTTTGATATCAAAGGTTTTTTCTTCTACCACTGAAGTATGACAGTCTAAGTCCTGGATTCTCATTCTAGTGCCGAACACTAGTTCGTATGGAGTGAAACCCTTTAGAGAATTTCTTGGCAGATTGTTAGGACTATGTTGGACACTTGTTAGATGTTTGACCCACCCATCACCCGAACCTAATACCCTCGCTGTTATAGATTGCTTTATGTCCCAGTTTTTCTTTCCACAACCGCATTTCCCTCAGGATGGAAGGGAGAAGAGTACTGCAATGCAATGCCCATGCTGCTTATGGCCTCTTTGTAAGCTTGAAACCTAAACGCAGGACCCTGATCAGAATGTAGCATGCAATTGCGTATGTGCTGATAAAGACTCGCAAATCTTTTATAACAGTTCTGGCATCAGCCGAGCGCTGGGGCCACATCCAAATGAATCTAGTCTTAATAATTATGGGACCGCATTTGTCCGGTTGGACGTCTGCGCATAGATAGCCTGATGCTTTCTAATAGTGGTGTCTGGGCTGGTGCCTGGTCCGGTTCACAACTGCGATCTCTGTTACAGTCCTCACAATTAATTGCATAATTGTACATTTCAACGCTCATCCTCGGCCACCAGTATTGTGATTGCAATTCTATCAGAGATTTGAGGATCTCTTGGTGCCTCAGACCCAATCCCATGTGGGCATCTTGTATCAAGAAGATTCACGGTTCGTGTTTGGAATTACTCCATCCCCCACTCCAGGGATTCGAGCAAACGGAACGGAGTTTGCATCAATTATGTATGTATTATTGAGTGGATAGTTGAGAGGTAATGCTGCATAGTCGCCTTTTAATGAGGCTTTTACTGCAAGCATGGTTTCTCCATCTATTTGTTTTTCTGAATGCTTTTTAGTGGCTACGGAAGCCAGTTGACCAGCCGCCGCTGTGGCTCTATCAGCCAATGAATTCCCTGCAACGTGAACGCCATCACATCGATGACTCAGTGTATGTATCACGTGAGTCATTTGTAGTTCTTTCTGCAAAAGATCTACTTGTTCCCAAAGTTTTTTATACTTTATTGTGGCACCTGTGTCATCTTTGTAACCCTTTTGAATCCAAGTCTGCAGGTTCTTATTGTAAGATTGGACGCAGTAATGAGAATCGCACACTATTAGTGTGGGGAATTCGCGATCGGCATTTTCAAGCGCCATCTTTAGGGATCTTATTTCAGCTCGCTGAGCTGTACAGTTTCTGAATGATTCTGTTTTAGTGACCATTGGTCTGAATTTACCTAAGCGCCAACGACCTTTAACAATCGTGCACGCGTTGTTGTAAATTTTCTTTTACACAACAAAATGTTGTGTAAATCTGTCTGTGTAGATTACACAGGTGTATTGTTCGAGAGGCAGGATTTCGGTTGGCAAAGGATATTCATATTCGTATTCCCGAATTTCTAGTTTTTTCATTTTCGGACCAAAATAGTGTTTCACGTCTTCTGTAGCGAGAGAAGTTTCCCATTGTATCCATTTAAGATCTAATGCCACAGCGTTTAGATTGCATGGGCTAGGTATTGCCTCAATGGCTGATTCTGATGTAAAAACAGTTATTATCTTGCCTTGGGCTAGGGTTCTTTCTCTTGCTACAGCAGTTTGAACCGCTGTCATAATTTTTTCTGTAGAACTGAATTTCTTTTCAGCCTGTGTGTACAAATGTGATTTTTAAGCTATAGGTACCGTTTCTCCCTCATTGGAGGTCAGGTATGTGAATCCGCATCTTCCTGGGATGACTCGGATTACCAGATTGCGTTCGTTTGCGCGTGTTTGCAGTTTTGTTTTAGTTAACATGTCTGTCTGTAATGATCTCAAAATTTCTGTGTGTTTTTGAGTCTAAATATTTGGTTTGAAATCAGGTTTTATTAATTCGTAGAGAGCTTTAACCCTCTCTGCATAATTTAGAATGTATGTTCTTCCAAATTTCAGGAAACCTAGTATTGATTGTAAATTCTTCAGCGTTGTAGGTGCTTGGAGTACTGCACATTTCTTTAAGAAATTGTCTGCTAGGCTTTTGCCTTCGCTTGATAATTCATATCCTAAAAATAGGACAGTTAGATGGGCTATTCTTGACTTTTTAAAGTTGAATTTGTAACCCTGGGATGCGAACCCAAGTATTATGGTGTTCACTCTTTTCAAGTGAGTCTCCAGGTCATCGTCTGTAAGATAGATGTAATCGACATAGGATAATGCCTCATCATCATATATTTGTAGTAATTCTGTTACCCTTGCTGAGAATAATCCTGGGCTATTCTTGAATCCCTGTGGGAGTCGACAAAATTGTTTTTGCGACCCCATTATTGGGAAAGCGGTCAAATACCTGCTTTCAGGTGCAATGTTTTGACAGAAGAATCCATTAGAGATATCTAATGTGGTTTTATATTTTTTGCGCACAATGTTATTCATTAGTGCTGCACTGTGAGAGTTTTGGACTGCAAAGGTTTTACAGCAGGAGTTTCAATGTCTGTAGTCCAAAACTAGACGATATGAATCGTCTGGCTTGGAGACAGGAAACAAAGGATTGTTCATTTGTGAGGTGCATGTTTCAATAACCCCTTGATATTCCAGTTGATCTAAGATTTCCCTGGCTTGCTTTTTAGCTTCTTGTTTACCTGGGTACTGCCTTTGTGCAGTAGGTTGATTTTTTAACTGGATTTTGTGGGGGGGGGGAGAATCCTCATCCCATCCTACATGGTTTTTATATAAAGCAGGAGCTTGGGCCACTGCCCATTTTCTTGTAAATGTGTATTTTTATGAATTGGGATATGATTTGAGAAGGCAGGCATAATCATTTCTTCGCCATGAGGGCACTCCCTGACAATCTCTGGTGGCCAGTCTTTTTCAGCTAACAGGATATCATAGCCTTTAGAAAGATTCTCCCAAAACAGGCCTTTTATTTTCCTAGTTTTATCTCCCTCTATACGTAGTGTTATTTCATATAGTTTATGGGGCACGCTAACTCGCTTGTCTGCAGTTTCCACCTGAATGTATTCATTCGTGTCCACTGTCTCCAGAATATTCATCAGGATCTTGCGAACTATGGTCACTTCTGCTGCGCTGTCTAGCATTGTCTGGGCCCACTCTCCGTTTTTCAGTTGTGTCCTCAGGATTCTCGGCATGTGTAATTTTAATACTTGCTACCTTCTTTCTGGGAAATTGTGATTTTTTACTTTGATGAGCAGGTTCTTTGTCTTTGGACTTGACGTGCTCTTCCTTGTGTTCTGACCGTCCTCTTCTTTCCGATTTCTGTGAGGAAGTCTGAAAAGATCGAGAGGGACGTGTATCAATATCTTGATATCTGTCAGGTTTTCTTAATTTATCCCTATCTCTAAGGTTATATCTTTTTTCAGAGGGCTCCCTTTGGGGAGATTTGTCCCCTTCTCCTGGTGACTTATTTCTCCGTTGGGGAGACCTTCCTCTGGACTGAAATTGTTTTTCTCTGGGAGTTGTTTGTTTATTACCCTCCCATTTCTTCTTTTGAGAATTGAGATTGTTTTTAATAAAGGTTTTTTCAGGATTTTCAATTAGTTGTTCTAATCGGTAGTTTGTACTGTTAAGTGTAATTTGAACTAAATCTCTATATGCTTTTGTTAATTCTTATATTTTAACTAAGAGTTCTTCGCTTGACATTGTTTCAATGTCTAGGTGTGATGTGTAGCTGGCTAGAACCGGCCACGTGGCTCCTGGTCTACCTAGTGGACCGAGCCTGGTAATGTGATTTTGATGTTTTAGGGCGCCATTAAATAAAAGCAGGTGCTCTTGGTATGTTAGTGGAATTTCAATTTCCTCGAAAGGAGAGTATTCTGCTGGAGATTCCGCTACTTTATAATAGTGGAACTCATGTGTCACCGTATGTGCTGCTGGAAAAGTTATCCAGGAATAGAATACCTCTGTCTGCCGATACTCATGTGCCCCTACCACAAATACAACTGTACCACCTCTTGGTGATACCCCATTTTCTATAAGTTTTATAGTTATGTTTTTTCTTATATTGACCGGGATGAGTATTGCATCCGGTTCTGTATTTTGGATGACTGTGTGCTCCGCTGAGAGTTGAGCTGCTAGTCTAACTCTTTCCCTTTCATCCTCACTGTCTGACATGTTCACTAACAGAAAATCTTTTGTTGCAGATCAATTTTCAAGGAAACAAAGATTAGGTGCACAATATTTTGGAGCACTGTATCCTTCAACATTGACTGTACCGTAAACTAATACATAGGATTCTCATCCTACTAAGTTTCGGCGGAAATTAACCTTTCACCCACTCCAGACGTCTATTGGAGTTTTTACGGGAGAAAGGGGTCTGTGTGAAAAGCACGACTGAGTTATTTTAGTATCTTGCGTTAGATTATCGCCTTACCAAACGTTGGGCGCCATGTAGTGTAGTTCCTATATTCCCAATAGGCTCTGAGCATTGGAATAGCATAAACAGCAGTGTAGACGTAGGACTGAGGTCATCTAGGTCTCTACTGACTATGTTAGACTTATTTAGTTTTTGCCAGCTAGATCAGAGGTCACTAGAAACTTTCTCGAATGAATAGGGAGGGGTTAACGTCCCTGATTTAGACAAGAAGGGATTAGCTTCTGACAACCATATAACATGACAACTTTGCTCCCCCAGAATAAGAAGTGTATCTCCAGAGTCGTGTGAAAAGAATAGACAGCTATTTCACTCAGTCAATCGTGCATGCTTAATTTCACCAGGGTGCAGAGAAATAGAGAGACGGGCGTTTTCAATAAAAGGTGTTATTTTATTGAGCAGTCTTCTTTCTTATGCAAGAGAAATGAATTGCCACAATTGCAATACTCATCAAGAAGTAAAGTGTGTACAGTAAAAGGAGTATTGTAAAATAATACTGTAAAAGTATTGATATGGTTTCTTAGCCATATGATACTTTAAAATGGATAAAATATTTACATACATAAAAACATTGACTAACGAACTCAACTGGTGCTTCTAAGATACGCCTACCCCGGTGTACCTGACCTAAGCCTAATACGTGGGAAGGAGTAAGTAAGTTGCAGTTTTAAGTTAAGTTGGGTTTTTGCAAAGAATCTGAATCAAGAATTCTCTTTAAGGTTTGAATCAGCTCCGTACCTTGGTTATAGAATGAAGGAGGTCTTGTATCTCGTTTCTCAGGACTTGATCTCCCAGTAACCTGCAAGGGTGACTGGAAAACACCGGAGCTGGATATCTCGGCGTGAGAAAAGGCAGCTTCTCCAGTGTGTCAAAGGGTAGGGGCGGCTTCCTTCGGCTCTCGCATCAGCTGGGCTTCGGATAAGTAGATAGCCGCTCTGCTCCACACCACCGTGTGTTCGCTTAAGGCTGTGTTAGTATATTTATACTTGGAAGGTGCCGTGTTTGACGTAAGGTTGGACATAAGTCGTCAATAAAAGATGTCACTAAGACTGACTGTTCCTTCAGTGCTCGCAGGAGTTCAATGACAAATCAATACAAAGACATGGGGAATTTCCAGGTTGCTGAAGGTTTAGTGTGTCGAAAGAACTCGTTGTGCTCTCTAAGAATCAAAGGAAGTAGCCTTGCCGTATTTGGGCTGCGTGGGTTATGGCTGAATATGGGTAAGATTCGTATGCCTTCATTAGGACATGATTTATCATAACTGAATAAGGGCATTAATCAGGAATATTTAATTAGGGTCCTAGATACATTCACAACATTAGTTTCTGACCGCCAGCATTATAATGCGGCAGTCAGAAAGTAATCCGAGCGGCCGATCAAAATGCAGCCCAGAAGACTCTGACCATCGGTCGGAGCCTTACCGGGCTACATTGAAATCGGCCCCTATGTCTTTAACTCTCATCCTTCCTTGTCTCAATTGCATCCATGTCTCCCTTCACTGTCCTACTCTTCACCTCTCAAATCTCCACAAGCCTTTTACCTTCTCTGCTGGTCTTGCTATGCTAAATCCACCTATTCCTTTTCCTTTGTCCTTTTCCTCCTATCTTCTTTTGCTGGTTATGCTCTTGTTACATAGAGCTCTCCCCTTACTCCTTTCCTCGCTCCTCTTACCTTCTCTTGCTGATTCACCCCTCTTACTTCAACCTCTACTTCCTTAATCTACTCTTCATCCTACACTTAGTCATTAACTTTCTCTTGCTGTTTCTGCCCATCTAAGATATACCTTGCTCCTCCTCCCTCCCTCTCCTCACCAACTTCTTACCATCCCTTGATTGTTCTGCCCTCCTCCATCCACATCTCACGACTGACTCTATCATCTGCTTATGTGTTTCGTGCTGGTTCTGTCTCTTATACCTATGCCTGTTTTCCATGCACTACCTTTACCTTTCATCGTTTCCCAAGCCTCTTAGCTTTTCATTGGTTTTGTCACATTTAAATCAATTTCTCCACTTTCAACCTCCAAAACCTTCTGACCATTTCTCAATGATTCTACTCCTCTAACACACACCTCTTCTTTTCATCTCTCCCTGCCCTGCAAGCTTATCTTGCAGATAATGCACCTCTTACAGCCATCTCTTTCTCTATCCTAGGTTTGTTCCTTACCTTTCTAATTCTTTCTCTCTTATATCCACCTCTCCTCCACGGTGTATGCTGTGGTTCACTGACAAAATATCCCCCCTGAAAATATCCCCACCCCAAAATATTGTGACCAAAATATAAGCATCCTATTTTATAATGGTAAGAACAAATATTTCTGGGGAAATTATTGTCATTAATATTGTTGTATTAAATATTGTTTTTCAAATATAAATATAAATGTAAATTTGAAATATATTACATAGTAACATACATTTAATAAAAATAAAATACATGTAATATGTATTTCAACACATATAACAAAAAACTTTTAATTTAAAGATAAAGAATCTTATACACTGATATATCTAAATATATATATTTACAAATATTTAATTAAAATCTATTATTAAACTAATAAGTTAAATTTATAATAGAATTTCACATTTTTTAATTAACCTGATACTTTAACAAAAACGTATATATGTGGAGAAGTGTGGCTCACTGGTTAGAAGCGGCAGACCAGGAAGCAGCGGTTGGCCCGGGACCAGGGTTCAATTCCCGACGCGTTAGGGTCTTGGGTCAAAATGTCCACGGACTAGACAATTCTCGCCTTGGTGCCTACTCTAACCATGGGTTCCACTCTGCAACTCTGGGCATAGTTTGCTTAATCTCCACAAGGGCCCCTTCAGTGCCGGGGATGCCTGGCTTGCTTCACCTTGGGGGTGCCCATGAGGGAGCAACTCACAGGGAAAGCCAGGAAGGGTTCTCCAGCGGTATACAGCGCCAGGACACTCCGAGATGGAGTCACAGTGTGCATTACAAGTATCCACATTTACATTTATGTATATAAATATACCAATAACATAAAATATTTAAATAAACAAACCAATTTAATAAATACACACATCCAATTCTCATAATTTTATAAAAATATTTTCCACTTTATAAACATCAATAATTATAAATATTATAATGTTATATAAAAAAATATTATAAATGATGTCAATATAAAATTCATTATATAATTTTACATTTAATAGTTATGCTATTCCTACTACAATTTTATGAAAGAAGACAAAGGGGCCGATTCCGATCCTGGAAAAAAAACGTCTGTGCGATTTTCATTCGGACCCATCACCGTACGATTCGTACCCGTCCGTCCGAGTCGCGTAGTACGATCCGTATTCTGTCAACCCATCCGAATCGTTGCGATCCGTACGTATTGCAAGGCTGAAACAGTGAACCGTACGACTCGTACACATGCCGTACGACTCGATGAGTACGATCTGGACCGGGGTATGAGGACTCGATTCGTACGGTCCAGGTCAGGTAAGGGTGATTCGTACGGAAAAGCACACAATCACTTACAAATCATACGGTGCGTACACCCCATGATAGCAGGGGTACGGTGCGTACCCCTGCGATCTTGGGGTGTACACACCATAACCCGTGATCGCAGGGTGTACGCACCATACACCCAGCGAACATGGGGTATGGTGCGTACACCCCAAGATCGTGGGGTACGGTGCGTACACCCTAATATCGCAGGGGTACGCACCGTACCCCTGCGATCATGCGGTGTAAGCACCATACCCGGGGGGGCCGTTCCGTACCTGTTTTGGGGCGAACTCTGCTTTTACGGCTGTTTTCAGCTCCCATAGAAAAAGGGTCGTACGGTGCGTACCCGACACGAATCGTACTTGCCGGGTCGGAAAAAGCAGCCGCGAACCGTACAGATTTCGCGTACACCGGGTTACGAGGGAGAAACGTACGGGAATTTGATTTGTACGGTCTCTGTACGATTCGTACGGAGTCCAGCTCCTGATACGAATCATACTTCGTGGTATGTACGGGGGACGTTGCAGGGTACGATTCGTACGGGAAAAACGCTCCGAACGGCTATTCGGAGCAGTTTTTCCGGATACGGAATAGACCCCAAAGTGTTCTACTAAAGATGTATAAAATGCACCACTCCCACTTCAAGCAATGCAACAGTAGGAAAACTGTTACATCACACAGGGATGAAATGTACTATCCCCACTCCAGTCAATATAGCAGTAGAGAAAATGTTGAATTGTGTAGTGCTTAAATTCACTATTCCCAATTCAATCAGTGCAACACTAAGGAAAATTTTGGATTGTGGAGGGGTAACATTTACTACTCCAACTCCAGTAAGCGCAACAGTAGGGAAAGTGTTGGGTTGTGAAGGGGTACAATGTACTATTCTCACTCCAATAAGTGCAACAGTAGGGCAAGTGTTGTATTGCAGAGGGAAAAAGTTTACTATTCTCACTCCAGTCTGTGCAACATTAGAAACAAACAAATTCTGTTCAACATAATAAAATAATTGCAAAAACAGAGCAAACAAATAAAAAATATAAAAATATATAATTGTCACCCCGAGTGGGACGGGTATGCTGAGGCATGAGTCCCCTGCGCTCCAAACCACTGGAGTCAAGCTATTGTGGCTGATGACGGCTGACAGCCAGAAACCGGTCCTATGATGCTTGATTCTGGTCCAGGGAAGACATGGCTTGGCAGTTTGGGCTGGACTGTTCCCATGAGGCACAGGTTCAAGGCTGATTTGCATATGGCGATGTCTGAACCGGGGTGGTATGGTGAGCAAAAAAACGATGGATTTAGGCCCAGATCTCTGTACTGGGGTGAATGTATGACATTGTTCTGCATTCTGTCCATCAATTGTTGTTTTTGCCTTTGTCGCCCCGAGTGGGATGGGTATGTTCAGACATGAGTCCCATGCTCTCCACACCACTGGAGTCCAGCTATCGTGGCTGATGACGGCTGATAGCCAGAAACCGGTCTTACGATGCTTGATTCCGGTCCAGGGAAGACATGGCTTGGCAGTTCGGGCTGCACTGTTCCCATGAGGCTCAGGGTCAAGGCTGATTTGCATATGGCCATGTCTGAACTGGGGTGGTGTGGTGAGCAAATAACCGATGGATATAGGCCCAGATCTCTGTACTGGGGTGAATGTATGACATTGTTCTGCATTCTGTCCATCAATTGTTGTTTTTGCACTAATACATATTAGGGCAGGAGAATTAAAACAACCTCTAAGTCAGAGGTGCAGCAAGAAGCAAGAGCAGTGCAGAAAGAACCATCAGGGGAGCAGAAAGAGACAAGAGGGGTACAGAAAGAGGCAAGAAAAGTACAGAAAGAAGCAAAAGAGATGCAGAAAGAGGCAAGAGAACTGCAGAAAAAAGTAAGAGAGGTGCCGGAAGAGGCAGGAGAGGTGCACAAAGAGGTAAAAGGGGTACAGAAAGAGACAAGAGGGGTGCAGAAAGAAGCAAGAGAAGTGCAGAAATAAGCACAGAGGTGCTTAAAGAGGCAAGAAAAGTACAAGAAGAAGCATCAGAAATGCCAAAAGATACAAGAGAGGTACATAAACATGCAAGAAAGGTGCAGAAAGAGGGAACAGGGGTGCAGAAAGAGGTAAGAGGGATACAGAAATATGCAATAGAGGTACAGAAAGAATCAAGAGCAGTGCAGAAAGAACTAACAGAGGTGCAAAAAGAGGGAAGAGGGATGCAGAAAGTGGTAGAAGAGAAGCACATATTGGCAAGAGAGGTACAGAAAGAGTCAGGAGGGGTGCAGAAAGAAGGGAGAGAAGTGCAGAAAGGAGCAACATAGGTGCTGAAAGAGGCGCAAAGGGTGCAGAAAGAGGCAAAAGAAGTGCAGAAAGTCGCAAGAGAGGTATAGAAACAAGCAAGAGAAGTACAGAAAGAGGCCCGAGAATCGCTGAAAGAAGCAACAAAGGTGTGGAAAGAAGCAAGAGAGGTACAGAAAGAGGCAAGTGACATACAGAAAGAGGTAAGAGAGGTGCTGAAAATAAAAAGAAAACAACAGAAAAAGGCAAGAGGGTTGCAAACAAGGGAAGAAGGGTGCAGAAAGAAGCAAGAGAGGTATAGAAAGAATCAAGAGAAGTACAGGAAGAAGCAAGAGAAGTACAGAAAGAGGAAAGACGAGTGTAGAAAGAGACAACAGGGGTGTAGAAAGAGACAACAGGGGTGCAGAAAGAAGCAAGAGAAATAGGCAATAGAAGAGCAGAAATAGGCACATGAGATACAGAAGCAGGCAAAAGAACTGCAGAAAGAGGCACAAGAGTTGCAGAAATAGGCAAAGGGGGTACATAAAGAAGGAACAGTTGTACAGACAGAGGCAAAAGAGGTGTAGAAAGAGGAAAGAGGAGTACAGAAAGAGGCAAGAGGGATGCAGAAATTTGCAAAAGAGGTACATAAAGAAGCAAGAGCCGTGCAGAAAGAACAAACAGAGGGGCAAAAAGAGGCAAGAGAGGTACAGAAATAAGTGGGGGAGGTACACAAAGAGGCAAGACAAGTACAGAAAAAAGGCAGGAGGGGTGCAGAAATAAGGAAGAGAAGTGTAGAAAGAAGCAACAGAGGTGCTGGAAAGACAAGACGGCTGCAGAAAGAGGCAAAGAAGAGCAGAAAGTGGCAAGTGAGATGCAGAAAGAGGCAAGAGAGGTATAGAAAGAGGCAAGATAAGTGTGGAAAGAGGCAAGAGAAGTACAGAAAGAGGCACTTGAGGTGCAGAAAGAGGCAAGAGAGGTATAGAAAGAGGCTCGATAACTGCAGAAAGAGGCAAGAGAAGTACAGAAAGAGGCAAGAGAGGTGTTGAAGGAAGAGAGTGAGGTGCAGAAAGATCCAAGTGAGGGACAGAAAGAGGCATGGGAACTGCAGAAAAGGCAATAGAAATGCACAAAGAGGCAAGCGAGGTGTAGAAAGAAGAGCGAGAAGTACAGAAAGAGGCAATAAAAGTGCAGAAAGAGGTTCTTGAGGTGCAGAAAAAGGCAAAAGAGGTACAGAAAGAGGCTCGAGAAGTGCAGAAAGAGGCCAGAGAAGTGCAGAAAGAGGCAAGAGAGGTGCAGAAAGAAGGGAGGGAGGTGCATAAAGAGGCAAGTGAGGTACAGAAAGAGGTGAGAGAGGTACAGAAAGAGGCAAGGGAACTACAGAAACAGGCAAGTGAGGTACAGAAAGAGGCAAGCATGGCGGTGGCAATCCGCCCGACATCCTAATGGACCCCAATCTGCTGAAAGTTGGGCAACTAAGTTAAAAAGTTGTATTCTCCTACCGCACCCCAATCCTACAGTCACTAATGATGATTTTATTAGTTGGCTGGGCTCCTCCTTGGATTTAGTCCTCCCGAGGGACACATTTTGTCATCGACTGGGATCTAACAAACAACTCTGGTATTCCCAGAAACGTAGGCAGCTTCAACAAGCGTGTAAACAATACGAAAGGAAATGGAGGAAAGATTTTTCAGATAGTAGCAAACTTAGTTACAGAGAATCACTTAAACTTTATAAAAATGAAATAAAAGTTGCTCAAACTAGTTTTTATCATGAAAAGATCCTGTCGTCATCTAATTCCCCTCTGGAAATTTTTTAAATTGCAAAAATCCTTACTACACCTCTAGCCCTCCTCTGGATCCTGATAGTGCCCAACGGCGATGTGATGAAATAGCAAATTTCTTTTCCGTCAAGGTTCACAACATCTATGAGACCTTTTAGCAAACCAGTTCTGCTATTGATCTTTACCCTTGTAAACAGCAAGCCGTGCTGAAAGAGTTCCCCCCCTGACACTCCCTCTTTTCAGGGACTTCTCAGACAACTAAAATCTGACTCTCCTGTTGATCCCGCTCCCCCTGCCGTTCTTAATATGATCTCAAAAATAGTCTCTTCAGTCATTCAGGATGTGATAAACTCTTCTCTTCTAACGGGGCATGTTCCTCTGTTATGGAAACAGGCAAGAGTGAAAGCTCTTTTGAAAAATACAAAACTTGATCCGGAGGAATGGGCTAATTATTGTCCCATTTCCTTGCTGCCAGAAATAAGCAAACTTGCTGAAAAGTACATTTACTCTGTATTGGCAGGAGTTTGGGAGGGAAGCAACTGTCTTCATCCCACTCAGACAGGTTTTAGACACCAACAGACTGCTTTACTTGCTGTTATTGAAGAATCTAGGAAAATCTTGGACAATGGAGGCTGCACTGTTCTTATTTTGTTAGCTCTCAGCGCAGCCTTTGATACTGTTAACCATCAACTTATGGTCCAAAGACTCAGTGAAGTAGGGGTGAGAGGATTCGCCCTGAGATGGCTGCAGACCTTTCTCGAAGACAGATCTTTTTCTGTCTACGAGGGGGATTGCCGTATCAGAGCAGATCCCTCTGCAGTGTGGAGTCCCCCAAGGATCTTCTTTAAGTCCCACCATGTTTAACTTCTACATGAGATCTCTGGCAGATGTGGTGCTTCCGTGGGGGATCCACATTGTCACCTATGCGGACGACACTCAGCTGGCGGTATCCCTCAGTCAGCAAGATAAATCCGTGCCTGCCTTAACTTCATGCCTTGTGAAGGTATATGAATGGATTGACAAATCATTCCTAAGCAGAACTTATGCTCCTGGGCCACTCTGCCCCTGCGAACATAGACCTTTTGTGGCCCAGTTGCTTAGGTTCCCCTCCTGTCCCTAAGAAACAAATTAATTGCCTGGGAATTCGGTTCAACTGCAATTTGGATTACAAAATACAGGCTCGCAAAGTCGCAGCAAATTGCTATGGACTACTAAGGATGTTAAGGAAGATTCTTCCCCTTCTTCCTTTTGATGCCAGACATATTTTGTTCCAGGCACTCATATTATCTCGCCTTGACTATGTAAATGCAGTCTATTTGGGTGAATCACTAGGAACCACTAAGATACTGCAAATTGTTCAGAATTGTGCAGCCCGCCTTCTAATGAATACGTCCAAACGTGTCTCAGCCAGACCTGCTCTTGGTCAGCTGCATTGGCTCCCTATCCAGGACAGAACTAGGTTTAAGGCTATGTGTATTGTCCATAAATCTATTTCTGGAAAAGGTTCTCCACTGTTTCAGTCAATGCTGTAATTATACCGCCCTTACAGAACTCTTAGATCCAATAACAAACGACTACTTGTATTTCCTGTGATCGAGCAGTCACGAACTGTAGGGCAGCGGTTTTCCTATAATGCAGCCAAGTTCTGGAACCAGCTTCCAGAGTATCTATGACTGGAATCTAGCTATCTTAGATTTGGGAAGAAGCTTAAAACCTTCCTTTTTCCTCTTTCTGCTTAAAATCTTCCTCTTTCCATGATCAGATTAGGTGTACAAGGTGTCACGATGAGCGCAGGGATACCTTTGGGTAGCCATGTAGAAAGTACTCCAGTTGAGTAGAGGTATTGCACAAAACGGTGGCATCTTCGTGGACAACTATGCAGGGCAGGATTCATTCTGGCACGAGGCTCCTGTCACAAAAATTAAACCTCAACAGGAAGCACTTACAGATATAAATAAAGCAGGTGCCAGAGTTGAAGCTCAAATTCAGTAACGTTTTAATCAGCCCAAAACATTAGTGAGCACGGTCGAGGCTTGGCAAGTGTGCTTTAACGCCATATCTGCCATCGAAAATTATCTGTAATTCCCGAGGGAGGTCTTTGCATCCCTGAGTTTCTCGAGCGCAATCCCCATTCCAGTGACCAGGAGGATGCTTCCTCCTCACCTGCTGCCCTGCTCGCTCTCTGACCTTATACACAAGAGGCATGTTGACACGCATAGAAGCCCCACACCACACACTAGCGGTATCAAACTTCTTCCCAACCTTTCCCAACTATGATGGACAGCTCACTCAAGGGACCTTGGCCCCATTTGGCGCTGTGGCCAAGTTACAGGCACACATGGTCAGTGGAGGCAAATCTTCTGGCCCTACGCAGCTGCAGTGTAGGAAACTGTAAAAGGTTAATAGTGCCTACAAGGGGATTTATTTCAAAACATTACTTTCTAGTTCAGGATTCAGTATTACAATTCTTTTATAATCCTCTCTGATTAATCAGAAATTGTAACAATTTCTTTTCAAGGTCAATATAGTCAAAAGCAAACGACTATTTCAAACGTATGAATAATCAGAAAAACAGATAAGAGAGACACGGAGTAGCAAATCTTTTGATAAAAAGTTCATTGGTTTATATATTGCTTCATAATGTCAAAATAGGGTACAAATCAACAATTACTGGTGAAGACACAGTATTGAACAAATAAAATAAAGAATTGTGTAATCAAGCTATACTTCATTTGTAGAGAGTCCAGTCCATAAATAATCTGAAAAGATGACCACTATCACATCATAATAGAAAAATCATCAATGTAAATTAATCAAATGAAAAGGGAGAGGGACTCTATGGTCGACGTTTCGATCTTCAGTAGAGCAAATCCGTAAGACCTTCCTCAGGACAGTACAATAAATCAACAGTTGTGACCCTTCACAGAGAAGTCCAAGTGTGCATTTGTTGGTCTCCCCCTGTGTAGAGGTAAGTTTCTATAATGGTTCCTGGTGTTTCTGTTTTTAAATATCCAGACTTTTTTAACGATGATTGCGCTCTGTTCAATCGTCGTAAGATAATTTTTGATTCTTCAAAGTTCCAAAACAGTTATCCACCGCAGTCAAAGTCAGGACTTCACAGCAGTCGGCATCAAGGATCACTATTACCTTTTACAGTTAATACAAGCCCGAGCCTGCAAGGGTATATTGGGTCTTCCCACTCTCTGTTCTTCTAGCAGTGTAGGAAAAGCACTATCATTTAGGTAGCACTTACTGGATTAGCCAGTAGAAAGTACTCCAGTTGAGTAGAGGTATTGCACAAAATGGTGGCATCTTGGTGGATAGCTTTGCAAGGCAGGATTCATTCTAGCATGAGGCTCCTGTCACAAAAATTAAACCTCAACAGGAAGCTCTTACAGATATAAATAAAGCAGGAGCCCGAGTTGAAGCTCAAATTCAGTAACGTTTTAATCAGCCCAAAACATTAGTGAGCACAGTCGAGGCTGGGCAAGTGTGCTTTAACCCCATATCTGTCATCGAAAATGAGCTGTAATACACGAGGGAGGTCTTTGCATCCCTGAGTTTCTCGAGCGCAATCCCCGTTCCTGTGACCAGGAGGCTGCTTTCTCCTCACCTGCTTCCCTGCTCGCTTTCTGACCCTTTATACACAAGAGGCATGTTGACACGCATAGAAGCCCCGCACCACACAATAGCGGTATCAAACATCTTCCCGCCCTTTCCCAACTATGATGGACAGCTCAATCAAGGGGCCTCGGTGCCTTTTGGCGCGGTGGCAAAGTTACAGGCACACATGGTCAGTGGAGACAAATCTTCTGGCCCTTTACGCAGCTGCAGTGTAGTAAAAGCACTATACATTTACCCAACGAGGTAGCACTTACTGATTAGCCAGTAGAAAGTACTCCAGTTGAGTAGATGGAAATCGCAAAAATATCTGCGATTTCACTGACTTTTTTGCAATTTTGCGCGAATTCGCAGACCGCAGATCCACAAAATTCACCCATACTTAGTTACATCACCCAAGAACAAATTCATTTTGGTTTTAGACATTGAGAGATTAAGTGATTTGACCAGAATCACATAATGTTGAGCTGATGCAGAAATTCAAACCTGGTTCCCCAGTTGCAAAGTCTGCATCTCTGGAAGTAACACCACATCCTCTCCCCTAAGTGCTTTTAATCAAGTGGTCAACTGGATAAAAAAACATAAAGATAATAAATAATTTAAACGTGCTTTGTCACTATTTGAAAACTCAGAAAATATGTCCTCCTTTTAGTACTTAGATCACTAACCATAATTTTGATGCAAACAAGACCCTCTCATATATGTAATTTCTAAAGGAAATGCTGTAGGTATTACAGTTTTGATTACATCAAGATGACATCAGGAGTTCCACTTTTGTAGAATATTAGCAATCTAGTTGTTCATTAGACTACTGTTGAGAGGCAGAGGCTGGGGGCACAGACTCTGAAAATTGAAGGCAGGTAGGAGGGAGCAGAGGCAACAATTTGACCACACTGGGCAGGCTGGAAGGACAGAGGTAGCACAACAGACTATGGAGGGCAGTGGAGAGGGGGACAGGGGCAACAAACCAACAATACAGGACTGACCAGAGAGGCTGTGGCAATATAATAGACAATTAAGGCCAGAAGGAAGAGGCACTGATAGTACAACCATACATGTCAACAGACCCGATTCAGCCAGGTAATGTCTTATGTTTTTAAGCCCAAGTGGGCTTTATTTGGTCTGTCTCCTGTCTTTTTCAATATAAGTCAAAGGGGAAAACCAATACCCCAGTTTTTCTTTTAAATATCCCTCTTACCAAGTTCAAAATGTATCAAGTATGGTACATTGGATCATGGAAGGCAGGAGGAATTGGGGTAGGGGCCTGGACTCGGATAACAGAGGACAGGAGGGACATGGAGAGGTGCAGCAAACTGACCCTACAGGGAAGGCATCAGGGTTTGCAGCAGCACAATACACCACAAAGGGCATGCGGGACGAGAGTGCAGCACATCAATCCATATAAAGCAATAGGGAGGGGACAGGGCCATGCACATAGACAACAGAGAACAGAGGGGAAAGAGGCAATGGTATCTAGCTGACCATAATGGACAGAAAGGAGAGAAAGCTGCAGCATAATGGACCATAAAGGGCAGGAGGGACGGATCAGGGGCATTACAATGGAACAGACAAGCCAGGAGGAGGGAATAGGGGTCTGCACATGGAAACAGAGGGCTGGGGGCAAGGGGGCAGGGCAGGAGCAGCAAGATGACCATGGAGGTCAGGCAGGATGGGCACTAGAAGCAAGACACACCATGGAGAGCAACAGTGAGACTATATTGGAATACACACAGATCATGGAGGGAAGGTGGGAGGGGGTCAGGGGCAGCTAGCTGACCACACAGGGAAGGTGGGAGGGGCCAAGGCAGCACAGAAGACCATGCATGGCAAGCGGGAAGGTTAATGGCAGCACAATGGCTATGATGCCCAAGAAGGAAGGTACAGGGACATGCACAAAGGACCATAGAGGATAGAAGAGAGGGTAAGGACCTGGGCACAGACAAGAGTTCAGGGGAAGGGGCCTCACAACAGACCACACGGGGCAGGCAGGAGGAGCAGTTGCAGCACAACAGGCCAGGGAGGGAAGAAGGGTGTGGCAGTAAAATGGACCATGGAGGACAGGAGGAAGGGGATAGGGGCATGGAATGTAGACAGGCACGGTGGAGGTGGCAAGGACAGGTTACAGTCATCTGACAATGCTAGGCAGGTGGGAGTGGAGTGGCAGCTCAACAGAACACTCAGAGTAGATAGGAGTGGCAGGTCCATGGAACATGGTGGGAAAAAAGGATGAATGCGGCATCAAGCTAACTGTTCAGAGATACGGGAAGGCCAGTGGCAGAACAACGGCCACACAGGGCTGTAATAAGGGAGCTGGAACATGGACTTGGACAATGGATGGCTAGGAGGAGGGAAGGCAGGAGCAGCAAGCTTGGGTGGAGGCAGCACAATGCCAGGCCCTGCTACCAACCCCCCACCATCCATTGTGATATGCATTTTACTTAACCTATAAATTTGCTGAAAAAAACAAAGATTACAGGGACGGTATAGTTAGACTCAGATTTCACTCATACACAACCAGTGAAATTCAGCAGTTATAGTTACCTGAGCTAACTATAACTTACACTTCCACAATGTACTGCTAATGACCTCAGACATTACATCATTCATGACATGGTCAGTTACCTAACTCATGACATCACTCATGACATCTCAAATGAGCTGTGAATGGAATGGAACTATAATCGCTAGAACTTTATTTAAGGAAGGGTGTGAGTATATTAACACCCCTTTTTTTTCCTTTCTTTTGTGTAAGAACCAATATAATACGCAACATGCCCAGATTAATATGGCTGATAGCCTTTCACTTTAAAGTAATGTGGAGTCCATTACATCACTCATGACATGGTCAGTGACATCACTCATGACATCACTCATGACATCTCAAATGACATCACTGATTATATCTCAAATGACATCACTGATGACATCATCCATGTGATCATCTGATGCACCTCCTCACACCCTAAAATATAGACTACCATTCTCGAAACCATAGACACACCAATACTAGTACATCTACAATATTCTGTGCACTATGCATGCAGACCTGTAACCAGCTACATACTATTGATTTGCTTTTCTAAATACCTAGTTAGTACCTATGCAGTGTAGGAATCCTCCTGTTTGTCCCATACATTTCTCCAATCACCCATCCAGCACTATCTACCTTTCCTATTACTCCACCAATACCTAAGCACTTATAAATTCACTATACACTCTGTTTGTAATACTGTAATTATTCTAGTTCCTTGTCATGAACTTATGGAATGGCCTAGATACTAACACAAGGGCAGCTATAATATTTTGTGCACTATCCAAACAGACCTCTAACTAGCTACATACTATTGATACACTCTTCTAAATACCCAGTTAGTACTCATGCAGTGCAGGAATCGTCCAATCTGTCCCATGCACTTCTTTAATGACTTATCTACCACTATCTACTTATCTTATCAATCCACCAATATGTAAGCACGTATAAATTAAGTGTTCACTCTGTTTGCAGCACTGTCATCATTCCAGTTACTAGTGGTATTCTTATAAAATGACATAGGCACCAACACAAGTACAAATAAAATATTCTGTGCATAATCCCTATAAATCTCTAAACAGATACATATTATTGGTCCACTCCATTAAATACTGAAGTAGTACACAGGTAGTGTAGGATACCTCCTGTCAGTCTCATGCAATTCTTCAATCACCCATCCAGCACTATGTTCTTATTGTATCAGTCTGCCAATACCTAAGCACTTATGGGGCAGATTTACAAGTACCCTGTGCCACCAGTATGCCACTTTTTGTAACGTAGTGATGGTGCCAGACATATTCATATTTACAAGGAGAGGAAAAGCCACCCTGCATGGTTGTTCCTCTCCTTGTAAATACGACTCCTTCATACACAGAACTTTGCGTTGAAGGGGCGTTCCATAGGTGTTGCTGTTGGTGTTCCCACGCAACACCCATAGAACAAGGCACATCTCCAGATTTATGAGAAATCGTAAATCTGGAGATGTGTGTGAATGCTGCTCCATCCTAGAGCTGGTGTAGCAAGGCGCAACAAGGAGAATTTTTTTATCATTTCTCCTCAACTTTTCCACTTTCAATGCATGCTGCATTCCACAACATACATTGAAAGAGGAAAATGCCTTTACTGTTTGTTTTTGTGCAGGAAGGTGTCCTTTCCTGCACAAAAACAATCTCCACATGACACAGACATCCTTGCACCATGGTGCAAGGGTGCCTGTGTCACCGCATGGCTGCAGTTTCTTGCAGCAGTGCAGAGGGAAGCACAGAGTTGCAACATATTCAAGTACATATGTCCCATCCCTGTGCTTCAGAAGTGCCACAGTGCAGAACAGCTAAAGAGCTTGCAGTGTCACGCTGCAGTACTTCCTCATAAATCTTCACCTATAAATTCACTGTACATTACTAATGCATTCTTTCAATCATGCTGTATACATATACTCAATCAAACTTTCAGACATTACCTTGCAATTATAGTTCTTTCTTTAACCAGATAAGGTAGTTCTGATAAGAACTTTTTTTTCTTCTTTTTTCTTTTGTATCTTTTTTTTATTGCTTTGAACAATTTTGTATTTTTTTGGGTGTTTTTTCAAAAAATGAACAAAAAAACAAACAAATAAAACAGAAGACTTTTGGAATTACTTATCATTCCAAAAACAAACAAAGAAATTTTACAAAGATGGTTGCGTGGTGCAGCACAAACTGCATCCACCGACTGCTCGCTGAAGTATATAAGTTTCTTACACTCCACGCAGTGTTGCTCGAGAAAGGCGAATTCTGGCCTAATGTCCATTGCAGTTGTTCCTGAGGACGCTCCAGACATACTTGCTACAGCAGGTGAGGGGTTCAAAGCAGCTCGCCTCATTTCCTCCCGACCAAGATTGAGAGGATGTGTGGTCCGGAGATGCTTGTACATAGACGCAGTGCCACAAGAGTATTTTTTTCACTGCCTCTTGACAGTACTCGGTTACAAATTTTGCTCGCCTCGCATTTACTTTCTTCACTCCAGGTGAAAAAGTGAAGAATTTCCCCACGACAGATTCCGGCTTCTGTGGACGTGGTGCCTCCTGCAAGAATTCTTCTTCAGAAGATACTTACTCCTGCTGCTGTCCAGATGCCATTTTTTTTATAATTTTGTTTGGAAAAACACCAAAGAGAACAAGCAAAAAGGGTTCTTGTAGGAAAAGAGATGTCTCTCTAAAGATGCTCCAACAAGAATGTTTAAAATGGGTGGGGTCCTTCACTAGTTACAGTGGGAAATGTTACGAACCAATGAATTTTTTTTTTTTTAGGTCACAGGGGATCTGCGCACTCTGCGCTCATGAAGCATGCACCCGACGGGACTTCGTGAACATATATTCAAAAATAATATACCTCTATTATAAGTACAAATGTATTGTTTTTATGAATACCTTAAATAATCTCTTGCCCTAATATGTATAGTAAAGATATATAAATATCATTTTAGAACATAAATATTTTTTGCGGGAGTCACGCACCCAGCGCGCCCCAGCATGTATATGACATCACACGGGACCCACCACCGCGCAAGCGTCACGTACCGTAATGCACATGTGTCATGAATGCGCGGGAGCAGGAGTCGCTGACACATCACGTAATAATAAATGTATATGATGTAACTGAAAAGCACGCAGCCGTCGCACACCATACTCGGATCCTTCACGACTTTTCTAAAATGGCGGATAGAATCCGCACACCTACCGTGATGTGTACACTTTGGGTGCGCGACTCTGAAAAAAAATGGAAAAAAAAGAAAATAATATAAATATTTTAAAATAAAAATAAAATGAAAAAATGAAACAATATTTCAGTTTAAATTAAAAAAAATTTTTTCAATTTTTTGAAAAATATATAATGTTATTTAATGAATAAAATATTTAAAAATAAACAGTTAAAAAACTGTAGAAAATCAGTACAAAAAATAGGTATAACTACTATTACACTTAAAAATTTGCATTTAAAAAAGCTTTGAAATTCACTGAAAAAAACATAGGTTTCACAGACGTTATAGTTAGAAATTAGCATTTAAAAAAGCTTTGAAATTCACTGAAAAAAACATAGGTTTCAAAAACGTTATAGTTAGAAATTAGCATTTAACAAACCTTAGAAATTCACAGAAAAAAACATAGGGTTCAGGGGTGTTATATTTAGCTGGACATTTCACTCGTACAAAACCATGGAAACTCCTCTGTTATAGTTTGTTCTGCTAACTATAACTCGCGCACCCGCAATGCACTGCTGATGATGTCACATATTACATCATTCATGACATAGTCAGTGACATCACTGATTACATCACTGATGACATCATCCATGTGACAATCTGATACACCTCATCATACACTAGTATAACCTTTCATGGCTCACTGTAAAATATAGAGTACCATATTTGAAACCATTGACACACCAATACCAGTTACTACATACCCACTCACTGATTCCTAAGTCTACACACACAGAACTAAACTCAACAACAGAATCACTTATACATGCAGTCACTTATTAATAGAACACTATCAATTGCACTTATAAACATATATACACATTGACACATCAGCAGTCATCGTAGTTGGTTATGCAGTCATACTACTCACTCATGAAAAAAATTAATCAAACACATTTACTCACTTACACAGTTATACACTCAACGCCTCATTTATTCAAACACATTGTAACTCATAGTTATTATGTTAAAAAATCACCATTACAATTATACACTCAATCATATAGTTACTCTCACAATCACTGACTCTTACCTATACGTATTTATATACACTAACTTTCAGATACAATGCCTTTTATTTTTTTACTTTGTTGAAGATGTACAACTAAAACATATATTCGCTCACCAACACACAAATAAATACACTTTCACCCAAACAACTGGTTCCACATGCACTCTAAAACCTATACACCTAGTCAATCAACAATTCACACATCTATGCATAGAGTTATACACACCCCATCCAACCACACAGAAACTCAGAGTCCCATACAAATACTCACACAACTAATCAATAACGAATATACACACTCATGTAGTTAGTAACAAACTGATGCAGCATGTTATAGAACAACAGAGACAGTGATGCACACATTCAAATAGTTTAGTTACTAATCCATGTATTAAGTGAGACACTTTTAATTACTCACTTAAACAGGCAGTCAGACAGCTACTAAATCCTCCATCCAGACCGTTATATATCCACTCAATCTTCAATACTAATTGGTATATATATAATACATATTTAAATTTCAAACTTAACCATGTTCACTGGATGATGTCATCAGTGATGTCATTTGAGATGTCATCAACGATGTCATCAGTGATGTCACTGACCATGTCATGAATGATGTAATATGTAACATCATCAGCAGTGCATTACGGGTGCGCGAGATATAATTAGCAGAAGTATTTATAACGGAGGATTTTCTATGGTTTTGTACGAGTGAAATGTCCAGCTAACTATAACACCCCTGAAACCTATGTTTTTTTCTGTGACTATATATATATATATATATATATATATATATATATATATATATATATATATATATATATATATATATATATATATATATATATATATATATATATATATATATATATATATCTTTGCATTCTTTCAGATCACCTGTGGGAGTGAGGAGTTCCTGTATTTGTCTATCCCGTGATCAAGACGAACTGTCGAAACGCGTTGGGAAGATGAAGGGAGTGCTGTTGCTGCAATGATTAAAGGATACAGTTTCAGCTTGGGTGTGCCACTTACTGCTTTCCGGGGTCTTCGTGGGAGCAATTGTAAAGACATATATATATATACATATATACATATTTATAGTTAGGACCTAGTTACCATAGGTTAATGGCAACATTCTATTCCCAATAACTTAGGCGCCGATTGACAAATCTTCGCGAAATGTTCAAAACTAATTCTTTGTTGATATCAGCTCCTATGTTCAAAGTTTGGGTGTGATTCCTCAAGGTGGGCTAAGAACAAATGGGGTCCCAAAACGTGTTTTTTCATGTTAATTTCCATAGGAAAGTTTAGACAAGGCTACAGGTCGAACGGGTGAACAAAATTAGTCCAAATTTGTCAGGGAGAAGAGTCTTGGTGTAGATAGCATGCTTTTGTTGTATCTGTTCAGTAGTTTTTGAGAAATTTACAGATATCGATATTTGGGAATTCGGCCATCTGATTGGCTGAAGCGTTATGAGCAGGAGCTTGAGGCTTATTGGCTGTGATGGTGTTGCAACTAGGAAGTATTGGCAGCCATTTTGTGAGTCCGTTGAAGCAAGTAAGGGGAAAAAAGGGTGAAAAAAGTAGGAAAGGAGGGTAGGAGCACTGTCAGCTTTGTGGGGGAGTACAAAGCGAAGTAGTCACTGTTAAAGGTCTGAAAGTGCGGTGTTGCTCAGAGTGGCATGGTGCTGATATGATATGGTGCTACACTCAGGTATGAAACCGAAAGTCTAAACCATGAGGTCATTGCTGTAAAGTGATGTGGTCTGGTGTTTGTAGCATACGTGTGCAAGTAGTATTATAGGCGTTTATACCATACAGGGAGTGCAAAGCGTACTACTGTCCGCAACTGTGTGTTGATAGTATACCGGAAGCCGGAAGCAAAGTATACTTGTGCAAGAAGTGTTAGTAGGCCTTTATACCATACAGGGAATGGGAAGCGAACTACTGACCGGTACCATGCGTTTATACTAAATCGGAAGTATTTATTTATTTATTATTTTTAAAGTTTTATATAGCGCGAACAAGATCTTTGCAGATATCAGAGCGCTTTACAGAAACAGTAGGTAGGATAAACAAACTGTTGAAAACAGTATACTAATCGGTAGGGAGTGAGTTGCCAATAGGGTAATAATCGCACAAGAGTATGCACGCTAATAACAATCAAGAGGTAATAATATTGCACAAGAGTATGCACACTAATAACAATCAAGAAGTAATAATATTGAAGCCATGCAATGTCGACTCGAATAAGATTATAGCACCCCGGAGGGAGAGTAAACACGCTGTTGAAAACTGAATAGTAGGCAATAGTGAGTGGATTGCAGTTAGTAAGTCACTCAGGTCTTAGTGTGCAGACCTAATAAACAATCTGGAAACCAAATAATAAAGCATCCGTGCAAAGATTTTGGTCCAGTAGCAGTCATAAAAGAGTCAAAACATAGGTAAGCATTCGGGTAGCCGATGAAATAGGAGCCATGTACTGTGATTGTTCCAGTAACAGTAGGGTTCAGGTGAACTTAGCCATAAGGATGGCTTTTACCTCTTTCTTGAAGAGTACAGAGGAGGGGATAAGCCTAGTTTCTGGCGGGAGCGCATTCCAGATCCTGGGTGCCATTCCTGAGAAGGAGCGTTTGTATGTTTTTTCCTTCCGGAATCTACGAGGTTTCAGGAGGAGATTCTTTGTGCTTCTGTTGGACCTTGAGCCTCCTGATATAGTCAGCTTGTGAGTGAGGTAGTTGGGTGACTTGTGGTGTACGGCCGAGTGTGTCATACAGGCAATTTTCAGCTGGACTCTGGCTTCAAAAGGCAGCCAGTTCAGGGCTTTTAAGTCAGGGGATATGTGTGAGTGTTTTCTAGAACCAGTGATGAGTCTCGCGGCCGCGTTTAAGGAGGCGCGTAGGGGCGCCGTTGTTGTTAGGGGGAGCCCGCTGAGAGCCACAATTCCATAGTCTATGCGAGGAATGACTAGGGCTTGTACAACAGTTCGGAAGTCCTTGGGTGGCAGGAAGGGTTTGAGTTTTCTCAGCGTGTTGATTTGGAAGTTGGCTCCCTTGGTTGCTTTGCTAATATGCTGCTGCATGTCGAGATTGTAGTCAAGTGTGATGCCAAGGGATTTCGCCGAGTCCACGATGGTGGGCTGGACATTTAGTGCGGTTAGATGATTGAGCCAGGTTTGGATGATGGCCTTTTTCGCAGGAGGTGAGATCAGAAGGAACTCAGTTTTCAGAGCATTTAGTTTAAGGTGATTGTCGGCCAGCCATGCTTGGGTGTTTCTTAGTGTGGCATTCAAAAGTTTGATGTCTTCAGGTGATTGAAGCTTGAGGTAGAGCTGAGTGTCATTGGCGTACATATGCAAGTGTACATTTGATGCTTGCAGCAAGGTGGTGAGTGGTTCCATGACGAGGTTGAACAATGTGGGGGATAGGGAGGAGCCTTGTGGGACGCCTAGTGTTACGGGCACAGGCGAGGACAATGCGTTGTTGATCTTGAACTTCTGAGACCGGTTGTGCAGAAAGGAAATGAACCATTTGAGAACAGTCCCGGATATGCCCATTCTGGTGTTCAACAGCTCCAGTAGATTCTCGTGTTTGACCGTATCAAATGCTGAGGAGAGTTCAAGGAGGATGAGGAGGCAGGACTCATTGTGATCAAGGATTTGAAGGGCGTCATCAATTATGTGTGTCATAGCCGTTTCCGTGCTATGTTTTGCTCTGAAACCTGATTGGTGCGGGTTGAGTAGGTCAAACTGCTCAATGTGTTTTGTCAGTTGGAGTTGTACGCATTTTTCTAGCAATTTGGCCAGAGTGGGGATATTGGTGATGGGTCGGTAATTGTTTAGGTCGGCCGGGTCAGCTGTGGGTTTCTTGAGTATAGGCGTGACTTGCCCTATCTTGAGGGAGTCTGGGATGAGTCCTTGTTGCAAGGAGCAGTTGATTATTTTAGTCCAGAGTGGGAGGAGCATGGGGGTGAGGGCTTTAACAGCGTTGGCAGGTAGGGGGTCTGTGAGGTGATTGGCAGGTTTCAAGGTGCCGAGCAGCTTGTGAATTGATTCTTCAGTATACGTGTCGAAGGACGTCCATGAAGCGTTGTTTTTGGGTTGAGTGTTAGTTATGCACATGGAGCAGGAGTAGCGACTTACATCGTTGAGGAGATCACTTCTTATATTGTCGGTCTTTTGCTTGAAGAAAGCAGAGAAATCTTCACAACTTGGTGTATCCTTTGCTGAGTTGTTAGGTTGTAGAGGCTGCATCTTTGTTTGGGTTTTGACTAACTCGAACAGTTCTCTTGGTCGATTTTTTGCTTGATCCAGCTGTTGGCTAAAGAAGACTGATTTCGAGCGTTTGATTTTCCTGAAATAAGCGTTTCTATTACTCTTAAGCGCTCCAAGGTGCAGTGCTGATGGGTCAGATCTCCACGTGCGCTCTGCTATGCGCATAGCACGTCTGTCTTCATTGAGTCTACCATCATACCATGGGTTCGAATTCTTGGTGGTGACTCTCTTCATTTGCAGGGGTGCGGCTTCATTGATTATTGCAGACATAGTGTCTAGGTAGAGGTCGGTCAGTGAGTGCACATCAGAGACGCCCGTCGGGGGAAGAAGGAGATTGCCTGTGTGGGCAGGCAAGGAGTTTGGGTTTAGATTTTTCATGTCCCTCTTCCAGATCTTGGTTTTGGCAGGTTGAGCCGGGTTAAGTTTGACCTTTTCGTTGATGAAGAAGGTGATGATGTGGTGGTCTGACCAATCACAGGGTTCGATTGCCTCCAGCTGGGTAGAGTCTTCTTTGGCGATGATTAGGTCAAGGATAGAGCCTTTTTCATGTGTCGGACGGTTGCAGATTTGGGTGAGGTCAAGGGCGTTGAGGAAAGTCTTAAGGCTATTCACCACAGCGTCTTTCTGGTCGTTCCAATGAAGGTTGAAGTCTCCCAAGTAGATTTGATTGATCTGACGCCCGGCGTTGGTGGATATCGTGTCCATGATTTGTTGGGAGAAGGTGAGGTTGTCCCTGGGTGGGTGGTAGATAACATGAAGGGAGCACACAGGTTTGCCCTCGCTAGTAATATCGAGGCAGATGAGTTCGCAGGAGGAGAGGGAGGGGGAGGGACCTTCAGTGATGGCGAGGTTGCTCCTGAAGATGCATGCGATTCCCCCGCCCGTCTTGCCATTTCTGTCGAGTCTAATAATGTGATAGTTGGGGGGGACTAGTATGTCCATAATAGGTGTGGAGGCTTCAGTTAGCCACGTTTCAGTCAGAAACAAAGTACTCACGCCTACTGGTGTGAAGACTCGGGGATCAAACTGAGCTGATCGCTGTAAAGTGATGGGCTATGGGCGCTGTAGGATACTAGCCGCTATAGTATAAGTGAGTAAGTAGTGTTAGTATGCGTTTAAGTACATAGGAAGTGGGAAGCAAACTACTCACCCCTACTGGTGTGAAGACTCTGGGATTAAACCGTGAGCCTAAATTGTGCGCTCATTGCTGTAAAGTAATGTGCTCTGGACGCTGTAGCATACCTTTGGAATTACTGTTAGTTTGCGTTTATACAAAATAGGGAGTGGGAAGCAAAATACTTACCCCTACCGGAATATGCGGTCGGGCGAGGATCGAGCAGGTAGTACCGAGCGGGTTTACCAATAGGAACAATGTTTCCACGAGGCGATCCTGCCCTCGCCTGAGACCATGAAGTGTAACTAAGCACTCATACATATATGCGAATAAGATACAAATCGTATGTATAAAAACGGATGTTTTTACATTAACAGCGTATAGTAAAACAAATCTTTAATAAAACAAACCTATTTATTTAAATATAGGAGTGGAAAATACAGGGCTGGACCCTGTATGGTCCTGATGAAAAGCTTGGGGAGCTTAAAACATGTCGACCACAGAACACTGATCTAGCCCAATTTAAAGTTAGATAACAGTGTTACCCCATTTTAACATACCAAACTAGGAGCAGAATAAATTGTTGAGGCCCACTAGCACGGTATTTTTAATCACACACCCACTCCACCACCACAACACTTTACACCACACATAGCCTTTCACAAAAATAGTGCTCCTACGTAGTCCGCTAGTCGCAGCACGCCCCTTTTCGTAGAGAACTGGGATGGCCCCAATGATGAAGCATGTCACCGTGGGGAAACCCCCGGTGAGTGAGGGGACTCTAGAAAGAAATTTTTCTTTCTCATTTTGGTACAAACTGACAAAATTTGGCAGCAACCATACACACAAACTAGGTCTCTGAACCCTTCACAGTGGGTTCCTGATTTTCTGATATAGACTGGAGGTCGACCTAGTTTAGCTTAACCTCCTTCTCCCCCTTATTTCTTGCCTGATGCAGAAGGGCAGAGAGACGTTTTGCAGCCTAGGGTACCGCCACCTTCCCGGGTATTGTTTACTAATTGTTCGGGGGTTTGAGGCAAACTGTCAGTTAGATTATGTTTGGTAGTTGCACTGTAATATTAGAAAAGTTTGCCCTTACAATCTCCTCTAAACAGATGATTTTCACAATAAATAATAGACAAGTGTTGTCATAAAAAGAAGACCTATACACCCAGTTATTTATTTGAAAAAAAAGTAACCTATATTAGAACACAAATAAAAAGAAACATAAGTTAATTAGAACAAACAGTATAATATAAAAAATGTGGGTTGGAATACAGTGGAAGCAGCGTAGGAAACCTGCAAGACAAAAACTAAACATAAGTATGTGTGCTATGTGGAAGAGGTAAAGAAAGGTAGTCCGAATGAAAGGACGATAGTGAGAATGGAAGCGAGGGGGAGTGGATGGAAGGGAAAAGGGGAGGGAGGAGGAGACAGAGCGTCGGCCTACTGCACCCAGCCCTTAGTGTTTACCCTCCAGTCACCCATTTGTTTAGGACGCTGGGGTCCCAGAGAAAGAGTGTGGTTCAGCAAGTCCTTAAAATGAAACACATGAGGCCAGAGATTAGGGGCCATATTATCAAGGAACAGGAATAACATTATCGCCGCTTTAGCGTCAGGAAACTGCCGCTAAAGCGGCAATAAGGGGTTGATAATCTGCCCTTGTGAATTCCCATAGAAGCCCAGGTTCTGGTGTGAACATGGGCTTCTATGGGAATTCACAAGGGCTTATTATCAACCCCATTATCACCGCTTTAGCAGCAGTTTCCTGCTGCTAAAGCTTTAATAATATAGTCCTACATTATTAGCTACGGGAAAATCGCTTGCATGCACCTGTGGACCCAGGGTACTGCACCCCAGCCCCTTCCCCCGCACTGTGCTCAATTGTAGGTCTTGCACACCGAGGCTTCACTGCTCACCTGCCACCACTTTTGTGTCCCACGATGTGTTGGTGCAAGCTCCGAGTCCGGGGTACGTTTGTACAGTAGGCCAGGTCTCCGGTCGGGGATGGTGTTTTGATACCACGATTTAAGGTCACCAAAAACTGAGGAATACCTGCCCAGAATTTTCAACAAGGCCCTAGAAAAGGGTCCTTATACTAATCCACTAGCACCGGAGCAAACCAAGGACTCAGGTACATGATCACATCAAATTGTACAAAATATATGGTAATTTTATTTTTTCTTTATCCAATATATAAGAAACATTTCATCAATTTATAGACAAACATATAAATACCAAACCACACCATAATTTGATAAAACATAGATCAATAAATCAACTCCTTCACACCAAATTCATACATTGCAATCATACCATCATACATTCCAGAATTCCTCATAACAACTCAGCCCTCACTTACACAATTCACATAAAAAACGATATCAAAATAGACATATGGATAAAGAAAAAATAAAATTACCATATATTTTGTACAATTTTATGTGATCATTTACCTGAGTCCTTGATTTGCTCCGGTGTCATATGAGATGTCATCAGTGATGTCACTGCCATGTCATGAGTGATGTAATATGTGACATCATCAGCAGTGCATTGCGGGCGCGCAAGTTATAGTTAGCCCAACTAACTATACAGGCGAATTTCTCTGGTTTTATATGAGTCAAATGTTCAACTAACTGTAACGTCCCTGAAACTTATGTTTTTTGTGTGAATTTCTAAGGTTTTTTAAATGCTAATTCCTAACTATAACGTGCCTAAAACCTATGTTTTTTCAGTGAATATATATATATATATATATATATATTTATATTCATATACACACATATATACATATAGATATATATTATATATCTATATGTATATTTATGTTACTGTTTCAGTCATAAATCAGGGGCAATTGCAATTAGTTGAAACCCTTCCTATATGAGCACAGGTCCAAATGTGATCTTTCCTGTCAACTCCCACCAAAGCACGTATCTCCTTCATAACATCAAAGAAGGAATGACAAATGTTTTCGTTTTCACTCTGTAAAAATGAAACATTAACTTCAAAACAATAAAAACACTAACAAAAGTGAAACTAATAAATATTTAAAATTTAAAAAATGATCAATTTAATTTTTGCACTGGAAGACCATATATGATTAGAAATTATTAATAGCAAACACCAACATTAACTGTATGTCACAGTACTCAACATGTCATATTCTCCAATTATTTACACCAAATCCTCATACAACCTAAAATCCTGTGTCTCTTCCCATAACAAACCTTTCCTTCGGTATTCAGGTGTTAAAATCTAGTCCACAAAAGTAGGATTGATTCTCAGCTAATCTGAAAGATAGGCAAAGTATTAGAAAGCCATTAATTTCATGTTTATTTTTACTGTACTATCATCTTTCCCTTGCCCATGACAGCCCAGTGCATGTGGTTATAGTTTATCCACTGATTAAGTTTGTTTTCGGATGATGGTTCCCAAAAAATTGAGGGATTCGCTCTCTTCTGTCAAATTATAATCTGTTTTTGAAAACGATAATGTTTCTTAATTACTTGTGCTAATTCCGCTGTTGTGAGCAAGAGAGTAGCAATAACATTAAAATACCCCTACTTGAACCATACCTCTAATCACACTGAGCATTCAAAGTGAGTAAATCCAACGATCATTCAGAGAGTTCCCTTCACTTTTTCAACAACCTTCCATCCATCCTTTCACCCTTCCATATATTCATCCATTCTTCTCTCCATTTCCATCTTTTAACTGTTTCACCCATTAGTATGTCCATGTATCCATCCATCTTTTAACCCTTCCAACCTGCTTTTTACCTTTGTTTCCGTATTTCCGTTCAAGTTTCCTTCCTATCACGCTTCTTTTCTCCTGTTCTTTCTTTCCTCTTTTTTCTATCCTTCATTTGTCATGCATCTTTATTTTTCTTTCTTATCTTTCTGATGCTCACTTTTTCTTTTGGTCCCGCTCTCTTGCTTTCTTCAATTGTCAATATTTAGCTTGCTCTATTTTGTTTTGCGGCTCAGTCCCCTCCCACACCACTCTAATCCTGTATTCCTAGCAGTGTTGTTTATGAGCATTCTGCCTGCAGATTTGCAGACAGAATAGACTCATAAAGAACAAATTAAAGTTTTAGTGGGACCCAGATAACCAAGTGATGGAGCCTAGTGGCAGTCCCTACTTAAGCTGCTAAAGTGTGGTTTTCCCAATGCCACTGGCTGTAAAGTTGCAGGTGACATGCAAGAATCCAATGTAAAACAAGCCACACAACAGCAATGATGTTGCGATATGCTGTCAGACGAATTTTTCTTCCAGTCAGACTTGCAGAAGTACTGATAGGTATGATGTGGCAAAATGGCCAAAATGCAGATATGATTACTCATGGGGGTTTAGAAAGTGGTGATTGTTAAAAAGTGAATGTCCTCAAGTTATCTTCAAGCAGATTGTTTGGCTCTAACCCAAGATAGTTAGTGAAATATGGAGGTGATAACATTGATGCTGAGGTAGGTTTATCAAACTCTTAGGGCCCCATTACGATTGCCGCGGCCGCCACCGCAACGGAAAACAGGACCGACCACCAGAGGTGCGGCGGTCCCTTGGGGCCAATTAGGATGTGACCGCCACCCTGGGGGTCGCAACCCGCATCATTTACATTGCGGAGGGCGATGCTGTAAGCAGCACCCACCGCAATGTAAAAGTTGCATGTTGTGCATGCACAACATGACAGGCACCGAACGGTGTCTGCCACCTTGTGCATCCCAATGATGGGTACCCCCAAGTGCATCCATCCACCTCTTCACCCCCCGGGGTATTCGCCATCGAATGGCACATAATATGGATACAAGGCACCGCCACCATATTATGTGCTTTTTTAGCCCAGCCAACAATCCGACAGGCAGAAAAGCAGCGGAAGGACTTTCCTTCCGCGCAGTACCCACCGCCATGCGAATTTGGCAGTGGGTAAATGGGCTTGTGAAGGCAGGCGGATTGCCACTGCTGCGGGCGGATCGCAACCGCCCTGCCGGCGGTGGCGATCTACCCGTGATCATAATGACCCCCTTAGTTGTGGAATTTATTGAAAATCAAAATCTTATGCATAAGTGTGAATCAGGAGTTAGAGCTGTGTGCATCTTTGCACTACTGTAAATTAAATGGGGAACACCACAGGTGTCTGTGGCAAGCAGGGTATATGCAAGAGGAGACTGGCAGACCTGCTTAGAAACAATTTGTAATCTTGTACATTTAGGGTTACACCTATATTTGGGTGTAGATCTACACATTTTTGTAATTTCCAAAGAAAACCTGGAACCCTCTTAAGAATCTCTGATAGACTTTGGGGGCCCGATGCGGTCCCCCTGGGTGAAGGCGGGGTGGGGGGTGCACATGGCGGGTATCCATGGTACCCCCCTGCATTTGTATGCAGAAATCAGCAGGCACCGCACGGTGCCTGCTGCTTTCTGCATACAAATGCAATGTATGCATTTTTAACATTGCGGCGGGTGGAGCTTGAAGCTACACCCGCCGCAATGTTAAAGATAGAGGATGTGACCGCCACCCTGGCGGTCACATCCTAATCTGCACGAAGGGAACGCCGCTGCCCATGCGGACGTTCCCTCCTACTCCGGGGTCGCGGACGGACTCAAGTCCGTCCGCGATCCTAATGAGCCCCATGGTTTGGCCCCTTATACATTCTAGGTCTACCTATGTGCCAACCCCACAGTTGAGATCATCCAATTTTTCACTGTTCACAACGCCGGGTCGCTCGTTTTCTTAACTGGGCCCGAACCTCTGGAAATCTCTCCCGGTTCTTCTTAGGAATTTTCTTTTCTTTTTTTTAATGTATTTTGTGTAGTTTTATATAGCGCGTGTGTAGTTTTATATCGCAATAGACCTAAAGATATTAGTGAACTTTACATGAGCACCAGTAACGTTACAGACGGACACATTTATTTTTGTTAGGCACAGAGAGATGTAAGTGATTTATCCATAATCACAGAATGTTGAGCGTCCCTGTCGAGACTCGAAATCAGTGCCCCAGCTCCAAGGTCGACTGCCCTAGCCCATGGGCCGCATTCTCTCCCAATGCCCCTCCCTGCTTACCTTTCCTAAGAATCTGAAGACATAGCTTTCTTAGCTGCCATGTCTGGTTTCTAATACTTGGAGTTTTTAGCTGCCCATCGTGGCTTTCATCTGCTGCCTATGTCCAGCGCCATAATAATAATCATGTTCAAAGATGCTATATATTTATTGAGTTGGACTGTTCAGTGTGAACTTGCCTTTACATACGTGGAGATGAAGGACCCCTGGAGGTTTCTGCAGTGAATCTCTGCAAATGTCCAGCAGCACTCTTTTCCAGCAATGGCCTATTTGCTCTTGCCTGCGCACTTTGACCTTACATAAATGATTGGCAGGAAAGCGTATGATAAATGTGGCAGGTGAATGTGCTGCATAGTCGAGCGAACACCCTCAGATGTGTCCTCACAACATCCCTTCCCTCTGAATTCCATCGTCTCGCGGTTCACTGGCTTTAACACAGAGGTGAACACCTGCAGAATTCGATTCCTGGAGACAAAAAAAGGGATACTTTCAGAAACGCAGATAAAAAATACAGCCCACGACTCTGTTAAGGGGAAGAAAAAAAAACGTCTGCATGCAGTTCACACACATTTTAATGTGAGGATTAATTCACGCGGCAATCATTTCTTTCTTTTGATTTTGAAATCTTTTCATCTTTTTAATTTTGTTTTGAGGAATAATTCCTAATCCGTGAAACCCCTCTAGAGTCCATTCTGCACCTTGCAGCCGGCGCTTACCTGCTGCTGGGAAAGGAAATGATGATCAGCGGGCTTCCCAGGCCCGCATTCATCCGGCAAAGCCCTGCAGACTTCCGCGCGCCTTTTCGGCTTCATTAGCCCAGTTTGCTCTTTATTAGGCCAGCTCGCCCTGTCTGGCCGGGAGCACACATCAGTATTGACGAGGTCCACTAACATGCCGGGTGACACGCCAGAAGTGGAAAAGGGATTACTCAAAGCAGGTTCCTCTTTGTGGCACCTAGCGATGACTTGCTGTCGAAAGTGCTTACGAATTTCAATATTAAATATATATATATATATATATATATATATAATAAATAAATTCCGGAGGGATGAAAAATAAAAACAAGGCAACCGTGAATTTCATGCATTGCTGGATAGAAAACTTGAGTGGCTATTTCAATTAAAATATATTTTAAATTACATGCAAAAAGCACCATGGCATAGCTTTGTTAATGAAATGCAAGAAATCATTTTATTTACCAAATATAATCACTTGATGAGTGTGAGGAGGAATAAATCATAAAAGCTAAACATAGCCAAGTTATTGAATTGTAGCTTATGCACACGTGCAAGGACCTGCATAAAGTAACTAATGTTTACCACAGTGAGGGATTTACAAATAGAGAGACTGGGGCAGGAGAGCTCACATTATCACATAGTGAATTTAGTTAGACTGATGTGGCGCTCTGATCAGGAAGAACAGTCTCCTAATCTTCCTTACATGGGGATTCCTCTTAATAGAATTAAACAAGAATGACCGGCACACACAATTTTTATTCCATGCCAATATAGTATAAAACTTATTGCAACCTAGCTAGCACAATATTCATCCTCAAGCGCCTTGTTTCGTTACAAAAAATTATGTATTCAAATCTTTATAAAATCAACTTTATTTTCAGTAGCCATCGCATTTCGTCTCTTCACGAGAGACTTCTTCAGGGCTACAGAAGACAGTGTGCACATAATTAAAACCATAGTAGAAAAAAAGGATTTAAACAATTTGAAAACTATTTACATAATACCAACTGCCCAATTACATCTTCGCAGTCCTCACATAAGTTAGAATGACACTTGTTCGCCACATGATTTGAACAACTATGTGCAACACATTTTCCAAGTCCTACATTTCTCTATGTGCAACCCATTTTTCAAATCATGCATTTCTCAGAAAGCAGCGTTTACTCATAAACCAAGGCCAGTAATTCAGAGCAAATCATAAGTCCAACATTCCTAATTGCAAATTTCTTGGGGGATCCATAATTCGTATGTATAACCATATACTTTTCACATTTAATAACCACATCTTCAGACATCTTAGGTGATAGCACATGTTCAGTTACTCACAGTCCTATCCCTACATTACCATGTTCATTTATTCCTTTTATATTCATATTTGAATTTAATTTCTATATACAGCCCTTCTCAGTAGGGTCAACTGCGCTTTATAAATGTTCAATAAAAGGTCAATACGTTTCTAATTCAATATGCATGATAGTTTCTCTACTTGAAGTGGCCAACCATTTATTAAGACATAACCAATTCATTTACTCATCCATTATTACAAATATTTTTTATTTGTCTCATTAAGAGAAGGGGGGCATGACATAATTATACCAATTTACATTAAATTCACTATATAAGTACCTTGATTAGTTGTCCGATTGTCTGTTCCTGCAGCTATAAAACATGCCACCTCTCAGAAATGTTTAGGAAAGGTGACTATCGCAGTCTTTGCTCTAGACTGATTGGTGGCTCCTGGCTGATGTGCTACATTCCCAACCCTTTAACAAGCCAGGTGATAGAACTACAACATTTCACTGTTCGCTATTGGTCTGCATACCCACCCTCCTTTGTTCTGACTGTTCATTAAATACAGATTAGAAAGAGGGTTTTCATGTTACTGAAGGGTTACGCTGTCAAGAGTGACATTGACAAGCAGAGCAACAAAGGAAATGCCACCAAAGGAAGGTGGCTGCCCAGGTCCACACCTTTATGTGCTGATCCCAACCGCAATGCAAAACTCCTCCTTAAAACTCACAGAACAGGTGTTGTTTTACCACTAACTAATAAGTCTTGCATTTCATACAGTGCCAACAATTGGATTCATTCTAGTTTATCTGTCACTCTGCCAAGTGTGCACATGGAAATCAACCAACAAAGCAAGACAATAAATCATATATATTTTGTTTTTAAATCAGTGTTGTTTGTTGTGGCAGTGTGCTTCAATGCCAAAGTGTAGACAGTGCACTGGTACTTACAACGCAATCTCTTGGTAAAGTTGTCAAGGATCTTTTCGCATTGGTCGTATGGTCCTTTGTTGGTTGACATTTAGCACTGTAAAGGAGAAGACATCAACAATACAATTATAACTTGTGAAGCCAAATCGATCAAACCACTTTGCTTAACACTGGGGACTTGGCATCTTCTGAGGCCCTAAGGGTTTGGAAAACAGACACAAACCTAATGATTGCTCTCCCTGTCTCCAGTTTTCTTCAGGAAACCTGATTTATAAGATTAAACCACCTAGGCAGCAAGCCTTGATTTATACACTAGCATTGCCATTTTTCAAACTTTTATATGGTTTCACCATTTGAATAGTTCTCTGAAAATCTCTGTATAGAACCAGTGAGTTCTTAATCAATCAATCAATCAATCAGTGACACTTATAAAGCGCGCTACATACCCGTAGGGTCTCAAGGCGCTGGGGGGGGGGAGGTGCCGCTACTGCTCGAACAGCCAGGTCTTCAGCTTCTTCCTGAAGGAGAGGTGGTCTTGGGTCAGGCGCAGGTCGGTCGGGAGGGAGTTCCAGGTCTTGGCGGCCAGGTAGGAGAAGGACCTTCCTCCTGTAGTCGCTCTTCGGATGCGGGGGACGGTGGCGAGGGTGTGGTTGGCTGATCGGAGGTGGCGTTTGGGAGCGTAGAAGTTGATCCGGCTGTTGAGGTAGCTCGAGCCTTGGTCGTGTAGGGCTTTGTGTGCGTGGGTGAGGAGGCGGAAGGTGATTCTTTTGTTGACGGGGAGCCAGTGAAGGTCTCTCAGATGTCCGGAGATGTGGCTGGTTCGTGGGATGTCGAGGATGAGTCTGGCTGAGGCGTTCTGGATCCGCTGGAGTCTCTTCTGGAGCTTGGCGGTGGTACCGGCATAGAGGGCGTTGCCGTAGTCCAGTCGGCTGGTGACGAGGGCCTGGGTGACGGTCTTCCTGGTCTCGGTGGGGATCCACCAGAAGATCTTCCGTAGCATGCGTAGGATGTTGAAGCACGCCGAGGAGACGTTGTTGACTTGCCTGGTCGTGGAGAGGGAGGAGTCCAGGATGAAGCCCAGGTTGCGTGCATGGTCTGTCGGTTTGGGTGCGGTGCCCAGGGCGGGAGGCCACCAGGAGTCGTCCCAGGCGGAGGGTGAGGGGCCCAGGATGAGGACCTTCGTCTTGTCCGAGTTCAGTTTCAGGCGGCTGGTCGTCATCCACTCGGCTACCTCTTTCATCCCTTCGTGCAGGTTGGCTCTGGCGGCGGCGGGGTCGTTGGTCAGGGAGAGGATCAGCTGGGTGTCGTCGGCGTAGGAGATTATGCTGAGGTGGTGTTTGCGTACGATGGCCGCGAGGGGGCTCATGTAGACGTTGAAGAGGGTGGGGCTCAGAGATGATCCTTGAGGGACGCCGCAGATGACTTCGGAGGCCTCTGACTTGAACGGTGGTAGGCGGACTCTCTGTGTTCTTCCGTTGAGGAAGGAGATGATCCATTCGAGCGCCTTGTCCTGGATTCCGATGTTGCTGAGGCGCCGTATTAGGGTGCGGTGGCAGACCGTGTCGAATGCCGCGGAGAGGTCTAGGAGGATGAGGGCCGCTGTTTCTCCATTGTCCATCAGGGCCCGGATGTCATCGGTGGCGGCGATGAGGGCGGTCTCGGTGCTGTGATTTGCTCGGAAGCCGGACTGTGAGGGGTCGAGGGATCCATTCGTCTCGAGGAAGGCGGCCATCTGCTTGTTGACGGTCTTCTCGATGACTTTGGCTGGAAACGGGAGGAGCGAGATGGGGCGGTAGTTCTTGAGGTCGGTGGGGTCCGCTGTTGGTTTCTTGAGTAGAGCGCTGAGTTCGGCGTGTTTCCAGCTCTCAGGGAAGATGGTGGTGTCGAAGGATGTGTTGATGATGTCTCGCAGGTGGGGTGCGATGACAGCGTCGGCCTTGTTGAAGACGTGGTGAGGGCAGGGGTCGGTCGGTGATCCGGAGTGGATGGAGTTCATCGTGCGGATGGTGTCTTCGGTGCTGATCGGGGTCCAGGCGTGGAGGGTGGTGGTGGGGGGTGGTAGGTCGGTCATGGTGTGCGTTGGTTGGTTGCAGAAGCTGTTGTGTATGTCCGCGATCTTGTTGTGGAAGTATGAAGCGAGGGAGTTGCAGAGGTCTTGCGATGGGGTGATGTCGTTGTTTCCTGCGCTGGGGTTGGAGAGCTCTTTCACGATGTTGAAGAGTTCCTTGCAGTTGTGTGCGTTGTTGTCCAACCGGTCCTTGAATGCTGTTTTCTTGGCGGCGCGGATCAGCTGGTGGTGTTTCCGGGTGGCAAGTTTGAAGGAGGTCCTGTTGTCCGGTGTCGGTTCCTTTCTCCAGACTTTCTCGAGGGCTCGGCAGTTCTTCTTGGAGCTCTTGAGTTCGTCGGTGAACCATGGCGCCTTCTTGCTGCCGGGTCTGCTAGGCAGGGTCCTCAGTGGGGCGAGTTCGTCCGCGCAGTTGCTGATCAACTTCGTGAGGTTGTCGGCGGCCTGGCTGGCGTTCGCTGAGCTGGCAGGAGGGTGCTGGCTCAGGGAGGTGGCGAGCTGGTCTGCTGTGATCTTGTTCCAGCTTCTGCGGGCGGCCTGTTGTTGGTGGTGGTGGGTCGTCGTTCTCTTGAAAATGAAGTGGACGCAGCTGTGGTCCGTCCATTGGAGCTCTGTGGCGTGGCTGAAGTCGATGTCTGTGCTGGAAGAGAAGACTGCGTCGAGAGTGTGTCCTGCGAGGTGGGTGGGGGTGGACACCAGTTGCTTGAGTCCCAAGTTGGCGAGGTTGTCGAGCAGGGTGCTGGTGTTGCGGTCGTTGTTGTTCTCTAGGTGGAAGTTGAGGTCTCCCAGGAGGATGTAGTCAGCGGAGGGGAGGGCATGCGGGCTGACGAAGTTGGCGATGTCCTCGCTGAATTGTGTGCGTGGTCCAGGGGGTCGGTAGATCAGGGTGCCTCTGAGGGTGGTGTTCGGGTTGGTGTGGATCTGGAAATGCAGGTGTTCGGCGCTGGTCAGGGTGTTGTCGGTGCTGGTCGTGAGACGGATGGTGTTCCTGTGGATGATGGCGATGCCTCCTCCCATCTGGTTGGCGTTTCGGTCCCTCCGGACGATCTTGTAGCCCTCTGGGATAGCGATGGCGATGTCGGGAGCTGAAGAGGCGTTCATCCAGGTCTCCGTGAGGAAGGCGACGTCAGGGGCTGTGGCGTCTAGGAGGTTCCAGAGTTCGATGGCGTGTCTGTGGACGGAGCGGGTTTTGAGCAGGATGCACTTGAGGTGGGTGCTGCTGGTGTTCGACTTGGCGGGTGCTGGTGCGAGGCAGGTCCGGATGCAGGAGAACTTGCAGGCGTGGCAGCTGAAAGGTCCGTGGGTACGTCTTGGAGTGGCTTGATGGCATTCCGGGAGTCGGCCGGTGTTGAGAGCGATGAGGGTGGCGGCTGAGTACGTCAGACGTGTCGGTCGTGGTCTTCGTGGGCCAGGGGTCCTGGCGCTGGTCGCGATCCGGTCGCGGACGGGCGCAGACGGGCTTACCTTTGGCGCGCCTTCGGCGCACAATCGGCGCGCCCGCTGCGCGTGACCGCTGCGCGTTCGCACGGTCGCCATTTAAAGGCGAAGTGCGCGGGTGGGCGGAGCAGCTGGGAGGCGGGAGCGGGGAGGGAACAGAAGAGAAAAGGGGCGGGGCTGATGGCGGTGGCGGGAAGCGGGGAGGGAGAGCGGAGGGCGGCGAGGTAGGCGGGCACACAGGAAGGAGACAGGCACAAATGCAAAACACAAAGAAAAAAACGGGGCACTGGGTACAGGCAACAATGCAGGTCAAAACAGAGGCAAAAACAGTTGACAAACGATCTTACGGCAAACAAATAAAACAAGCACAAATTTCGGTCAGAAACTGGCAAAACAGAGGGGAGCGCTCAAGGCGGCAGCGAGGCCGGCGCTGAGGCAGAAGGCAGGCACAGGAGCACGCGCAGCAGCTGGTGGCCGTGCGGCGCGGGGGTGTCCCACAAGTGGGTCACACTCACCTGCGTCGCACGGTCGCCATTTAAAGGCCAAGTGCGCGGGTGGGCGGAGCAGCTGGGAGGCGGGAGCGGGGAGGGAACAGAAGAGAAAAGGGGCGGGGCTGATGGCGGTGGCGGGAAGCGGGAGCGGGGAGGGAGAGCGGAGGGCGGCGAGGTAGGCGGGCACACAGGAAGGAGACAGGCACAAATGCAAAACACGAAGAAAAAAACAGGGCACTGGGTACAGGCAACAATGCAGGTCAAAACAGAGGCAAAAACAGTTGACAAACGATCTTACGGCAAACAAATAAAACAAGCACAAATTTCGGTCAGAAACCGGCAAAACAGAGGGGAGCGCTCAAGGCGGCAGCGAGGCCGGCGCTGAGGCAGAAGGCAGGCACAGGAGCACGCGCAGCAGCTGGTGGCCGTGCGGCGCGGGGGTGTCCCACAAGTGGGTCACACTCACCTGCGTCGCACGGTCGCCATTTAAAGGCCTAGTGCGCGGGTGGGCGGAGCAGCTGGGAGGCGGGAGCGGGGAGGGAACAGAAGAGAAAAGGGGCGGGGCTGATGGCGGTGGCGGGAAGCGGGAGCGGGGAGGGAGAGCGGAGGGCGGCGAGGTAGGCGGGCACACAGGAAGGAGACAGGCACAAATGCAAAACACGAAGAAAAAAACGGGGCACTGGGTACAGGCAACAATGCAGGTCAAAACAGAGGCAAAAACAGTTGACAAACGATCTTACGGCAAACAAATAAAACAAGCACAAATTTCGGTCAGAAACCGGCAAAACAGAGGGGAGCGCTCAAGGCGCCAGCGAGGCCGGCGCTGAGGCAGAAGGCAGGCACAGGAGCACGCGCAGCAGCTGGTGGCCGTGCGTACTGTTGTAAGATTGTTGTGCTGCTAAATGTAATTATTCGCACCTTAGAACTGACACTTTAACTTAAGTATAGTTGCGTTATCTGGTAAATAAGATCTGAAAATTTGCATTTTGCAGTCGCCATTTTAAGCTATGTGTAGTTGTTTATTCGTTCAATATGTCTTCAAATTTAAATGGTAGCATTTTTATCATGAGAGGAATTCGTACTGAGGAAGTGAATGTGAATGTCCACTTTTATTGTTCCTCTGTTTTTAACTTACGTGTTCTATCTGAACTGTGTTTTGTTGATAAATTTGTGGTTTTGACCTAACAATAAAACTTTGAACTTGTGAAGCCAGTGTGACTCAAGAATAATGACCTAATCTGGTAAAATGGATTTTATTTTGGATTACCAATCAATCTAAGAATATAAGAAGATAAGAATATCAGAAACAAGTTCAGTAGGTACAGCAATACAGCAGATAAGCTAAAATACCTCAGTAGCTTGAGTAGCAATAAAATGAGATACAGAATTGTGATAGGCACCAAAATAGAGAAACAGATTTAGGTAAACAAGTGTCCCATAAAGAAACTTCTCTTCTCTCTTCTAAATATTACTTAGATATCTACTTAGGGTTTCTATTTTGGGAGTTTAAAAGGTGTAAGCATGATCAGACTTCAGTAGAAGTCCTGGAAAAAGGAAAAAAAAGTGTTTTGCAAGAATAAGGCAAGCAGAGAAGTCTGTACCTCTTGAAGTCTAAAGGGAATCTCTGCTTTCCAATTGTGAGAGCACCAACTAAACGTAACAGGAGTCTTTATCTCCTTTCACACTACCAGCAGCCAACTAAATCTTTATTCAAGAAAGCATCTGCAACATCCCTTCACTTTCCCATTGATTCGAAACTTGGACTGTAATTCTCAACCATGAACATCTATTTGTCCTGGTACATGATGAACATTACATCTTTTTGGACAATTAATTCTCCACATTCACTGCCCAGTTCTTCACTCCAGTGCTTACTATCAGCAGTCTAATACAAACAATAAACCTTTCTGTAAGTAACGAGAATCATGATAATGCACCTACAAAGAAAGAGAGGACATGCTGGCAAGGGAAAATGCATTTCATTTGAGGCCTGCAGTCAGGCTAAAGGCCTTATTAGGAGTTTGGCAGTGCAGGCGCGGAACAGCACCGCTCCCGCACTGCCAAACCCATATACGAACTGGTGTGATGGGTGGTTCTTTGGCATTCCCCGGGTAGTGCCTCTGAAACAGGCAACGCAATAGGAGCATCAAAGGCAGTACCTGCACGGTATGGACTGCTGCAGTCCATGGCGTGCGGAGACTGGGGTGTATCCACACAGGGGGGCACATGTTATGCCAAACTGTGTGTATTCATATGGCGTGAGGCACCAGAGGGCCTTGTAGGGCCCCCTTTGTTTCCTCTCCACCTTGGGTATTATGGCTGGCTCACCTCCATGATAACCGTGGTGGAGAGGACACCCGTAATATGCTTGGTGGGACTGTGGCGGTCCCTCCAAGCATATTGCCGCCTCAGGACTGCGGCGCAACAGTCAGAGAATGGCTAAGTCGTAATAGGACAGTCAGGAGACCCCCAGAGTGAATCTGGTGATCCACCTCCAGACTCATAAGAAGGCTCTAAATTGAGTTAGCAATTAATATAAAATTAGATGCGAGTCTACATACATATGTGTAACTTGAAGAATAAGTGTAAAAACGAGTATTAAAGAGTACATGTCTATGTGTTTCAACTGAATATTAATGTATACATGTATAAATCTCTAATCCCTCAATCCCTACAATAGTTTCAGTCCATTAATACATTTAAATGTTTCACACACGCTAATGAAGTTAAGGCACATGTGCCCAGATGCATCAACCTTTTTAGGAAGTGCAAACGGTGCGATTCGCATAAATCGGCCTTTTGCACTTCCTAAATTGATTACTGGGATGCATCAAGCATTTTTTGAAAATCGCTTTTTTTTGCGAGTTCCAAAAAATGCGATTGCTTTTAAGGAATCGCAAATTTGCGATTCCTTAAAAGCAATGCATCATCCTCAAAAGATTTGCGATTTTACAAATTGCAAATGCAAATTACCACGAAGTTGAACTTCGTGGTAATTTGCAAAAATGTTTAAAAACGCATAAAAATGCATTTTTTAAACGTGTACGTTACAGGCACACATGTCCTTAGGACATGTGAGTATGTAACTCACATGTAAAAGTGCATTTCATGGGTGCAGGGGGGGGGGGTCCTTTGGACCCCCCTCTCCACCCTTGAAAGGCTTTGATGCATTCCGATTTGAAATTGCGAATTCGCAATTCCCATTCATTCCTATGGGCATTTCAGCCCATAGGAATGAATGGGAATTGCGGATTCGCTATTTGGAACTCGCAATTTTATTGGAATTCGGTAAAAATTGCGATTTTTACCGAATCTCAATAAAATAGCGAAATTAATGATGCATTGCCATTTGCGAATCCTTAATTGCGATTCCTTATTTTTCACAATTAAGGAATCGCAAATGACAACGTTGATGCATCTAGGGGTTAGTGAATAAAATGTAAAATACAAGTACAAAATTGCATATTTATGAGAAATAAGGGTGGAGCCTAAATTGCACTGCTCCAGTGTAAACTCCTTTTGCAGATGAAAAACCCTTTAACCCCTTCGCTGCGGCGGGAATTCTGCCGCAGCGCTAAGGGGGTGGGGCGGCTGAGCGGCGCTCGCATGCTCGTGACGGAGCCGCTCCGTCACGAGCCGCGGTTGAGCTGTGGTCGTGACGGAGCGGTTCCATCACGAACGCGCCCGCACAATGGAACGCTCAACGCAGGCGCGAAATTCGCGCCGCGCAGTCGCGCCGAGCGGGCCATGACGGACAGCTCAATCGAGGAGCGGTTCCATCATGAGCATAGAACGGGTTAAAGATACCTTACTGAAGAGTAGTGTTTGCATATGCCTACGCTGATGCGCTCAATAATGAGGCTGAACTTATTTAATATTCAGAACAACTCCATGCCATATACCATTGTGAATGCAAACTGCTGGCGTCATCTCTGTGCAATAATGACGCTCGCACAGTCACAACATGCCATATTTGGATACTGCCATGTTGATTTTTACGTGTTAGATGTTGAATTGAAAGAGGTGGCGTGGTTTGTTGCAATTTCTCCATTTAAATGAATTGCTGTACTTGCAAACTTTGAACAAGAGTATGAGAGTTGTTTATTAAAACATAAAGTGTTGACTAACTACTGACACATAGAATATCTGTTTTAGATGTTCGAGAGTCAGTGAAAATAAAATTAAGAAAGTGAGAACTTTGCCGCTTAAGCACCAGAAATATCCAGTGAATTCTGGTGCAACCAATACTGTATCGTGACAGTTTATTCACAAGGCATTTTCCTTTGCACAACGTAAAGAAATAGACACTGTCTTGGGTTACAAAGGCTTTTATTGCAATCCCCTTCCAAGCGTGCTGCAGTGTGCACACCAGTCCTCGCAGACTTCCCCATAGAGCCGCGCAATGTTTGCCAGCTCTGCTTCCCCTGTGTCTGATAAACCCATCTGTCAGTGCCGAGGGAGCTATCTCTGCAAATGATGAAAAAGCAGCAATGGCTGAAAATAAGCAACAGAATATTCTGCTTGAGCTGAAATTATACTTCGGGGACGTCCCAGGGCAGCACAGTTATTCTGCTGAAAACTCTGCTCCCCTCGTAAGGACATCACCAATTTGTAAAAAGAAACACTGCGTGCCTTTGAGCATGCATCGAACACGTATTGCATAATGTATGCCACGCACTACTTTGCTGCTCGTGCGGGCCACGTGCCACTTGTAAAAAGAAAGCATAGTTGTGTACTTAGAGACCTTGGAAACTTACCTATTTCCGGTCCTTAGTCCAGGTTGCAGCAACATCTTAATAAGGCTTCTCCTCAAATATCTTATAGCAAGCAAATCACAACTCACTTGTTTTCTTTTCTTTTCTTTCGTAAGGTAGGATATATGTGTCATTCATTCCCAGGTTCGACTTATAGGAGATATACATCACAAACACCTACGTTGAACCTTTGTTTACTGTGAACCATACAGAGTAGCACTCTACTTGTTTGTACCTAATCTGTGTGCGCGGGACTTTGTTTCATTATGCTTGGATGTGAATTGTCACATTTAAATTGAGGGGTTTTTGGGTCTCCCCTCCCTGCTAGCACCAGCGATTGTTGATAACCTCACTTGATATACACGCTAATATTGTTTGAGCGCCACTCTTTCCTGTATACTTAATACCCTTTTTTCTGTTGTGAGAAACACTAACTGTGCCACTTCAGACCTTGGCTACCTACCTATTTTCTTTCCTTACTCTCAATCCTACAGAACTTGTAGCGCCGTGCCCAACTGCGTCCCTTTCCCCATAAATCATGCCAGTGACGACATGATAGGGTGCATAGAAAAGGCAGCAGTTTATTTTCTGGGTTTCTTCAGTCTCTCCCTCTCCCAATGACTCACGGCCGTGACGCCCGCTTTTTGGTGATTCTGATTAAACGGGGGTTCCTGGACTCAAAAGGGGACCTACACCCCTTTTGAAACACCCGGCTGCTTGCCCACCTCCGTTCCGAATGGGCGGCTACCTTGGGGGCGACCAATCCGGTGTGCCCCTTTTTTGCGGGCTTGCGGTGGGGTGGGGGGGTCAGGTGGGAGTTCCCACGGGAGCCATTCGACACGGGCCCCTATCTGGTCCGGCTTTGCCTCCCCCGGCCTCGTCTCGCTACAGTTAGCTCTAGCTGTCTGTTGCACACATCATTGTAACCCATACTTAGGATGCAAGTCCTTACTCATGATTGGATGTCTTTTGTCTAATTCTATTGCCTGCTGATAATTCAATGACTTTGCCCTAAATTTCTGTGTTTTGTCCACCTCTGGAGTATTTAAATTTCACTCTGCATTTTGATCAGTTGACTGTATCCTTTCATTGCTGACACCACATAACTACTTTTCTTTTTGCAGGTCTCAGTAGCATCTGAACTTTCGCTCTAAATGGGGGTTCATGTCCTGCTTCTTACTCTCTCTCTCATGCGCGTTCTCTCTTCTCTCTCCCCCACACCCACTTCTCCAGCCATTTTCAGTATTCAATTACACCATGCTCCACCTACGGGCCTCATTTATGAAAAGTGACGCATCGCTGCGTGAAAACAGCGATGCGTCACTTTTCATTGCGCCCTCCTTGCGACACCAATGATGCGCCATACTTACATTATGACGCTTCATTGCGCAAGGAGTTACAGATACGTCAGTATTTCTGACGAATCTGTAAGCGCAAAAGTGACACATTGCGGGAGTGTGTCACAAAAGTGACGCAACTCCAGCAATGCGTCCTTATGTGAAAGGGCCTGTGTCAGTCTCACGCCTGCTGTGAGGCAGGCGCAAGATTTGAACGCAACGGCGTCCTAGAAGTGATGCAGTGAAATCTCATAGATTTCACTGCATCACTTCTATGACCCTTTCTTGCGTCAATACACCCCCCTTGCATACATTATACCTGGCCCAGGTATAATGTGGCGCAGGGGTTTACAAAGTTACGCATCTACCTAGATGCGTCACTTTGTAAATATGGCCCAACAAGGCACATTTTTTACGCCACTGGTGCGTCACAAAAAGTGACGCACCGGCGGCGTAAAAGTGACACAAGGGCTCATAAATGAGGCCCCGAGCACTGCTGGTGTTCGGTGTATCTCTGCCCCACCCCCATGCCTCCCTCGCCATATAATCCCTCCATGCCATAAACTTTACTCACCGCCTGTCATCTGCTGCTTCCCACCCACTGCTGCTTTTGTCTGCACTGGCAATGCTAAAAGTGGTAGGTAGCCTTCTTGGAATGGTTGGAACTGCGTGAAAATGTTTACTTGGTGGCCATCGTGTGTCTGCTAGGCATAACTTTACAGCCATGTTCGAAGTATATAAAATATCATTCCAAGACAACCATAAACCGCTTTAGCAAATGCTTATGCCACAATTATATAAGTACTAACAAAGACAGTAGTGCCAGTGAACAGGAATTGGTAAAGCAAGAACGACTGCTTCTGCCTATAATTGTTAAGGAAGTCTGCGTCAACATTTCCAAGCTGCTCTTACAAAAAAGGTTAATTTGGTGCTTTTTGATTTCCTGTCCTTACTCCAAACCTTACTGAATCTTCTCAGTTCTATTCTTGGAAGAAAACGGGAACCTGCCTTGATGTGTGTTTTCCATTTTAACATAGAATTGCATTGGGCTGAACAAACATAAAGAGAGAAAAAATATAGTTTCCCCAAGTAGTAGATTGCCTTCTTGTCTTAAATCCTTGTGTTGCTCAGACGCCTACATCAAGTTTACAATACCACCATGTGCACATAACAATAAAAAGGCCATATCCGAAAATCCCCTGGAACGTCATTAATGTGTCCTAAACTCCAATTGAACTACTTGAGACTTGCCTGCTTTAGTTTCGTCTATATTGAAAAAAGTTAATCAGATCTTCTTCTATTTTACGGGAGCATAGTAACTGACTTAGTAACAACTCCGGCACCAATAACAAACCGTAAAATTAGATCTAACGTGTAAGGAAAGTTTTTTGAAATGCTGAGAGGGTGGGTTTTCCACCGAGGCTGAGGTTTTCGTATGATATCTTGTTTTCCTATAATTGTTTTCCTCACGAAGGTAACATTCTCTTGAGTAGGAAAAGAAGGGATTGCGCGTCTTCATCGGATCTGGTGCCCTAATAGGTAATAAGCTCCATTGGATAAATGAAGGGAGCTGAAGGGAGATGAAAATGGATGAGCTGAGGGGGTATGGAGGTGAAACGAGGCGAAGATTGTAGCATGAAAAGTGTGGCTGTGCACACAGGAAAACAACAGAACCCATCAGCGCTCCCTGTTCACTGATTTAATGCACGCACCAAGAGCTTTCAACTAACCCACTGACACTTTAACTATAAATGATGGGAGGATCATATTATGATAACAATAAAAGTCAAGTGGTTGCTTCATTTTAGTCTCTAAACTTCAAATTAATGCATCAGGTCTATTTTCTTCAGGAAGAAGCCTCACATGTCATTTTAATAGACAATACCAATCAATCAGTATTTTTTAAGCAAAGCTTATCAACCTGTGGGGATCCAGGCACTGAGGAATGGTGAGCCTTAGTTGAAGAGCCAGTTCTTGAGCTCCTTCTGAAGTTAGTTAGTGTTAGAGAGGTTCAGAGGTGGCATGGAAGGACTTGGGGGCGAGGTAGGACATAGGATGATCTCTGCCAGATGCCAGGGACGTGTGTGAGGGATACGGATCCGAGTAGTCTGGTTCGCAGGTGGAAGGTAAGACAGTGATTGTTGTGGGGGGGTCCTGCATTGTGGAGGGCCTTGTAGGTGTGCATAAGCAGCTTGAACTAGCATCTCTTCCAGACAGGGAGCAAGTGGAGGATTCTGGGGTTTGAGGTGATGCTGGTCCATTTGGGGAGGTTAATATTGAGTATGACTGGGGTGTTCTGTGTGGTCTGTAGTCATTTAAGGAGGTGGGTGGTTCCAGAATAGAGGGCATTCCCTTGGTCCAGTTGGCTGGTGACATATGCTTGAGTCATTGTTTTCCTGGTGTTGGTGGGGATCCACTTGAAGATCTTGCAAAGCATGCCTAGGATGTGGAAGCAGGAGGATGCCACTGTGTTGACTTGGCGCTTCAGTCAAGTCAAGTCAAGTCAAGTCAAGTGATTTATATAGCACGCTACATACCCAGAGGGTCTCAAGGCGCTTGAGGAAGGGTGGGGGATTACTTGTCGAATATCCAGGTTTTAAGTTGCTTTCTGAATGTAAGGTGGTTCTGAGTGAGCGAAGGTGAGTGGGAAGTGAGTTCCAGGTTTTAGCTGCCAGGTAGGAGAAGGATCTGCCTCCCATGGTGGTTTTGTTGATGCGAGGTACAGTTGCAAGGGCTTGGTTGGAGGATCTTAGGTGGCGGGAGGGGGTGTAGAAGGAAAGTCGTGAGTTGAGGCATTCGGGTCCAAGTTCGTAGAGTGCTTTGTGTGCGTGGGTTAGGAGGCGGAAAGTAATCCTCTTGTTAACGGGGAGCCAGTGGAGGTTTTTCAGGTGTCCAGAGATGTGGTCTTTACGCGGGATGTCTAGTATGAGTCTGGCTGAGGCGTTCTGGATGCGTTGGAGTTTTTTCTGGAGTTTTGCGGTGGTACCGGCGTATAGGGTGTTTCCGTAGTCCAGGCAGCTCGTGACCAGTGCGTGGGTGACCGTTTTTCTAGTTTCGGTGGGAATCCAGCGAAATGTTTTTTTGAGCATGCGAAGAATATTGAAGCAAGAAGATGAGACGGAGAGATCACTGCCCAGGATGATGCAGAGGTTGTGGGCATGGATAGTGGGGGTAGGTGAGGGTTCAAGTGTATTTGGCCACTATGTGATGTCCCATGGGAAAGTGTTCTTTCTGAAGATGAGCACTTCCATCTTGTCTGTGTTCAACTTCAGACAGTTAGATCTCATCCAGTCAGCAACATTGGTTATGGCATTCTGAAAGCCTTGTCTGGTGGTGGCAGTGTCTTCTGTGAGAGAGAGGATGAGTTGAGTGTCAGCAGTGTATGAGATGATGTTGAGTCCATGGATGCGGGCAATGTCGGACAGAGGAGTCATGTAGGCGTTGAAGAAGGTGGGGCTGAGGGAGCAATCACACGGGGACTCCTCAGATTATGTTCCTAGGTTTGGAAGTGAAAGGCGGTAGGCGGATTTTCTGTATGCATCTTGTGAGAAAGGAGGCGATGCACTTGGGCGCATGGCGTCTGGTGATGAGGGTGTGGTGGGATAGGGTGTCAAAGGCCGCTGAAAGGTCGAGGAGGATCAGGGCTGCTGTCTCGCCATGGTCAAGGATGGATCTAATTTTGTCAGTTGCGACTATCATGATGGTCTCAGTGCTGTGGTTGGAGCAGAAGCCAGATTAGGTGTCATCTAGTAGGTTGTTTGCTTTCAGGAAATCATTCAGCCTACTTCAGAACCTTGCCTGGGAAGGGGAGCAGCTAGATGAGGCGGTAGTTCTTGAGCTCACTGGGGTTGGCGTATGGTTTCTTCAGGAGGGGTTTCACCTCTGCATGTTTCCTTGGTGATGGATGAGTACAGAATGATAAAAGGCTCTCATTCTCTTCACAACATCCAAAATGTCCCAATAGAGTTTAGCTTAAATGGGTTCATTATTTAAATTCTCATATAGCACTTAACTATAAAAACGCCAACCACACACACAGACACACACACGCACACACACACACATGAAGCATTTCGAATAAGTGTTTTGGTACACTCATTCAGTTTTAGGTGGGTGGGGCCTTGATGTACAAGAGGCAAAGGTTAGTATACTCTGCACACCTGCATACATGATTTATGTTATTTCATATTTTCATGTGCATTTGTCTTAACAACATGTATTTAACCAAAACCGTGTATCAATGGGTTATCTTTGTGTAGTAAAGTTAAACCTCATTGTAGCAGCCTCCTGCTTATAAGGAGATTTTGATGTGCAAAGTTATTGAGCACACAATTTATGGGATAGTAAACAATGATTTACTTGTGTGAATGACCTATGCACAGTAGTTATTAATGCTTGAGTGTGAATTTATTTGCATAGTTCCTCAAAATAAAATGAATTATTGAGCCACATTTCTTTTCATTGCCATGGCCTAAATATATTCTCAAATGGATGTGTGTAGATATCACAAACCTAACTGGGGAGCAAGAGAGCACTGCACATTATGGGGGTGGGGAATTAGACATGATACAGATATCTGTGCAGTAAATTGAGGTTTAAATCCTTGAAATATAGAATTCAGCTACACTTATTTACAATGAGATTTTCAGTATATATATTTTTTAGAGATTCATTGATTCCCTAGAATTGTATTCAACTGCCTACCATGGGATTCAAACTTATGTTTCCAGGTTCAAAAGTTGACAGTTTAGTCACAAGACTATTTCTTCTCTCACACCCAACTATAGAACTTCAGCTAATTTCTCAAGGTGCTGGGTCATCAACCCCCCCATTAATTACTCTTAACAGCGTGAAACTGTGGAACATACTGTTAGTTAACAATGCATCTTGAGTGCCCCAAAGGATAAGAAGACATTTGTTCTGAGTTAATGGCTTGAAATGCAGAATCCCGACTATAATGAAGGCAGTACAAAACTCCTGGACTGAAATTTGGAAAGGTACATCTATATGTTGAGTCATTTTAATACATTCTTGTCTTTCTCTGCAAGTTTAGTAGAACTCCTTGAAAGCTTCAACTGTAGGGTATTACAGGAGTGCTCACATTCATTGTTAACTACACCTACAAAAGGTGAATGTTTGCATTTATTCATGTAGAAATGACATGCTAAAGTGTATTTGCATTTACTAACTTTTTTTCTGGTATCATCTAAGGTTATACGTCAATGATGCAATACTGTATGATAAACATGGAGCAAATAAACAGCAAAAATGTTGAAATTATTCTAAGAGCACTTTTACGTACATCCTTGATTCAGACTCAAAAACACAATAAATCTAAAGTCGCTTAGATCAGCCATGCTCCTCTTTTTAAAAAGGCCAGTTAATTGGACTGTTGCTGGATTCAGGAATTACTCTACTTCGTAAACAGGCTGACAATTTCACTACTAAATATTCTGTAGAGAAAGTCATGTCTTTTTGTTATGTTGTTCATTGATACCCAGTTTATCCCAGGTGCACCGGAGCACTGCTTCCAACATCCCATAACAAACCAGTGTGCTCTGCTTTGAACAAGAGAGAGCATTATGCTCTTGCTTGTTCAAATCGGAGCACACTTTGCTTTTTACACCTAGGGAACTGCGTGTCAGCCAGCCAGGACTATGGGGGCTTCAGGCTCCCCCCAAGGTCCCCAACCAGCTGGCCATGCCTTGGGAACAGTAGAGAAAGCGTTGGATAGCGTGGGGGTAAAAATTACTATTCCCACTCCAGAGAGTGCAACAGTAGGGAAAGTGTTGGATAGCGGGTGGGTAAAAATTACTATTCCCACTCCAGAGAGTGCAACAGTAGGGAAAGCGTTGGATAGCGTAGGGGTAAAAACTTACTATTCCCACTCCTGAGAGTCCAACATTACGGAAAGCGTTGGATAGCGTAAGGGTAAAAATTATTATTCCCACTCCAGAGAGTGCAACAATAGGGAAATCATTGGATAGCGTAGGGGTAAAAATTGCTATTCCCTCTCCAGAGAGTGGAACAGTAGGGAAAGCGTTAGATAGCGTAGGGGTAAAAATTACTATTCCAACTCCAGAGAGTGAAACAGCAGGGAAAACGTTGGATAGCATAGGGGTAACAATTACTTTTCCCACTCCAGAGAGTGCAACAGAAGAGAAAGCGTTGGATAGCGTAGGGGTAAAATTACTATTCCCACTCCAGAGAGTGCAACAGTAGGGAAAGCGTTGGATAGCGGGTGGGTAAAAATTACTATTCCCACTCCAGAGAGTGCAACAGTAGGGAAGCGTTGGATAGTGTAGGGGTAAAAATTACTTTTCCCACTCCAGAGAGTGCAACAGTAGGGAAAGCATTGGATAGCAGGTGGGTAAAAACTACTATTCCAACTCCATTGAGTGAAACAGTAGGGAAAACGTTGGATAGCGTAGTGGTAAAAATTACTATTCCCACTCCAGAGAGTGCAACAGTAGGGAAAGCGTTGGATAGCGTAAGGGTAAAAATTACTATTTCCACTCCAGAGAGGGCAACAGTACCGAAGGCGTTGGATAGCATAGGGGTAAACATTTCTATTCCAACTCCAGAGGGTGCAACAGTAGGGAAAGCGTTGAATAGCGTAGAATTTAAATATAACATACTTATAAAGAATTTTTACATTTAAACTAATGTATGATTACATTTTAAAATAAATCTACATCATTTTCAAACAATTAATATTTATTAAAAGCAATTACATTTGAATAATTAATTAACAATAAATTAACAACAAATACCAATAAATATGAATAAATAAATATTACTCACCAAATAATAAACATTAAGCAATAAAATATTTTTCATTACAAAAAAATATTATTTAAAACTTATTCACATTTAAAAATTATTAAACAATAGCATTATTTTTATACCAAATAATATGTTTTATAAAACATTGATTACCAATTAATTACAAATATTTACATTTAATAAAAATAATTACTAATTAAAAATATTAATTGCCAATTAACAAAATTATTAACCAATTAAACAATTAATTACCAATTACAAAAAATATTTCCCAATTACAAACATGAATTACCAATTAAAAAAATTAAATAACAATTAAAAGCATTAATTACCAATTAAAAAAATAAAGTATCAATGTAAATAATTAATTGCCAATTAATAACTAATTATAAAAAAATAATTATCCATAACAAAAAAATACATAAATCATTAATTAATTACAATTAAATAACTTCCCACCCAATTCCCCTATAAACCCACAACCCGCTCCGGTACTAAAACATAACATTTACTTAAAAATAACATTATTAATATATACAAATAATACACATATAATTTAAAATAATAAAAAAACTTAACAAAAACATATTCCACATACATAAATAAATACATAAAAATAATACAAATCTCGATATTATTAACATCAAAATTAGTTACATCGATATATATGCTATCGATATTACTAACTTTGATATTACTTACATCGATATAAATAAATGCGGTATTACTTACCTTAGGGTCGATATTCTGTCCAACAATATTCTTGACATCAAAATTCTTTACCTTCGATATTTTCAACTAGATATTTGGGTAGGTCGACAATTAGGGATCGATATTTAGACTGTGTACCTTCACCAAACATCCTTCTGAACCAATCACTGCATATTTTTCTTAATTTATGTTCTTTGTAATATTTCTCTTACAACTGTAATATTGCAGCACTGCATAGAGATATATGTTTTCAAGATGAGTCAAGTCAAGTCAAGTCAAGTCAATAAATTTATATAGCGCGCTACATACCCAGAGGGTCTCAAGGCGCTTGAAGAAGGGTGGGGAATTACTTGTCAAATATCCCCGTTTTAAGTTGCTTTCTGAATGCTAGGTGGTTCTGAGTAAGGCGAAGGTGAGTGGGAAGTGAGTTCCAGGTTTTAGCTGCCAGGTAGGAGAAGGATCTACCTCCCATGGTGGTTTTGTTGATGCGAGGTACAGTGGCAAGGGCTTGGTGGGAGGATCGTAGCTGGCGGGAGGGGGTGTAGAAGGACAGTCGTGTGTTGAGGCATTCGGGTCCGATTTCGTAGAGTGCTTTGTGTGCGTGGGTTAGGAGCCGGAAAGTAATCCTCTTATTGACGGGGAGCCAGTGGAGGTTTTTCAGGTGACCAGAGATGTGTTCTTTACACGGGATGTCTAATATGAGCCTGGCTGAAGCGTTCTGGATGCGTTGGAGTTTTTTCTGGAGTTTTGCGGTAGTACCGGCGTAGAGGGTGTTTCCGTAGTCCAGTCGGCTCGTGACCAGAGCGTGGGTGACCGTTTTCCTAGTTTCGGTGGGGATCCAACAAAATGTTTTTTTGAGCATGCGAAGAATGTTGAAGCAAGATGAAGAAACGGCGTTAACTTGTCTGTTCATCGAGAGTGAGGAATCCAGGATGACGCCCAGGTTCCGTGCGTGGTCCGTCGGGATGGGTGCTTTTCCAAGGGCCTCTGGCCACCAAGAGTCATCCCAGGCGGAGGGGGAGGTGCCTAGGATGAGGACTTCTGTTTTGTCTGAGTTCAGTTTCAGGCGGCTGTGCTGCATCCAGTCGGCTACTTCTTTCATTCCTTCATGCAGGTTGGTTTTCGCAGTGTTCGGGTCTCTGGTGAGAGATAGGATCAGTTGAGTGTCATCGGCGTAGGAGATGATGTTGAGGTTGTGTTGGCGTGCGATGACCGCGAGGGGGCTCATGTATACGTTGAAGACGGTGGGGCTGGGTGAAGATCCTTGTGGTACGCCGCAGATGACTTCAGTGGCCTCTGACTTGAATGGTGGAAGGCGGACTCTTTGGGTTCTTCCGGTGAGGAACGAAGTGATCCATTCCAGTGCTTTATCTTGGATTCCGATGTTTCTGAGGCGTTGTAAAAGGGTGCTATGACAGACTGTGTCGAAGGCTGCGGAGAGGTCGAGAAGGATGAGGGCGACTGTGTCTCCATTGTCCAGTAGAGTTCGAATGTCGTCTGTTGCTGCGATGAGGGCGGTTTCAGTGCTGTGCTTGGCTCAGAAGCCGGATTGTGAGGAGTCGAGGGATTTGTTGGTTTCGAGGAAGGCGGCGAGCTGGTTGTTCACCGCTTTCTCGATGACTTTGGCCGGGAATGGAAGGAGTGAGATGGGGCGGTAGTTTTTGAGTTCGGTGGGGTCAGCTGTGGGTTTCTTCAGGAGGGCGCTGAGTTCGGCATTTTTCCAGCTTTCCGGGAAGGTTGCGGAGTTGAGGGAGCAGTTGATGACGTCTCGGAGGTGCGGTGCTATAATGGAGTCTGCTTTGTTAAAGATGTGGTGAGGGCATGGGTCTGTGGGGGATCCTGAGTGGATAGAGTTCATCAGACGGATGGTGTCCTCAGTGGAGATTGGCTTCCAGTCATTGAGGGTGTTCAAGGGGGGTGGGGGTCCTGCAGGGGGTTGGGTGGGTTGGTCTTCGGGTCGGTTGTCGAAGCTGTTGTGGATGTCTGCAATTTTGTTGTGGAAGAATGAGGCTAGGGAGTCGCAGAGGGCTTGAGAGGGGGTGATGTCGTTGGAGTTGGCTGAGGGGTTGGTAAATTCCTTGACGATTACATATCCAACATGTTTCTTTTAACAATATCTGTGCTTTCCGGTTCATTTAATGCTAAATATTCGATTTCTTGTATAGATTTAAATACTCGATTTCGTGTTGCAGCAAGACCTAGACTAATCCAAATTATTCCTCTTGACTTTGAATATAAACTTGCAGAGGTCAACCGATCCGAACATTCGTAGGATCCAATCTCTCGATGGGACAGCATCTTCAATCTAAAGCTGTACAATTTCTTATTTAGACTCTTCTCGTGGGAAATTTCTTCAGATATTTCCTTTAACTCGGTCTTTTCTGATTTTGTTATGTATGATGTTACATACCAAGCAACAGCAATGGAATTATTCGCAACATACATTATATTCATATTAGCATTCCACATCGACAAAATAACTGGATTATTATCATTAATATACTTTGATTGTTCACTTCTTTTTAAATTGTAAGTATTTTTGGGAGATTTTCTAGGGATGGTATGTCTCACTGCTGACATGAAACTGTTCACTCTTCCTTTGGATATTACTGCACGTGGAAATCGAAAACAATATTTAGTATAAAACATTTCCTTTGACTTGTTTTCCCGTTGACAGTATTTCCACATCGATGAGTTTGAAACCGTAACACCTGCTGCCTTAAGATGTTTTCTTCTCTTGTTTTTGGTATAGCATATGTAACATAGTCTTCAATAAAAGATAAAACAGTCTCATCCGATTCAGTTCCAAATTTGGGTACATCCTTAATCCATAAAAGCATATGTGTAGGAGGAGCACCTCTAGCTTGATACTCATTCCTCCAAAAGAAATCAATAACTTCTCTGGAGGATTGTTTTTATTGCAGATAAAATACATCATAGCTTGAAACCTATTATTAAAATATCTGCAGACATTTACAGCATACAAGGAACACAGTTCTCCAGGTGTCTTAAATCCAATGTTTTTAATATTTGAATTTGCTTCTCGAAGAAATTCAAGTAAATCATCCCATGCGCATTCAGCACAGCTTAGCGTAGCAAACCACGTAGGAGTTCCTAAGTTCCTTAACATGCATTTAAGTTCTCCATGATGATGATACCAATACTCATTAGTACCACGCTGACACACCATCAAATTAATCAATTAAGATTCTAAATGATCATGTCTCTCAGGTACTTTGTCCATGAGTTCATTTGTAGAAACATTTTGAACTCCTGTTTTTAATATGTGGTTGAGTGCATATGAAAGTTCAGAAAAGTCACTTTCAAACAAAAGATGAAATGTATATGGGATACATTGTCAACATCTTGGATCTTCTGAGTACAATCTTGTGTCCGATATTCTGATGAGGGAATCTGCACTGGTCTTTCATCATATCGTCAACCTTTTCCAGTGGGGAAGAGCTGTAGAAAACAACAAGCATCCAAATGTTTTTCCCAAACACTCATGGGAATCCCCTTTGCTTTCTTCATTTGGAATAATTCAGTAGTATTTTCTATCACTTCTTTGGAATGTAAAGGATGTACACAATAAATTTCATATATTTCTTCACTTTTGGACATGTCCACTTTTTCAATTTGGCCACTTGACAATTCGCTACCATCTCCTAAAACTATTTCTTCTTCTTCCTCATACACATTTTTGTAGTAATCATTGTTTTTATGAGATATAACATTGCCTTTTGCACTTTGCTGGCATCTACTAATTCTTGCCATATTTTCTGACTCTTTGTAGAAACACCAGTAATGAGAATAACTACCGGTTTAGTTTCCTCTTTCTCTACAACAATAGTTTCAATTTTTTTCTTTAAATCTAAAGGTAAATATACACACTCTTCCTTATAATCCTCTCTGTAAATCTGTGGGAGGCTCTATACGAACAATAGCCTGAAACGGGTGCACAGATTGAATCAGAATTGACTCATATGTGTTTAAATCTACCAGTTCTGGAGGAATAGCTACCAACGTTAGGTTATTATGTACAGCTCTAGCTGGCATTTTGTTGTCCTCTAATTTGTTATAACAATATTTACAAATACGTTGATCACTTCCCAAATCAAAGCAATCTTCTACCAACAATTAAGTTGCAAATTCCTTCCACTTATTATTATTTCCTTTTTCACTTTTTAAATATAGATCAACTTTTCTTGTCTGATTTTCATAGTGAGTTCATCGACAACAAATACAAACATAATTTGATCTTACACAACAAATTACCTGAAACTTCATAATTTCTTCTACAAACTTCTCAGTACTACTATGTTCCACCTCTTCCTCAACACCTACCTCTAAATATGTCTCACTTTGTTTACACTCTTGTTCAGGACCAAAGTAACGAAACTCTATTTCATCACAAATTTTTTTTACATATGATACTGACCCATGCAAAAGAGTGCTGTTTAAGTCACTTAAAATTATTGCGTATTTTTGCGTAATACAATCTTCTGACTAACTTCCACATTTGAGAATGATGTACTGATAACATTCTGAAATGATGAAAAACACTTTGACACACTTTTCTAGAAAGACAAGCCAGAGAATGACCTTGCAAACGTTTTCTCACTTTGAAAGGATCTAGTCCTTGCAGCATCTTAATCTTTTATTTAACACTTTTGTTACTGTATGCTTGTAAGGAATTTCGTAAAATATCAATAGACTCCTGTTGTATACTACAAATACTACTACAATCCCAAGTATACACTGGGGCTTTACTACGTCTCCCTAGAACTTTATCAGCTATCACTTCTTCTACATTTCTATGAACCATCTTTTCTTTTTCAATTGGACAACCATTCTTCACTTCATAAGCACGGCCACTGGTATCAACTGCGTGCACTAATGTACGGGTTTGAAAATAGCTCTCTTCATTAAAAAAAGACTCTGAACTTGAACTCTGCTGCCATTCACCCAAAAAAATAACAAAAGTTAGTTCTGCTAATTATCCTCTTCTTTTCACTTTTGGCCTTCATAAAATGTAATGGCTTATCCAATGATCGAATTCTGTTTAAAACTAAAATGAATAATTTTCTTTCTAATTCAAAAGCCTTCTCAACAATAGTTTTAATCTGTTTCTTCTTTTTATAAAATGATGATCTTTTTTTATATGTCTTGCCATCTTTTAATAAATTATGTACTACTCTATTGTTAAACATTCTTTTCCTTATTTCATCAAATTGATTCTTTCTTCATTTACCATAGATTGTTTTTTGAAAGCATGATTTCCCATTCATTTCTCCTTTTTTCTTTTCATTCTTCTGTGTTGTTGAGGTATTCTTTCTACTTACTACATTGTGCAAACGGTTTCTAGTCTTTGAAAGTCTATTAATAAAATATTTTATTCTCTTACCGCAATACTTTTTCTTTTTTCCCCACATGTTGTAGTTCATCTCATTCTTGCTGTTGACTTTTCTTTAGATAATACTCTTTCTTTTGTTGTTTCAACTGTACTGTTTTTTTTGTCATGGTAAGTCTTTTTTAATGATGACAAAGAATATCTGGAAAAAAAGTAATATTATTAATATCAATCTATAAAATATACCATTTTATTCCTAAACAAACACATTTTATATAAAAATCGTTTAAAAGCTTTGTTTTGAAATCACATTGCATTTACTACAGTACACTGGCACTAATTAGATTATTGTAGGAGTGAATAAGTAGTGTTTAAGTATTTAGAGGAGTGCATGGGCAGTGGATAGAGGATTTTAATAGTGAATGTATTAGTACCTGGGTCATTGCATAAGTACATGGGTGGTAACTTGATGATTAGAATACTGCAAGGAAAGAGGATGGTGAATTTATAAGGGCTTGGATTTTGTCGCAGTGATTATATAAGGACATGAGACTGGCTGGGTGATTGGAGGACTGCATAGGTAGTAACAGGGAGATTACTGAACTGTATGGGAAGTGCACAGGTGATTGTAGAAGTGCATGTTTTTGTGCCTGGGTTATTGCATAAGTACAGGGATACGGACTGGATGATTAGAGTACTGCAAGGTGAGCACATGATGAATCTATAATTGCTTGGCTTTTGGCTGAATAATTAGATAAGGACATTGGACTCTCTGGGTGATTGGAGGAGTGCATAACTAGTAACAGGGGAATTACTAAATGGTATAGGTAGTGCTCAAGGAATTGTAAAAGTGTATGAGCTACTTACTGGGTCGTACCATGGGTAGTGACTGGATGATTAGAGTACTGCAAGAAGAGTGCATGGTGAATTTATAAGTGCTTGGGTATTGGCGGAGTGATTGGATTAGTACGTGGTACTGGCTGGGTGATTGGAGGAGTGCAGGGGGAGGGACAGTGTGATTGCAGGACTGTATGAGTACTACCCGGGTAATTGGAGGAGTGAATCAGTAGTTTGTAGGTGGTTAGAGGACTGCATGGATAGTGCACATGTGATTGTAGCGCTGCATGAGTTAGAGCCTGGGTCATTGCATGAATACATGGATAGTGACTGGATACTTAAAGTGCTGCAAGGAGAGTGCATGTTGAATTTATAAGTGCTTGGGTATCTGCAGAGTGATTGGATTAGTTCATGGTACTGGCTGGGTGAGTGGAGGAGTGCACGGGGAGTGACAGTGTGATTGCTGTACTGCATGGGTATTACCTGGCTAATTGGAGGAGTGAATCTGTAGTGTGTAGGTGGTTAGAGGACTACGTGAATAGTGCACAGGTGATTGTAGCACTGCATGTGTTAGAGCCTTGGCCATTGCATGAGTACATGGATAGTGACTGGATATTTAGAGTCATGCAAGGAGAGTGCATGGTGAATTTATAAGTGCTTATGTTTTGGCAGAGGGATTGGATAAGGACATGGGAATGGCTAGGTAATTTAAGGAGTGCATAGGTGGTAGCAGAGAGATTACTAAACTGTATGGGTAGCACTCAGAAGATTGTAGAAGTCCATGAGTTAGTACCTGGGTAAATGCATGAGTACAAGAGTACTTACTTGATGATTAGGGTACTGCAAGGAGAATGGATGGTGAATTTATAAGGGACAGTGTGATTGTAACACTGCATGTGTACTACCTGGTTAATTGGAGGGGTGAATCAATAGTGTGTAGGTGGTAAGAGGACTGCATGGATATTGCACACTTGACTGTTGGTTTGCATGTGTTAGTGCCTGGGTCATTGCATGAGTACATGGATAGTGACTGGATACTTAGAGTGCTGCAAGGAGAGTGCATGGTGAATTTGTAAGTGCTTGGGTATAGGCGTAGTGATAAGATTAGTACATGGTACTGGCTGGGTGATTGGAGGAGTGCACGGGGAGTGACAGTGTGATTGCTGGACTGCATGGGTACTACCTGGGTAATTGTAGGAGTTAATCAGTAGTGTGTAGGTGGTTAGAGGACTGCATGGATAGTGCACATGTGATTGTAGCACTGCCTATGTTAGTGCCTGGGCATTGCATGTGTACATAGATAGTGACTGGATAATTGGAGTGCTACCAGGAGAGTGCATAGTGAAATTATAATTACTTGGGTTTTGGCAACGTTATTGGATAAGGACGTAGGACTGGATAGGTAATTGAAGGTGTGCTTAGGGAGTAACAGGGATATTACTGAACTGTATAGGTAGCACTCAAAGGATTGTTGAAGTGCATGAGTTAGTACCTGGGTAATTGCATGACTATATTAGTACTGACTTGCGGATTAGAGTATTGCAAGGTGAGTTCATGGTAAAATTATAAGTGCTTGGCTTTTGGCGGAATTATTGGATAAGGACTTGGGACTGTCTGGGTGATTGTAGGAGTGCACTGGGAGTTACAGTGTGATTGCTGCACTTCATAACTACTACCTTGGTCATTGTAGGAGTGAATCAATAATGTGTAGGTGGTTAGAGGACTGCATGGATAGAGCACATGTGATTGTAGCACTGCATATGTTAGTGCCTGTGACATTGCATAAGTTCATGGATAGTGACTGGTACTTAGAGTGCTGTAAGGAGAGTGCATGGTGAATTTATAAGGGCTTGTGTATTGGCGTAGTGATTGGCTTAGTACATGGTACTGGCTGGGTGATTGGGGAGTGACAGTGTAATTTCTGAACTGCATGGATGCTTACTGGGTAATTGGAGCAGTGAATCAGTAGTGTGTATGTGGTTAGAGGACTGCATGGATAGTGCACACTTGATTGTAGCACTGCATGTGTTAGTGCCTGCGTCATTGCTTAAGTACATGGATAGTGACTGGATACTTAGAGTGTTGTAAGGAGAGTGCATGGTGAATTTAGAAGGGCTTGGGTATTGGCGGAGTGATTGGATTAGTACATGGTACTGGCTGGGTAATTGGAGGAATGCACGGGGAGTGACAGTGTAATTGCTGGACAGCATGAGTACTACCCGGGTAATTGGAGGAGTGAATAAGTAGTGTGTAGGTGGTTAGAGGTCTGCATGGATAGTGCACATGTGATTGTAGCACTGCATGTGTTAGTGCCTGGGTCAATGCATGAATATATGGGGAGTGACTGGATGATTAGATAACTGTAAGGAAAGTGCATGGTGAATTTTCAACTGGTTGGGTTTTGGCGGACTGATTGGATAAGTACATTGTGCTGGATGGGTGATTGAAAGACTGCATAAGTAGTAACTGAACTGAATGGAAACTGCACAGTTGATTGTCACAGTGCATGTGTTACTGACTGAGTTTTTACAACAGAATTAAAAAACAAGAGCAATTAACAACACATTTAATAATCATTTTTATAACCACATATATCTTCAGCTTTTTATCTGAAATTATGTGGCATCATTCAACTATACCTTTGCTTAAACTACAAAACAAAACTTAATTAACAGCATCTTAATTCACAATTCTATCTATAATTATATGCCATAATTTAACTGTACCTTATGTACTAACTAATAACAGAAACCTAATTTATAACACCTTATATTATCATCTTTTAAACACCACAGTTGCGCCGCATCTTTGCCAAAGTATCTATAATTATTCAGTATCATTAAACTATACCTTTGTGGAGAGAAGTAAAAATGATACCTAATAAGCTACACCTTATATAAACATCTTTCAAAATATACTTTTGCACTGCATCTTCAACCAACTATCTAAAGATATGAGGCATCATTCAGCTATACCTTTGAACAGACTTAAATATATATATATATTAATGTACAGATTGTTTTTAAACAAACTTCAGTACAATGAAACTAATTCCAATATACATCTCTACAGTTAATAATATATTTCAAACAACACAGTTTTAGAATAATGTCAAATCAACCTAAAAATAAACCTAAAAAATATATAACTCACCTTGCAAATAAATCTGTTATATGAAAAATCTCACACACTCAGACAGGATATTTTTTTACACACAGTCAATATAAATCACCAGACTCTGCAAGGCAAATCCAGTAATGGCAAGGTTTCCCTCTCTTTTTCCACACAAATACATACAAGCAACAAATGACATTGCTTCCCAGAGTTTTTCAAATTGTAAAACACAATTCCATTGGTCACAGATAATAACCATTATCAACTGATATCTTCACCCCTTCTGCTTAATGTCAGTTACCATAGCAACAGGTCATGCAACATTCAACTCAACTCACAGATCACAAGCTCACCACACAATGTTGCAAATGAGAACAGCAGGTGTGGTTTGCATTGCAAAACATGACTTTATCCTTTCTGCTGTTCCTTTCAAACATGTTTTACTAACCAATAAGAAACTTGCTTTTTAAACAAAGTAAAATGCACTCTATTTATGAAGGTACAATGTACTTAAACAGCCAATCAAATCTCTACTTTCTTTAAAGCAGAATCTTGTCCACCATTTTAGATACTTCTCATTCTACAAACCGACTACCTCAGCAACAAACATCTTTTCATTACCTACATTCATCACTTCAAGATGCTTTCAGTGTGGATTGTTGGGCACAGCTATGTTTTCTGGTGCAAAAGGTATGCTGAACGCAGAGGTATTGACAAATACCTAGCTTTGCAAAATGTAGACATTAAATGGATTGAGCAGAGAGGATTACAGTGGCACCAATTGATGCCTGTGGTTAAAACCTTTTTGCATCTCCAACCCACTGACCTCATGATTATGCACTGTGGTGGCAATGACCTAGGCACATTGACTGGGAGAGGTCTGAAAATGCTAATGAAAGACACCTTTGCAGAATTGATGTTGCATTTCCCCCAAACTGCCTTTGGATACTCTAACATATGCCAAAGACAGAAATGGAAGTAGTCCAATCAATTTTATCCTCAGATTGAGAAATCTAGAAAGAATGTCAATAAAACAGTTTCTGCTCACCTCAGAGACCATAGAATTGGCTCCATATATGACAACAATCTACGTTTCCATCTGGAGGGCATGGAGTACACTTCACTGATAAAGGGAACAGAATGTTTCTCAACATCTTAAAGCTCTGCATCTGCACTTACATGTAGTTGCAAGAAACGCATAATACACGCAAGGGCTCTTTTTAGAGCCACCCGGTTAGCCAACATATAACTGAGGCTTATATCAAAAGAATCTTAATTATTTTTGCTTAGAGTCGTGCATCCAGCACGACTTAGAGCCGTGAACCCTTCACATTCACACTAGGAGGCCGCGCTGAGTGCCGTGCACCCATCGCATTCACACTAGGGGGCCGCGCTGGGCTCCACACACCCAGCACGTTCACACAAGAGGGCCACACTGAGCACCATGCACCCATCACATTCACACTAGGGGGCCGCGCAACCATCGCGTTCAAACTAGGGGCCACGCTGAGCGCAGCGCTAGGGTAGCGACTCCATTTTTTTTCCTAATGTCTAATTCCATTTATTTACATACGCCCCAGGGACCCCATCCCACGGGGCATGCCCAAATATATATATATCTTTTTTTTTTCTTAAACAGAGGAGGGGGAACTGCCCCCCCCCTTCCTGGCCCAGTTTGGACCCCAGGGACCCCATCCCCTTGGACCTGGCCTCATGGTTAGGGATGGTGGGGGGAGCCCCAATGCCCCCAAGGTTCTGCCAGCTCCCTGTCTCCTGCAGGAGCTGGCATTGTTTTTCCACACAGGGAGCTGCTGACATGCAGCTCCCTGTGTGGAAAAGCAATCTGCTTTGGATTTTGGAAGCTAGAGCAGGAAACCTGCTCTTGCTTCCAAAATCCAAAGCAGAGTTTATTGTGACAGGGCGGGAGCCATGCTTCACCATGTCATAGCAAATAGCAGTGTCCCGGGACACTGCAGAAGCCGGCCTGGGGGGTGGTGGGCCCCAGGCCCATGAAGGGCTCCAGGAGGGGGTCCGCGAGGCCCCCCTCCCAATGTGTTTAAAGCTCCGGGGAGGTGGTGATCCCCAGGGCTCGGGGGTCCGTAACAGATCCCCACTTTTACATACTTAGTGCATTAGGGAGGTGGTGGTCCCTGGATCATGTGAAGAGGCTCGAGCCCCCAACACAGGTTTTATTTTTATTTTTGAAAAGAGCCCCTGGGTGGAGGTCCCCGGGTCAGCCAGGGCACTGGGTGCCCCCACAAATATTTAAGAAAAGCCCCAGGGGTGTCGGTCCCTGGGGCTTGGGGGGCTTGGAGGCGCTCCACACATTAAAACACAAGCTAATAAGCTCCTCGTCCAATCTGCACCGTCCCGGTACTCCAATCTCATCTCCTCCCCCTATTCCTACCTACTACTTCCTTTTTTAGTCCACCTCTCCTCCAAACTCCTCCCAATTAACTTTCCTTATGCTCCCCTCATTCCTCCCTCTCCCCTCTTCTCTACCCCCTCCTCCCCTTTTACCTCGATTTCTCCACAATCCCATTTCATCTCTCTCCTTCCCCCCACTCCGCCAGCAATGCTGTGCTACCCCTTTCCCCCCCTTGGTTACCCTTTCCATCGCCCTCCATCGGGCCCAGCAGAACCATTTCCTTGCTTCAACTTCCCCTTCTCCCAACCCCCTCACTCTGCCAGATGCCCGTTACCTCACAGCCACCTCTCCTAGCCAACATGACCTCTCCAACAACCTCCCCTCTTTTCCTCCCAAACCTCCTACACTCCTATGACACCTCACACTCCTCCCCTCTCCCTCTCCTTCTACCCCACCGCCGTGATCCGTACCCATCTCCCCCTAAATATGTCCTTAATTCCTTTCCTTCGTGCAACGCCAACAAAGACAACTCTCCCTTCACCTCTGATACACCAACCCCCGCTCTCAACCTCAACCTTTCCCCACCTATGAACCCTATAACCCAACTCTACTCCGGTCCCCCACCTCTCCCTGCCTTCCACCACCAATTTCACCCCCTCCTTTTGCCATAAAGACACCCAACCTTCCGTGCTCTGCCCTACTCTCTCTTGAAAATAAGCTGGGCTCTCTTATCACCTCCATCTCCCAGCTTGTAGCTTCCATTTCACTTTTAAGCTCCAAGATTTCCACTTTCCCATTCGCCTCAACTCTTTTGGAAAACTCCCACCTTCCCACGAGATGTACCTCGCCCCCTCACCCCATCATAGCCAAGCATAACCTGTCGTCTGCAAACATCGTTCACTCACACAAGCCCTTGAACGCCACCCTTCTTCAACTTGCATCTCTGAGTAACCCAACTATCTACACTATTCCGACCATCTCTTATGTTAGAACCAAGCATCCACCTAAACCCTCCCGTGCACCCCCGTATAAGTACAATATCCCTATCACCGTTCTTAGCCCAAGTGCCCCATCACCAACACAGTCTTGACAGAGCTGCGCTGCCTGCTCCACAACTGCAGATCTGCAATAAAACACAAATTCGAAATCTCCGAAACCATCACCCTTCACAATATTGACATGTTCTTCCTAACAGAGACCTGTTTCAACAATACCTCTTATTCTATGTTTGATCTCCTATTACCCAGAGATTATTCTATTTTTAGGAATGACAGAGCTGTAAAAGTTGGGGTGGTGTTGCAGTCATCTTTTGAACCTCCCTTCAACTTAAGGCTTCTCCTATCAGCGCCTTTCGCACGTTTGAATGTCTATCTCTTGAGCTTCAATTACACCACCGCTCACCCCTCAGATTCCATGCCATTTACTGCCCACCTGGCAGCGGCCCTTCGTTTATGGAGGAACTCACTGACTTCATCAGCGACCAATACTTGCAAAGTGACAATCAGACCTTCGTGGGTGACTTCAATCTCCACTGGGGCTCTCTGCAAGACTCTTCCGCGAACTTGCTGGCCACCTTCCTCTATACAAACAATCTTATCCAACACTGCACAGAATCAACACACTCTAAGGGCTCAATACTGGACCTTGTTATTTCTAAAGCAGGCATGCTTTCTATCGCTACCCCTATTCACGTACACTGGTTTGACCACCTCCTCGTCCCATTCTCTCTTCACCTAGCACACTCTATAACTCTTTGCCAACCTAAGAGGGCTACCTCCTGGTTCCGTGACACTAAAAATATTGACACTGTTTCCCTCTGTGAATCAGATTTGCTGGTTCTTCCAAGGCTAGACCCGAACCTAGATGTTGACGATCTCACCTCCCAATGCCTCTCAGTCCTTGCAGTTGAAATCAATAACGTCGCTTCTCTCCAAAGCAAAAACAAAAAGGCCCATTCCCTCAGCACCTTGGTTCAACAAATCCCTCTATGAAGAAAGGAAGCACCTAATACTCCTGGAGAAACAATGGAGGCAAGCATACTCCACCTATATTTTGGCCACGCTTCGTTCAGCAAGATCCAAGTACCTCAAGCACATCTTCCTTGGGAAAGCATCATACTTCAGAACCCTCCTTGACTCAGCCAAAAGTGGACCCAAAAAACTATTTGATCTCATCAAGAATACTAACTGCTCTCCCCCAACCTTCAAGTTGGAGGATTCTACAAAGAAAGCAGCGGATGTTGCTGTATTCTTTGACGAAAAAGTGAAATCACTTGCCATTTGGCAGGGATCTATGACAGAATATCGACTACAAAAATATCGACCTACAAGAATATCGAGTCAACAATATCGAGGGCAAAAATATCGACATCCTATCTACAACATGGTAAGTACAAAAATATCGAAAAAATAATATCGTTGTAAAAAATATCGATGTTAAAAATATCGATTTTTTTTTAATATATATAAATGTAAAAGTAAGTATATAACACTAATAAATAAAATAAACATATTTAAAAGTATCTAATAATGTTTAAAATTAATAAATAAAAATATATACAGTAAAGATATAATATATATGTACTAAACAATAAGTATTAATAATTAATTTACTAAAAATACCCCTTTACCCAAAAACTGAAAACTGACCCTGAACCCTAAAAATACCCCTTTACCCAAGAACTGAAAACTGACCCTGAACCCTAAAAATACCCCTTTACCCAAGAACTGAAAACTGACCCTGAACCCTAAAAATACCCCTTTACCCAAAAACTGAAAACTGACCCTGAACCCTAAAAATACCCCTTTACCCATGAACTGAAAACTGACCCTGAACCCTAAAAATACCCCTTTCCCCATGAACTGAAAACTGACCCTGAACCCTAAAAATACCCCTTTACCCAAAAACTGAAAACTGACCCTGAACCCTAAAAATACCCCTTTACCCATGAACTGAAAACTGACCCTGAACCCTAAAAATACCCCTTTACCCATGAACTGAAAACTGACCCTGAACACTAAAAATACCCATTTACCCATGAACTGAAAACTGACCCTGAACCCTAAAAATACCCCTTTACCCAAAAACAGAAAACTGACCCTGAACCCTAAAAATACCCCTTTACCCATGAACTGAAAACTGACCCTGAACACTAAAAATACCCCTTTACCCATGAACTGAAAACTGACCCTGAACCCTAAAAATACCCCTTTACCCAAAAACTGAAAACTGACCCTGAACCCTAAAAATACCCCTTTACCCATGAACTGAAAACTGACCCTGAACACTAAAAATACCCCTTTACCCATGAACTGAAAACTGACCCTGAACCCTAAAAATACCCCTTTACCCAAAAACTGAAAACTGACCCTGAACCCTAAAAACACCCCTTTACCCAAAAACTGAAAACTGCCCCTAAACACTCAAAATACCCCTTTACCCAAAAACCCAAAAATGACCCTGAACCCTAAAAATACTCCTTAACCCAAAGTTAAATAATATTATTTAATTAGCAATTAATAATTAATTAACAATAACAATAAAGTAAATATATTAGCACATAAGCTGTAATTAATATAATTTAATAATTATTATCATTTTTCCCCAATTAATTAATTAACAGTAACTAAAAATTATATATAAATAAATTACTCTAATAATGTAATTAACTAACTAATATTATTTAATTACCAATTAATTACTAATTTAAAATATGTACCAAATTATATTAATTAATTAACTAATTAATATTAATTATTTGCCAATTAATTAGTTATAAATATTTAAAAACATATATTAATTAATTAATTATTATTAAATTACTCCCCACCCTATTCCCCTATAAACCCACATCCCGCTACAGAAAATATATATCAATTAATCAATTAATTATTTCCCAATTAATCAATATTAATTAGCAAATAATTGTAATTAATTAATTAATCCTACTAATTATTAATCAACTTACCATAATTAAATTACTTCCCACCCTATTCCCCTATAAACCCACAACCCGCTCCGGTACTAAAACATCAAATTTACCTATAAATTTCTATATTATTATAGAAAATGTATACACATATAATAGTAATTATTTTAAATACTTAAATTAAACATATAACACATACATAATAAAAAACTATAAAATAATACAAATATCGATATTAGTGTCATCGAAATTATTAACATCGATATATATGCTATCGATATTACTAACTTCGATATTACTTACATCGATATTAAGTATTTCGATATTACTTACCTTGGGTCGATATTCTGTCCTACGATATTCTTGCCTTCGATATTATGCTCCTTCGATATTACAGACTCGATATTATGGTAAGTCGATATTTACAACTCGATATTTTGACTGTCTACCATTTGGCAGAACTTTGATCCCATCTCTGAAGATGTCCTCCCCAAGTGCATCCTCGAATCAAAGCCCTCCAACCATTCTCTTGACCCCATCCCTAGTGCCATTGCCATTGATTTATGTACCCATTCTCTTCCCTATTGGACCACTCTGGTCAACCTCTCCCTCTGTCAAGGCTCCCTTCCTGTTCCCTTCAAAATGGGACAGGTCACCCCTCGGCTTAAAAAACCCACTGCTGATGCAAATGACCTCAACAACTTCCGCTCCATCACTAACCTACCCTTTCTTGCGAAGAACACACAAAGATGTGTTGCGAAACAACTCTCTCATCATATCAAGGACAATGATCTTCTTGACAATTTTCAGTCTGGCTTCATCCAAAACGGCAGCACTGAAACAGCCCTGCTGCGAGTGATTGATGACGCACTGCGGATACTCGATTCTGAGCGTGAAGGGCACTGTGCTTAAATGGTTTGCTTCCTTCCTCTCTGATAGATCCCAAATTATCAAAATAGCGGACAGTCTTTCATCACCTTTGGCGGTGGGTCAAGGGGTTCCTCAAGGCTTTATACTTGCACCCACATTCTCTATTTGGAACCACTGGGAAATCTCCTAAGCAAATCCGGGGTAAACTATCATCTCTACGCAGACGACACTCAAATCTACCTCAAGGTTGCCTCCACTCACGATCTCTCCGTCCTATGCTCTACTCTGGACTCCATTCAAAACTGGATGTCATCACATCAACTGATTCTGAATCCCTCCAAAACTGAATTCCTCCTCCTCTCCTCCTCACTTTCTCCTCCCCCGGTTCAATCATGGATGGACCAGATGAATCTACTGAACAGTAAACCCATCATTGTCGACAGCGCAAAATCCCATGGTGTCATACTCAACACAAAACTCAATCTACTCTCCCACATTATTTCAATTGCAAAGTCTGCTCGATACCAACTGCGCCTTCTTTGGGGGATTCATCGCTTCTTCCCGGAGCATGACCTTAAAACACTGGTCCAATAACTGGTCCTCTCCAGACTGAACTACTGCAATTCTCTTCTTACTGGCCTCCCCAAATCCCACCTGTCCCCCATTAAGTCTGTTCTCCATTCAGCAGCTCGTTTCATTTATGGGGCAAAAAGAAGCGACACATCACACCCATGTTATCCAACCTCCGCTGGCTTTCAATCGAGGCAAGATCTATCTACAAGATTGCCTGCATCACCCACAAAGCCTTGCACTCTTCCTCTCCTCGCTACCTGGCGAATAAACTGAAACTCTCTGGAGGCTCTAGACCATCACGAAATGTGGAAAATCTACTGCTTGTACCTCACATTTTCAAGAAGGAAAGATTGATGGCCCAATCCTTTTTAGGCAACGCAATGAGAATCTGGAACTCACTTTCGCCTCAGCTCCGGACCACCTCCTCCTCCCAGGCCTTCAAAACTGACCTCAAAGTTCTCCTCCTTCAAATACACTTCCAAATGTAATTCATGCCCTCTCTATTATCTGAAGGAAGACCTTTTATTATAGAAAATTTCGATTCTCCATGACTATAGAAGTGCCTTCCCAGTGTGTTCTTGTGGTGTGAGAGTCTGCCATTTATTGCAGTATTACCCTTTTACCTTTGTTTTGTACTCTTTTGTAACATGCACACATCACTTTTCTCTTGTAACACACTGTTTGCTACCGCTTACATTTTGTATGCTTTCGATACTTGCACAAGTGCCACCATTGCCTATGTAACGTTTGTTCTTGTGTTTGAGTGTCCTCCATTTATTGCAGTATTATACCTCTACTTGTACTTTGTACGATTTTGTAACCTGTACACATGTCACTTTTTCCTCCTGTAATGCACCGTTTGCTACCTCTTGTATTTTGTTTGCTCACAATTGTCACTTTTGCCTCATGTAATGTAACGTTTGCTTTTGTAATTTGTTCACTTGTAATGTTCTCATGTATCAGTTCTGTTCCTATTGTGACGCGCTCTGACACCTTCGGGTAAAGCCTGCGCTATGTATAAACGCATAAATAAATAAATAAACTATAAATTATAAATTGGGCAATGCCCCCGAGACCTCGCCCACCCGGGGGTCTCATTTAGCCTCAGCTTCATTTTTTTAAATATTTCAGCTAGATTCATGACCCAAGAGCGAATTCCGTCAAAATTATATTTTAAAAAAATGCTTTTTTTGGCCCTGGGGGTGCTTGTGAGACCCCCTGAGCAGGCCTAGGTGGTCAGGGTGTTTCTACCCTACACCCTTTTCTTGTTTTTCATCTTTGTTTCACTGTTTTCTTGTGACTTGGTTCTACCGAGTCATAAGATGGCTGCCAACACTTCCTGGTATGGAGTGTTGGCAGCCAATCACAGTGAAGCTCGTGGTCGGTAGGGTTCACAAATCCACCGCGGCCATAGATATCGAACCATTTGTTTTTTTTATTTCTCAGCAACTACTGAACTGATTACACCATTTAACAAAAAGGACTCTTTCTGAACCAAGGGCTACTTTTTTGCCAAATTTGGTGTAATTCCGTTCATCAGTTCGGGCTGTAGCTTTGTCTAAAGTTACCTATGGAAAATACCATGGGAAAACGCATTTGGGACCCCCTTTTTTCTTTGTCCCTGCTTGGCGAATCACCCCAAACTTCTAAGACAGGAGCTGACCGGATCTGATAACTAATTTTGAAAATTACTAGGGCCAAAGTTATTGTGAAAACAAAAAATGCTTTTCCTATGGAAACTAGGTCCTAAATATAACTATCTACTGGCGATCGGCATATGCTGGCCGGCCATGGGCATATGCGGCTGGGCGTATGGGGACAAAGGAGAGAGACTTGTTTTAGCCACAGCACTCTGTGTTTGCATCAATTCGACCTTGCACAACAGCGCTCCTTTCCAACTACCAGCCCCCACTGTGGGAGTAAGCAGAGTCGAGACACTCACCCAGCTAGCAAAGAAGATGCATGCTGGGAGCTGGAGTTCGCCAATGTGGGCTGCAGCGAGACTCGAACATCAAACTCAGCGCAGCTGGACTGTGACCAAGAACGTGGTGCGCTCGAACATTTTTAAGCAAGATTGAATGGAAACCTGGCTGTTGAACGGCATTTGATAAAGGCATACTCGCCGAAACGCGTCATGCCAACAGCTTCGATAAAGTTCCTTTCCCGACTCCCCGCCCTGTCCCTCTGAAGCAGTCTTACCTGATATATATATTAATATTACCTACTGGCGGTCGCCAGTAGGTAGTTATAGTTAGGATTGGCTACCATAGGAAATTCTGAACATTCTATTGGGAATAACTTTGACGCCGATTGAGGGATCTGCCTGTAATTTTCCTTAAAATGGTCTCACTGCGCTCCGCTCCTTCCCTAAAAGTTTCGGGGGATTCGTGAAGTGGGGGCTGAGAAAAAGGGGGGGTCCCAAAACGTGTTTTCTCCATGTTAATTTCCATAGGACGGTCTGACAAGTCTACAGCCCGAACTGCTGAACGGAATTACGCCAAACTTGGCAAAATTGTAGGGACTGGTACGCAGATGTGCCTTTGCTATGTTTGGTGAAAATTGCTCCAGTGTTTTTTATGAAAATTAGGTTCAAAAACACATATATATCTATATGCGCGCTGCCGGCACTCCCCGGTGCGCGTACCGGGGAGCGCACACGGCGCGCTACGGGAGTGCGCAAGCGAAAGCTGATCGGCTGTCGGGTGTCTGTCAACATTCTAAACAGTCCGGAGAGTCCGCCATCTTGTGTCTCGGTAGAATCGAGACACAAGAAGTGAAAAAAGAAAGGGGGATATAATTAAAAGGGGGCAGAGTAGACACCGCCGGACCCCCTAGGTTTTCTGAGGGGGGCCTAGAAGGACCATGAAGGGCTAAAAAACGTTATTTTTTTCTTTGAAATTTTCGCGGGGTGAGCGCTGGCGGCACTCCCCGGTACGCTCTCCGGTACGTGGACCCTGAGTGCACCACGGGGAAAAAGAGTGTAAAAAAAATAGAGAAAAAAATAAATGTTGAGTGTTTAGAGGAAAGTGATGCATTGCTGGAGTGTGACAAAAAAATGATGCAACTCCAGCAATTCATCCTTTCAAATGGGGCCGGGCTCATGTGAAAGGGCCTGCATCAGTCTTACGCCTGCTGTGAAACAGGCGTAAGATTTGGACGCAACAGCGTCTTAAAAGTGACACAGTGATATCTCTTAGATTTCACTGCGTCACCTCTATGACCCTTTCTTGCGTCAATACACCCCTTTTGTATACATTACACCTGACGTAGGTATAATGTGGCGCAGGGGTTTACAAAGTGACGCATCTACCTAGATGCGTCACTTTGTAAATATGACTCAATAAGGTGCATTTTTAACAGCACTGGGGCATCACAAAAAGTGACGTACCGGTGCCGTAAAAGTGACGCATGGCCTCATAAATGAGGCCTTCAGTCTTCTACTCATGCGTCATATTAAATATATGATGCATTATGTCGCAAGTACTTACAGATACGTCAGTATTTCAGATGGATCTGTAAGCGCAAAAGTGATGCATTGCTGGAGTGTGTCACAAAAATGATGCAACTCCAGCAATGCATCCTTTCACATGGGGCCGGGCCCATGTGAAAGGGTTTGCATCAGTCTTACGCCTGCTGTGAAACAGGCACAAGATTTGGACGCAACAGCGTCATAAAAGTGATGCAGTGATATCTCATAGATTTCATTGCGTCACCTCTACGACCCTTTCTTGCGTCAATTTGTCCCTTTTGCATACATTACACCTGACGTAGGTATAATGTGGCGCAGGGGTTTACAAAGTGACGCATCTACCTAAATGCGTCACTTTGTAAATATGACTCAATAAGGTGCATTTTTAACAGCACTGGTGCGTCACAAAAAGTGACGCACCGGTGGCGCAAAAGTGACGCATGGCCTCATAAATGAGGCCTTTAGTCTCTACTCATGTGTCATATTAAATATATGACGTATTATGTCACAAGTACTAACAGATACGTCAGTATTTCAGATGTATCTGTAAGCGCAAAAGTGATGCATTACTGGAGTGTGTCACAAAAGTGAAGCAACTCCAGCAATGCATCCTTTCACATGGGGCCAGGCCCATGTGAAAGGGCCTGCATCAGTCTTACGCCTGCTGTGAAACAGGCGCAAGATTTGGACGCAACAGCGTCATAAAAGTGACACAGTGATATCTCATAGATTTCACTGCGTCACCTCTACGACCCTTTCTTGCGTCAATACGTCCCTTTTGCATACATTACACCTGAAGTAGGTATAATGTGGCGCAGGGGTTTACAAAGTGACGCCTCTACCTAGATGCGTCACTTTGTAAATATGACTCAATAAGGTGCATTTTTTACAGCACTGGTGCGTCACAAAAAGTGACGCACTGGTGGCGTAAAACTGACGCATGGCCTCATAAATGAGGCCTTCCGTCTTCTACTCATGCGTCATTTTAAAGATATGACGCATTATGTCGCAAGTACCTACAGATACGTCAGTTTTTCAGACGTATCTGTAAGCGCAAAAGTAATGCATTGATAGAGTGTGTCACAAAAATGATGGAATCCAACAATGCATCTTTTCTTACCCTTCCACACCCCCGTTCCTTTTCTACATTTTCTTTGAATATCCATATTCCCCATGTTCACTCTCCTTCTCCTTACTTTCCTTCCCAACACTCACCTTCTTTCAGTCCCCCTACTTCACTTCCTTTCTCCTCTCATACCTTTCTGTTCTTTCTTACTCATTTTCCTCTCATTTATCAATGCACTCCACTTCACTTACTCTTTTTAATTTTTTTAATAATATAGCTCTTTGATGAGAATTGGAGGTAGTTCTGAAAATAACTATTTTTTCTTCTTTTTTCTTTTTTTTGAACAAAAACAAAAACAGGGAATGGAAACTGTTCAACAGGAGCAAATAAAATAATAATTTAGGGCTGGGAACGGCAGCGATGGTTCTCCAATGCTTTCCCGGGCAAAATTCTGGGGGTGTCTCCTCTCCACATGGTGAATCATTGTGGAGTTCCCAAAAGAATATTTTTAAGTGGGGTCACCCCGTGACAGGACTGTGTGACAGATCCTGCACTCCACTTTTGGAGCATTTACCTTCTTCTGGTCATCAGGTATAGAAAAAAAATTCCAGATGAAATGTTCTTTCACCTTCGGCTGAGGAGGCTCTTCATCGACATCATTGGTGTCATCGTCACTGCTGGATGGTCTGGCAGCCATGATAATCCAAGATATCCAACAAAGAACCGAGAGCAAAAAGGCAGGTCTTGCAGTCACAAAAGTGAAAGAAGAAGTGAAGGAAATGGGTGGGGATTTCATTCTTTATAAAAAAAAGTGTTAGCAACCAATGAAAAGTGTTATTTTAAGGTCACATGACTTGACGCGCTTACGCTGCGCGCAGCGAAGCGCTTCCGGGTGGGCTTACGCAGCGCGAACGTAGGTGCTTCCTGGGGCGCATACGCGGCGCGAACGAATGCGCTTCCGGGGGCGCTTACGCAGCGCGCCTAAGTGACGTTTTGATAGTTTCACGGAAATGCAAAATCATTTTCATTTCGTAAATCAAAAATACTGCTTTTATATGTATGGTACTAAATGTCTTGAGTTATTATTTACTTTTCATTCATATTTTTTTACACAAACGCAGAAGTAGCGCTCTGGGTGCCCTCTCCGGAGAGCTTACCGGTGCGCGCACCCAGAGCACCCCAGGAAAAAATTATTTTAAAACTATTATTACAAAAAAAAATTATAATAATTAATACTTACACAAAACAGCACATAAAAAAAATAAAAAAACGTAGGTTACAAACTCGATATAGAAAGGAATTAGCTTTTAAAAAACTTTTGAAATTCAGTGAAAAAAACAGAGGTTTCACAATCGTTTTAGTTAGGAATTAGCATTTAAAAAACCATTGAAATTCACTGAAAAAACCATAGGTTTCACACCAGTTATAGTTAGCTGAACAGTTTACTCATACAAAACCATTGAAATTCCCACGTTATAGTTAGTTGGACTCACTATAACTCACGCACCCGCAATCCACTGCTGATGATGTCACTTATTACATCATTCATGACATGGTCAGTGACATCACTGATGACATCACTGATGACATCTCAAATGACATCACTGATGACATCATCCAGTGTCTGTGTGTTTCTGTAAAGTTAAAATACAATTAAGTTATCAAGACTGATGCAAGTCCTTTCACATGAGGCTGGCCTCATGTGAAAGGATGCATTGCTGGAGTTGCGTCACTTTTGTGACACACTCCAGCATTGCATCACTTTCGTGCTTACAGATACGTCAGAAATACTGACGTATCTGTAACTCCTTGCGACATAATGCGTCATACATTAAATATGACGCACGAGTAGAAGACTGAAGGCATCATTTATGTAGCCATCCGTCACTTTCATGCCACCGGTGCGTCAGTTTTTGTGACGCACCAGTGCTGTTAAAAATGCACCTTGTTGAGTCATATTTACAAAGTGACGGATCTAGGTAGATGCGTCACTTTGTAAACCCCTGCGCCACATTATACCTGCGCCAGGTGTAATGTATGCAAAGGGGGCGTATTGACGCAAGGAAGGGTCGTAGAAGTGACGCAGTGAAATCTATGAGATTTCACTGCGTCACTTTGAGGACACCGTTGCCTCAAAATCTTGCGCCTGCCTCACAGCAGGCGTAAGACTGACACAAGCCCTTTCACATGAGGCTGGCCCCATGTGAAAGGATGCATTGCTGGAGTTGCGTAAATGGACAGAGTCACACACCTCCCAGCCACCCACACATACACTCACCCTCACATACAAATACTTGAATAACAAATCAATAACCCATATAGCCACTCATATAGCTACTGATCAACACATGCAGCAGCTTACACAGCAACAGACATACTGAAACACATATTCAGACAGTTTAGTCACTAATCAATGCATTCTGTAACACACATTTAATCACTCTCTTATACAGTCAGTCACGCACCTACTAAATCCTTCATCCAGACACTCATACATCCACTCATTCTTCAATATGTAAATTATTAACTTTAACTTATTGTATTTTAACTTTACAGAAACACACAGGCAGGCAAAGACACATAGCACACAGAAATGCCAACTTCTAAAAGTGGCATTTCTAAAATAGTGATCATAAATATGCGCACACCATTATGCAGCATTATTTATCACTATTCCAAACATACCAAACTTACCAAACTTGACCACGCTGTTCATTTCATATTAGTAATTACCACTGAAACAGTTATCAGAGATTCCCCAATTCATTCCTATGAGAGAGCAGCCTCACTGCAGTGAGAAACCAAAATGGCTGTTTGTCACTGCCAGGACATGCCACGCACTTAAGGTACATGTCCTACCTTTTACCGACAATGCACCCTGCCCACAGGGCTAGCTCGGGCCTACCTTAGTGGTGACTAACATGGAGTAAAAGGGGGGGTCACAGAGTGGCACACACTTTAGGTGAAAGGTCACAGCAGCATTAAACTGCGTGCACAAGCCCTGCAATGGCAGAGGCCTGAGACGGTTTTGAAAGGCTACTTTGGTGGGTGGCACAATCAGCGCTGCAAGTTTATCATCAGTGATGCCATCAGTGATGTCATTTGAGATGTCATCAGTGATGTCATCAGTGATGTCACTGGCCATGTCATGAATGATGTAATATGTGACATCATCAGTAGTGGATTGCGGGTGCGCGAGTTATAGTGAGTCCAACTAACTATAACGTGGGAATTTCAATGGCTACAACCATTCATTAAAGGCGTTCAACTCTCTGCTGTCAGCGTCTTCACTGTTTGGGCAGTTATGTATTGGATTATTGCGGCCGGTCCGGTCGCGAGGACGCCCTGCTGCTTTCATGCAGATCTCGGGTTCGTACTTGCGAACTTGGTGGAGCAGGGATTGCCGTGTGAGTGGAATTTGGGGATACTGCCCGCAGAGGTTTCCAGCTCCCTTTTCAACCCACTGGGGTAAAATTCTGGATTAAACGTGAGTGATGAAGAGGCGCCCACTGGGGTAAAAACTACAGGAACTCAAAGTACCAGCATGCTTTGCATACTTACGCCCACAGAGACGGGACTATTTGAATGCACACCAGCTGTTCCTGATTGATTGCCAGTAATCTATCTCTGCCATTCGCCCGTGATCAAAAGCACCACAGTGCTTGAAACGCGTTGGGCTTCTTATGAACTAGGAAGTGAGATTGTGTCCCTGCTGAGCTACAACCATTCATTAAAGGCGTTCAACATGCTGGTTCCGACTTAAGTATAATAAGTATAAGTATAATATCCAGCGATAATCATTCTGACGAGGAAGCAATCCGGAACACATGCCAGCTACTTTGGGCCCTTTATCATATGTGGAAGAGATGGATTTTATTCGAGAACAAAGAATCCAGTCTCTGCGACCGCGATACCAACTGGGACCACAATACAGAAGGGAACCAACGTAGACGGAAACAAAGGAAATGTTCAAAACGGGCAAGGCAGGGGGCAGCCAAAGAAACGCAACTGGCGAAAGTAACTGCTATCAATGACTAAACCATCATTAACCTGACCAATATTCAACTTGCAGATACAGAAAAGCAATTATTGGCCTTAAGTTTAAGCTTTTGTCCAGAAAGCAATTTCAACTTCGTGCAGACTCGTGTATATGTTTACAAGATCATCCGAAAATTAAAACTCAGAAAATACTACACTATTAAAAATCAATGCCAAAACAGAACATCTGTAATAAAGCACAAACAATGAGAAGAAGGAGAACTAAGGGTGAGGGAGATCCCACTCCTCAAAACTCTCCATGCTTCAAGACATAATACACTGAAATCCGAGGTGACCGATACACAAGAGGTCTTAGAACAGGAAGACATCAATGTCCGTTCTTCAACAAACAGCCCATTTAAAGCATCTTCAACCTTTGTACTCATTATGCCAAGGGATGCCATAGACGTATTTCATGAAAGAATTACGGAGGAACTTAAATCTCAACACACAAAAAAGTGCAGAAACAGAATAAAGACCAAAGACAAGGATAAGAAATACTTTCAACTTACGAGCAAACTTAAGAATAACGATTCGGTGGTCATCAACACAGCCGACAAAGGAGGCAACAATGTTCTCTGGGATAAAAAGGCGTAGACCCTCTACAAGGGAGACCAATTATTTCAGCCATAAACAGTACATTCGAAAGTACCTCTAAATATTTAGATTATTTTTTACAGGAATTTGTGACCAAGTTGCCATCTTATTTGCAGGACTCTCGAGACTTTCTTTCCAAGCTAAACAGTATACAATGGGGTGAGGATTACATGTTGTTGACTTTGGACATTGCGCCCTCTATACATGCATCAAACACACACCTGGTCTTCATGCAGTGGAATATTACTTGAAGCATAGAAATATCGAACTGTACCATTCCAACAAGATGCTCCTCAGTATGATACACTGATGTCTACATAATAACTTATTTATGTTTGATGGTAAAGTATATAGGCAAACTCAAGGGGTGGCAATGGGGCATGCTTCTCCCCCAGCTATGCATGTTTACATGTAGGCTGGTGGGAGGAGCATGTACTTAAAGGAGAACACCGGGTTCTGTTTGAAAACCATGTGATACAATTGTGGAGATATCTTGACAATGTTTTTATTATTTGGAGATGGTCTGAGGAAGAGGCAAAATAATTTGTAGACACAATCAATGTGAATGATCCTAACCTCAGATTTACCTCCCATATTGACCCCCTGTCGATTCGTTTTTTAGATATTCAAGTATCTATACAGGAAGGTAAAATAGAAACTAGTCTTTATCAAAAACCCACAGCTGGCAACACATTGTTGCATGCCAGCAGTTTTCACCCGCACCACACCATTACTAGTTTACCCTATTGTAAATTCCTTCGTATTCGAAGAGCTTGCAGCACAGAAACTGCATTGAAGGAAGCACAGGAATCTGCTAAATGCAGATTGTTGGAACGTGGATACACTGAGAAGAAACTAGATTTAGCCATGCAGAAGGCCAATAAAAAAGATAAAGTTCCCTAATTCAACCAATATCAATATCCACAGAAAGTCTTGGAGGTCTAACTCAAACGTCAATTGTAACTAGTCAGACATCCACAACAGAAAATTCCTGCAGGTTCATTTCTACATATAGCAGACAATCTCAGAGTATAAAGAAAATCATAAATACACAATGGCCTATAGTGCTCACTGATACTGTTCTTAATGGAGTTTTAAACTCAAGACCCAATTTTACTTTTCGCAAGGCTCATTCAATGAGAAATGAATTGGTCAAAACTAGCCCTGAGCTATGCCACAAAGATAGTTGGCTTTCTACTAAAAAAGGCTTTTTTAAGTGCAGTACTTGCAGGGCCTGCAAATTTGGAGTTAACACCAATACATACACTAATGTATTTTCGGAAATCCCTTTTAAGATTAAGGGTCACTACACGTGTAAAACAGAATATGCTGTGTACGTGCTAAAATGCATATGTGGACTCCAATATGTAGGCAGTAGGAAACTGCAAGTACACGATAGAATCCTGCAGTACTTGAGAGCAACAGTCAATTCTGACCCCTCCTACCCAGTGGCGCGACACATCAAATTGGAACACGACAGTAATTTGAACGTGTTACAATACTTTGTAATTGACAGCATACAAGCCAATAAGAGAGGAGGAAACCGAGAAAAGTTATTACGCCAACTAGAAACAAAATATATTTTAGAGTTCGATACTAAAACCCCGAAAGATCTAAATATCTGTGAAGACTTATATCATTATCTCTAAACTGTTCTCTTATTAAATTTCAGACCACAGTTTGCATTACATGAAATGGATCGTGCTCAAATATTTATTTATTCATTCTTAACATATATTTATTAACTAATATGTTTTAAGTATACTTTGAATCTTTTTATGTAGGTTTTTAGCTCTTTGTCGTGGTGTTTGTTTGATATGTATTTTATCGTGAATCTATTTTATATGGATTTTTGGTTTGTTACTGTTAATTGATGCCATAGCACAGATTTATTGACCACATGAATTGATTTATACTTGAGGTTAAGTTTGCCCTATTTAAGCTCTTGAATTGTCATATTCTCCAAATTATGAATTTAAGCCTGTTTGTCAGTATTTGTACACTAATGCAAATCAATATTTTATTTGATTGAAACAGTTACCCCTGTCCCTCTACCCTGCCCCGTAGTAATATATTTACTACTACATTTAATTTAACTCCCGGGTGGGAGTTCACTTTGCACTTTAAAATTGCATTATAGCACATGCACTTTTTTCTGTCATTGAGAAACATTTCATATATATAACTCAATTGATTGTTATGTTCGACAATGGAAAAGTAGAAGTTCTAATGCTGACATATTATTGTAAATGTATAGGCCGACCAAAGGTCAATATACCCAGCTTAGAATGAAGATAGAAATCAAACAATTATCGTTGATGTATTTGTACAGTCATTTTATATTATGGTCGGGATATTATCAAATGCTTCAATGGTATTTATAATAGAAATATTTTCTTATCATTATATGTCACACAGAGCGCTTTAAAATGAATGTATTTTACAGTTACAAGTTAGTCTGTTTTCCCGTATAAACATATATACAAAAACAAAGTCTGTTTTCTATTTTTATGAAAATACAAGATGACAGTCTATGATCGGTTAACGGTGGTTTTAAATGTTTATGGAGTAGTTTGCATAATTTACCAGCGATCAAGGCGACTGGGATCGCCGAAACGCGTTTGGTGTTGTCGGGGACAGCAATGCACTTTTGAAGATTGAAAAAATAATAAAAACCTGCAACTGAAAGTTATCGAAGAGTCCGTTCCTCCTGTGTGTTGTGAAAAGGCATCATGGAGTTTGGTGTTGGATATATATATATATATATATATATATATATATATATATATATATATATATATATATCGGCAAATCCTGACCGCCAGTAAATCGGCGGACTACGCCAGGCAAGGACCTCTGCACCTAATCAGAAACCTCAAGGAAGAGTCAAAGCCAGACTTGCGAACAGTTCCATCTGTTTATTTATCAAGGTGAAAATGCCGGACCAGTGTCCTCCATAACGCGTTTCACTCCTATATATATATTCCTGTACGACGCTCCAATCTCTCATGAAGCATAAAGTGAGGCGCACACCAGGAGGTAATTTTCAGATATTTATTCCACAGAAAAATGGCCCGACAGACGCGTTTTGGCTACACGCCTTTGACAATGTGTATATATATATATATATATATATATATCCCAAGAACTCCTCCACTGCCAGCCGGCCTCTTGCAAATTCCTTTTTCCAAAAGAACATGGAGCACGGACCCAATTTAGTGCACGGAATAGTCTTTATTTAGTTGCTTTCCTGTCGGCCATTACGCGTTTCGGCACCGGAGTGCCTTGATCACATGACACGTGAGTCAGTCACCTGACGGCTTTTGTACCAACTTATTTTCACTTTTTTTTCTTTTTTAGTGTCTGTGTTAAAGTGACAGTGCATATTCTTTTCATGTTTACTACATTGGGCATAGATGTACATCAAAATCACATGTTCATCATAGCTGCCTGTTACTTAATATCGTACTAACAATGAATTTTTGTTAATCATTTAAACAGTTCAAAATTGTGGTTTGAATACCTATATTCTGATATATATATATATATATATAGTTCTGTAGCTTTTCCATTGTGTATATACTGTATATATTGTGTCATCTTTTGAGAAGTGGAAGTTTTATAGGCCCTTTCAGATATTCGAAAAATGTAATAACAGCTGGGCTTTCATACACCCATGAATTCTGAAATGTTGTTGGTAACTTCCATAAATTGATGCCTCTGCTGTTAATATGATTCCATGTACATAACATCTAAAACCTTTTTTTGGTCTAATCACTAGTCTTTGTATATATTGGCAATTTGTGATGTCCTTTTGATCATGACGAGGGCCACTATTTTTTGATAATTGTATATATTGCACTTGCAAATGATCCTGCTGTTTCATTGCTGTAATGAATTTTTTCTTTTTAAATTATCAATTAATATGTTTGGCCGCTTATGAGCACTATGCTTAAATTGTTTCCCAATATTCTATAATTTTGGAGTATTGTTCATGAACGTGTTATCACATTATTTTGAATTGCCAGTCCACGTTGTTATTTGACCCTTGCAACCTGTTTCTTTAGGTGTTTGGGCTTTTATTTATGATTTAATCCACCGCCTACTCCTGACGCGTCATGTGACCAAGCCCCGTCCGCGGGGCAAAACGCGTCATGGAGGGCACTTGCTCTGCACTATTCACTGCTCATTAAATGCACTGCTACAACCAAAATACCATTGTTTTGCTGGCTCATCTTTTTTGATTCGAAGGATTGCTGGAGGTCTGCGCCCGCTTTAACTGCGTCCAGAGCAGTTGGGAGTTTGCTTTTCATATATATATATATATATATATATATATATATATATATATATATATATATATATATATTTTTTTTTTTTTTTTTTATTTTTTTTCCGGAAATCAGTTCAGTACGAATTGATAGCCCGGACACTTTTTTTGTGCAAATATAATGTAGATTTATTGGCAACAACAACGCGTTTCGGCGGTTAAGCCTTGATCACGCTTACCGTCTCGCCAAAAACACATCCATTTAAATCCACAAACAAGTGAAAAAACATAAAGAAAGGACTGTTTTGCAGGTTCAACCAACATAGTAGTAAGTGTGTCGGCCATCTTGGTATGTCTATAAAGCCTATGTAATAGCATTGTGACACACAAAAAGGAATCGTGAAGAGCATCTGGAAACATATCCAGTAAAGTTCATTCAGTGATCAGTGCAAACCAAACATCCCGCCCCAGTGGGCGATTCAAAATACACACATTTTAGAATTATAAAATCCAACAATGGTGATTTCATAAATGGATTGCCGAACAAGACATCGTGCCCCAGTGGGCAAATCAGGACCTTAACCACCCAAAATGTCTTCCTCGCCCCAGTGGGCGTGGTAAATGGAGACAAAATATTGACATAATGTTCTTGCCCCAGTGGGGTTGGTATTAACCATAGGTCCAATGTCTCTTCAAAAGATGAGTTCTTCACAATAAACCTACTCTGCAAAACACGTTCTAATTATCTGAAAGAGAAGGAGAATTTAAAATTACTGAAAGACAGTACTGACAAGCTACAATGCCGTTTAAAATTATTACTGCAGATGTATTGCAAGCTCCACATTGACATTGAGGTCCCCGGGTATAGTACAATCGAAATCAATGATATAGGTCGATTCAAGTTTCCTCAGGGAAAGTTCACAGTTACCCCCTCTCACTCCCAGATCTATCTTGTCAATCACCACCATGCGGAGTTTGGTTTCATCACTGAAGTGGTGTGTCTGGAAGTGGCGAGCAACAGGGTATGTTTTGGTTTTGTTTCTGATGGCTCGTAGGTGTTCCAAGATTCTCTTCTTGGCTGTATGTTTACTACTACCAACATACCACTTATTGCATGGACATGTCAAAATGTAGACACAATAAGTGGTATCACAGGTCAGGTATTTTCTTATGTGGAATTCCTTTCCTGTGGTTGGAACCACCAGTTTGTTACAGTTAACACTTCCCCTGCACGCTTTGCACTTTCTACAACACTTGTAGCCAGTTCTGGTTGGGGCAGTGACGTTCCTGGTAAGTGTGACATGGTTGTGGCTGAGTTCATCTTTTAAGGATCTGCTCTTTCTAAATGTAATCTGGGGATTACTGGCCAGGTCTGATTTGAGATGTTCATCATTCAACAAGACATGCCAGTGCTTATTGAATATGTCTCTTATCTCGTTGGCTTGACCACAGTAAGTAGTGATGAACCTTACATTCTTGCTACTATCTGGTTCTTTGGTAGGATAAAGCAGATCAGTCCTAGCAATCTTTTCAACTCTTTCACATGCATACTGGATGGTTTTACTATTGTATCCACGTTCGATAAATCTGTCACACATCACTTGTTTCTCTCTTTCAAATGATTCTGTAGTACTGCAGTTCCTCTTGGCCCTCAGCAGTTCCCCGTAGGGGATACTTTGTATCAGCGTGCGGGGGTGCGAGCTATTGGCCCTGAGTATGCTGTTGCCTGCCGTTTTCTTATGGTGTAGGGTAGTTTCGATGATAGGGCCATTGATGTTGATAGCTATATCCAGAAACTCAATTTCTTTCTTGCTATAGTTGGCAGTAAAGACCAAATTGAGGTCATTGTCATTGAGTTTCCTGACAAAGTCAATGGCGGTCTGCTCTGAACCGTTCCAAATAATAAAAATATCATCGATATAGCGCAGCCACAGGGCAACTTGGGTGTCGAATTCCTCCATGCGTCCGGCTACCTGCTCCTCCCACCAGCCCATGAAAAGGTTCGCGTAACTGGGGGCGAAGCAGGTACCCATCGCGGTGCCCTGTGACTGTCTATATATGTCCCCATCAAAAACAAAAAAAATGTTGTTCAGGCAGAATTCGATCATCCCGACAATCATGTTGGAATGATCGACCATGGAGATAGAACGGGTCTTAAAAAAATGTTTTATGGCATTCAATCCCAGTTGGTGCTTGATGCTGGTATACAAGCTACCAACATCCAGGGTGATAAGCATATAGTTATCCTCCCAGGGTATGCCATTGATACTGGTCAGAAAATGCATACTGTCTCTGAGATAGGATGGTAAAGCCAGAACGTATGGTCTTAGGAAATAGTCAATAAATCTTGACGTATTCTCCAGCAGAGAGCCCATGGAGGACACAATGGGTCTTCCAGGGGGGTCTGCCCTGTTCTTGTGGAGTTTAGGCAAAAGGTAAAGAACAGGGATCCGGGGATGTGGGCAGTAAAGATAACAGAATTCCTCCCACTCAAGTAAACCCTTTTCTCTCTACTCAACTAGCATCTCCCTGTAAGTTACATTCGAACACAGCACATCATTCATGCTAGATTTGGAATAGCATGAGGCATCCTGTAGTTGGCGTGTACCCTCTGCCAGGTATTTCCTTTTGTCTAAAACCACCACATTGCCACCCTTATCGGATCGGATCAAGGATACCCAATGTGCTGAAGAGACTCCTAATTGGGATGAATGGGGGACTAATACTGATTTCAATCCAGGAAGTGACTTTAAACCTAAATCAACATTTCTGCCTAATGTGCAATGTGAAGCCATTGATCTGTTTGAGAAAGGTGTTTTAACAGATTTGAAAAAACTTAGACCCAACAAAACCCCTGTGTATCGGAGGAATCTATCTCAGGCGCAAATTCAAGCGATTGATAGTCTGAAGGCGGATGATAGCATTGTCATTCGCCAATCCGATAAGGGTGGCAATGTGGGGGTTTTAGACCCCCAACTGCTGAGGGCCAAGAGGAACTGCAGTACTACAGAATCATTTGAAAGAGAGAAACAAGTGATGTGTGACAGATTTATCGAACGTGGATACAATAGTAAAACCATCCAGTATGCATGTGAAAGAGTTGAAAAGATTGCTAGGACTGATCTGCTTTATCCTACCAAAGAACCAGATAGTAGCAAGAATGTAAGGTTCATCACTACTTACTGTGGTCAAGCCAACAAGATAAGAGACATATTCAATAAGCACTGGCATGTCTTGTTGAATGATGAACATCTCAAATCAGACCTGGCCAGTAATCCCCAGATTACATTTAGAAAGAGCAGATCCTTAAAAGATGAACTCAGCCACAACCATGTCACACTTACCAGGAACGTCACTGCCCCAACCAGAACTGGCTACAAGTGTTGTAGAAAGTGCAAAGCGTGCAGGGGAAGTGTTAACTGTAACAAACTGGTGGTTCCAACCACAGGAAAGGAATTCCACATAAGAAAATACCTGACCTGTGATACCACTTATTGTGTCTACATTTTGATATGTCCATGCAATAAGTGGTATGTTGGTAGTAGTAAACATACAGCCAAGAAGAGAATCTTGGAACACCTACGAGCCATCAGAAACAAAACCAAAACATACCCTGTTGCTCGCCACTTCCAGACACACCACTTCAGTGATGAAACCAAACTCCGCATGGTGGTAATTGACAAGATAGATCTGGGAGTGAGAGGGGGTAACTGTGAACTTTCCCTGAGGAAACTTGAATCGACCTATATCATTGATTTCAATTGTACTATACCCGGGGGCCTCAATGTCAATGAGGAGCTTGCAATACATCTGCAGTAATAATTTTAAACGGCATTGTAGCTTGTCAGTACTGTCTTTCAGTAATTTTAAATTCTCCTTCTCTTTCAGATAATTAGAACGTGTTTTGCAGAGTAGGTTTATTGTGAAGAACTCATCTTTTGAAGAGACATTGGACCTATGGTTAATACCAAGCCCACTGGGGCAAGAACATTATGTCATTATTTTGTCTCCCTTTACCACGCCCACTGGGGCGAGGAGGACGTTTTGGGTGGTTAAGGTCCTGATTTGCCCACTGGGGCACGATGTCTTGTTCGGCAATCCATTTATGAAATCACCATTGTTGGATTTTATAATTCTAAAATGTGTGTATTTTGAATTGCCCACTGGGGCGGGATGTTTGGTTTGCACTGATCACTGAATTAACTTTACTGGATATGTTTCCAGATGCTCTTCACGATTCCTTTTTGTGTGTCACAATGCTATTACATAGGCTTTATAGACATACCAAGATGGCCGACACACTTACTACTTTGTTGGTTGAACCTGCAAAACAGTCCTTTCTTTATGTTTTTTCACTTGTTTGTGGATTTAAATGGATGTGTTTGTGGCGAGACGGTAAGCGTGATCAAGGCTTAACCGCCGAAACGCGTTGTTGTTGCCAATAAATCTACATTATATTTGCACAGAAAAAGTGTCCGGGCTATCAATTCTTACTGAACTGATTTCTGAAAAACTGTAACTGGGATTGCTGGTGCCCGGCTCGGACCGCCCGCCGACAGTGCTTCTCCACTACCGGCACTCGTGAAAAGAAAATATATATATATATATATATATATATATATATATATATATATATATATATATATATATATATATATATATATATATATATATATATATATATATATATATATATATATATATATATATATATATACATATATATATATATGTTATATTGTGCAATAAATAGTTACACAATATTGGACATTCAAGTATGAATACTATGGTTATCCTATGTACATGTGCAAACTTTGATTCAATGTGCAAAATAGTGCAAATTCAAGTATACTGCATATCTACTACACAAAATATATAAATAAATATGAATTATACAAACATATTTCTATAAATAGATTTAAATACACCATATATAAAAAAAAAAATTTGTGCACAAACGCAGTACCGTCGAATCATATTAGAATTCTTTCCATTTTGACTGTTATTGTGTCTAGTCAATGTGGACCTTTAGTTTGCATTGTGATATTGGTATTTCATAGGTTCCCCCGCTATGGTGTTTTAGTAATTTTCAGTCGCCTCCCATTTCTGTAGTAAACCACATCTGTCGAAAGAAGCCTCTATCGACACTGATATATCTTTATTATAGTGAAAAAAACGAATACTAAAAGTGAATTTTCATAAGTATATAAATAGCTGTTTAAAATTGAACTTATAAGATAAAAGCCTTTATCTTAATGTATTGTCTATTTATTTGATTGTAAGGCTAAATGTTCATTACATGCAAAGTGAAGATTTGCCTTAATTACTCAGTCAACACTGTAAGATGGCCGCCCCTATTTCGTTTGTGGTGTAAGTCCCTTTTCTTTGTTGATGTTCCAAATGATGTGGGTTTGGCATAATGATGTTTAAAAAACATGTTGACACCAAACGCAGTGTAACACACACTGACGAAGGCAGCAAGCCGAAACGCGTCTGTGTGTGCCCCTCAGCTGAATAAAACCTAGCGTGATTGAAGCATTTCACCCTTCGAGTGCTGTCTTATCCTTTCGTTGGAGGTTTTGGGAGGATTTGGAGCGTTATGTGTGGCGGCATCCACGAGCCGCCGACAGCACCCGTCAACGAGTGAGCAGCCGTTTTTCGTGGGGAAGGAGCGTTGTGGAATTGTAAGGCTGCGCACCGCCGTATCCGAACATGGAAGATTGAAACTGACGGAGCACAAAGTACGGAGGAGCACGCTAGGCAGACGCCGAGGGTTTCCCGAGGAAGACGTCTCCGGGTGAGGAAATCTTTCGAAATCATTTATTCCCATTCTGTATGCCAGAGACCTTTCGGAAAATTTGGGCAAGATGACAGAAGGGCGAATGCTAACACGCTAATAATTGGGGCGGGGTCACACGAGGTGCATGAGTCCGCGAAAGACACAGTAGGAACTTAAACTGTGTAGGACAAGTGCCATTTCAACAGGTTTTCAGATGGTGAACGACAGGCAGCGGCCAAGGGCATGTTTAAGCGGCAAGAGAAAATGCCTATGACAATAACAATGCCGACAATAGAAACGCCCAACAATCCACTCTTAATCACCTTGGCAAAACTTGAGAGGGAGATCCGAAAATGGTGGGAGGCGACTAGTCTCACCAACTACATTGAGGAAGAGAGGGTACCACGAGGACTGAGGGTCCACACAGTGCCCTCATACGAAAACCCGGACCCACAGCTATTTCCAGACTGGTTTGAACATACCGCACAATACTGCGAGGGTACATTGAAAATACTGGTCAAGTATGCATGGAGCGACAGAGAATGAGCATTGGCAGAGATCGCGTCAATTAACACTGAACTGGACAGCGAAACGGACCCTAGCCTGATAACTACAATTGGGCAGATGAAAGAACAAATGAAAGCCCGGCTAGTGAAATATGAAGCCAAAATTAGACTTCGCAAACAGGAGAAATATGAGAGGGACACAAATGACTACCATGTTATGTTATGTTATGTTAGTATGTAATTATTAAGCGCTCGTACGCCCGGGGGCTTCATGGCGCTATAGAAGAGAACACAACACAGCAGTTAAAAGATGGTAATAATAAAACTCAGCAGTAAGCCTGTGAGAATAGCCAGGTTTTAAGGGAGTGTCGGAAGCTAAGAAGGTTACCGCTCAGTTTCATTTGAAGGGGAAGGGAATTCCAAAAGGTGGCTGCGAGATAGTCAAAGCAGCTACCACCTAGGCGCTTCCTTTTGTAAGGTGGAACAACCAGTAAAGATTTTTGAGCTGAACGAAGATTTCGGGGTGGATTATATCTGAGGAACAGATCTTTTATAAATTTAGGGCCGGAGTCTTGTAAAGATTTAAATAGGATGCACCCTGTTTTAAATGCGATTCGCTGCGCAACAGGCAGCCAATGTAAGTGTTTCAACCCAGGTCTAATAGATTGCCTTTTTGGAAGTCCCAGAATCAGTCTGGCAGCCTGATTCTGGACCAGCTGAAGACGTTTTAACTCTCCAATTTGGAGCCCCAAATAGAGACTATTGGAGAAATCCAATCGAGACAGGACCAAGGCAATTATGACCTGGATGAGGGCGGCCTGTGAGAGAAAGCAGGCTATTTTTCTTATTTTTTTTAAAATAAGGACGCGTACTCACATATGCAAAGAAATTTGACGCTCCACGCACTGGGGAAGTGACATCTGAATCGGACATCACTGAGAATGAATCCGAGGGGAATCAATCAGACCCGGACGAACTAAGGGGCAATAAAGGATCGAAGGGAACAGAGAGGAATAAAAGAACCCCTTTTCAAGAGGAGTTCGAAGTGATAAAGAAATCCTGGCTCCGGGGAGGGAAAAACAAACCACCGGACTCAGCCACCCCAGAAACAAGAAAAGAAGGAGAACAAGAAGGGCAGGTGGGGGCAAGAAGAGGTAGGTTGAAACGGAAACGCACCAACAAAAAGTAATGCCATCTACTAGTAATACCGCTAACACCCCCAACATCCCCAACACCGGAAAGGATCAAACCAATCTAACCGTGGTGAATTTAACATGCAGAGAGCTTACGACTGACGAAGAACAAGTCTTAAGCCTTGGAGTAACATTGGGCCCCAACAATGAGTTGGAATACACACAGACAAAAATAGACTTGTTCCGCTTCACACGTAAGTTAAAACTACATACATATTTTAAATCACGACCGCACCTACAAGATAAGGGGAATAAAGGATCCAGGATTACTGCTACTGATACTTTGAGCATCAGGGATCTACAAACAATAGAGACACTGGATAACCTGGGATTAGAACAAACACAGAACCTTGCTCAACTAGACATGGCGCAAAGAGCCGAAATTCAAGGAATAGAACAAGAGAGAGACAACAGTGGATTTAAACCAGTCTCGATCTTTGTTCCCCAATCCCCTTGGGATGCAGTTGATGTATTTTCCGAAGCTATGAACAATGATCTATTAAAATATCGTAAAGCGGACCACCATGAACTTAACTACAATATTACGGAACCACAAAAACATGCACTGAAGACCCTAATGGCAGACACCAACATCATTGTGAAACCCTCAGATAAGGGCGGGAATGTGGTTTTAATGACACAGGACTATTATAAACAGGAGGCTCTGAGGCAGCTCTCAGATGAGAAGTTTTATACTAAATGTACCAATGAGATTTATCAACAAAGTATCAAAGACTATGATACATTGATCACAAAATGGTACGATCTGCAGATGCTTAATAAGGACGAACATCTGTTCTTACGGACCAACTGCCCCATGACCCCTACATTCTACCACCTCCCGAAACCACCCGGTCGTCCAATTATTTCCTCTATTGGGAGCCTAACAGAAAATATGTCTCGCTTTGTGGATAACACCTTGTTTCTCGTGGTATCAACTATGGAATCCTATGTGCGAGACACAAAAGACTTTTTGATGAAAATACAGAACCTTGTGTGGGAACCAGGATACCTGTTGATGGTATTAGACATTACTAGTTTATATACTAGAATAGAACATCAACACGGACTTGAAGCAGTTAAACATGCATTGGAACAACGTCAGCTACGCTTTGCAAGACATAATATTATGATTCTTGAATTCGTACAATTCTGTTTAACCCACACTATTTTCTTATTCGAGGATCAACTGTATATTCAGAGGACTGGGACGGTGATGGGCACCTGCTTTGCCCCCAGTTATGCAAATTTATTCGTAGGCTGGTGGGAGGAGCAGGTGCCCAGGAGCTGTACAGTTGGAGGAAAAGAGGGAAAGGTCATATGCTGGCATCGTTATATCGATGACCTGTTCCTTGTATGGAGTGGTGAATGTGACACAGCACATGAATATATCAATGTACTGAACAAAAACAATGTTAACCTTCATTTTTCGGGGACAGTCAGTCCGGTGGCAGTGGACTACCTGGACTTAAAGATATTTGTAGAAGGAGGACATCTTCACACACGCCTATTCAGAAAGGAAGCTGCTGGCAATTCTACACTCTTTGCCAGCAGTAGTCCCCCTCCCCAACCGATCAACAGTATCCCCTATGGGGAACTACTTAGGCTTCGCAGAAATTGCTCAAGAGAGTCTGACTTCGAAGCGGCTGCTTCGGAGTGCGTATCCCGTTTTAAAATCAGGGGATACGGTGAAAAACTGTTGAGCAATACTCTTAATAGAGTAAGGAAAATTGAAAGACACACCCTTTTGACTAGTAATCCTGAATGGAGTAGACGCAGGGAGAAAACGGGTGACAATAAGGGAAAATTCAGAGTAATAACTCCTTTTTCGTCAGGGGCAGAAAATCTAAGAATGATGCTAAAAAAGAACTGGCACATTCTCCTGACGGATAACGTACTAAAGGAAGATCTACCGACCCATCCACTCCTAACTTTCAGTAAAGCCAGATCAATAGGCGACATGCTAGTGACTAGCCATTTAGAGAAATTGCCCCAGAGAATTAACACCTTAAGGGATCAAAAAGGCTTTTACCCCTGCGGCCGCTGTAAAGCGTGCGCAGGCAGTAAACGGGTCCTTTCGTACACTATAACTGATACAGGGAGAAAAATGAGTATTAACAAATTTATGACCTGTAGTACGCAGTACGCCGTCTATTGCTTACAGTGCCCATGTGGCTTACGCTACATTGGGAGCACCATTAAGGAGCTCAAGTTAAGAATACTTGAGCACCTAAGAGCCATTGATAAAGTGGACCAGGCTTATCCGGTGGCTCGCCACTTCGCTGAGGCTCATAAGCAGGACCACAGTAAACTCCAATACTTCGGTCTGGATATTGTGCCTCCCAACATTCGTGGTGGTGATCGACTATGAAGGTTAAGGAGACTGGAATCCAGATACATCATAGATCTTTCAACAAAACATCCGAAAGGTCTTAATAGTGGGGAGGAGATGGCTTTCCACCTGGGGACGTAAATTAGATCAAATCTTTTACAACAATAAGTTGGAGAAGATCTAGCATGTCATATCAATTTTACATAGCTTTGATAAGACCTATCTGAATGACATTGCATCCCCAAGAAAAAGGCTTTATACCAGCACACGAGAAGGTTCTTTATATATAACTGAATAGTTAATTTGTCAGGTGAAGGATATTATCATGCACATAGACTGTTCAGTTTCCAGAGTGAGATATGTCTTTCTTTCTTTTTCTTTTTATGATGACAATTTAGATCGGATACTTGTATTGGGACCAAATGGTACAGGGTATTCCGTTTATTGGTAATGTGCCTCTCAGGACATGGTAACTTATTGTAGAAAACTGTAACTTGGATATATTCCAATCATCTGAAAGAAAGCTAGTATAAATTGAAACTATCGAACCTCTGTAACAGAAACTGAAACATGATTTACTTTTTAAGTGATTGCTGGATGATGACTGTATAGAGATTAATTGCTATATCTATAATCATGGATGACTTATTATATTGATTCTGTAAAATATGCACTAACTGCCGCCACACAAACAGTATCTAGCCTTATGAACTTCCCACTTTTTTCTTTATTTATGAGTAACTTCATAATGACTGTTATCGAATTTGAAGTCTTATAATATGATGGATTGCATCGATTTATTTAATAAGGGACATTAGCCGATCCACGGCTGAATTATCTTTTCAATTTTTGGAATGTATATATTAAGTATACCATAATTTGAATGGGGCTACTGCCCATCTATGGGCTAAATGTTCATTACATGCAAAGTGAAGATTTGCCTTAATTACTCAGTCAACACTGTAAGATGGCCGCCCCTATTTCATTTGTGGTGTAAGTCCCTTTTCTTTGTTGATGTTCCAAATGATGTGGGTTTGGCATAATGATGTTTAAAAAACATGTTGACACCAAACGCAGTGTAACACACACTGACGAAGGCAGCACGCCGAAACGCGTCTGTGTGTGCCCCTCCGCTGAATAAAACCTAGCGTGTTTGAAGCATTTCACCCTTCGAGTGTTGTCTTATCCTTTCGTTGGAGGTTTTGGGAGGATTTGGAGCGTTTTTTATATATATATATATATATATATATATATATATATATATATATTATATTGTGCAATAAATAGTTACACAATATTGGACATTCAAGTATAAATACTATGGTTATCCTATGTACATGTGCAAACTTTGATTCATTGTGCAAAATAGTGCAAATTCAAGTATACTGCATATCTACTACACAAAATATATAAATAAATATGAATTATACTAATATATTTCTATAAATAGATTTAAATACACCATATATAAAAAACATTTAAAATTTGTGCACAAACGCAGTACCGTCGAATCATATTAGAATTCTTTCCACTTTGACTGTTATTGTGTCTAGTCAATGTGGACCTTTAGTTTGCATTGTGATATTGGTATTTCATAGGTTCCCCCACTATGGTGTTTTAGTAATTTTCAGTCGCCTCCCATTTTTGTAGTAAACCACATCTGTCGAAAGAAGCCTCTATCGACACTGATATATCTTTATTATAGTGAAAAAAACTAATGATAAAAGTGAATTTTCATAAGTGTATAAATAGCTGTTTAAAATTGAACCTATAAGATAAAAGCCTTTATCTTAATGCATTGTCTATTTATTTGATTGTAAGGTCTTTTCTGAAAATTACTCAATATGAATTTTAATTTCTTTACTTAGCCCATCCCTTGGTAATTCTTCTTTACTTAGGAATTGAATTTCCTTATATTCTTCTTACAGTTATCGCAGATATGTAATATGGAGTAAAGCCCGAGTCCCATCTTATAGACAGGTGTATAGGTCTTCTGGGATGTTCAAACCATTGGGGTATCTGGAATCCAGTTCTGAAATATACCTGGTTTCCATTTTACGGAGTCTACCCTCCCTATTTCCCCCTCTCTTTCATTGGAAGGTAGGTAGTATTTTATTCATTTCTATTAGGTAGTATTTTAAAAGTTTTGGATCCCCTTGGTGGAACTCTATATATATATATATATAATCTCCTTTTTTACAGATTTTCAGGAGCCTGTTGTGATGAGACTTTGTGGAAGTAGTGGTTTGTACCAAATGGTTTCTTTAACTAATTTTCAGATTTTCATTCTGGGGTCTGTACATCAAAGTGACTAAGACCAGTAAATTACTTACGTAGGAACAGTTTCACTTAGGAGTTTATATATACCAAACAGACCAAGAGGACTCCAATAGAAGAGGACTTCCCTCCCCCATATTTTTAGATGTCTTTCTGCCTGTCAGGGCTCATACTTTCAGTATGGTAGAGGCACTATAGGACAACCATATTTCCAAGTGAGTGCTGTGTTTCTTCTGGCACCACTCTGTAAACATTATTTTATTTTTATTAAATACATTTCCAAAGGCAGTTCTGTGTCTGTGCATTTTGGCCATTAATTGATCTCCCTACCTTACATGCTGGCACAGGCAGAGAAAACCAGTGCCAGTTGCCCTACCCTAAATATGGAATGGTAGCATTCAGAAGAACCTGGAGGCTAAGTCATGCAAATGGGACATCAAGTCAAAGGTTTCCAATGGCAGAAAAGTTAAGGTTTCAGATAGGGAGACCTGGGATTCCCCATCTCTAAAACGGGCAGGAGAATTTCAGGTTTGGTATGTCACAAATCCGTGGAAATCAAAATGGCTCCCATACTGCCAATATGTAGCTGCTACCATGTTCTGAGTGCTGCATGTGAGGCAAAGACCCAAAGCTTGAAATGCCATTTTCCAATCCAGAAGCCCAAGAGACAATTTGAGCTGAGCAAGCAATTCATTTGTTCCCTAATGTACTTTAGAGGGTTTAAAAATTGTCTTGCATCAGGAAAAAGTGCATAAGAAAGAAAAACCTTCAGCCACCTAGATTCCACTTAGCAGTATGCGCCAATTCACAGTTGAGTCAGAGCTGAATACAACATATAGAAGTCAATGCTTACAATTACTCACTTCAGAAGAATATTTTACTGTTAAATAATTCATAATACATTGTTTCTCAATCTATCAGTCGTTCTTGCCATTTCCTTTTAAGGAATTTTATTGTCATCTTACACAGCGTTTTTTGCTATTCTACTTGCATGTTATAACATTTTGAAAAAAAATAAAAAATCTTTCCTTTTTACTTGCAACATGACTATTTTAACTGTTTTACAGAAACGAGACTTGAGGGACCATGTGCCTCTGGCTAGAGAAGCAGTTGAGTGCCCCACTCTAAGGCATGGCTGTGCCTGCGGTAAAAAGTAGCAACGCCTACTGGTTTATTTGTGTTTTCTGAGTTTTTTATCCCAGACCTTTCTGGTTACTTTTTAATTTTGTTATGCAAAGTAAGCGTTCAATCACTGGGCAAGAATCTCCTGGTCAAAATGATTTTAAATTGACCCAGTTCCTGACCAGTGTGTTATCTGAGAGAGTTCATACTCTAGTGGAACTTACGCAGTAATTCCAGTGCTGGAACTATGTTAGAATATATTTGAGAATGCGGAGGGAGTGGATTTTGAAGAGCGCCTATTGGAGTTGATGAGGGCTGTAGTGCAAACCAATACATTTCTGAGAAGTTTTAAAGCGATGTGTCTATTTTTAATAAAATGCCATACTGGCAACAAGGGTCAACTTAGAGCAAAACAGGACTCACTTACCACAAGCAGTTGGCACCTCAACTTGCTGTATAATCATAACGAGGCAGAGCTAAATTAAGTATTCGGAAATGCCATGTTCTCGTATGGCGGGCAGATCCAGACAAAATTAACTGTTAAAAGAGCAAGGATGCCTTGATAGACAGGCAAGGGCACAAGCTGATATTTGTTATATCAACATTGAAAAGTAAATGCCAGCATACCTTCATAAAAATAATTCATGCAACATTTGCCTGACCTTCGCATAAGACAGCGTGCCTGATTTTTCTGCCATTTTATGCAGTGTCACTACGTCAATTTTTGTACATTGTCCTACGCTCCAGTCGCCACTCACATGACATTTACTTGTCCTTTGTTTAAGACATTGTGACTGATCCTTTCTCCATTTGGAGTGGCGTCACCTTATTAATTGCACTATGTTCCCCAACGTTTCAGGCACCATTTTATTTCAAACAAGTGCAACAATGTAGTGCCATTTTACGTAAACTCATAGTTTTAGTTTGGGATAATTGCATTTTATGTTGCTAGCACAAATTATCAGCATTTAGCCAGAAATGATAATTGAAGTGCACTTGACAGTGTGGTGATGCACACACAGTTAGATCTATCCCATGGTTTGTTGAAAAAAGAGAGCTTGAACATCTAAGATGGTAACCATACTGCTCCGTGCATGCTGAGAATATGCATACTAAGGGGCCGATTCACAGGACTAATCTGAGACAAAATCCTAAACGTACTACTTATGGTATTCACAGAATGCACTTACGACTACTAACTTTACGTCCGCACTTGGGCCGGAATTTCTGCACCTGGAGTGGAAATTCGACACCTGGAACAGAAATCCCACAATTGTGCCGGAGTTACTGCTTCCAGGCCCGAATGCCCACAATCTGATGTTAATTGACTATATCTGATGCGTGGTGGGGATGGTAGGCACTTTACTAGATGTTTAGCATTGAGGAAAATGCTCAACCAGCCAGAATGAAGGCATTCCGGCCAGGTAGTGCGGGTGTGGAAATTTCACTACGGTGCAGAATTTCCTCTCTGGGTATGGAAATTCTGGCCCGAGTGCGGCAGAAAGTTACTAGTCGTAAGTGCAGTCATAATGCATTCTGTGAATACCATAAGTGGTAAGTTTAGGATTTTGTCTTAGATTAGTTCTGTGAATCGGCCCCTAATAGATTTTCTCAGTGACACACAGACCAATTAAACAGAAACTGAAATAACCATGCCTCATGTGGCAGCAATTATCAAATATTTATTTATCCAAGCATGTTACGTAACAGTGATACATATACCTTAAATGAGGGATAATGTATTAAATGTGAAGTTCTTTTCAAACTCCTTCTACAACTGATACTTTTATAATACTATTGCCATGGTATGTCAGACTGGAGTAAAACAGAATGCACACTTCTGCCTCTCCTTTTTGTGCTCACCTAGTGAACTGCGTATGAAATGGGACTAATGCAAAAAAAATGGTTGGTCATTATCAAAAGGAATGTGGAAACAATTCATTGATTGTAAAGAAAACTCTCTTAATGAACTGTTTAGGTCCTGAAGGGCAAGAAACGCGAACATTTACTAGATTAACAGCAGATCAAGCCACTAATTTGAATGAATTTGACATATGTATGTATTAGATTAGATTATGCTCCATCAATTTGGCTAAAAGATGATCCATCACTCACAGAAGTCATTGAGACACCTAAAAGATGTACATTTGTTAAATAGTGTAGGAAAACTCAAAAATTCCCTGGCTTCAGCAGAACTACTACAATTAATAGTAAAGAAAAAAGAAGAAGATGGGAAATATATTACAAAAATCTTAACAGGCATGCCTTAGATGTGGAAATAAGTGACACTATGCTAATTTGGAAGATTATCAAGTACTTAAAATTGCGTGTGAAAAAGAAAGAAAAAGAAACCAATACTGAAGATATATCACTATGGATCTCAAAGTTACAGGAATAAGTAAGTAGTGGTGAAGAAGTTCAAGTACCGAATATTGAAGAGCAAGCCACAAGAAAACGCCATAAAGACATTACTAAAATAAATGGCATATCTATGTTATTACTTATGGATTCTAGGGCCTGGGTAACAATAATATTTCTTGAAGTTTATTATACAAAATGTCAATAGAACTTGCTAGCCTCAGATATATCACCCTGAGGATATGGTGGAACGCTATTCAATTAATTGAATATTTGAAAACAGAAATAGAATTCCATGGACCCACATGTAATGGGATGGTTAATGTTCCAAAAAATGGAGAATGTGTGCTTATTTGACCTCATCGGGGTGATTTTGGCATTTTACTTGATCCAAGATTGCCTAATCTTATGAAAAGAAGTGATAATGTTTGTGAAATGAACTTTCTTTCTGAAAACAAGATAAATGAACACAGAATAAAAAGTATTAATCTATTTTCAAAGCTTTTTACACATGATTTTAGCTGTTCAAAAAATTATACCGATAAGATTCAGCTTATGGCAGATGCTGTACCTGTAGTAAGTAGTCTATGTGTAGGAGTGTGCGAAGGATGAATTGGATAAATTGTGTACAGAAAGTAGAATGGATCCAGTAAAGTGCACAAAATGGTTAGCCCCATTACTTATGGTTCAATCAATTAATCAATCAGCGGGTTTAAGTGCACTACTTACCTGTGAGGGTCTCAAGGCGTGGGGGGAGGGGGTGGAAGAGCAGCTCCTGTCAGTTGAAGAGCCAGGTCTTGAGGGCCTTCCTGAAGGTGTCCAGGGAGGGATCGCGTCTGATGTCGATCAGGAGCTCGTTCCAGTACTTGACCGCAATGTGGGAAAATACTCTTCTCCCTGTTCTGGCTCTGCGGATGCACAGAGTTTCGGCGAGGGTGAGGTTGGCGGAGCGGAGGTTTCTCTTGGGTATGTGAAAGGTGATTCTCTTATTGAGGTATTGGTGTCCTGTGTTGTGTAGGCATTTGTAGGCATGTGCAAGTATCTTGAAGGTGACTCTCTTTCTGGCCGGGAGCCAATGGATGATCCGTAGGTGTTGGCTGATATGCTTGTGTTGGGGGATGACGAGGATGAATTTGGCTGCTGTGTTCTGCATCATCTGGAGCTTGAGGAGTAGGGACCTGTTGATGCCGGTGTATAGGGGTTTCCGTAGTCCAATCTGTTGGTTATCAATCAATCAATCAATCAGGCATTTGCAGAGCGCACTACTCACCTGTGAGTGTCTCAAGGCACTGTGGTGGGGGAGGGAGGCAGCTACTGGTCAAACAGCCAAGTGTTGAGGAGTCTCCTGAAGGTCTGCAGGTCCTGGGTCTGGTGCAGGTGGGCCGGGAGGATGTTCCATGTCTTTGCGGCGAGGTGGGAGAAGGATCTGCCACCGGCGATCGCTCAGCTGATGCGTGGGATGGTGGTGAGGGTGAGGTCTGCTGAGCAAAGCTGGCGGTTTGGGGTTTCGAACGATAGTCATTCATTGAGGTATGCTGGTCTGGCGTTGTGGAGTGCTTTGTGAGCATGGGTGAGGAGTTTGAAGATGATCCTCTTGTTGATCAGGAGCCAGTGCAGATCTCTTAGGTGGGTGGTGATGTGGCAGTAGCAGAGGAGTCAGAGGATGAGGCGTTTTGTATGCGTTGGAGTCTCTTCTAGAGTGTGGCCATATTTCCTGCGTAGAGGGCGTTGCTGTAGTCCAGCCTGCTGCTGACAAGTGCTTGGGTGACAGTTCTCCTGGTTTCGGTGGGGATCCATCTGTAGATCTAACGGAGCATGCAGAGGGTGTTGAAGCAGAAGGAGGAGACAGTGTTGACTTGCTGGGTCATAGGGAGCGTTGAGTCCAAGATGAACCTTAGATTGTGTGCATGGTTAGTGTGTCGGGGCTGCTCCCAGCGTGTCGGCCACCAGGTGTCGTCCTATACCAAGGGGGTGGAGCCGAGGATAAGGACCTACGTCTTGTCTGAGTTCAGTTTCAGTCGGCTGGTCTTAATCCAATCTGCTACAGCCTTCATTCCCTCATGGAGGTTGGACTTGGCGGTGGCCGGGTGCTAGGTGAGGGAGAGGATCAGCTGGGTGTCGTCGGCTTATGAGACGATGTTGAGGTGGTGTGCTTCGGTGATGTCGGCGAGCGGTGCCATGTAGATGTTAAAAAGGGTCGGGATGAGGGATGATCCTTGGGGTACTCCGCAGGTGAATGTGGTGGCTTCGGTTAGGAATGGGGGAGGCGGACTCTTGGTTCTGCCGGTGAGGAAGGAGGTGATCCAGTTCAGGGTTTTGCTTTGGATCGTATAGGCGTGTGTGAAGGGTGTGGTGGCAGACAGTGTCGAATGCAGCCGAGAGGTCCAAGAGGATGAGGGCCGCAGTTTCGCCCCTGCCCAGTAGGGTCCTGATGTCGTTAGTGGAGGCAATGAGGGCTGTTTCGATGCTGTGATTGCTGCTGAAGCCAGATTGGGAGGAGTCCGGGACGTTGTTCTCCTCCAGGAAGTGGGTCAGTTGTCTGTTGGCGGTCTTCTCAAAGACTTTTGCCGGGAACGGGAGCAGGGAGATCGGGCGGAAGTTTTGGAAGTCTTTTGGGTCTGCCTTGGGTTTCTTGAGGAGGGCGTTGATCTCGGCGTGTTTCCAGCTCTCTGGGAAGGTGGCGGTCTCAAAGGAGCTGTTGATGATCTTTCAGAGTTGGGGTGCGATGACGGAGCTTGCCTTGTTGAAGATGTGGTGAGGGCAGGGGTCGGAGGGTGAGCCGGAGTGGATGGTGTTCATGATTTTCATGGTGTCTTCCTCGTTGACGTTGTTCCAGGAGAGCAGAAGGTCGGTATGTTTGGTAGGTGTTGAGTCGGCGTCAGTTGTCGGCATCTGGGTGTCGAAGCTGTTGTGGATGTCTGCGATATTGTGGTGGACGAAGGTAGCCAGGGAGTTGCAGAGTTCTTACGACGGCGTTACGTCTTTGGAGTTGGAGTTGGGGGTGGCGAGTTATTTCATAATGTTGAAGAGCTCTTTACTGTTGTGTGCGTTGTATTCGATGCGTTCCTTGAAGGAGGTTCTTTTAGTGGATCAGATCAGTTGGTGGGGTTTGCGTCTGGCATTCATTAGGGCTGTGTGGTTGCCTGGTGTCTGGTAATTTTCGCCATCGCTTCTCGATTCTTCTGCAGGTGTACTTGGAGTTCTGGAGGCCGTCGTTGAACCAGATGGCTCTTGTCTCAGTGTGCCTGTTGGAGGGTTTCCTGATCGGGGCAAGGGTGTTGGCGAAGTTTTCGATCCATTGTCTGAAGTTGTGGGCTGCTGCGTTTGTCTTGTAGGGCTCGGGTAGAGGGTCTCGGGTGAGTGTGGTGATGAGCTGGTCTTCAGTGACTTTTTTCCATTTGCGCTGTGGGATGCATAGCAGTTGGTTGTGTGCGGTGTGTTTCTCGAAGAAGTTGATGCAGTGGTGGTCAGTCCAGTGGAGTTCCGTGAAGTTGCTGAAGGTGACGTGGTTGCTGGTGGAGAAATGTGGTCGAGCGTGTGTCCAGCAAAGTGGTTTGGTGTCGTGATGAATTGTTTGAGTCCGAGGTTGGCGAGGATGTCGATCAGTGTTGTGGAGTTGTTTTAGTTGGCATTCTCAAGGTGGAAATCCAGGTCTCTGCGGAGGATGTAGTCTGTGGGGGTGAGGGCGTGCGTGCTGATGAGGTTGGTGATGGATTCGCTGAACTGTGGTCGGGGTCCCGGGGGTCTTTAGACAAGGGTTCCTCTGAGAGTGGTGTTGTGATCAACGTGGATTTGGAAGTGCAGGTGTTCGGCCGTGCTGAGGGCGTCTTCGGTGCTGGTTCAGATTCTGATGGTGTTCCTGTGGATGACTGCGATACCTCATCCAGGTTTGTTGTTGTACCGGTCCTTGTAAGTGATCTTGTATCTGTCCAGGATGGCTATGGCTAAGTCTCTTGCAGGAAGGCGACGCCCGAGGCGGAGGTGTCGAGCAGGTCCCAGAGTTTGACGGTGTGCTTGTGTACTGAGCAGGTGTTGAGTAGTATGCAACTGAGATGGTTGTGGCCTGTGGTGTTGGGGTGGGAAGGACATGCTGGTGTGCGCTGGCTGGTGTAGATGCATTACCGGCAGGTGAAGGGTCTTTGGGTGAGCTTCAGGGTGGGCTGGAAGAAGGTGGTATTTTGGCCGGCATTGAGTGCATGGAGGGTCTTTGCGTCGTTGCGGAGCCTTGTCCTGTGGAGTGGGGGCCAGTGGGTCTGGTGCTGGGCATGGCCCAGGTGCGGTCGGGCGCAGACAGGCTTGCCTTTGGGGTGCTGGTGGCGCGCCCGCTACGTGCGTCCACTGCGCAACAGCCTATAAGTCAGCATTTGTAGGGGAGGGGGCGGGAAGAGCAGCTGGGAGGCGGGGCAGAGGGAAGGGTCAGCGGCAGAGGAGAAACGGCGGGAAAAAACCAGGGACACATGAGTGCATGGTTGACTGCCCTCCTTGACTCGGGGGGATCCATTTGAAGGTCTTTTGGAGGATGCAGAAGGTGTTGAAGCACCTGAATGCGATCGCATTAACCTGCTTGTCCATGGAGAGGAAGATGTCGAGTATTGTGCCAAGGTTTCTGGCGTGGTCTGTGGGGGTCAGAGGGCTGCCAAGATGTTCCATGCTGACCGGATTGCTCAGAGTACGAAGACTTCTGTCTTCTCCGAGCTGAGCTTCAGGCATCTGTTGCTCATCCAAGATGCAACATGGTGGTGGGGTCCTTGCTGAGGGAGAGGATGAGCTGGGTGTTGTCACTGAGGCTGTGCTATCAGTATGACATATTAGTATGTGTACATCTGTAAAAGGAATGCAATGACGGACTTAAAGAAGTGTTGAAAATGTTAGAATTGAATGGACAAACAATAACACCAAAAATATGTACACTTAAAAAAGTTAATTTTCAATATTCAGGCAATCACATAACAGCTGAAGGTAAAAACGTGAACTAGATTTAGTTGAAACTATTAATAATATGCAATCTTCTAAATGGAAAGAGGAAGTTGCTTATTTTTAAGCAATAGTGAAATTGTACCCAATTTTTATTGATTATTTGAAAGTAACAATATAGAAATGCAAATATTATTAAGGAAAGGTGTTGATATTCACTGCTTAGAAGAATGTGATTTAAATTAATAGTAAGTGATCTCTTCAAAATTTCCACCCTGTATAGCTTTGACCCTAAATTGAAGTTTTCAATCATGAATGATGCAAACAGTAAAGGTCTGGGAGATGTTTTAGTCTAAGTATCTTAGAACGATAATGTCAAAACAATAGTGTTTGCCACAGGATCCTCAAAGGGATAGGAAAACAATTAACCATATATCTCACAAGAGGCTTTAGCAGTTTATAGAAGTGTTAAAAAAATAAGATTTTTTTATGGGACACTCATTTTGAAATCTGGGCATACCACAAATTGCCAGTTGAAGTTTTTAATTAAAAAGGGTTTTATTGCTATGTGAACTTGCATCAGTGGGTGGATAGTAGCTCTGCAGGGGGAGACATAGGTAGTTAAGGACATTCCTGGGTTTGTCAACAGAGCAGCAGATTATTTGATTTCTATAACAAAAAAGGAGGAGGTTGTGGAAGAAGAGACTGGTAATACAAATTATGAGATTAAGGTATATGCCATAGAATTAGATTTAATTAAAGAGGATGAATGGATGAGTGCATTAACCAATGACACTATCTTAATTTCTGGTATGGATAAGGACATAAATGGATGGACTGAGAAAAAAAGCAATTCTAAATTGAAGGGGTTCTGGTTGATTAAAGATTAAAAGAATGCAGAGTCAGTGTTACTTTTCAAAGGTACTGATATTGTTAAAAAAAAGCCCAGTGTGAGAATTAGTTGAATTTAAGCCATGATGTGAATCAAGTGACTTCGACAACTAAAGCCTGTCTAATTTGTGGAAAGGGGCAACCACTCGGTCCCCCCGAACGTATGGTGGAGTACCCTGATCCCCCCGGGAAGCCATCTTGGGCGGGAGGCGAGTCTCGGCTGGTATGCCTAAAGCGGCGTAGCCGGGGCGCGCTTTTTCCCGCCCAAGAGTGGGTTGTCCTAGACACTGAAGCCGCCAGCCACGCCCACGGAGGCGGGCGGAGGCGGGTTTACGCCCGCCCGAAGAAGGATAAAAGGAGTGACAAGCCATGGAAGCATCCTCTTGTTCCTGTGCTCTAAAGCTGCACCTCCCCGCTGCACGTGAGCTCGAGACGGAACGAAGAGCCAATTTTGAGCATTTTAATTCTTGTCTTTGTTCTTCCAGGGAATCAGCATTGGAGAATGCCGGGCAAGAAGGCCGGAAAGCGGGTCGGAACCGATCAGATGCTCCGCATGCTCGTAAAAGACATGGCCGAGATGAAGAAACAGATGGTGGCAATGAACGGTGTAGGGGGCCCTAAGCGAGTCGTCGGACCAGCATTGCCGGGAGTAGTCCCTAACGGGAGAAGTAGAAGGGCCAAGAAGGGAGCAACTGGGGAAGAGGCCCCGGTTCCCTAGGCGTCGCCGGCGCACCCTGATACACCGACTGATGCGCCGATCCCGGTCTCGAAGGAGGGGCAACCAATCCCCGTGGTAGTCACCCCTGTGAACGGGGAGGATATGCCTCCCGATTTGGCTGCACAGCTGGCAGCGTGGTTGGGGAAAGGGAGTGAGGGGGCTACGGCAGATGACGCCAGGGCAGTAATGAGGCAGTTGCGGCAATCAAGAGAGGCTGCAAAGGCTCCATCTCCTTTTGTTCCCCCGCAGGCTCCAGTGGGTCAACCCGCAGCGGGTGTGAGTTCGGCGGCGACTACGGTTACAGCTTCTGGTGCAGGTAAGCAGCTACTGCCGATTGCGGGGGAGGGGTCAGTACCCTCGAGAAGGGAGAAAGTGGCTCAGCATATTCCGATGGAAATCAAGGAGAGGATATGGGCTGAGAAATATGTAAACATGTTTTCTTTACTAACTGATCATTACGAGATTGAGCACGTGAAAGCTCAAAAAGAGTTTATGCACCCGAGTGTTTGGCGCGCCAAGATGGCCGCTTTTAGAGTCGATGAGACGATAGGTAATTGGGGCAGAGCATTTGGCATATTCACTTCAATTATGGGGGAACGGAGGCCTGAACTGTTGGCCGAGCTACCCGTGTACCAGACACGTATTATGGAGTTTTCTCAGACATATGAGGGCAATCAGTGGTTTTGTTATGATAATATTTTTTGTAAGGCCAAGGAGTTCGACACATCTCTGACGTGGGATTGTTACGACTCCATTTCCTGGCAAAAAATGGAGAAATCAGGCATGACAAAGGCGCCATTGTTGGGGGGAAACGGGGGCGAGTTTTCCCGCCATGCATCTGGGGCGCCCTTTCGGGCGGGTTCAAGTAACGAGCATCACTCAAGGTCGAATGGCAATACAGGTAAAAAAGGGGTCTGCTGGAATTTTAACAGGGGAAAGTGTACAAGGCCCCAGGGGTCATGCAAGTTTAGGCACGACTGTGGGGGGTGTGGACAGTCCTCGCATCCCGAGACCATGTGCAGAGCCAAAACGGGTGATAACGGAAGTAGGGGAAGCGCCAAACAGGTCTGAAACAGTCCGAGGGGCGCCTTTACCTACCCCGGTTGATACCATGGCAATGATTCCTTGGCTCAATGAATACCCGGATCATGTCTCCGCTGGGGTGTTGCGAGACGGTTTTTCGTATGGTTTCCGCATCCCAGTGGGGAATTTTCAGGGTAAAGCACAATGTAGGAACCAACTGTCGGTCCTGCAGAATACGGCGGTGGTACAAGCGAAGATTGGGAAGGAGGTGACCCGGGGTCGGGTTGCCGGACCATTCGACATGCCACCAGTTGCTAATTTTGTTTGTTCACCCTTGGGAGTGGTCCCCAAGAAAGACCCGGGTGAGTTTAGATTGATACATAACTTGTCAGCCCCGAGAGGTCTTTCGGTGAACGATGCGATAGACCCGGAGGTGTGTTCGGTGCGGTACGCATCTTTCGATGATGCCGTCGCCATGTTGAATCGCCTGGGGCCCGGAGCGCTGATGGCCAAATCAGACATCGAGTCAGCGTTCCGGTTGCTCCCGGTACACCCAGACGATCAGCGTCTCCTTGGTTTTATGTTTCAGGGGCGTTATTACATGGATAAATGTATGCCAATGGGATGCTCCATATCTTGTGCTTATTTTGAGAAATTCAGTTGTTTTTTGCAATGGGCATTCACAAGAATGACGGGGTTTCAGCATGTTATGCATTATCTTGACGATTTTCTGTTCCTGGGGGCAGCCGGGGACACAGAATGTGCACAGGCTTTAAAAGAATTTTGTGGTCTGATGAGCCAGTTTGGTGTGCCATTGGCGCCCGGTAAGACTGTGGGGCCATCAACTTCGCTCGAGTTTCTTGGAATAGAGCTCGATTCCGAAGAGGGTTGCTTCCGGTTGCCCAAAGAAAAGGTGAGGAAATTCAGGGCCTCGCTTGAAACATGTATGAGGGAGACTAAGGTGAATTTGCATCAATTGCAGCAGACTGTGGGTCAGTTGAATTTTGCCCTTAGAGTAATGCCAATGGCCCGCCCTTTTTGCCGCTCGATTGCACAAGCCATGGTCGGTCTTAAAGAGGGGCACCACCGTACGAGGCTCTCGGCAGAGATTCGCCAGGACATGCGCATTTGGTTGGCATTCCTGGCGGATTTCAATGGTCGGGTTGTCTGGAACAAGCCGGCGGTGTCCTCCGAGGAGTTGGGGCTGTGGACAGATTCGGCGGGGAGTATAGGCTTTGGCGCCATATTTGGTAATCACTGGTCGGCTCAAACGTGGCCGTCATGGTGGCACGAGTGTGGGCTTACAAGTAACATTGCTTTTCTTGAACTGTTCCCTATTCTGGTGGCCTTGAAAACATGGCCTGAGGGGTTTCGGGATCACTCTGTGGTGTTCTGGTCTGATAACATGACCGTGGTTGAGTGTATCAATAGTCAGGCAGCACGATGCAAATGGATTCTGAGATTGCTCAAGGAAATTGTTTTACTATGTATGCAATTGAACGTGCTCTTTAGGGCGAGGCATGTGCCAGGGGTGCTGAACCAGGCTGCTGATGCGCTTTCTCGTTTCCGTATGCAGGCCTTCTGGGGTTTTCTGCCCACAGCGGACCCGGTGGCGGCACCATTTCCCGAAGCTCTCTGGTCTCTCGGTGCCCCGAACTACAAAACCTCGTGGGAGAGAGTTTAGCACCCAGGACAAGGAAGGCATATGAAGGGGCGTTCCGTTCCTATTGGTCCTTTTTGGGTTCTGCTAGGGGGGAGCTTTGGGGCCAGGAAGAGTTTGTCGTGAAGTTTTTGCTGTCATTACATCAGGCAGGCAAATCGGTAGCCACGGCCCAGAGGCATCGGGCCGCCATTTCCTTCATGGCACAGGCTCATGGTATCCAGGACCCTACAGCGTCTTTCGTAGTACAGAAAGCGCTGCGTGGGTGGCAACGCCTTGAGGGTCGCAGAGTAGATGAAAGGCACCCGATAGGTCTGGAAAGGTTGGCCCTGTTACTGTCCGTACTCCCTGCGACATGTTCATCCCAGTCAGAAACAGTGTTATTCCGGGCCGCTTTTGCATTAGCATTCCATGGGGCTATGCGGGTAAGCGAACTAGTGGCAAAGAACAAGAAGGATACAGGGGGGGACTGTGCCGAGAGCACATTCAAGTTAAGGGGGAGACGATGATTGTCTCGTTTGCCAGGTCCAAGACCGATCAGGGTGCGATCGGGGACAGTGTAGTAGTCCATCGGATTCCCGGATCTCCCATGTGCCCCGTCGTATGCGTTGAGGAATATTTGGCGCAGAGGGCGGCATCGTGGGGGGGACCTTGTTGAGACACGCTGATGCCACCCCACTGACGAGGTTTCAGTTCCAGCGGGTGCTTGCAATGGCAATTTCGGCTGCGGGCTTGAACCCGGGCGAGTTTGGGACCCATTCCTTCCGGATAGGGGCTGCTACAGAGGCTACAGCCAGAGGTCTGAGTGTGGAAAAGGTGAAACAGTTGGGGCGTTGGTCCTCGAATTGTTACAAAAGGTATGTGCGGTTGCACATGTTGTGAAGCTGATATAATGTACTCACGCTTCTTGTTTTTGTTTGGTTTTCAGTTTCGCAAGCTTACGAGGCGGGGCGGACTGTGCAGTCGACCCGACACCTGGGAACCAGCGGTCAAAGATCACCGGCTGAGGAAAAAGTGGTGTGGGTCGTGGGCCACTCATACGTGAGGCGTGCCGCGGACGTATTCAAGGCAGGTGACATGATTCACATGGCTGGGGAATACGGGTACAGGGTGACCTTCTACGGAAGGGGCGGGCTCTGTATTGACCAGTTTCAACCTTTTTTCGAGGGTTTGTTAGGGCGGACAAGGTCACCGCCATCTATAATCATAGTGCATCTTGGGGGCAATGATTTGGTGACCACTGGTAGACGACTACTTCTCGAGGCGATACTATCCACAGTAAGTTGGTTGGCGAGAAGGGTTCCAGGGTGCACGATTGCATGGTCCCATATGATTCCACGAAAGGTGTGGCGGGGGGCTAATTCAGCGTCTGCTATAAATCATTCTGTGAAAAAGGTGAATAACAAGCTTGGTAGACTGTTCCGTACAAGTACATTGCATTCGATTACTCATGGGTGTATCAGGGGGGACCTTATGTATCTAGAGGATGGGGTCCATTTGTCCCGGGTGGGGAATTCTTTACTCATAGGAGACCTCGTAGCTTGGTTAAAGAGTTTACAGCATGACCTTTAGGTAGGAGTTTGGTGGGGGTCCGGATAGCCGGTCAACTATCCGGCCTGTGGCGGTAAGGTCATGATCGGTGAGCAGTAATTGGAAGATCCCTAGGGGGGGCGTCACCCATTACGGATGGGAGCGCCCGGGGGGAGGTGGCCATTGGCCCCTCAACGGGGAGGCGGTCCCTTCTAAGGATGGGACGCCGAAAGGAAAGGGAAGGCGGTCAAGGCCCCTCCCTGGATAGGAGAGGCTACGGGCCCCTCCTGGGAATTTCCCGGGGCCAGGACATCTGCGACGGCAGATGTGGTAAGTTGTGTGGGGTGAGGAGGGGGGTCTACGCTACCTTCTAGACACCTCACACGAGTCCTCGGACGACCAATAAGATGGCGTCGAGTTAATTGGGGCCCCCGTCAAGAAAAGGGAAATTGGTATGTGCACATGAGGTGCAGTCCTCTGTGCGGCCGCCCCTCACAAGTGAGGGGGGAGTTCTGGTTTAGGGATCTGACACCGGTTACGACCTTGCCGTTGGCCCTTAACGTTAGGATGTACAATTTCAATTTGAAAATGCATTTGTAGGATGTTAGTATCGGCTAGGAGAACCTTTGTATTAGAAATGTGTTAAGGTCAGCCAAAACATCGTAATGTGGAAATGAAATTGTACATGATATGAAACTGTTATTTTAATGTTTTACTTTTGTTTCATATTTTAATAAATACGGCCGGGAGGGTAACTCCCTCCCGCCTTCCAAAAGTTCAGAAATGTTTCCGTATTCCCATTCTTGGGGATTGTGTTGAGAGGGGGTGGCGGGTATCTCAGCCATATGGAAAGGGGCAACCACTCGGTCCCCCCGAACGTATGGTGGAGTACCCCGATCCCCCCGGGAAGCCATCTTGGGCGGGAGGCGAGTCTCGGCTGGTATGCCCAAAGTGGCGTAGCCGGGGCGCGCTTTTTCCCGCCCAAGCGTGGGTTGTCCTAGACACTGAAGCCGCCAGCCACGCCCCCGGAGGCGGGCGGAGGCGGGTTTACGCCCGCCCGAAGAAGGATAAAAGGAGCGACAAGCCATGGAAGCATCCTCTTGTTCCTGTGCTCTGAAGCTGCACCTCCCCGCTGCACGTGAGCTCGAGACAGAACGAAGAGCCAATTTTGAACCACCCACCAGCCCCTGAAGACAGCAAGTTGTTTTTGAAATAAAGTTATTTGACGTGGTAATTCACTTTTTCTTACAGGTTGTTCTGAATAAAGTTGTGATTCAGTATGCAATAAAGTGGATAATTCTTTACAGTATGTTTTATCGAATAAAGTATTTGCACCAGAGTTGGTCAGTGATGTTTAGCAGTTCATACTTTGAATATCTTTTTGTCTTTTCCTCTTTAGTAATTAGTCTCTCTAGTTTAGTTTGTCGTATTTATTATTTGGTCGGGCGGTAAGGTCATGATCGGTGAGCAGTAATTGGAAGATCCCTAGGGGGGGGGCGTCACCCATTACGGATGGGAGCGCCCGGGGGGAGGTGACCATTGGCCCCTCAACGGGGAGGCGGTCCCTTCTAAGGATGGGACGCCGAAAGGAAAGGGAAGGCGGTCAAGGCCCCTCCCTGGATAGGAGGGGCTACGGGCCCCTCCTGGGAATTTCCCGGGTCCAGGACATCTGCGACGGCAGATGTGGTAAGTTGTGTGGGGTGGGGAGGGGGGTCTACGCTACCTTCTAGACACCTCACACGAGTCCTCGGACGACCAATAAGATGGCGTTGAGTTAATTGGGGCCCCCGTCAAGAAAAGGGAAATTGGTATGTGCACATGAGGTGCAGTCCTCTGTGCGGCCGCCCCTCACAAGTGAGGGGGGAGTTCTGGTTTAGGGATCTGACACCGGTTACGACCTTGCCGTTGGCCCTTAACGTTAGGATGTACAATTTCAATTTGAAAATGCATTTGTAGGATGTTAGTATCGGCTAGGAGAACCTTTGTATTAGAAATGTGTTAAGGTCAGCCAAAACATCGTAATGTGGAAATGAAATTGTACATGATATGAAACTGTTATTTTAATGTTTTACTTTTGTTTCATGTTTTAATAAATACGGCCGGGAGGGTAACTCCCTCCCGCCTTCCAAAAGTTCAGAAATGTTTCCGTATTCCCATTCTTGGGGATTGTGTTGAGAGGGGGTGGCGGGTATCTCAGCCATATGACAACTGGTGTGTCAATATGGATAAACATTTTGAAAGAGTCATTTGCGAATGTGCTGAATTCTCAATAAGTGATAAGATTAGGAAAGAATGGACTCCTCCTATGATATACGCTAAAGTTCCTAGTTCACTGTGGTAATATTTAGCTTTAAATATAGTTGGATCCATTTATAGACAAGGATCACAAGTGGATATTTTAGTACCAATGGATTTTTTCTCAAAATGACCACACTTTGATAAGTCATTTATATTGAATCTAATCATCTTGCCATGCACCCTTCTCGTGGACATTGGCTCACAACTAATATCACAAGCCATGGAGTCGTTTCTATTGCTGAAGGTAATCTTTCACAATAAATATGCTCCTTATTACTCAGAGACCAATGATGCTGTATAAAGATTGAATACATAGTACAGAAAAGTCCTATGAATGGTAATTGAGATACACTCCTGCCCTAGGCCCAACTGGCCTGATGTCTAGATCCCTAATGCTGATTTTTGTGGTCATAGGTAAACACGGTTCATGCATGTGTGCCTTGGCTTTGACCTTTCTCATGGATTGTGGTCTTGTTGGACCAGAAGGGGTGCCCAACGAGCTGCCCTCACATCGGTGGAAGGCTTTCTGATGAAAAGAAGTGTTAATGTTTGTGAAATGAACTTTCTTTCTGAAAACAAGATAAATGAACACAGAATAAAAAGTATTAATCTATTTTCAAAGCTTTTTACACATGATTTTAGCTGTTCAAAAAATTATACCGATAAGATTCAGCTTATGGCAGATGCTGTACCTGTAGTAAGTAGTCTATGTGTAGGACTGTGCGAAGGATGAATTGGATAAATTGTGCACAGAAAGTAGAATGGATCCAGTATAGTGCACAAAATGGTTAGCCCCATTACTTATGGTTCAATCAATTAATCAATCAGGGGGTTTAAGTGCACTACTTACCTGTGAGGGTCTCAAGGCGTGGGGGGAGGGGGTGGAACAGCAGCTCCTGTCAGTTGAAGAGCCAGGTCTTGAGGGCCTTCCTGAAGGTGTCCAGGGAGGGATCGCGTCTGATGTCGATCAGGAGCTCGTTCCAGTACTTGACCGCAATGTGGGAAAATACTCTTCTCCCTGTTCTGGCTCTGCGGATGCACAGAGTTTCGGCGAGGGTGAGGTTGGCGGAGCGGAGGTTTCTCTTGGGTATGTGAAAGGTGATTCTCTTATTGAGGTATTGGTGTCCAGTGTTGTGTAGGCATTTGTAGGCATGTGCAAGTATCTTGAATGTGACTCTCTTTCTGGCCGGGAGCCAATGGATGATCCGTAGGTGTTGGCTGATATGCTTGTGTTGGGGGATGACGAGGATGAATTTGGCTGCTGTGTTCTGCATCATCTGGAGCTTGAGGAGTAGGGACCTGTTGATGCCGGTGTATAGGGGTTTCCGTAGTCCAATCTGTTGGTTATCAATCAATCAATCAGGCATTTGCAGAGCGCACTACTCACCTGTGAGTGTCTCAAGGCACTGTGGTGGGGGAGGGAGGCAGCTACTGGTCAAACAGCCAAGTGTTGAGGAGTCTCCTGAAGGTCTGCAGATCCTGGGTCTGGTGCAGGTGGGCCGGGAGGATGTTCCATGTCTTTGCGGCGAGTTGGGAGAAGGATCTGCCACCGGCGATCGCTCAGCTGATGCGTGGGATGGTGGTGAGGGTGAGGTCTGCTGAGCAAAGCTGGCGGTTTGGGGTTTCGAACGATAGTCATTCATTGAGGTATGCTGGTCTGGCGTTGTGGAGTGCTTTGTGAGCATGGGTGAGGAGTTTGAAGATGATCCTCTTGTTTATCAGGAGCCAGTGCAGATCTCTTAGGTGGGTGGTGATGTGGCAGTAGCAGAGGAGTCAGAGGATGAGGCGTTTTGTATGCGTTGGAGTCTCTTCTAGAGTGTGGCCATATTTCCTGCGTAGAGGGCGTTGCTGTAGTCCAGCCTGCTGCTGACAAGTGCTTGGGTGACAGTTCTCCTGGTTTCGGTGGGGATCCATCTGTAGATCTAACGGAGCATGCAGAGGTTGTTGAAGCAGAAGGAGAAGACAGTGTTGACTTGCTGGGTCATAGGGAGCGTTGAACCAAGATGAACCTTAGATTGTGTGCATGGTTAGTGTGTCGGGGCTGCTCCCAGCGTGGTCGGCCACCAGGTGTCGTCCTATACCAAGGGGGTGGAGCCGAGGATAAGGACCTACGTCTTGTCTGAGTTCAGTTTCAGTCGGCTGGTCTTAATCCAATCTGCTACAGCCTTCATTCCCTCATGGAGGTTGGACTTGGCGGTGGCCGGGTCCTTGGTGAGGGAGAGGATCAGCTGGGTATCGTCGGCTTATGAGACGATGTTGAGGTGGTGTGCTTCGGTGATGTTGGCGAGCGGTGCCATGTAGATGTTAAAAAGGGTCGGGATGAGGGATGATCCTTGGGGTACTCCGCAGGTGAATGTGGTGGCTTCGGTTAGGAATGGGGGAGGCGGACTCTTGGTTCTGCCGGTGAGGAAGGAGGTGATCCAGTTCAGGGTTTTGCTTTGGATCGTAGAGGCGTGTGTGAAGGGTGTGGTGGCAGACAGTGTTGAATGCAGCCGAGAGGTCCAAGAGGATGAGGGCCGCAGTTTCGCCCCTGCCCAGTAGGGTCCTGATGTCGTTAGTGGAGGCAATGAGGGCTGTTTCGATGCTGTGATTGCTGCTGAAGCCAGATTGGGAGAAGTCCAGGACGTTGTTCTCCTCCAGGAAGTGGGTCACTTGTCTGTTGGCGGTCTTCTCAAAGACTTTTGCTGGGAACGGGAGCAGGGAGATCGGGCGGAAGTTTTGGAAGTCTTTTGGGTCTGCCTTGGGTTTCTTGAGGAGGGCGTTGATCTCGGCGTGTTTCCAGCTCTCTGGGAAGGTGGCGGTCTCAAAGGAGCTTTTGATGATCTTTCAGAGTTGGGGTGCGATGACGGAGCTTGCCTTGTTGAAGATGTGGTGAGGGCAGGGGTCGGAGGGTGAGCCGGAGTGGATGGTGTTCATGATTTTCATGGTGTCTTCCTCGTTGACGTTGTTCCAGGAGAGCAGAAGGTCGGTATGTTTGGTAGGTGTTGAGTCGGCGTCAGTTGTCGGCATCTGGGTGTCGAAGCTGTTGTGGATGTCTGCGATATTGTGGTGGACGAAGGTAGCCAGGGAGTTGCAGAGTTCTTACGACGGCGTTACGTCTTTGGAGTTGGAGTTGGGGGTGGCGAGTTATTTCATAATGTTGAAGAGCTCTTTACTGTTGTGTGCGTTGTATTCGATGCGTTCCTTGAAGGAGGTTCTTTTAGTGGATCAGATCAGTTGGTGGGGTTTGCGTCTGGCATTCATTAGGGCTGTGTGGTTGCCTGGTGTCTGGTAATTTTCCCGCCGAAGAGTGGGTTGTCCTAGACACTGAAGCCGCCAGCCACGCCCCCGGAGGCGGGCGGAGGCGGGTTTACGTCCGCCCGAAGAAGGATAAAAGGAGCGACAAGCCATGGAAGCATCCTCTTGTTCCTGTGCTCTGAAGCTGCACCTCCCCGCTGCACGTGACCTCGAGACGGAACGAAGAGCCAATTTTGAGCGTTTTAATTCTTGTCTTTGTTCTTCAAGGAAATCAGCATTGGAGAATGCCAGGCAAGAAGGCCGGAAAGCGGGTCGGAACCGATCAGATGCTCCGCATGCTCGTAAAAGACATGGCCGAGATGAAGAAACAGATGGCGGCAATGAACGGTGTAGGGAGCCCTAAGCGAGTCGTCGGACCAGCATTGCCGGGAGTAGTCCCTAACGGGAGAAGTAGAAGGGCCAAGAAGGGAGCAACTGGGGAAGAGGCCCCGGTTCCCGAGGCGCCGCCGGCGCACCCTGATACACCGACTGAGGCGCCGATCCCGGTCCCAAAGGAGGGGCAACCAATCCCCGTGGTAGTCACCCCTGTGAACGGGGAGGATTTGCCTCCCGAGTTGGCTGCACAGCTGGCAGCGTGGTTGGGGAAAGGGAGTGAGGGGGCTACGGCAGATGACGCCAGGGCAGTAATGAGGCAGTTGCGGCAATCAAGAGAGGCTGCAAAGGCTCCATCTCCTTTTGTTCCCCCGCAGGCTCCAGTGGGTCAACCCGCAGCGGGCGTGAGTTCGGCGGCGACTACGGTTACAGCTTCTGGTGCAGGTAAGCAGCTACTGCCGATTGCGGGGGAGGGGTCAGTACCCTCGAGAAGGGAGAAAGTGGCTCAGCATATTCCGATGGAAATCAAGGAGAGGATATGGGCTGAGAAATATGTAAACATGTTTTCTTTACTAACTGATCATTACGAGATTGAGCACGTGAAAGCTCAAAAAGAGTTTATGCACCCGAGTGTTTGGCGCGCCAAGATGGCCGCTTTTAGAGTCGATGAGACGATAGGTAATTGGGGCAGAGCATTTGGCATATTCACTTCAATTATGGGGGAACGGAGGCCTGAACTGTTGGCCGAGCTACCCGTGTACCAGACACGTATTATGGAGTTTTCTCAGACATATGAGGGCAATCAGTGGTTTTGTTATGATAATATTTTTCGTAAGGCCAAGGAGTTCGACACATCTCTGACGTGGGATTGTTACGACTCCATTTCCTGGCAAAAAATGGAGAAATCAGGCATGACAAAGGCGCCATTGTTGGGGGGAAACGGGGGCGAGTTTTCCCGCCATGCATCTGGGGCGCCCTTTCGGGCGGGTTCAAGTAACGAGCATCACTCAAGGTCGAATGGCAATACAGGTAAAAAAGGGGTCTGCTGGAATTTTAACAGGGGAAAGTGTACAAGGCCCCAGGGGTCATGCAAGTTTAGGCACAACTGTGGGGGGTGTGGACAGTCCTCGCATCCCGAGACCATGTGCAGAGCCAAAACGGGTGATAACGGAAGTAGGGGAAGCGCCAAACAGGTCTGAAACAGTCCGAGGGGCGCCTTTACCTACCCCGGTTGATACCATGGCAATGATTCCTTGGCTCAATGAATACCCGGATCATGTCTCCGCTAGGGTGTTGCGGGATGGTTTTTCGTATGGTTTCCGCATCCCAGTGGGGAATTTTCAGGGTAAAGCACAATGTAGGAACCAACTGTCGGTCCTGCAGAATACGGCGGTGGTACAAGCGAAGATTGGGAAGGAGGTGACCCGGGGTCGGGTTGCCGGACCATTCAACATGCCACCAGTTGCTAATTTTGTTTGTTCACCCTTGGGAGTGGTCCCCAAGAAGGACCCGGGTGAGTTTAGATTGATACATAACTTGTCAGCCCCGAGAGGTCTTTCGGTGAACGATGCGATAGACCCGGAGGTGTGTTCGGTGCGGTACGCATCTTTCGATGATGCCGTCGCCATGTTGAATCGCCTGGGGCCCGGAGCGCTGATGGCCAAATCAGACATCGAGTCAGCGTTCCGGTTGCTCCCGGTACACCCAGACGATCAGCGTCTCCTTGGTTTTATGTTTCAGGGGCGTTATTACATGGATAAATGTATGCCAATGGGATGCTCCATATCTTGTGCTTATTTTGAGAAATTCAGTTGTTTTTTGCAATGGGCATTCACAAGAATGACGGGGTTTCAGCATGTTATGCATTATCTTGACGATTTTCTGTTCCTGGGGGCAGCCGGGGACACAGAATGTGCACAGGCTTTAAAAGAATTTTGTGGTCTGATGAGCCAGTTTGGTGTGCCATTGGCGCCCGGTAAGACTGTGGGGCCATCAACTTCGCTCGAGTTTCTTGGAATAGAGCTCGATTCCGAAGAGGGTTGCTTCCGGTTGCCCAAAGAAAAGGTGAGGAAATTCAGGGCCTCGCTTGAAACATGTATGAGGGAGACTAAGGTGAATTTGCATCAATTGCAGCAGACTGTGGGTCAGTTGAATTTTGCCCTTAGAGTAATGCCAATGGCCCGCCCTTTTTCCCGCTCGATTGCACAAGCCATGGTCGGTCTTAAAGAGGGGCACCACTGCACGAGGCTCTCGGCAGAGATTCGCGAGGACATGCGCATTTGGTTGGCATTCCTGGCGGATTTCAATGGTCGGGTTGTCTGGAACAAGCCGGCGGTGTCCTCCGAGGAGTTGGGGCTGTGGACAGATTCGGCGGGGAGTATAGGCGGCGCCATATTTGGTAATCACTGGTCGGCTCAAACGTGGCCGTCATGGTGGCACGAGTGTGGGCTTACAAGTAACATAGCTTTTCTTGAACTGTTCCCTATTCTGGTGGCCTTGAAAACATGGCCTGAGGGGTTTCGGGATCACTCTCTGGTGTTCTGGTCTGATAACATGACCGTGGTTGAGTGTATCAATAGTCAGGCAGCACGATGCAAATGGATTCTGAGATTGCTCAAGGAAATTGTTTTACTATGTATGCAATTGAACGTGCTCTTTAGGGCGAGACATGTGCCAGGGGTGCTGAACCAGGCTGCTGATGTGCTTTCTCGTTTCCGTATGCAGGCCTTCTGGGGGTTTTCTGCTCACAGCGGACCCGGTGGTGGCACCATTTCCCGAAGCTCTCTGGTCTCTCGGTGCCCCGAACTACAAAACCTCGTGGGAGAGAGTTTAGCACCCAGGACAAGGAAGGCATATGAAGGGGCGTTCCGTTCCTATTGGTCCTTTTTGGGTTCTGCTAGGGGGGAGCTTTGGGGCCAGGAAGAGTTTGTCGTGAAGTTTTTGCTGTCATTACATCAGGCAGGCAAATCGGTAGCCACGGCCCAGAGGCATCGGGCCGCCATTTCCTTCATGGCACGGGCTCATGGTATCCAGGACCCTACAGCGTCTTTCGTAGTACAGAAAGCGCTGCGTGGGTGGCAACGCCTTGAGGGTCGCAGAGTAGATGAAAGGCACCCGATAGGTCTGGAAAGGTTGGCCCTGTTCCTGTCCGTACTCCCTGCGACATGTTCATCCCAGTCAGAAACAGTGTTATTCCGGGCCGCTTTTGCATTAGCATTCCATGGGGCTATGCGGGTAAGCGAACTAGTGGCAAAGAACAAGAAGGATACGGGGGGGGACTGTGCCGAGAGCACATTCAAGTTAAGGGGGAGACGATGATTGTCTCGTTTGCCAGGTCCAAGACCGATCAGGGTGCGATCGGGGACAGTGTAGTAGTCCATTGGATTCCCGGATCTCCCATGTGCCCCGTCGTATGCGTTGAGGAATATTTGGCGCAGAGGGCGGCATCGTGGGGGAGGACCTTGTTGAGACACACTGATGCCACCCCACTGACGAGGTTTCAGTTCCAGCGGGTGCTTGCAATGGCAATTTCAGACGCGGGCTTGAACCCGGGCGAGTTTGGGACCCATTCCTTCCGGATAGGGGCTGCTACAGAGGCTACAGCCAGGGGTCTGAGTGTGGAAAAGGTGAAACAGTTGGGGCGTTGGTCCTCGAATTGTTACAAAAGGTATGTGCGGTTGCACATGTTGTGAAGCTGATATCATGTACTCACGCTTCTTGTTTTTGTTTGGTTTTCAGTTTCGCAAGCTTACGAGGCGGGGCGGACTGTGCAGTCGACCCGACACCTGGGAACCAGCGGTCAAAGATCACCGGCTGAGGAAAAAGTGGTGTGGGTCGTGGGCCACTCATACGTGAGGCGTGCCGCGGACGTATTCAAGGCAGGTGACATGATTCACATGGCTGGGGAATACGGGTACAGGGTGACCTTCTACGGAAGGGGCGGGCTCTGTATTGACCAGTTTCAACCTTTTTTCGAGGGTTTGTTAGGGCGGACAAGGTCACCGCCATCTATAATCATAGTGCATCTTGGGGGCAATGATTTGGTGACCACTGGTAGACGACTACTTCTCGAGGCGATACTATCCACAGTAAGTTGGTTGGCGAGAAGGGTTCCAGGGTGCACGATTGCATGGTCCCATATGATTCCACGAAAGGTGTGGCGGGGGGCTAATTCAGCGTCTGCTATAAATCATTCTGTGAAAAAGGTGAATAACAAGCTTGGTAGACTGTTCCGTACAAGTACATTGCATTCGATTCCTCATGGGTGTATCAGGGGGGACCTTATGTATCTAGAGGATGGGGTCCATTTGTCCCGGGTCGGGAATTCTTTACTCATAGGAGACCTCGTAGCTTGGTTAAAGAGTTTACAGCATGACCTTTAGGTAGGAGTTTGGTGGGGGGTCCGGATAGCCGGTCAACTATCCGGCCTGTGGCGGTAAGGTCATGATCAGTGAGCAGTAATTGGAAGATCCCTAGGGGGGGGCATCACCCATTACGGATGGGAGCGCCCGGGGGGAGGTGGCCATTGGCCCCTCAACGGGGAGGCGGTCCCTTCTAAGGATGGGACGCCGAAAGGAAAGGGAAGGCGGTCAAGGCCCCTCCCTGGATAGGAGGGGCTATGGGCCCCTCCTGGGAATTTCCCGGGGCCAGGACATCTGCGACGGCAGATGTGGTAAGTTGTGTGGGGTGGGGAGGGTGGTCTACGCTACCTTCTAGACACCTCACACGAGTCCTCGGACGACCAATAAGATGGCGTCGAGTTAATTGGGGCCCCCGTCAAGAAAAGGGAAATTGGTATGTGCACATGAGGTGCAGTCCTCTGTGCGGCCGTCCCTCACAAGTGAGGGGGGAGTTCTGGTTTAGGGATCTGACACCGGTTACGACCTTGCCGTTGGCCCTTAACGTTAGGATGTACAATTTCAATTTGAAACTGCATTTGTAGGATGTTAGTATCGGCTAGGAGAACCTTTGTATTAGAAATGTGTTAAGGTCAGCCAAAACATCGTAATGTGGAAATGAAATTGTACATGATATGAAACTGTTATTTTAATGTTTTACTTTTGTTTCATATTTTAATAAATACGGCCGGGAGGGTAACTCCCTCCCGCCTTCCAAAAGTTCAGAAATGTTTCCGTATTCCCATTCTTGGGGATTGTGTTGAGAGGGGGTGGCGGGTATCTCAGCCATATGGAAAGGGGCGACCACTCGGTCCCCCCGAACGTATGGTGGAGTACCCCGATCCCCCCGGGAAGCCATCTTGGGCGGGAGGCGAGTCTCGGCTGGTATGCCCAAAGCGGCGTAGCCGGGGCGCGCTTTTTCCCGCCCAAGAGTGGGTTGTCCTAGACACTGAAGCCGCCAGCCACGCCCCCGGAGGCGGGCGGAGGCGGGTTTACGCCCGCCCGAAGAAGGATAAAAGGAGCGACAAGCCATGGAAGCATCCTCTTGTTCCTGTGCTCTGAAGCTGCACCTCCCCGCTGCACGTGAGCTCGAGACGGAACGAAGAGCCAATTTTGACCCACCCACCAGCCCCTGAAGACAGCAAGTTGTTTTTGAAATAAAGTTATTTGACGTGGTAATTCACTTTTTCTTACAGGTTGTTCTGAATAAAGTTGTGATTCAGTATGCAATAAAGTGGATAATTCTTTACAGTATGTTTTATCGAATAAAGTATTTGCACCAGAGTTGGTCAGTGATGTTTAGCAGTTCATACTTTGAATATCTTTTTGTCTTTTCCTCTTTAGTAATTAGTCTCTCTAGTTTAGTTTGTCGTATTTATTATTTGGTCGGGCGGTAAGGTCATGATCGGTGAGCAGTAATTGGAAGATCCCTAGGGGGGGGCGTCACCCATTACGGATGGGAGCGCCCGGGGGGAGGTGGCCATTGGCCCCTCAACGGGGAGGCGGTCCCTTCTAAGGATGGGACGCCGAAAGGAAAGGGAAGGCGGTCAAGGCCCCTCCCTGGATAGGAGGGGCTACGGGCCCCTCCTGGGAATTTCCCGGGGCCAGGACATCTGCGACGGCAGATGTGGTAAGTTGTGTGGGGTGGGGAGGGGGTCTACGCTACCTTCTAGACACCTCACACGAGTCCTCGGACGACCAATAAGATGGCGTCGAGTTAATTGGGGCCCCGTCAAGAAAAGGGAAATTGGTATGTGCACATGAGGTGCAGTCCTCTGTGCGGCCGCCCCTCACAAGTGAGGGGGGAGTTCTGGTTTAGGGATTCTGACACCGGTTACGACCTTGCCGTTGGCCCTTAACGTTAGGATGTACAATTTCAATTTGAAAATGCATTTGTAGGATGTTAGTATCGGCTAGGAGAACCTTTGTATTAGAAATGTGTTAAGGTCAGCCAAAACATCGTAATGTGGAAATGAAATTGTACATGATATGAAACTGTTATTTTAATGTTTTACTTTTGTTTCATATTTTAATAAATACGGCTGGGAGGGTAACTCCCTCCCACCTTCCAAAAGTTCAGAAATGTTTCCGTATTCCCATTCTTGGGGATTGTGTTGAGAGGGGGTGGCGGGTATCTCAGCCATATGACAACTGGTGTGCCAATATGGATAAACATTTTGAAAGAGTCATTTGCGAATGTGCTGAATTCTCAATAAGTGATAAGATTAGGAAAGAATGGACTCCTCCTATGATATACGCTAAAGTTCCTAGTTCACTGTGGTAATATTTAGCTTTAAATATAGTTGGATCCATTTATAGACAAGGATCACAAGTGGATATTTTAGTACCAATGGATTTTTTCTCAAAATGACCACACTTTGATAAGTCATTTATATTGAATCTAACCATCTTGCCATGCACCCTTCTCGTGGACATTGGCTCACAACTAATATCACAAGCCATGGAGTCGTTTCTATTGCTGAAGGTAATCTTTCACAATAAATATGCTCCTTATTACTCAGAGACCAATGATGCTGTATAAAGATTGAATACATAGTACAGAAAAGTCCTATGAATGGTAATTGAGATACACTCCTGCCCTAGGCCCAACTGGCCTGATGTCTAGATCCCTAATGCTGATTTTTGTGGTCATAGGTAAGCACGGTTCATGCATGTGTGCCTTGGCTTTGACCTTTCTCATGGATTGTGGTCTTGTTGGACCAGAAGGGGTGCCCAACGAGCTGCCCTCACATCGGTGGAAGGCTACTGCCCTTGCCAGAAATTAAGCGGCATGTATGCTGTGGTGGCAGTATACAGTATGGTGATCAGTGGAAGTGAACAGGTCCTTTTTAACCTGTGTCACTGTAGTGAGGCCTACGTGCCAACTCATGCTTGAAAGTTCTGTTACTGTGTACCTAACTCACCCCTGCCTATATATGAAGGGTGTAAAGTGCTGCTGTAGTGCAGAATTGACATATCTTTGTTGAGCGTATGTGTGACTGGTAAGGGTGAAATACATGGATAATACATTACTGGGTAGTGTGTGCAAGGTGTATACATGTGCTGAAGTTGCATGTGCCTGTGAATGGGTGGTAGAGTAACTGAAGGAGGTAGTGCTGTGCATTGCATGTAGGATAAGTGCATGCTTTGGGTGTATGTGCACATGTGAGTGGTAAAATACATGAAGAATGCAGTGTGTACATGATAAGTGCATGTGCTGTGTATGTGTGTCTATGAGCGGTACAGTACAGTACATGAAGGACACAGTGCTGAGCAGAGTGTGTGTGTGTTAAATGAAAGTGTTGGATGCATGTGTGCCAGTGAGTGGTACGTTATATGGAGGATACAGTGCTGTTAAGAGCTTGTAGGTTATACATGTGCACTAGGTGTATGTGTGCCTGTGGATAGCACAATGCATGTACGGCCCTGGGTTCCATTTTGGGAGACCCAACCCTGCACAGACAGATTTGTGTACTGCTGTATTCCTGTAAGCTGGGAGGGACACACAATGGGGAGGGGCAGACCTGGCTTTCCCTGCACACTTCAAAGGGTGCCCTTTGATTTAGCGAGGAATGGGAATGGGCACATTTCAGAAAGAAGATGGGAATGATGGGAGAATCATAAAGATTAGTGCTCGGGGCCTTTAGCTAATGTTCTGAGACAGAAACTACTGTGGTTGACATCCAGTTGGAACTCTAGTCACTCCTAGGGCCTGTGCTGTGGGACTATCAGCTTCGGCGACATATGTGATGTGACAGACTGCATTTCAAGAGGAGATGGGAGCAGAGGAGTAGGCACTCCAAAAGAAACGTAACCCCAAAATTAAACTTCAAAGACTCAAAATCAAATTTGGGGTCTGAAAATGGACTATAAGAAGATGATTTGGGAACCTCAAAAAATGTCATCTGCCAAGCAGCCAGATGGTCTGTGTGAGGAGGGGAAGCATTGCAGGACTTTTAAACGTGAGCAGGACTGGGGGGCCAAGGCCTGCTAGTCTTCCTGCTGGATAAGGGAACATCAACCAAGAAATCCCAGACCACCTGACCTGGATCCTGGAGCACCACTGCCTGCCTGCTTGCCAAGATCAATGTGCTTGGTGAAGAAGAGGAGGGTGTTGGAGGGAGTGAGCTCCAGTGCATAGCACGGTTGTGTGGACTCTGTGTGCGAGGTGTGAGGACACAGCTGCCACACCAATCAGGATATTACCCTTGTACAGGACTGAGTTGGCAGCCCCCAAATGCCAGGAGAGGACGGGCGTGAAGATAGCAATGTGAAAGACTGCTGTGTGGTGCAGACCCCTTATCCCAGGAGGGGGCACTGTGCAAAAGACTGATAAGGGCTGATGCCTTGGGTGGTAGTCAGGATGGGCTGCCTTGGAGAACTTCACTATGCTGACCAAGCTGAAGACTGTGGATTTCGAGATGTGATGTCCCCTTGTTTTGGAGGAAAAGCCTAGCAGCACCAAGCACTGCGTCTTCTGCCCATTGCAAGAAGTGAGGAGCCGGGGAAAAACTGTCACCCAAGTGTGGAATCCAGGACAGGGTTGTCGTAGACAGCCCCCACCTGGAGTGAACCAACACTTACCCCCACAGGAGAAGTCATAGGAAATGGCCGGTCACTGCAGGAGTGTGACCGTGAAGGAGAGATATTGCACCAGATGAGCGCAGCCATTTAGTCCACATGCTGCCGACTTACCTGTACTGGGCATCAGCCTCTGTGTGTGGCCATTAACAGGGTGCACTCCAAACCTCCTGAAGGTAAAAGTAAGACTTGTTTCAGGTCTATGTGAGAACTTGCTCCTAGTAGAAGCGCGATAGCGCTGGAACTATATTGATTTTAAGTTAGAGTAATAGTGGACTCTTCAGACTCAGACTACTAGTTGGTCATACCCTAGATGTTACCAATAATGAATTGAGAATAACCATGTTTGCTTTAGCAAGGATTGAGTGGGACATGGAACCTCCTAGAGACAGTAGAGCCCAGAACTGAGAGGAGAACTGTGTAATTGTTTGTGAATGTTGTTTTCTTCCTTTGTGTGGGTAGTTATACAAATAAAATACTTCTCATAAAAGTGAGCATTTGGCTTGACAATGATCTATTACTGATGCTACATGCATTTTGAGATGTGAGCCCATGTTAATGTATTTGTATCCATCCATACCTCCCCTCTTCCTGAAAGAAGCCTTGGACTGTTCAACCACACTTACCACTGAGATTCAGGTGCAGAATCAATACTTGGCCCTGGAACCCCTAAGATTGGCCCCAGTGGCCCCTGCATGTCATGTGTCCCTCTGAATGTGGTGGTTCGGACAATGTATATTAAAGAAATTATTCAATTAGTCAAGAGTGCTGTAAAACCTTGACAAGAATTATTTATGGCTTGGTTAGTGCCATACAGAATAAAGCTCTATTCCATGAATGGTAAAATTCTATTAAAAATTTTAAGAGGAGGAAAGCTTAATTAAAACGTTCACCAGGATGCAAAGAAAATTGTTGTATGATGTACACAAAGTGATAGCTGTACCTCAAGCATCTGTGGCGAAATTTCGGGCTGCAAGAAATAATTTAAAATTGTCATCACCTTTGCAGGTGATCAAAGTACTCAAGAATGCTATCAAAACAGAAATGGGAAAGTGTGCAAGATGATTAGGGTGTCTGTATGCCATTATTAAATCAATCAATCAGGGGCTTTTAAAGCATGGCTACTCACCTGTGAGGGTCTCAAAGCACAAGAGCTGCTGGTCCCTGTTGGTAGGGGATCATTTGAAGATCCAGGTCTTGAAGTCCTTCTTGAATTGGGTCGGCGACGCTGGTTTCCTGAGATGAAGGGGCAGGGTGTTCTAGGTCTTGGTGGTGAGGTAAGAGAAAGAACTTCCACCAGGTTTGGTCTTGTGGATCCTGGGGAGAGAGGCTAGGGCATGTTGGGTGGAATAGATTGTCTGGTGGGTATGTGGAATGAAAGGCAGTGGTTCAGACATGCTGACTCCTCGTCGTGGAGAGCATTTGGGAGGAGTTTGAAGGGCATCCTCTTGTTGACTGGGAGGCAGTGGAGTTGTTGTTGGTGTTGCGTGATGTGGCTGTGGCAGGGAATGTCAAGGACCAGTCTAGCTCTGGCGTTATGAATGTTCTGTACTTTCTTGAGCTGTTGTTGAGTGACGCATGCATAGAGTGCGTTGCCGTAGTCGAGTCTGTTAATGTTATGTTATGTTATGTTAAAAGGGACTTCTATAGCGCAACGGCTACTCCAAAGGAGTGTCCCGGCGCTTTGTGCTCCAGACCTTAAGAAGAACTGGAAAACATAACAGTAAAAAAGACAGAAACCCAGAAAAGAAGAAACACACTAACCTGGTAAGGAGTGCGTGGGTGACCGTCTTTCTGGATTGTGCCAGGATCCATCTGAATATCTTTCAGAACAGGTGGAGCATGTGAAAACAGACTGAGGAAACTGTGTTGTTTTGGCAGTTTCATTGTGAGGGAGGAGTCCAGTATGATGCCAAGGTTGTATGAGTGGTCTGTTGGGATGGGAGGGGATCCTAGAGTGGCTGGCCACCAGGAGTCATGCCAGGCCGAAGGGGTGAATCCCAGGATGATTACTCTTGTCCAAGTTGAGCTTGAAGCAGCTGTCTTTCATCCAGGTAGCAACAGCCTTCATTGTTATGATTAGAATATATAATATTGCAGATCGCCAACAATGTTCTTGCTATGCATTATCATAGAATGTTTTATAAATAAGATGTATTCATAATTTGTTATGGTTAAAGGGGGTAGATGTGTAGTAACTGAGAGCCTGATGTTTAGACAAAATATCTAGTTAAAAATATAAGGTGGACAAAATATTGCATCAAGAATATCGAGGACCAAAATATGGTGAAGGTAAGTTTGAATGGTTCAACAAAGTTTTACTTTACTTAACTCCACATGTATGTACTTTGACTACCTATGTATGTTTCAGGCCTGATATAGTATGGAATTAGCATTTAAAAAACCTTTGAAATTCACTGAAAAAACCATAGGTTTCAGGCCTGATATAGTTAGGAATTAGCATTTAAAAAACCTTAGAAAATCACTGAAAAAAACGTAGGTTTTAGGAGTGTTATAGTTAGCTGGACATTCCACTCGTTAAAAATAATTGAAATTCCTTACTAACTATATCTCGCGCGCCCGCAAACCACTGCTGATGATGTCACATATTACATAATTCATGACCTGGTAAGTGGCATCACCGATGACAAAAATACTCTTTTGAGACAGCGAGTATGGACGTCACGTTAGAAATTTGCATCCTGTCAACTATGCAAGGGAGGCAACATGCAGCCAACAGGATAATCAACCACCTGCAGTGGCCAGCACCTCAAGTGCACCACCATCACCTACTGGTCCTACTCCTATTATTGTTCCCCAGTTTGCTAACATAACTGTCCATTACAAACATTGGAATCAGTTGCTGTGCTACGGAGAGCAATCTGTGGACCTCATTGTCAAGAGGCAGGAGCAGCACTGTTGCCCGAAACAATATATATATATTTTTACTTTTCTGTTCCAGGTCCACACTTATTTTGTTACTAAAGTTCAATTTTTTGGGGGGGATTTCAGAAAAGAATTTTTTTTTTAAACTACAAAATAAATATAAAACAACGAAGACAAAAAACTGTTCTTTTTAGAACTATCTCTACAAGTCAAAAAAGAACTATTTTTCTATGTTAGTCTGTAAAAGTTTGTCAGAAAGAATGTGTAGTTCTAAATTTATTGAATGAATACATTAGTAGTGTATTGGAATGTGCATAACTATAAGGATGTGCTACAGCATAAATCTATAGGGTGTTTTCTTATAGTATACTGAAGTACCTCCAAAGCACTTGAATGTAACATATGCATATAAATATGTTACAAGTCTATGCTTCAATTTGCACTATTGGTGAAACTGCCTGGATGAATTTGTATGTATTAAGGGTGGTTTTATAACGTCCTTGTGCCTCTTTGACACAACTGTTGCATCACATTTGTGATGCTATGGTGGTGCAAAAGATGTACCATAATTTATGGTATTTACAATGTGACGTAACTGGAAGGTGCGCCACATTGTAAAGCCCTGCCAGAAGGAGGCTTTCTTACGCAGGTGGGGGGTCTTCTGGCGCAGGAACGCCACCTAAAAGTAAGTAAGTGAAATCTAAAAGATTTGATTCAGTCACTTTTCAGCTTATACTGCGTCAAAATCCTGCACTTGTTTGAAGCAGTTGTAAGGATTGAGCATAGGGCCCAAAGAGCATTCCTGCAGCTGCATTGCGCTTCCAACGCAAATCAAGCAGTGCACCATTTTCACAGCACAGATGCATCACATAGCTGTGCCATTTTTGCCTCATAGTGCACCACATTGTAAATACGATGCATCTATAGTGGTGATGTCACAGTGCACAATAACTGTCATATCTCTGGGGATATACCACTTATTGTACAACTACTAATTACTGTTTTAATGTAGTGAATGCCTTACTACACACTGATCAATGAGTCACTAGAAAACTATACCAAGAGTAACAGAGTGTTTGGTGGAAGTAAAAAAATAGAAACTGCAAAATTCAACATAAACAAAACAAATATGCAGGTACATAGAACAATGTATGCACAGTCTGTAGGAGTTTGAAACACTCTACACCATAAGGCCCACTTTGTACCATGAATACTTGACTACTGACATAGGCCTCATTTATGAGATTTTGCTGTAGAAAAGTGCAGCAGGCTTTCCTACTACGCTTCACTATGGCAAAAGAAAAAGAATAGGAATGTACCATATCTATAGGATACAGCGCATTCCAATTCTTTTCCCTTGCACCAGCACACAATGGTCTGCCTGCACCAACGCAGGAACCTTTGCACAATGGTTTTAAGGCTGCCTGCGTTGCAAGGATGAATATTTTTGTACAGGTAAGGAAACCTTTCTGTAGAAAAATAATCACAAGAGACTTTTCCTTTTTCTACATATGCTGCAGAAAGCAGCACACATAGAAAATGAAAAAATGAAGAGAAATAAAACAATTTTTCCCCGTTGCACCTTCCTTACGCCTCCCCTGGGGAGGCATAACTTTTTGGCAGTGCCTCAGATTTTCGATTTCTCATAAATATGCGAAAGTGTAAAAAGGCCATGGGTGTTGCTGGGAACACCCACAACAACACCCATTGCACACCCCTTTTTAACGCAGAACACTGCATTAAACAAGCTGATATTTATCAGGCAACAGTACACCAAAAAAGTGCCTTAGTGCTGCCTGATAAATATCACGCTGACAGTTGTGCCACAGAACATCACAAAAAGGGACGTTGCAATGGCACAAGATGTCTCATAAATGAGGAGGAGAATGATTAAAATTCTGCAAGGAGAGTGTCTAGGTGAAAGAGTGTTTGCTGCAAGTGTAAGGAGAGAGACTAGGGAATTGAAGGTATAAAACACAGATTTGCCTGTACAAAGAACATTGCATGCATAGTCAAAAGGGGTTTAAAATAGTCCATACCCGAAGCCCACTTTACCGCATAAACACTTTTATAGACACTTTTGGGCTTATGCTGCAACAAAACCCTGCAACTGCTTGAAGAAGGTGTAAGGATTGACACAGCATTATGAGCATAGGCCCAACAACATTGCTGGAAGTATGTTGCGCTTGGAACGCAAGTCAAGCAATGCACCACCTTCACAATACAAATACATCACATATCTGTGTCATTTTTGCTCCATAATATACCACATTGTAAATACGGTGCATCCATTGTGGTGATGTAACAGTGCTCAATAACTGACATACCTCTTGGGATGTACCACTTATTGTTCATCTGCTGATTACTGTTTGAATTTAGTGAGTGGGTTACGGCACATACCTCTCCTTTTCCCATCCACCATAACTCAATAGTGTGCCTATGCCAACCTATGAAATGCAGCAGTGCTAACAGCTCTGATCTCCAGGCTAGACGGAGAGAAATACTGCCTATCTATCAGCTACAAAAAAGCACACTAAAGGCTTTCAGTGTTAATCGGGACTCTGCAATTCCTTTTGTGGAAATTCCTTTGGCATCTCGAACTTGCTGCACAAAGCCTTAACCTTGGCCTCGGCTCCCTGCGCACAGCGAAGCCAGGGAAGCCTCTTGCAGAGAAGCTGAAAGTACAATATACATGCCAAGTTAAAAATGTATGTGCATGCATTCATAGTTTATCTTCACTTTTGGTGCACGCCAGAGCTATTATGCATAGAACCATTAGAGAGACGTTCCATGGCTACTCTATGAAAATTCAAGGCACGTTCTCTCTGCTTGCTCTCTCATTTATTGATGGTAGAATATTCATTTATTGATGGTAGAATATTTATGATGTGTTATAAGCTAAAACTCTGCACAATTGTAAACCCTATTGAAGAAATGCTCTATGTATGAATCAAGGCTTGGCTTTTCTTGTGTTAGTGGTCTCTACATGGCAGACACTTCTCTTGCAAAGGGCTCTAGTAAACACCTTTCGGGGTGGAAACCAGTATAGAACTCAACTTCAGTTGGGTGTAAGGGAGGGTTTCTTGCTGGAAAATTGCAAAACGTGCCGGCTTCCCCCTCTGTGGTCTTGTAGCAACAGAGAGAGAGGGAAATAGAAAGAGTGAGTGACACATACTAAGAGAGAGTTACAGAGCAAGCAAGAGGAAAGTAAACAGAGAGAGAGAGACGAAGAGAAACAGAAAAAGACAGAGATAGAGGGAGATAGAGAAAGAGAGAGACAGAGAGAGGGAGAGTGAGTGAAAGAGATAAAGACAGAGACAGACAGATAGAGATAGATACTGGGACAGGGGCAAAGATATAGAGGAAGAGACTGACAGAGATAGAGAGACAGAGAGGGAGACAAAGGGAGGATTACAGGGACAGATAGAAATAAAAAAAGAGGGTGACAGACAGAAGGAGGGAAACAGATAGAGGGAGACAAAGAAAGAAGACAACTATAGGAGACAAACAGAACGGGAGAATGAGGACCACAAAGGGAGGGAGACACGGGAATATAGACCTGGAAATAAAAACTATAAAACACAACTTTGCCAGTGCATAGAAGAGGGCATACATAATCAATAGAAGTTTGAAGCAGTATATGTCCTAAGGTTCACTTTCCACCATGAGTACTTAGATACAACCTGAATGATTACAGTTCTACAAGAAGAGTCTCTCAAACCATTCTTAATTTAAATCATAAATTTATTCCTCTAACATTTCATAATTTAATAGAGCTTCTAACATCATTTCGTCTGAAATTTCATTATCTGAATGATCAATTTCAAAAGTAATTTCATGAAACTCGATGTCATCTAATACTTGAACAAAATCATTATCCAATGTTTTGCCTAAAAAATCGCAGGTGACATCTCCAGCAGTGATACCTTCATCTTCATTCTCGCTCCCCATGAAAGGTATATTGAGTTCCTCAATCAAAGTGTTACTAATTTCAAAATTAATTTCCGTATTGATCTGTTCCTCCTCCATAGTGATTTTTTTAATGTTGTTATTCCTTGTAGAAAAACATAAACACTTCATTTTATCATTTTTCCTAATACATAGTACAAAACTAGGTTTATCAACAATTTTGCCATTTAAAAAACATTATGCAAAAAGCATTGTCAACTACTTTATATGATTATACCAATGAAATTGCTTATCTGAATTTTTAGTTTTAAATTTTTCTTACATTTTCAAACCAGCCACTTTTTAGCACTATAGAAAAAACTAGGGCTATTATAATAAAATGCAGTACTAAAAAAAGTAAAAAATATATATATTCACCATACCATTTTCAAAGGAGTTGATGTGTTGTAGTTAAATGCAAACAATACAGGTACACTCTGTATATATTTTTTTTAATTTCTTGAAAAATGTTTAAAAGATACAAACCATCTTTACAAACTTATGTACACCTTGTACGTTTTCTTACTTTAGCTCTGTAGGAGTACATCCCATCGATCATTTTTAACACTTAGTTATACTTACCTTCAAAATAATAAATTAAAAACATTCTTTTTTAAATAAATTTAGCATCTGTAGAAGACAAAAAAATACAATTACAATTTATCATTCACATCACAAAATCATTTGTAAAGCATTTCAGATGCCTTTTTTGCTGTTCACAGAATATATTGAAATTCACCAGAAACAGTGAGTTCAATATATAATGTCACATAACAGCGGGCAAAAAAAAGACAATCAAGAAGAGTATCTAAAAAAAAAAACAACAATCTCAATAACAATCTCAAATATTTTGTTGAAAGACAAATTTCTTACGTAACTATGAGATATGGCAAACAATCTTGAAAAAACAAAGCACCATCATTAATTTTGTTCCATTATAAATAATGTTCCTTACAAATATATGCTGACAAAATTTACAACAAAAAGTCATTAAGAGTTTCACAAACTTTTCCCCATGGCCAAATAGTATGTGTGAAATTCTTAGTTTAAAAGTTGTTCAAAAGAAACTTTGAGCGTCTGCCTCCCAGCGTTTAGATCCAAAACCACTGACATCATTTGCACCGTCTTCCACTGCTCATTCTTCAGTCCAAAGCTATTCAACATCTATATGGCCACCCTTACACAAATGGCCCACCAACTGAACAACAACATTATCTTCTACATCAACGACACCCAGCTCATCCTCTTCCTCACCAAGGAGCCACATACCACCAAAAACAACTTCCACAACACAATTAAGCACGTCACCAAGTGGATAAGGAGCAGCTCTTTAAATATGATTTCACACAACATGAAGATACTCTTTCTCAAACTCACTCCCTTAGCTTCAGATAACTCCTGCTGATCAACTACACTATAAACACTACCAACACCTACTGACCATGTACACAACCTATGATTCATATTAAACTCCTCCCTCTACAAATGTAAACAAGTCTACAGCATCTCCTCATACTGCTATTATACCCTCAACATTCTCCACAACATTTACAAGTACAACCTAAACAAAACAAGAAGAAACAGACTACACTGTGGCAACACACTCTACACAAGAATTACAGCCAAACACCTATAATGACTACAACCAATCCAAAGCACATCCACCTGATTGATCTCTAATGTCCCCTGCTACAGCCACATCACCCACGACATGATACACTTACTCTGCCTCAACATCAACAAGAGGATTACCTTCAAGCTCCTCACCCTCACTTACAAAAGAGTGTACAACACCGGATGAATCTACCTTAACAGCAGAAATTCTGAAAGGCCAAATTGTTATCTTAAAATTTGGGCTTTAAAAATATTAGGTAAGAATTTGGTAACTCTTTAGGCAAACGTTGCTTAAAAACTAATTGACTATCATTACAATGTATCCAACCTTTCAGACAATTTAAATAAACAGTGTAATGTCCAGATGTTGTAGAAAGTCCATCATGAAAAAGAATTGAAACAGCTACAAACTTTCTTCCTGATATTGAAACTTGACCAGCTACAAAAAAATGTATTCAAGTTTCCAATTTTCTTCCATCAGCTCTACAACGTTGCAGCATTAAAATAGCATATTGTCCATATCTTTGTATAACTAATGTTGATGACATTTCTGATTTACATTGGCTACACTCCATGTTTTGACTTGCTCCTCTAACTAGATTGTTAAAGGACACTGATTCACAGTCTGGTAAAGTCAAATATATGAATCTTTCACTGTCTATGTTAGTATTACATGTAAACAAATAATTTTGACAGTCATGTTGCCATTTATAAGAAAGGTCAAAAAGATTTCCAATATCTATACCTTCATCTTCCAGTACACCAAGCATAAACATTAACATTTCCTGACAATCTTGTTGAATATTCTGAATAAATTGAGTAGAACCAGAACACATGTCCAAAACATTTCGAATATCAGAAACACTTTGTATTTTACTTTTATCACTACTACATTTCTTATAAACAGAATACAACAATGAGCAGAATCTTTCGTTCCGATTTTCAGAAATTTGCTGATGCAAACTTTCAAGAAATAAAACAACATTAACTACTACATCAGCATAGCAGTTGACAGCACAACTATTTTCAAACCGATAACCAACATTCTCTTCAACACTGTCCTTTTTCTTTTTGCTTGCAGGCGGAACTTCATCTTCTTTTTTTGTTTCTCTACAGCTTCATTACAGATATTTTCAAATCTTCTTTTTTACATAATTAACAAAATCAACAATTTTACCCATTGCTACGTTTAATAAACCTTTTTCAACATTCAAATTTCGGCGTAAAATTACCCTATAGTTTACACATGCATATAAATTATTTTCTAAACCAGCAGTTTTACTTATCGACTTCTCCAAAGAATCCAATTTCCTCTTCAACTTTTCAGTCAAAATAATAGTGATTCCTTCATGCTCTATTTAATCAATAGTTTTCAATTTTATAACTTCTTCATTTTCCAACTTTAACATTTCTTTATTGAATACAGAACATTCACGCAGTGTTGGCATTAAACAGATTACAGACTTGTTTTTTGCAATTTTCTTTTTTTTTTCTTTTTCTTTTTATTGATTTTATGGCAGAGGAAAGTTGCACAATAAGGGATACAAACAAAAATTACGTATATTGCAAAACAGCAGTTCATCAAAAGATCATAAACAAAAAAGGAAAATAGACGATGATTAATATCTGAACAACATAATTATATCCAATTTGTTATAGGTGACCATAATTTTTGACCAAAGATCTTTCTTTTCCGACCCTTAAGTTTATAAACTGCATTTTCTAATCAATAAATGCTTAGTAATTTGGATTGCCAGTCATGAAACGTTGGTGGGTCGACATCTAGCCACCGTGAAGTTATACAGAAACGAAATGCAGACATAGCGATAAATATGAAACCTTCTTCATCAATCATCTTGTCTATTTGGTCAGTTTCAATTCGGAATATTACAAGTTCAGGTGATAAAACGACAGTCGATTCCAGAATAATATTTAAAAATTCTTGCACTTTAGATACAAATTGGGTTAACTTCGGACAACAAAAAAATATATGGGTTAAGTTAGCAGCCAAAAAACCACAACGACTACAGTCAGTACCCTTCAAAGCTTTCCATTTCGATAGTTTAAAAGGTGTATAATGCAGATCGAAGATAGACATATAATGCTGACTCTTAAGTGATCCGTTGAATAACACGTAAAAATATAGAGATCTTGATATATCGATTCTATTGATCCCTAGGCTTCTTTGCCATTTATCTGTAAATGCTTCAAGATCATCAGGAATTTTGTCTAACATCATTCGATACAATACACCAATTCTTTCTTTTTTCTTGATGCTTTCTAACACATCTATTTTATTCATAGATTCGGTGTGTAGTAAATTTTTTGACTCTAGAAAGCTATGAATCTGTAGGAATTTGAAGAAATCAGTTTTGTTTATACCATATTTCGATCGTCATGATACATCGACCCAAGTGAACAAATCTTAAGGTTATTCCATCTAATCATCACGGAATCGTTAAAAATCTTGGGCAATAGCGGGTTCTGCAGAAGAGGTGTATAAAATTAAATGTAGACAAAAAATGGAATCTCTTATTAATTTGTTTCCATAACTGTTGTGCTGAGATCATGATTTTGAATTTCGTTTTTTTATAGTAGCTTTGTTCTGAGAATCTGACGAGACATTGTCGGGCTTCTGTTCCCAGAAGCATCTCGTAAATTGATGGTGACGTGGCTATATCTAAACTGAAATCTTAAAATAATAAAATGCCCATTAGTCTTAATGTGATTGCCCAGTAGTATAAACGAAAGTTCGGAACCCCCAAACCTCCCCTTAATTTCGGTAGAGTACACCACTTAATAGACCTTCTAGTTCTCCGGTATCCCCATAGAAACCTAGAGATAATTCGGTCTAATTTACTAAAAAAAAGCCGAAGAAAAAAAAAAGAGGTATGGTACGAAATACATAAAGAAATTTAGGAAAAATAATAATTTTAACTACATTAGTACGTCCCCACAAAGATAGATGCAAATTATTCAGTCTCTCAAGTGTGCTGCTCGTGAACAATAATAAAGGATCTACATTAAGCCCAACAATATCCTCTACTTTGGCCAAGATATGTGACAGTAGGGGCCAGTATAACACCTTCTGGTCTGCCTTCAGACGAATGGATTACCTGAGTTTTTGCATCATTCAGTTTATATCCTGATAATTCGCCAAATTCGTTGGCTAATTCTACAATTTTGGGTAAAGATGAGGCGACATCAGTAGTGACAATAGCCACATCATCAGCGTATGTAAGGATTTTATGTTCTACCTGATGCAGCACAACAGGGGGAATTCCAGTTTCTTTTGTTAGGGTGTTCAAATATGGTTTGATATATAACGTAAATAAGAGAGGGGAGCAGGGGCACCCCTGCCTTGTTCCCCTTGTAATCAGAAAGGGTGTAGATTTATCGGTTCTTATACGAATAACAGCCTTAGGATTGGTGTATAACGCCTGAATAGCCGTGATGTATTCTGAAGGGAACCCCCTCCATGTAAGAACGGGCTACAGGAATCCCCATTCATCCCTGTCAAAAGCTTTTTCGGCATCCAGCAGGATGACACCGACTGGGGATCCCGTGGCCTGTGCCCAATCCAGCAGGGTAATTATACGTTTGATATGATCCGTGGTGTCCCATTAAAATTTATAAAACCATGTTGGATCTTTGAGACCAAGACTGGCATTATATCATTTAATCTATTGGCCAATATTTTAGCACCTTAGATGCGCGAAAACATCCCTCCCCAGTGCTGCGCTGTCCATTGGAACTAGTGCTGAATGGACGTCCAATGGTCGTGCGCAGCACTGGGGAGGTAGTGCTGCCGTCGGCCAATGCCCCGACGCAGCATTTAAGAGGTTAGAAAAGATTTTACTATCTGCTGCTATGAGAGTTAATGGCCGGTAAGACCCTAATTCGTCAGCATATTTCCCTTTCTTCTTAAATACTACAATGGTAGCCAGGGACCATGAATCAGGTGGATGTCCTTGAAAAGCTTGATGGAATATCTTGAGCAATTCAGGTTTGAGCATATTTCTGAAAGTGTAATAAAATTCTAAAGAAATTTGATCTGGCCCCATAGCTTTACCTGGAGCTAGGCGAAGTATGGCTAGGTCAATCTCCTCCCAGGTTATAGGAGCTGTTATCAAATTGTTTTCAGTTTCAATTAGCTGATCGTTGTCAATATTACTCAGATAATCCATTGGGTCTTTAGCTTCATTGATTTCATTAGTAGCTTTATTATATGGGACCTTATAAAAGTCACTGAATGCCTCCAATATACCTGTTTTATTCCCTCCAGATCTTTAATTTTCGGGATATCATTCGAAGTGGCCTTCTGTCTTAACCTTTGTGCCAATATTTTTCCTGTTTGTTCGCTTAGTTCATAACGCTCCGCCTTATATTGTTTGTATTTAAGCACAACCTGGTCAGCCAAATGAGAGTATACTGCAGCTCTTTCAATAGTTAGGAGGCGTTGCGCCTCCTCAGCGCCTTCACCATTTTTAAGATTAACAGCTAATTTTAACTCTGCGTTCTTAACTTTATCGAGTTTATTCTTGAATTCAGCTTGTATCTTCCTGCGCTGAAAATTAGAGTAGCTGATGGTTTCGCCCCTGACTATAGATTTAAAGGTGTCCCAGACAGCTTGGACTGAGGCTGTCTCATTATTACGATCAAAAAAATCTTTAATGATTTCAGCCATATATCGAAGATAGCCTTCATCAAGCAGAAGACTCCTTTGGAATGACCATTGCCTATTCAAGTTGACACGTTTGGAAGAAAATGATAATTCGAGTATGAGAGGATTGGGATCCGAAACTAATTGAGGTAGTAACTCGATATTAGCATTTTCCAGCAAACATGACGAAATAAAAAAATAATCTAAACGAACAAACTTTTTGTGAGGAATCGAAAAAAAGGTATGGCCAGGATCAGTAGGTTGTGAATTATTCCATACGCTAAACAGCCCATTTGCTAATACCAATTCCCTTAGGGCTCTATATGTCCTGTTCTTGCCGCCTTTATAAATCCTGGTGGTCCTAATATTACAATTAGGATCAACATGAACGTTTAGATCCCCACATAAAATTATGGGTTGACAGAAAGCCGCTAATTCCGAATTAAACGTTTTAAATACCTCATTGTCGTCTAGATTAGGGCCGTATAAACAACAGACAGTAAGTTTATAGCCTTCGACAATAATTTCAGCCATCCCCCATCTCCCCCATTTATCAGCTAGTGTTCTGAGGCATTTTCCGGCCCCTTGTTTCATACAAATTGCAATTCCTCTTTTAACCCCAGTTTGCTTCGAGCTCACTAAAAGTTCGAGACCCAAATTCTTCAATATATTTCGTTTATCCCAATAAATGTGAGTTTCTTGTATACATAAGATGTCAAGACAAAGCAACTGAATTAATCTGGATAGAACCCCTACTTTTTTAACATCATTCAGGCCATTGACATTCATTGTATATATTTTAATCTTCCTATCCATTTTGAGATAAACCCAAATCTGAATGCGGATCTAAACTTAACAAAATCATACCCTTTTTTCAACATTCGTGCAATAGAATCATAAGAAGAACTGTGTGTGCTGTATATGCCCTAGCAACTGCCATTGCCTTACACCCCCACCACCACCCCTGTGCCTCCCACCCCCACCCCCACCCCACCAGCAACCCTCCCCCACCCTCCCCACCATATGAAGCTCAGGAACAACCAGTTCCTGATAAGTATGGAGTGCCGTGTCCTCCCGCCCTCAAGAATCCTGGAAGAAAAACCCTACCAAACAGGAAAGAACGCGGAAACATCTAAGCCAGCAATAAGGAAAGAAAAGAAGAGAAAAGAAAGAAATTCAACTCCGTATTCTTAGTATTCCTATTACTTTTCCTATTCTAATAACAGATTCATAGGGAGTCTATGTATTCCTTAGCTTTCAATTCAGATTGAAAAAATTTTGTCTGCCCTTTAAACAATATTTTCAATTTGGCCGGGTTTTGCAAGAAAACAATAGCCCCTTTTTTCTGAAAGTCTGGAATAAGTTGGCGCAAATGCCAGCGTTGGGACACCATAGCTTGACAAAAGTCTGGTCTCACGAAAAATTCACAGTTCTTAGCTGCAGCTTTTCTGTCAGGTCTGGCTAGTGCATAGATTTCTTCTCTGGCAAGAAAATTATTAAAGGAAACTAATATCGCTCTAGGATACTCTTACGTCACTTGACGCTGTTTCCTTATGACAAACGGAAATCTGTGTGCTCTTTGCACTTCTTTAGACCAATCCCAGGATACCAGGTCAGGAAAGGCTTCATTTAGTAACTCGACAATAAACTTTCTTGTGTCTGTCCCCTCCTTTTTCTCAGGTATACCGAGAAAGCGTAAGTTGTGTCTATGGGCCTGGTTCTCCAGACCTGCCAGTTTATATATAAGATCATCTTTCTGGGCTTTAACATTCTCAAGTTCTTGCTTCTGTGCTACGGTCTCATCCTCCAGGGCTGAGATTCTTTCCTCTCTTTCTGTCACTCTGTCAGCTGTTTCAGCGCAAAGTTTGATAGCTCGTCGGACTATGTTCTTGACTTTAGAACAAGTTACCTGAGTGCGCTGATTCTCTGCCTTGCTTTCGGCGCGGTGGCTCATCATAGTATTATAAATGGTGGTTAAAGTAATCTCATTATTGTTAGTGATATCGTGCCCTTAAGCTGTGGGTTCTGAACGAATAATTATCTTGTCTGCTTCTTTCGATTTTACCGGAGCAGACCCCTCTTTAGAAAGACCCACGGTACTCTCAGAACGAGGTTCAGAGTCTATACAAGCAAGGCGATGAGAACTCCTTTTTTTACGTTTCCTGATCGTACATGCACTTGAATTTGGTGAGTTTATGTTGGAGTTAGAGTTAAGTTCCCCTTGGACTTCAGCTTCGATGGAACTACTTTCATTACAGTATTCAGCCCAGTCTTTTCTGATGTTTGTACTTTCATCTGAAGAAAGGTCAGATAAAGAATAGAAGTTTTCAAGCGCTTCCTGGGAACCTAATGGTGCAGATTCGAAAATAGTGCCAGACACAGTGGATGCATTAAAGTCTTGAAGAACTTGAGCCAGCTCTTGTGTTTTTCCAGGGGCTCTATCTCCCATAATACCTCTACTCATGTGATCAGAATCCAATGCTGGAAGCCCAGGATTAGTTACAGCCCTTTGGGGTGGCACAGCTTTGCTTCTCTTTTTCGCAGACTGTTTCTCAAACATCGCAGGAAGCGTGAGAGAAATAGGGCCTTGCTTCAAGGTGCATGCAGTAACCGGTGCAGATAACGATGCAACAAGATTTAATGAAGGTGAGCCCCCCTTCCGACCACCATTGACTTATTTTGCCGGGTTTAAAATAACATTGACAGTGGAGTTCTCACCTTCAGTGTTCAAACTGGCGTTGTCAGTGTCCTCTGCGTTTTCGCTCGCATCTCCTTTAGCTTTACTGCTTCGGGTAGTAGTAGTCTGGGTTTGGTTCTTTAACGGCATTTTCTTCGTGCGGGACCCTCCAGGACCTCGGACCATAGTACTCCGAAACGGCAGCAGAAACAGCGGAGAACGCCAAAGGGGAGCACGCCGCCACACACGAAACAGATCAATCAGCATTCAGAGTGGATACACCGGGGAGCGGCGTTTAAGGAAAGTTCGTATGCCTTTAATTAACCGGCACTCTCGGTCCTACACAGTCCTGCACGGAAATCGGTATCGCCGCTGTTTGATGCAGAAATCAGCAGGGAAATGGCTCAAGAAATGGGTGAAAACATCGGCATGCTCCCTTGCAAGTTCAGGGGGATGTCAGCGCTGTAACCGCCAAAGAGTGCACCAGAGCTGGTCTTCTTCCAGGAGAGCTCGGAGCGAGAGGCTGAGCTGTTCACACAGCCTGTACCACGGCCGCCATCTTGCCTCAGACAATTTTCATGTATATTTTTTCTAGAACAATGTTTTCTTTAGGAAACAAATTAGGAAGTAATCGCCTCAGTAAAGCTTGTTTACCATGTTCTGTCACTTTTCCAATTCTTACATCTTGAAGAATTTTTCTATAATCTGCATCATTTGCCTGACACATATTTGTAATAAGTTCCTTATACTCAAAATATGACCAAATATTAACATTTCCAATGCTCCCCAAAGACTTTCTGGTATCTTCATGTGCCAGTGTTTTAAGCACTGGTTGTCCTTTTACAGGAGTAAGTTGTAGTAGATCTCCAAAAACTAAAACGTGTTTTCCTCCTAATAATACAACATAGTCTGTTTTAAGAATTTGCTGCCTTTCTTTTTTCTTTCTTTTTTTGTCCTCTTTTCACCTTAAGTATCTGCAATTTTGTATAGAAAATCTCCTTCCAGACTGGGCGCCCTGGGTCTTTGCTCTTGCATTTGCTTTTTGGTCGACCAGGCCAGCTTGATTTGTGCGAGGCTTGGTGTAATCATTGGACCGCGGGTACTTAGACTAGCCTCATTTCAGTAACCCAAGTGGTTAGTGGCGCCCAGATGTTCCCTTCCCCTTGGTCTAATCTAGCAATGCACAATACTGCTCTCAACCAGGTCTCATATTGCGGTGGCTCAGGGTCTTTCCACAGCCTGCAGATCTCTCTATAGGCTGCTAATATCAAACAAAGGAATAAACCAATTGATTTGTTAGATAATTGGTTTATAGGATTATTCTCAATACCAAAAACAACTAATGTCGGATTAAGATTAATCCTAACTTTAAAAACTCCCTCCAACGCCTTCCCCACTTTTCCCCAAAAACATTTCGGAGCTAAAGTTGAGACAAACCTAGTAATTTTTTTAGGGGTATAATACAATCTATTTACCACAAAAAGTGATTTTCCTTTAAAGAAGCTGAATTGACATCTATACATACTACTATAATAAAGGAAGAACTTTGAGGCTTTGAGGCGGGTAAACTCGGGAACCACAGCGCCAATCCACACACCCGATACACTGTTGTAATCGTCAGGGTGTGCAGATGGTTATAGGCTATATAAATTAGTTATTTAACCCCTTCGCTGCTCATGACGAGCTCAGCTCGTCATGCAGTACACTGGTCGTGTGCTTATGATGAGCTGAGCTCGTCATGAACAATGGCATCCTGCATTCTTCAGCACAGGAGGGGGAAAACACTAGCAACCAAGGTGTTAAAAAATGTACATTAAAAAAAAAAGTAGTCCCTCCGAAGTAGCGCTGGCCGCGACGTGCGTGCTCACATCAGGAGCGCGGGGAGGAGCGGCATCTAGGAGCGTGACGAGGAGCGGTGGACATGGCGTGGGGGAGGAGCGGTGACGTGAGAAGCAGCGGACAGGCCGAAGGAGTGGTGACCAGTGGCGGTGAGGTGACGAGCAGCGGACAGGCGGGAGGAGCGGCGACCAGTAGCGGTGAGGAGCGAGGAGCGGCGGAGCGGTAAACTGAGGATCGCAGGGGAGGAGCGGCGGCTGAGTTAAGGGGACCCACGGACAATGTCAGGGCAGGCGGGGGTCGGGGCAGGCGAGGGACAGGCCAGGCGGGGGCCCGGGCTTCTGGACAATGTCGGGACGGGCAGGTTCGGGGAAGCCTGATTGGTCCCGGACAAGGTCGGGAAGGTCTGCTACTACCTATATAAAATAAGACGTGAGAGAGAAAACAAATCAAGAGAGACATCTTCCAAAGGTCATAAACTCCATACCCTGTAGGGAGGAGGAAGATCTGTATCCTCTGCATCAATTATCACTCTATACCATAACCCTACTTCGTTTTTTTGGGGGTTTACATTTTGGAGTGTATTCTCGATCTCCCAGTTTACTCCAATAAGGTCACTCTCAGCAGCGAACCAAGAACATATTTGCAAATATTTGAAGCGGGAGAAAGAGTCCCCTATTTTAACTTTGAACACCTCCCATGGACGAACTCCATCCTGTGATATTAAATCGGACCATATAACAATTCCAGCCCTCTTAATAGGGATAGCCAAGATATCATTTAGGCAGGCGGGGAGCCCTGGAGAATCCCAGATTGGGGCAAAATCGGAATAATATCTTATTCCCCACTTCCTTTTCAAGTTTTGCCACACTCTGAGAGCTGACCTCATTACTTTTAGCCGTACCTTTTTGAAAAATCTGGGAGCACCAAATTTATATAAAAACCTGGTACTGCCTCCCTCAAAATAAACCTTGGCATCCAGAATCAACCCCCAATTAGAACTAGGAGGACTAGAGAGTAAGCAACGGATATTTTTAAACAAAACAGGCAAGAGAATATAAAAAAATATCGGGGAGGGCAAGGCCACCTTTAATCAACCTCCGTTTTAACTTCTTCCAAGACAGCCTGGAGTTTTTTGTAGCCCATATAAAGCTCCCTATCTTACTTTGAATATTTCCCTGTAACTTACCAGTGAAATCAAGTGGTACAGCCCCAAACAGAAATATCAACTTTGGCAGTATAACCATTTTGACCAGGTCCCATAGTTGGTAAGGGGGAGATTCTGTAATTTCAAGAAAATATGATCAATTTCTTTAGACACTTTCTTTCTTTCACTCAAAAAAATGAGATTTTGCTGCATTCTTAAATGCACAAAGGCAAGCATTAAGTTTGATACCATGCTTAACTCATCAATAATGAGAACTTTCATTTTCTTCAAGACTCTTGCAACTTTAAAACAAGCTTCTCCAGATAGCTTGTAGTATTCTAATTTGTTTTCATGCTCTACTGGTAACATTAATAAACAATGTAAAATAACCCCTTTAATATTGTGTGCCGCCAACCCAGTTGGAGCAGTGACAACACAAGACAAATACGAGTCAGTTTTTTTTGTGTAAATAAGTTGAAATTACTTTAATTAAAAAAATTCCTGTTCCAGCTTGTCCACTCACATACAATTGGATAGGTTGAAATAAAGAGCAAGAGCACTCTTTCTTTTCATGAAGTAATCAATGGTTAATCTGTTCCCTCTCTTGCTCATATATTTGTTTCTGCTCAACATTAAGTTCTTCTTCCAAATTTCCTAAATTTCTTACATCTTCTTGAGCTTGATACATTGCTGTTTCCACCTCTTCCATTGCAGTTGCTGCTTCATTTTGAATATTTGGTTCTCCTAATTGATCCTGACTTAACGGAGCAGAAGTTTTACTGTCTTGAGATATGTCTCTAGCAATCTCAGCTGCAATTGTAGCTTCTTGTTCAATTTCATTGTTCAACATTTTCACATAATTAGCAAAAACAGGACATTCTATACTATCTTTAGTTGCATTGAAATAATCTTCATAGCTGTCAAAATCTCCAAATAATTCCAATTCTGAATGACATGGCTTGAAAAGTTGCAAAAGAGCTAAGTAGTAAAATTCCCTTTTGTCAGGAGTTTCGCAACTCAGTTTACAGTGATTAATCAAATGTCCTTTTCTTTGTTTTACCAAACATCCTTCAGAACCAGTCACGGCATATACACCATTATTGATGTTTTCTGTAATATTCCGTTTAAAAATATAGTTTTGCATCACTTCATAGAGACAAATGTTCTCCAGATGGTGACTTTTGTTTGGATAATATGTATACAACATATTTGTTTTCACAATATCTGTACTTTCTGGCTCCTTTTCAGCTAAATATTCAATTTCTTGTACAGATTTAAGTACTCAGTTTCGTGTTGCAGCAAGACCTAGACTCACCCAAATGATTCTTCTAGATTTGGAGTATAGACTTGCAGATGATAAGCAATTCCGTGCATTCATATGCTCCAATTTCTCGATGAGATAACATCTTCCTACTGTAAGTATATCATTTCTTACTTAGTCTCTTCTTCCCACATTTCCTTCAATTCTGTCTTTTCTGATTTTGTTATGTACGATGTTACATATCGAGCAACAGCAATGGAATTGTCTGCAACATATTGAATATCCATGTTAGCATTCCACATAGACAAAATGACTGGTTGTAGTCATTTATATATTTTGAGTCTTCATTTCTTCTTGAATTGTACTTATTTTTAGGAGACTTTCTTGTGATAGTATGTTGCAAAGATGACATAAAACTGTTCACTCTTCCTTTCGATATTACTGGTCGTGGAAATCCAAAACAGCATTTGGTGTAGAATTTGTCTTTAGATTTGTACTTTCGACGACAGTATTTCCCACAACGATGACTTTGAAATCGTAAGACCTATTGTCTTAAGTCCTTATCCTGTGTGCTTTTGGGTATATCACATGTATGGTATTCTTCAATAAAAGACATCACAGTATCATCTGACTCTGTCCATAGTAGCATGTGCATGTGAGGAGCACCTCTTGCTTGATACTCCTTTCTCCAAAATAAATCCACAACCTCTCCATGAGGAGGATTTTTTTTATTGGTGATAAAAGACATCATAGCTTCAAATCTATGATTGAAATACCTGCATATATTTACTGGATCCAAAGAGCACAATTCTCCAGTTGTCTTGCATTCAATATTTATTATATTTGGATTTGCCTCTCGAAGAAATTGAGGTAAATCATAACAAGCATATTCAGCACAGCTTAGAGTAAGGAACCATGTAGGAGTTCCTAAGTTCCTTAACATACATTTAAGTTCTCCATGACGACGGTACCAGTACTCATTAGTACCACGCTGACATGCCATGAGATTATTAGCTGAGATTCCAAAACATTATCTTTCTGGTGTACTTTATCCATAAATTCCTTTGCCGAAACATTTTGCAGATGTACACCTGTTTTCAATATATGGTTTACTGCATAAGAAAGTCCAGACAAATCACTCTCAAACAAAAGATAAAACAAATACGGAATACATTGTCGAAATCTTTGATCTTCTGCATACAATCTTAATGTCCGGTATTCAGATGCAGGAATCTGCACAGGTCGGTCATCATATTGTCCTCCTTTTCCTGTCGGAAACAAATGAGGGAAGCAACGAGCTTCTAAGCTTTTTTCCCATACACTAATGGGACTTCCCTTTGCTTCTTTCATTTGGAATAACTCCATAGTATTCCCCATCACTTCTTTGGAATGCAATGGATGAACACTGTAATGTTCATATATTTCTTCAGTTCTGGACACACCCACTTTTTCAATTTGTCCAGATGGCAAGTCACTATCTTCTTCTATAGTTATTTCTTCTTCACTCATAAACACGTCTTTATAATATTGATTATTTTTTATCAGATAATTCCTGCCAGATTTTCTTACTCTTTGTCGGTACGCCATTAACAAGAATAGCTAAAGGTTCATCTTCTACATTTTCTACACCAAATGTTTCAATATTTTTCTTTAAATCTAATGGCAAATACACAACTCTTCCCTTTAATCCTCTCTGTAAATCAGAAGGAGGCAATTTTCATGTCTTAGGCTTGATACGAACAGTAGCCTGAAAAGGTTGCACACATTGAATAAGAATAGACTCATAAGTATTTAAATCCACCGGTTCAGAGGGAATTTTTTTCAACTCAAAATTATTATTCACAGCGCTAGCAGGCATTTTATTTTCGTCTAATTTGTTATAACAATATTTACAAATACACTGATCACAACCCAAATCAAAAGTATTCTCTACCAACAAATAAGTTACAAATTCCATCCACTCCTTATTATTTTCCTTTTCACATTTTAAATACAAATCAACAATCCTAGACTGATTTTTATGAGTACGTCAACAACAAATACAAGAATAATTTGGTGTTTCCCCTGAAATCACCTTGGGCCTCATTTATGAGGCTGTGCGGCACTTTTACGCCGCCGGTGTGTCACTTTTTGTGACGCACCAGTGGCGTAAAAAATGCGCCTCGTTGCACCATATGTACAAAGTGACGCATCTAGGTAGATGCGTCACTTTGTAAACCCCTGCGCCACATTATACCTGCGCCAGGTATAATGTATGCAAGGGGGGCATATTGACGCAAGGAAGGGTCGTAGAAGTGACGCAGTGAAATCTATGAGATTTCACTGCGTTACTTTTAGGACGCCGTTGCGTCAAAATCTTCGCTTGCCTCTCAACAGGCGTAAGACTGACGCAGGCCCGTTCACATGGGGCTTGCCCCATGTGAAAGGACGCATTGCTGGAGTTGCGTCACTTTTGTGATACACTCCAGCAATGTGTCACTTTAGCGCTTACAGATACGTCAGAAATACTGACGTATCTGTAACTCCTTGCAACATGATGCATCATACATTAAATATGACGCATCAGGAATGTCGCAAGGAGTGCGCACTGAGAAGTGACGCATCGCTGCTTTCACGCAGCGATGCGTCATTTCTCATAAATGAGGCCCCTTGAACTTTGTAATTTCTTGCTCAAATCTTTCTGTACTGCAATGTTGTACATTCTTTTCTACATTTCCTTCTACTAACGCATCAATTTCTGCACTATCTTCTTCAGCACCAAAGTAACTAACCTGAATTTCATCACAAACGTTCTTTACATCTGACACAGATCCATGCAAAAGAGCACTGTTCAACTTCTTTAACATTAGAGCTGGACTTTTTGCATAATACAATGTCCTGACTAATTTCCTCATTTCAGTATGATGTACTGCCAACATCCTGAAATGGTGAAAAACACTTCTACATACTTTTTTAGAAAGACAAGCCAAAGAATGTCCTTCCAAGCCAGTATTTTCTCTCACTCTCCAAGGGTCTAATCCTTGCAACTTCTTAATCTTTTGTTTAACACTTTTCTTAGTATAGTTGCGTAAGAAATTGCATAAACAATCAATAGATTCCTGCCGTACACTACAAATACTACAGCAATTCCAAGTGTACACTGGAACTTTAGTCCTTCTCCCTAATACTTCATCAGCTAACACCTCTTCTACATTTCTAGGAAAAATGGGGCATATTACCAAGGGAGTTTATCTCCGCTTTTTTGGCTTTAAAAGCCAAGAAAGCGGAGATAAAATTATCTCCCTATTACCTAGCTGTCCCTAACACCAGTTAGCGACAGCTAGTAGGAGATAGCAACCATCTTGGGCCCCACTTTGCATGTCAGTGATATTTATCACTAATGACATGCAAAGTGGGCGTGCCAAGATGTTAGCGACTGGAAACAGTCTCTAACATCGCTATCTCCTATTACCAACTTTTAGAGATATTCGCGCTAAGCGCGAATATCTCCAAAAGCTAACACCTGCCCTGAGCAGTTCTTAGCAATGTTAACCAATGGGAGGTGGATAACATGGCTAAGAGCATTAGCTCGGTAATGCATGAATATCGCTGACTTTTCAGCGATATTCATGAATTGCAGCAGATTTTTATCGCATTTGCGATAAACCTTGGTAATGCCAAGGTTTGTCTGCGATAAAAATCGCCACAGCTCTGCGGTAAATTTTTGTCTCTAACCAAGCAATAGCGATAATTATCGCTATTGCTTGGTAATATGCCCCAATGTTCTCTTTCTCATTAGGACAACCATTTTTAACCTCATAAGCATGACCTGTAGTGTCAACTGCATGCAACAACTCATTACTCTGAAAATAACTCGCCTCATTAAAAAAAGGGTCTGAACTTGAACTATGTTTCCATTCACCCAAAAAAACTTCAGAAAAATTACTTCTATTAATTATTTTTCTCCACTTACTTTTGCTCTTCATTAAATGGATTGGCTTATCTAGAGATCGAATTCTATTGATTACTAAAACAATTTTTTTTTTTAATTCAAAATCTTTCTCAACTACATTTTCAATACATTTTCTCTTATAAAATGCAGTTTTCCACTTACAATTCTTTATTAACTTAGTCAAACTAAACAAAATGCTATTATAAAACATCTTCTTCCTTATTTTCTGAAATTGGTTTTGCCTCCTTTTACTATATCCATTTTTTTCACAGGATTTTCCATGGTTCTTTCTTTTTTCTTAGCTGCAGAAACAGTCACAGTATTTTTTACTTTGCGCACACTACTGTTACTGATTGACAATCTTCGCAGGAAAGTCTTAGTTTTCTTACCAGGACTTTTTTTCTTTCTATTAACACATTGTTCTTCAGGTAAATTTGTACATGAGATCTCTTTAAGTAAACTGCTTTCTTTCTTCCTTTCTTCTTTTCAATTTTCGAAGGCATGATGATTTTTTCAGTGATGAACAAAATAATCTATTATAAAAAATATATATCACTTTAGAAAAATAGATATATCAAATAGACTATTGCTTACTTATAAGAAGAGAGGAGATATTATGACAACAAACATAAGAGTATGACAATAGAAGGGCTTACAACAAGAGAAAGAGGACTATGAGACAAAAGGGAAATATAAATAAAAAAGAAGATATAAGCAGCCACTACATTATAAGAGGATAAATACAGTATGAAAACACTGAAAAATATGAACCGATAATGAGCAGTATGAGGACAAAGATGTCAGTATGAGTGGAGAAGGGAAAGTATAAGAAGAAAAACATAGAGAATAAGGAGACAGGTGGGCAGTATAAAAAGAGGTTAGACAAGGGAGTATAAAAAGAAGTCGGACTAATAGGAGACAGGTGAGACATTGAGGACAGAGAGACTTTAAGGGCCCCATTAAGATGGCGGACTAATTGCCCCCACAAGGCTGACCCCAGGACACCCCCCACGCCGCACGGCTCGCCAGCTGTAGCGCGTCTCTGCCCCGGCACCACAGGTTCGTCCCTGGCCTCGGTGCCCCCTCGCTGCTGCTCGTTTTTTGTTCTTCTCCCACGCTGTTGCCCTCATTGTTGTAAATTTCGTGATTTTACCTATTTTCTTCTGTTAAGTGATTCTGTCCTTTTTCGTCAGTATTGTACCCCTGATGTGCCCCCCCACTGCCTGCTTCCCGCCGCTGCTCCCTCGCGGCCCGCCCCCTTTTTCTTTTCTGTATCCCATTGGCCACCCCGCTCAAGCCTCCCAGCTGCCCCTCCCTCCCACTTCGCCTCATATGGAGCCCGCGTGTACGTGCAGCGTTCACGCGCAGCGGGCGCGCCATTGTGCGCCGAAGGCACACCAAAGGCAAGCCCGTCTACGCCCATCTGCGCCTGCACCACGCCCAGCGCCAGGACCCCTGGCCCTCAATGATGCCAACGCACCCGAAGAACTTCCGACGCCGACACCCTCCACACACTCAACGCCAGCCGGAACCCCGCCTGCTACCGAGCCACCCTGAAACGCACCCACGGACCCTTCACCTGCCAAGCCTGCCAATACACCTGCCTCCAACCTGCACCGCTCCCACCAAGCCGAGCTCCAGCAACAACCACCTCAAGTGCATCTTGCTCAACACCCGCTCCGTCCACAGGCACGCCGTCGAACTCTGCACCCTCCTCGACACAACATCACCAGATGTCGTCTTCCTCACAGAAACATGGATTAACGCCTCCTCAGCCCCCGACATCGCCATAGCCATTCCGGAGGGCTACAAGATCACCCACAGAAACACCATCCGCATCACGACCAACTCCGACGACACCCTCACTGCCACCAAGCACCTTCACTTCCAGATGCACACCGACCCAAAGACCACCCTCAGAGGCACCCTCATCTACAGACCCCTGGGACCATGCACACAACTCAGCGAAGCCATCGCAGACTTCGTCAGTCCACACGCCCTCACATCCGCAGACTATATCCTCCTAGGGGACCTCAACTTCCACCTGGAGAGCAACAAGGACTGCAACACCGCCGCCCTGCTGGATAACCTCGGCAACCTCGGACTCAAGCAACTGGTGAACACCCCCACCCACTACGCTGGCCACATCTTCTCCTCCAGCAAGCACATCTCCTTCAGCCACTCAATGGGACTACACTGGACAGACAACAGCTGCGTCCACTTCAACTTCAGGAGAACCACGACCCACCACCCCCGCAACAGGTTCCCCGCAGAAGCTGGAGAAAGATCACCGCCGACCAGCTCACCACCGCCCTCAGCCAGAACCCGCCCACCAACTCGACGGCCCCAATGAAGAAGCCCGCAACCTCACACAGTCACTCACCAACTGCGCCGATGAACTCGCATCACTGAATAATCCTCCCAGCAGACCGGGCAGCAGGAAAGCCTCGTGGTTTACCAACGACCTCAAAAAGTCCAAGAAAACATGCCGCACCCTCGAGAAAGCCTGGCGCCACAACCAGACAACAAACACCACCATCTGATCCACACCACCAAAAGGACCACATTCAAAGAACGACTGGACAACAACTCCCACAACAGCAAGGAACTCTTCAGCATCGTTAAAGAGCTCTCCAACCCCAGCGCCTGCAACAACGACATCACCCCCCCCGCAAGACCTCTGCGACTCACTCGCCTCGTTCTTCCACCGCAAGATCACCGACATACACAACAGCTTTGGCGCACTGACCATGGACCCAACCACCGAACCAGCGCCCCCCACCACCACCCTCTGCACCTGGACCCGGGTCAGCACCGAAGACACCACCCGCCTGATGAACACCATCCACTCCGGCTCTCCTACCGACCCCTGCCCACACCACATCTTCAACAAAGCCGACTCCATCATCGCACCCCAACTCCGGAACATCAACAACAGCTCCTTCGCATCCGCCACCTTCCTACCCCAACAACACCCAGCTGATCCTCTCCCTCACCAACGACCCCGCCACCGCCAAAGCCAACCTCCAGGAAGGAATGAAAGACGTCGCAGAATCGATGAAGATCAGCCGTCTGAAACTGAACTCAGACAAGACGGAAGTCCTCATCCTCGGACCAGCTCCCTTCACCTGGGACGACTCCTGGTGGCCCCCTGCCCTGGGCACCGCACCTAAGCCAATGGACCACGCACGCAACCTGGGCTTCATCCTGGACTCCTCCCTCATGATGACCAAGCAAGTCAACGCTGTCTCATCATCCTGCTTCAACACCCTGCGCATGCTCAGAAAGATTTTCCGATGGATCCCCACCGAAACCAGGAAGACGGTCACCCAGGCCCTCGTCACCAGCCGATTGGACTACAGGAACACCCCCCAAGCTGGAACCACAGCCAAACTCCAGAAAAGACTCCAGCGCATTCAGAACACCTCAGCACGACTCATCCTGGACATCCCTCGCCACAGCCACATCTCTGCCCACCTGAAAGACCTGCACTGGCTCCCCGTCGACAAGAGGATCACGTTCAGACTCCTCACCCACCCACACAAGGCTCTCCACGACACGGGCCCGAAGTACCTCAACAGCCGCCTCACATTCTACACACCCACCCGTCAGCTCTGATCCGCCAGCTTCGCCCTCCCCTCCATTCCACGGATCCGCAAATCCACAGTCGGAGGAAGATCCTTCTCCTACCTGGCAGCCACGACATGGAACTCCCTCCCCACTCACCTACGGCTGACCCTGGGTCATCTCTCCTTCAGGAAACAACTCAAGACCTGTCTGTTCGAGCAGTAGCGACCCCCCCCTCAGCACCTTGAGACCCTAACGGGTGAGTAGCGCGCTATACAAATTCTGTTGATTGATTGATTGATTGGCGGTACCCACCACCAGCCTGGCAGGGGCAATCCACCCACCAACCCAACTAGAATGACCCCCCGCCATATTAGCATGGCCCGGGGGTCCACAGCAGGCGAAAAGACCGTCCACCGCTTTTCCACCCCAGTCGCCTAGCAACCAAGACGGAAATTATTTAACATGGTGGTGGTGTCCAATACACACCGCCAGACATATTATAATGGGCCTCTACAGATGCCTTTCCATAGTAGCGATGCCGCCACGGAAAAGCAAGTGGTCTTTACTGTGAGGGCCCCCTGCGGGCCCCCGGAGTGAAGGTGTGGTTGAGGTGCCAGCCGCATTGTGTATGCAAATGCATATATGCATTTTTAGCATTGTGACAGGCGAACTTGAGAGCACCACCCACCACAATGTTAAAAATGCAGAATGCAACCGCCACTGTGGCGGGCGCATCCTAATACCCCCCACAGGACTCCCACCCTTATGGCAGGCAGTCCCAACTACCATGAGGATGGCAGGCGAACTAAGTCCACCCACCATCCTAATCACCCCCTAAGTAGTACAGAAGACACTATGACAACAAGCAGCACTATAAGCAAATACAAATGAAAATGAAGAAAGAGGGAAAATATCACAAGAGAGGAGACACTATAAGCTGAGAGAAGTAGACTGTGAGAATGACAGCGGACATTATGGAAAAAGGTGAAAGAGTAAAACCTTGAATTTTCACAGACACTCAGTAAGATTCTAGACAAAAACGTTTAAACCATACATTTCACCAAAACACATTTACCTCACTAAAACATTTTAGTGACAAAACATATTCCATGTAGTCAAGCCAAGTATAGCTGTATTCGATTTTTCTTTAAAAAACATAAAAGCATATTAAAAAAAGGTACACATGTAAACATTATGCACAGCAGCAGATTATACAAAAAACCCTTTTATCTCCATGGGCACCAATAGGTTATAACTTCTTAAAATAACATCATTAACATGTACTGCATTGATTTTCTATACTTGATTACACTTTTTAAATAAGACAGCATCACACAAATTGTTAAGTCATTGTCTAAACATTGCAGCTTCTAAAAAGCCACTTTACTCTGTTTCAGACCTTGGTCTCTTAAAAACAACTTTAAAAATCTTTTCCGGGGCAGCAAATAAAATTTGCAGAAAAGGGTAATATGAATAGTTGTTTGTATTGATTGTTCATCACATGGGCAAGGTGTTAGATTGTGAGACCATTCTATGTAGTATCCCTATGTGAAATCGTGTTAGCAACATCCTCTCATAGCTTCCCTGCAGACAAGATAAATACAGCTGCAACCCTGGGCTTGAAAGAGTACGATAATTCTCCATAACAGTCCTTTTTTCCTTTTCCTTTAGCCATCTTTTTTCTGCTAGGAATGGCATATATTCAGTTCTTAAAGTTTTTCTACTAATACATTTCATGCTTTCCGGATCATTAAAATGTTCCGGACGGCCCAACTCTTGTGACATGTCCTTGATGTGACTTAACCAAGGGATAATGGAAGATCTTTCAAGTTTCATACAGTCTTTTATAATTTCATGATTGAAGTTCGCCTCTTCTGTCACCCAGATGTTATGCCATAGTAGAAGAAGGTGTGATTTTATTATGTCCGACAGGATATTCCATGTATATGACCACTACATTTCAGTAGACAATCCTGACTCACTTTGCAAATACATTTCCAATTTGCACCATTATTTTTTTTCCAACATTACATCCAAATATGAAACACTGTAGAACATGAAAGAGGCCCAAGAGGCTTGTAAATCAGCATAAGAATGTATGCAGCAGTCTATGTATACTGACTAGAGAATTATTAAGAGACAGATATGATGAGAGAGAGAGGAATAAGAGGTCAGAGGAGAGACTATAAAAAGAAGGGGCACTATTAGGAGACAGAAGGAGACAATAAAAACAGAGAAGGATTAAAAGGACAGGAGGGAGTATGAGAAAAAGTGGCACTATGAACAAAAACCAATTAAAATAGGAAAAAAGGGAAATATCAGAAGACAGGGGACACTATAAGCAGAGAGAGTTAAACTGTGAGAAAGACAGCGGAGATTATACAAAAAGGTGCAAGTGTAAATCTTTAATTTTCACAGACGCGTCAGTGTGATTCTAGACAAAAAAAATTAAACCATACATTTCGCCAAAACACAATTACCACACTAAAACATTTTAGAGACTAAACACAATCCATTTATATTACCATTACATTTCAGTAGACAGTCCTGACTCATTTTGCATGTACATTTCCAATTTGCACCATTATTTTTTTTGCCAAAATTACATCAAAATATGAAACACAATAGAACAAGAAAGAGGCCCAAGGGACTTGTAAATCTGCGCAAGAATGTATGCAGCCGTCTATGTATACTGACTGAAGAGACATATGATGAGAAACAGAGAAATAAGAGGTTAGAGGAGAAACTATAAAAAGAAGGGCCACTATTAGGAGACAGAAGGAGACAATAAAAACAGCGAGAGATTAAAAAGACAGGAGGGAGTATGAGAAGAAGTGGCACTGTGAACAAAGACAAATTAAAATAAGGAAAGAAGAGAAATATCAGAAGAGAAGGGACACTATAAACAGAGAGATGTAGACTGTGAAAGAGACAGCAGAGATTATGGAAAAAGGTGCAAGTATAAATCTTTAATTTTCACAGACGCTCAATGTGATTCTAGACAAAAAAATGTAAACCATACATTTCCCCAAAACCCATAGACCACACAAAAACATTTTACTGACTAAAGATAATCCATGTATGTGACCATTACATTTCAGCGGACAATCCTGACTTATTTTGGAAATACATTTCCAATTTGCACCATTATTTTATTCCAACATTACATCCAAATATGAAACACAATAAAACAAGAAAGAGGCCCAACGGGCTTACAAAAAAGGACAAGAATATATGCAGCAGTCTATGTATACTGACTGGAGAATTATTAAGAGACAGATATGATGAGAGAGAGAAGAATGAGAGGTCAGAGGAGAAACTATAAAAAAGAAGGGGCACTATTAAGAGACAGAAAGAGACAATAAAGACAGAGAGGGATTAAAAGGACAGGAGAACGTGTGACAAAAAGTGACACTGTGAAGAAAGACAAATTAAAATAAGGAAAGAAGGAAAAGATCAGAAGAGAGGGGACACTATAAGCAGAGAGAGGTAGACTGTGAGAGAGACAGCAGAAATTATTGAAAAAAGGTGCAAGTATAAATCTTTAGTTTACACACACGCTCAGTGTGATACTAGACAAAAAATTGTAAACTATACATTTCACCAAAACACATTTACCACACTAAAACATATGACCACTACATTTCAATGCACAATCCTGACTCATTTTGCAAACACATTTCCAATGTGCACCATTATTGTTTTGCCAACATTACATCCAATGCAACATTACATCCAAATATGAAACACAATAGAATAAAAAAGAGGCCCAAGGGGCTTGTAAATCAGCACAAAAATGTATGCAGCAGACTATGTATACTGACTGGAGAATTATTAAGAGAGAGATATAATGAGAGAGAGAGGAATACGAGGTCAGATGAGACACTATAAACAAAGGGGCACTATTAGGAGACAGAAGGAGACAATAAAGACAGAGAGGGTTTAAAAGGACAAGAGGGAGTATGAGAAAAAGTGGCACTGTCAAGAAAGACAAATTAAAATAAAGAAAGGAGGAACATATCAGAAGAGAGGGGACTCTATAAGCAGAGAGAGTTAGACTGGAAAGAGACAGCGGTGATTATGGAAAAAGGTGCAAGTATAAATCTTTAATTTTCACAGACGCTCAGTGTGATTCTAGACAAAAAAATGTAAACCATACATTTCACTAAAACACATCGACCACACTAAAACATTTTACTGACTAAAGACAATCCATGTATGTGACCACTACATTTCCGTAGACAATCCTAACTCATTTTGCAAATACATTTCCAATTTGCACCATTATTTTTTTGCCAACATTACATCTAAATATGAAACACAATAGAACCAACAAATAGAGGCTTGTAAATCTGCGCAAGAATATATGCAGCAGTGTATGTATATTGACTACAAAATTGTCGTTTTAAAACACAAGCCTAATTCTACAAAAGCAACACTATTAAATATTCTACAACTAAAAAAGTGACTACACACCTTTTACATTTTTTTGTACTGCACTTTATTACACAACAGTGACTAACTAAACACATTAACTTACCAAATGATTTTATCACAATAGTTATCCAAATGGAGAGAAAATCAGAATATGGTTCTACAAACTTTACAGGAATAAATTACTATTACTAAAAATAAAATGCAACACATACAGTCCCTTACAAGTAATAAACTCACCTTTCAATTTGATTGGAAGATTAAGAAGAATGCCACTCACACAGCAGATACCCTCACACAGAAGCTCTCTGCTTCAGTGCGTGCAGCAGAACCTAACAAAATGGCACATTTTCCCTCTCAATTTACACATATATACACATTAATAACAAATCAAATTCCTTCACACAATAATTCAAAACCAAAGACACATTTCCATTGGTTGAACATTTCAAACCTTTCCAACTGACATAACTTTCTACCCTCCCCCCCAGCAGATCATGCAAAAGTTAACTGTCAACAGAGGTCAAAACTTTAGCACTCTATAAAACACTGCTACTCAACAAGTTTAGACTATGCATAAGTACTTACATATAAGTACCAATAAATAGAAAAGGTATATTTACAACCAAGCATCACATAAACTTGATAGATATTTGTAAAATATATTTTTTTATTGAGTTTTTCATGCTGAGGTACGCTCATGGGACTTACAGACTTTGCACCGTACGTCGTACGTGCGAGCATGGTACTGTACCGTAAATCTATAATTAAAAAAAATAGTATCTATTACAAAATGTTCATAATCCCCGGAGACCCCATCCCCCGGGGTTAAAATATAACGTTGAGTCCCGAAGCCCCCACGGTCTCAGCCGGCTCCCTGCGTCCTTCGGGAGCCGGCATTGCTTTTCATCAGAGAGAGCAGCCAACATGCTGCTCTCTCTGCTGAAAAGCAGTTTGCTATGGTAGGGTAGGAGCCGCGAGTATGCCGCCCTACCATGCCAAACAGCAGTGTCCCGGGGGTAGGCACCCTTGGACACTGCAGGAGCCGGCCCTGGGGAGGTGAAGGTCCCCAGGGCCACACAAGGCACCACCCCGGGACTTTGTAATGTTGGGAGGGGGGCCACGCGTCCCCCCTCCCAACATTAAAAAGTCCCGGGGTGGTGGTCATCTGAGCTGGGGGGGCTTAATACCCCCACACATATTTTTTTTTTTTAAACGAAGCCCCGGGGGTGGCGGTCCCCGTGGCTGCAGGGGGCCTTAGAGGGCCCTCATTACTAATATCAAAGCCCCAGGGGTGGCGGTCCTAAGGGCTGCGGGGGGGCAAAGAGCCCCCCGCAAACATATTCCTTAAGCCCTGGGGATGGGGTCCCCAGGGATTATAAAAAATAGTAATAGAGGCTATTTTGTTTTTTACAATAAATTTTCAGTGCGCGTACCATGAACATACCTACGACATACGGTGCAAAGTCTGTAAGTCGTCCAGTAAGCGCACAAAACCAAGAAAAGAAAAAAATGGACATTAGGGATTATTGTAAAACCCCCTAACTAACCCAAGAGAGTCAGGAAGTCCTATAGCAAACAGAAAACATTTCCTGTCAATCTACACATTCAATCCACACACATATACAAATAAATAACAAATCACATTTATTCCCACATTAAATCAAAATGAAACACACTTTTCTATTGCTTGAACTTTTGCACCTTTTCCAACTGACAAAACTTTCAACCCTTCCCCCAACCACATTCTGCCAGTTACCACAGAAACACTTCAGAGAACACCTTACTGACAACACAGGTGAAAAATTCATCATACATTGTTGCAAATCAAATCAGCAATCAATCAATCAATCAATCAATCAGTGACACTTATAAAGCGCGCTACATACCCGTAGGGTCTCAAGGCGCTGGGGGGGGGGGGGGTGCTGCTACTGCTCGAACAGCCAGGTCTTCAGCTTCTTCCTGAAGGAGAGGTGGTCTTGGGTCAGGCGCAGATCGGACGGGAGGGAGTTCCAGGTCTTGGCGGCCAGGTAGGAGAAGGACCTTCCTCCTGTGGTTGCTCTTCGGATGTGGGGGACGGCGGCGAGGGCGTGGTTGGCTGATCGGAGGTGGCGTTTGGGAGCGTAGAAGTTGACTCGGCTGTTGAGGTAGCTCGGGCCTTGGTCGTGTAGGGCTTTGTGTGCGTGGGTGAGGAGGCGGAAGGTGATTCTCTTGTTGATGGGGAGCCAGTGAAGGTCTCTCAGATGTCCGGAGATGTGGCTGGATCGTGGGATGTCGAGGATGAGTCTGGCTGAGGCGTTTTGGATCCGCTGGAGTCTCTTCTGGAGCTTGGCGGTGGTCCCGGCGTAGAGGGCGTTGCCGTAGTCCAGTCGGCTGGTGACGAGGGCCTGGGTGACGGTCTTCCTGGTCTCTGTGGGGATCCACCAGAAGATCTTCCGTAGCATGCGTAGGATGTTGAAGCACGCCGAGGAGACGCTGTTGACTTGCCTGGTCATGGAGAGGGAGGAGTCCAGGATGAAGCCCAGGTTACGTGCATGGTCTGTCGGTTTGGGTGCGGTGCCCAGGGCGGGAGGCCACCAGGAGTCGTCCCAGGCGGAGGGAGAGGAGCCCAGGAAGTGTGCTTGACTTCTCAATATACCAGCTTATCTTAAGTAATGTTCTTTTCTACCACTTTTTCTTAACCAACAAATGACAGGCTTTAAAAAACAGAAAATTGCACCCTACTTTTCTACCTAGTAACATTTCAAACAACCAATCACTTCTTTGCTTTTTTTTCAAAAATCCACTTATCCACCATTTTAGAAAAAAAAATTCTTCAAACTGCCCTTTCATTTACAGAGACCATTTAAGTGCATCCAGACCTCTCTTCAAGATGCTTACAGTGTGGATTGTGGGACACAGCTATATTTTCTGGAGTGAAAGGTACGCACAACAGAAAGAAATTCACAAAGACGTAGGTTTACCAAATGTGGATATCAAATGGATTGGACAGAGAGGTTTAAAGTGGCACCAATTAATGCCATTGGTGAAATCCTTTATGCATCTCCAACACCCTAACCTCATAATTGTGCACTGTGGTGGCAAGGGCCTGGGCACTTTGACTGGAGTAGGACTGGAAATGTTTATGAAGGACACCTTTACAGACATGATGTCACTTTTTCCCCAAACTGCCTTTGTCTAGTCTAATATATGTCAAATGCAAAAATTTAACTTGTCCAATCAATTTTGTCCACAAATTAAGAAAGCTAGGAAACATGTGAATAAATCTGTTTCTGCAGGGGGCCGAGAAAAAAGAGGGCCCCAAAACGTGTTTTCCCCATGCCATTTTCCATAGGGACCTACAGCCCGAAGTGCTGAATGGAATTACACCAAATTTGGAAAAATTGTAGAGTTTGGTTCGCAGATCATGCTTTTTGTTAAATGGTGTAATGTAAATCCGTTCAGTAGTTCCTGAGAAAATCAAATGTAAATTCATAAATATATCTATGGATGAAGTAGGGTAGTCGTATTCTCCCGAGCACGAGCTTTATGCTAATTGGATGTCAACACTCCAAACCAGGAAGTGTTGGCAGCCATCTTGTGCCTCGGTTCTAAAACAGAAAAAGAAACACGAAAAACAAAAAAATGGGTCAGTGTAGAAACACCCTGACCTGCCCTGCTTAGGGGGCCCACAAGGACAACGGGATGCGCATAGGATACGCGTTATGCTGCCATCCCAAAAAAAACGAAGCGCAGACTACCGCGCTTTAATGCTTATTAGCCCCTGGGGGGCCAAGACCCGGGGGCAATATGTTTTAAAATAATGTGCGGCTCAGAGGGAGACCCCAGCCCCGGGGACAGCCACCCCTTGGGCTTTCACATTGCGAACATGGGGGGGCTCATGGCCCCCATGTAGCCCCTGGGACCGCCACCCCCAGGGCTACTTTGTTTTTATAATATTGGGGGCCCAGAGGGTCCCCCCAGCCCTGGAGACCACCACTCCCTTTGGCTTAAAAATTATGTATGTGGGGGGCTCACGGCCCTCCACAGCCCTAAGGACCGCCACCCCCCGGGGCGTCTATTTTTTGTTTATTAAAAAAAACCTGTGTGGGGGGCTCAAGCCCCCCACACACCCCGGGGACCGCCACGTCCCTGGGGCACTACATTTTTTAATTGGGGTCCATGAAAGACCCCACAGCCCCGGGGACCACCAACCCTGGGGCTTTTATATGTGGGGGGGCCCCCCTCCTGGAGCCTTGTGGTGGCCCTGGGGACCGCCACCCCCGAGTACCGGCTCCTGCAGTGTCCCAGGGTGCCTACAGGACACCGCCCTACCAAAGACGATTGCTTTTCTACATGGGGTGCAGCAATAAAGCAGTGCCGGCTCCCGCAGGACACGGGGAGCCGGCAGGGACCGTGGAGCTATTGGAGACCACCCATGGTCCCCAACGAAGAGGGCCAGCCCCAGGGGATGGGGTCCCCAGGGCTAGAAGTGGCCCGGGAGAGGAGCCACACGCCCCCTCCCCAAATAATTAAATAAATAAAAAAGGAGGCAGGCCGGCCCCGGGGGATGGGGTCCCCGGGGCATCAAGTGACCTGAGGAGGGAGACATTGCATCCCCCCTCCTTAAAAATATTTTAAAAATGTGGCCATGCCACATTGATTCATCTGATTCACAAAATGGTTCCCATCATCTATCTGTCTATCCGTCTGTCTATCCGTCCGTCAATCCGTCCGTCCGTCTGTCTGTCTGTCTGTCTGCATGTCTGCCTGCCTTTGAGCCTGCTTGCTTGCATTTCTATTTACGTGTGAGTCTATCTGTCAATATGTCTGTCATTCTTGCTACCTGTTTATTGCCTTTTGCCTCACTATTTTTTCCTCCCTTTCTACCTCTTTCTCTCTCTATTGATCTCCTTCTGTCTTTCTCTCTCCTTTATCTGCTCCTCACTTCCTGGCTTTAGTTGTGTCTGTCAAGTATTTCCACTAGTGAATTCTACTACAGGTCGAGCACTGCCTTATCACCAAACTCTAAACCAAGCCACCAAAATATACTGACTTCACTTGAAGTATATGCAATTGCCCTGTCTAAAAGGAGTTGAAAACATGAAAGTATACGTCAGAATAGGTGCCAATTTGCTTACTGCGTCCCCCAACGATTCGACAGACCTGGTGCCTCGATGCGATGCGACGATCCAGGATGATGCATGGATTCTTGCAGCTGCACATCAGGGCTTGTGCCGGAATCGGTGCAGTGATCTCGAACTTCAGAGATCAGTGCACTTGATGCGGCATGCAGAGATTTCTCGAGCCGCGGGCAGGCGCTGCGTCGGTTTCTTCTGCGATGCATTGGAAACAGGTACGGATGCAAAGCGCTTCTCGTCGTTGCATTGCTTTGCCAGCTCCCACAGCCAGAACAACCTCCATCGGCCCAGAACAGCTGCAGGCACCTCTTGGCAGGTCAGAACTCTTAGCAAAGGAGTTCAGGGAATCTGGGATGAAGTATTTGTGTTCCTGAGACTTCAAAACTGGAGGCAAGCTATTCTTCAAGCCCTTCGAGATCTTCCTAAAGCAGGGGACACAGCAAACAGCAAAGTCCTTTTCCTTTTCCTTGGCAAAAAGTAGCCATTGCAGGCCAACCCCAGATAGCAAACAACACAGGGATGGTATTCCTCCTCAGTTTCTCCAGCTCTTCTACTTGGCAAAGGTTCCTCTTGATTCCCAGAAGTTATCTAAAAGTCTGGGGTCTGGGCCCCTTTTTATACAATAAAATCCTTTGTTCTCTGGGCACAGAAGCTCTTTTTACCCAGCCAAAACCAGTTCTGTCCTCTCTAGTGCAGCTCCCTGGCCGGAGGTGGATACAGCATTGTCTTTGGCAAACCAGGCACATTCAGGTGTCAAAGAAATCTCCTTCCCTTACTCTGAACGCAGCTGGTCTATACAGCCCAGTCCTTACTCACCCTGGAAAGGCAGGACACATCTCAACCCCCCAAAAGGCTGTGTAATCCAAATGACCATCCCCAGCCCCTGGCACTCCAAAGCCAGACAATCAATACACAATCTAGCAGAGGTACACTGTACTGTTAAGCAAGAAAATTACTACTTTCTAAAAGTGGTATTTTCAAACCCAGAAAGTAAAAATTACACTCACTAAAAGATGCATCTTAACATTCCATGTTCAGGCATATCAAACTGTATCTTCCTAGCTTGGTCCCATGAGCAGTAATGCTTATAGGATGTTATGAGCAAACTCCCCATTATATTCTATGGGGCCAGATAGTCTTATAGTAGTGAAAATCTAAATTGACAGTATTTCATTATCAGGACATGCCACACACATCCTAGAATGTCCTACCTTTCACATTCACTACACCCTGCCAACAGGGGTACGTTGGGCCTACCTTAGGGGTGACTAACATGTAAGAAATGGGAATTTGAAGGCCTGGAAAGTGGATGCACTTGCCAGGTCAACATGTCAGTACTAGCCTGTACACAGCCTCTGCAATGGCAGGCCTGAGTTACATTTACAGGCTGCTTATGTGGGTGGCACAATCAGTGCTGCAGGGCCACTAGCGTTACAGCGAACTAATTATGAACGGAATGCTGACATTCTCCCCCAGTCAGAAGATCTGGGTTAAATCCATTGTTCTTTTGCCCACTACGCCACCCCAGTTTGGACCCAGCCATATGCAAATCAGTCTTGACCCTGTACCCCATGGAAACAATCCAGACCGAACTGTCAGGCCAGGTCCTACCTGGACAGGAATCAAGCATTCTGGGACCGGTTTCAGGGTATGTCACCCTTCTTCAGCCAGGCTAGCTTGCATCCAGTGGCTCAGTGAGCAAGGGACCCACATCTGGGGATACCCATCCCACTTAGGTCAAAAAGTGTAACAGCAAACAATTGATGGACGGAATGTTGACAGTGCAAATACTCTCTCCACTAGCAGCATTTGATTAACAGGCCCTGGGCACACACAGTGCACTGTACTAGAGACTAACTAGTAAATCAAATATGCCAATCAGGGAATCACCATAACAATAATTGACAAAGGGAGCACTTGCACTTTAGCAGTGGCAAAGGCTCAAAGCATCTAGACCAGCAAAAAGGAAGTCCAACACACAGCAAAATAACAGGAAATAAAGCAAAAATACAGGGGGAACCCACGCCAATGAAGCCAGGTCTAACAGTCCTTCATGATTGGCATATGTGATTCACTTCTAAGTCTGTAGTAAAGTGCACTGTGTGTGCCCAGGATCTGTAAACCCAAAGCTAATAGTGAGTATGTAGCACTGGTTGTGCCACCCACATAAGTAACCCTGTAAACTTGTCTCAGACCTGCCATTGCAGTATCTGTGAGTGTAGTTTTTAACTGTCATGTCGACCTGGGAAGTGCACCCACTTGCCAGGTCCTAACCTTTCCTCTTGCTACATGTAAGGCACCCCTAAGGTAGGCCCAAGGTACCCCCCGTGTATGTCAGCTCTCCCAAAGACTAACATTGGAGCTGGCTTGCAACATTTTACAAGTGTGACTTTCCACTGGGAACAACTAGAGATTTGGAGTTTGGGCTCTCCAAGCTACGAATTTAAAAACACATCTTTATGTACAGGTGGTTTTTAAATTATGTGTTTGAAAATAAAATTTTTCAAGAGTGGGCATTTTCTTGGTTAACCATCCTGTGTCTCTGCCTGCCTGTGCAATCAACGTCTGGTTTAGACTGACTGAGGCCTGTTTGTGCATTCACTCTAGACAGTTACACAAAACGAGTTGAGGTGTGTCCTGCATATCCTGATGGGCGATCAGCAGTCTAATGGGCTTTCCTGAGCTACAGTGATGGAAGGAGCTGTCACCTGCAACTGAATAGGGCTGTGCCTGGCCACTCACAATGCTATCTCCACTCCACTTGGAGTGTGTCTGGAGCCAAGACCAGACAGGTCAAGAACTTGTGCACTACAAAGACAATCCTTTGAAGAATGCCCACATCAAAGGCCAAAGGGGTATAGGTATTGAAACTAAAACCCCAGATGTTTAGAACACTTCTGGATCAAGAGGAGCCTCTGCCAAGGAGAAGAGCTGAAGAGCTGTGAGGACTACTGCCCCTTTGCTGTGTATTGCTTTGCTAGGTGGCCTGCAGTTGCTGCTCCTGCTTTGGAGAGAAAAAGGACTGGACTTTGCTCTGTGTCCTGCTTGTGACATTTCTCCAAGGGCTTGTGCGAGCTTGCCCCCTGTTATCTTCATCTGCAGCATCCCTGAACACCACTGCTGGGAGTTCTGACCTGTCTGGACATGCTAATTCCAATTATGGGGCCATAGAGGATGTTTTGCTGCTTGAAACCATCAAAATTGACACATTGCCCTTTCAGAGCCTGCTTTTCTGATGCAGCACCGCCATGCAGGAGAAATTTCCATGTGTAGCCGCTGTGCAGGTGAAAAAACAACTGCAGCCCGAGTTCAGTGGACCATGTCTTCAAAGTCTTAGAACACCAGACAGACTCCAACGGAGGCCCTGCTATAAGGCTGAAAAGATTGACACATTGTGGGACCGTAGCTGAAGAAATTGATGCAGCTCTCTTTGCCCTCGCCACATCATCCTCCAGTGCATTTGGATTTCCATGCATCACACCTTTGCGCCCAGTTTTCTGTCGCATCACCCTCAGACCAGAACCGTCTTGGATTTCAACTCATCGCTTACCCTTGAAGTCCAGATTGAATGCAACAGAGTGCATTAGAACTGATGGATTGTCTCTCCAAGGACTCAGGATCTGATGCGTCGCTGTGTTTTCCGATACTTCTATCCTCTGTGGCTGTTTTTATTGTGAATTTTGACACATTTCAAGGTACTTTGTGTAAAATCACAGCACCAATAGAGTTCTATGGTCAGAATTGCTTGAAAACTTTAAAAAGTCATATTTTGAGTTCTATTTGTTGGATTTTTGTTGTTTTCATCTTGTTTCATTTGGATAAAGATGTTTTTCTCTAAACTGGTGTGCTGTCCATTTGTAGTGTTTTCACTGTGTTACTGTGTGTGTTGTGTGCAAATGCTTTACACATTGCCTCTAAGATAGGTCTGACTGCTCGTGCCAAGCTACCAAGGGAGTGAGCAGAGGTTATCTTAGGTGTGCAATCCCCTTATCCTTACTAGAAGGATGGGTTCCTATTTGAACAAGGTGCATACCACTGCCAACTAGAGACCCCCATTTCTAACAAATGTGCTCCTAAGGTAGAATGCAGTCACCTACAGTAAAGTTAGACAATCGCTGAAGTGGGCTGACCTATTGCCTTGCCTCATGCAGTTGGGGGCAGAGCAAGAATGCGAATCGCACATAAAAAGACCAATAGATAAAGAGGGCTGACTGAAAGCCTCTATAAGTAACTGTTTTATTAATATAATTTGTGTAAAGTTACTTGGTCTCGGCTGACCCAGTCATGCTCTCAAATTACAGACCCATCTCCATCCATACCCACCTAGGTCTTAGTGAACCAAACCAACTAATGCCTCACCGACCACTTCAGCAACTACCAGCTCCTTGACACCATGCAGACTGGATTCAGGTCCATTCTCAGTACAGATACAACACTCATCGCTGTTAGAAATGGGGTTTCTGGTTAGCTAGGGTATGCACCTAAGTCAGGTAGAACCCACCTCTCTAGTCAGGGTAAGGGAGTTACCCGCTGAAGATAACCCCTGCTGACCCCCTTGGTAGCTTGGCCGAGCAGTCAGGCTTATCCCAGAGGCAATGTGTAAAGCGTTTGTGTAACACACTCACACAGCAGCGACAAACTAAGCACACCACAAAAGAAACTCCACACAAGGTTATATAAAAATAGCCTTTGTATTATCCATAAAAACACATTAGAACCAATATATATACCTGTGACACCAGGCACTTGTCATGACTGACTTCACAGATATTACAGAAACTATTATGACAAACAGGCAATTGTCACAATCATTACATTTAGGGTGACCTTTAACTACTGGTAGGATTATACTGAGCATGAAACACTATGCAAATACATCATCCATGGTGCACCATAGTAACCACCTGTAGTTGGCACATATTGGAAAATCATTAGGTATAACTCACATCAACAGTGCCCTATCATGAGCACTTATAGAGTGTGCACATTACCTAATTACATCATGCCCACCCTAGGCATATGAAGATCACCATTCTAAGGCATAGGGTGCTAACTTTGGCAATTATCCCAACATATAAGTGAACATCAGGCAGTTAACATTGTTCTGAGGGTCCCATCCTGGGCTCACCGAGCAATGCCCCTTCCAAGATTAAGGGCTTCCCAAATGTGTGCGTCAGTCAGGCAGGTACCCGCAAGCCGATGGCACAGCTGCAGACACCGATCTCGCTCTTGCAAGCCCAGAGCAAACAAGGCAGCTCAGGGCAGTCAGGCCCAATATCAGGGCATTCCCTCTCGCAGGAGATCCTCCATGGTCCCACTGACCTGGCGACAACTGGCTGGGGCTTCCTGTTGTCTTGAACTGCAGCTGACCGTAACCACATGGTGCAGCCGCTCCAGCCTAGAGATGCGAAAAACTGACGGCAAGGCATGGAGCGAAGCCTCCCTCAGCTCTTTAGTCATCTGCCCTGCTCCTCTATGACGTGGGTGCAACGATTAAGGTTGGAGCCCACTTCTCGGGCTCAGAATACAACACGCTTCTGGTGTGCGGGCAAAACACTTCAGAGGCATAGGGAAGAATAGAATGAAGTGCTCCACATGCTTTCTCCCCACGGCAGGAGAGAGGGACTGCACTCATAAGTGCTCCCAGCTACCCCACAGAAAGCACTTAACCTGCGCTATGCCTCCTCAAGGCAAGGCACACACCAGCAAGGTGACAGCTTGTAGGCCAGCACAAGGGTTCCTTAGTGCATGGCTGCAGTCTTCCCTCGAGCTCAAAATGCAGCATTTCAGCAGCCCAGAGGAGCAAAGTCCCTAAGTGGTTCCTCCAGGTTCACAGCAGCCTGCCGGTTACTAGTCCCATGCAGTGTCTTCTGTTCCAGTTCAACTAACATGGGGTCACAGCCCCAGTACTTATAGTGACAATGTATTTAGTCTTTCCTGATCCAGGGCTTGGGAGCCCAGTCCAAACCAGTTCTGAGGGAACTTTACAATTACATTTACAACTGCACAAGAACTTCCAACACAACACAGGGGGGCCGAGCCATCATTGTAGAAGGCAGGCACAGCCTTATTCAGGTGCAGGTGCTACTCCTCCCACCACTCCAAATGCTGCCCAGGCCTATTCAGCCTAGCGCTGAGTCACCCAGGCAGGGCAGGATACACCTCAACCCCACAGCAACTGGCTGGAATGAATGCACATCCCCTCTCTCCTGTCAGTCAGAACCAAAGAGTCAATACACATCAGGTAGGCACAAAGACACATAGCACATAGAAAGGCCCACTTCTAAAAGTGGCATTTGTAAAATAGTAATAATAAAGCTACTTTCATCAGTAAGCAAGATTTATCACTACAAAACCAAATATACCAAACTTGATCATGTTGCCCATCTCATGTCCAGAATTACCACTGAAGTACATATCAGGAAATCCCCAATGCATCCCTATGGGAGGGAAGTCTCACAGCAGTGAGAAACCAAATAGTCTGTTTGTCACTACCAGGACATACTACACAGTTAAGGCACATGTCCTACCTTTCACCTACACCGCACCCTGCCCATAGGGCTAGCTAGGGCCTACCTTAACGGTGACTAACATGTTGTAAAAGGGGAGTCGCAGACATGGCAAGCACTTTATGTGCCACGTCACAGCTGCAATAATCCACGCGCGCAGGCCCTGCAGTGACAGAGGTCTGATACAGGTTTGAAAGGCTCCTTAGGTGGGTGGCACAAGCAGTGCTGCAAGCCCACCAGTAGCATTTAATTTACTGGCCCTGGGTGTATGGGATACCACTGTACAAGGGACTGATAAATTAAATATGCCAAACAGATGTAGACCAATCTTACTAAGTTTACAATAGAGATCCCAAGCACTATAGCACTGATCAGCAGTGATAAAGTGCCCAGAGTCATAAAACCACCAACAACAGATCAGAAAAAAATACAGGAGGAAGGCAAAAAGTTCTGGGATGACCCAGCAAAAAGAGCCAAGTCTAATAATCACCATCACAGAGAACATCTGCATGAAGCTTGACAGAGGAGACATGGCAGCCATCATTCTCCTGGACCTCTCTGCAGCTTTTGACATGGTCTAAGACCCCATTCTCATCAGGCGCCTGCACATGATTGGCATCCAAGGACCCAATCTCCACTGTATCCGCTCCTTCTTAATGAATAGAACACAAGGTGTCAGCCTTACACTTTGTTCCTCAGAAGCCTTCAAATCTAACAGTGGGGTACATCAAGGTTCATCGTTCAACCCCACTGACACAACATCAACATCCTCTACTATTCCAACAACATGCAACTTATTCTCTCTCACTTGGATAAGACTCCAACACAATAAACAGGGTCACCGCCTGCATGAATGAAGTTGCTAATTAAATAAAAGCCAAATGTCTCAAGCTCAATACCAACAAGACAGAAGTAGTGATCTTCGGCAAGAAGAACTCACCATTGGATTCCAACCTGTGTTAAGCCAAATTCATACCCACTCAGAATAATCATCAACAGCAAAATGGAAATGACTGCACAAACCAACTCTGTCACTGCATCCTGCTTACACACCCTAAAGATGAAGAGAAAGATATTCCAGTGCCTCCCAACACTAGAAAAACTGTCACTCATGCCCTAGCCACCAGCAATTTGGACTACAGGAACACCTTCTAGGCTGGTATCACTAAGCCACTTCCTAAAGGTCTACAAACCATCCATAACGTCCCCGCCAGACTCATTCTCAACCTCCCACAGAACTTACATCACTCCATACCTCAGGCAGATCTACTGGCTCCCTATACACAAATGCACTAATTTCAAACTCCTCACATACATAGTCAAGGCACTACCCAATTTAGGCCCCACCTACCTGAAAAGTCACATCTCCATACACCAAGCACCAAGACACCTCAGTAGGACTCCTACTCGCACACATCCCACGCATACACAAAAGGGGGTTTTAATGCATATTCTGACATTAGCTGAAATGTTATCGTCGCTAACGCCCCGATGCCACCGTATCCAGGGGCGGCCTTAGGCATGTGCAAGCTGTGCACCTGCACAGGGCCACCAAACCCCAGGGGCCACCACGCCAATATATATCCTTAATATAATAATCCTCTGAGGATGGATACATATTTGCGTGGCAGCCCCTGGCAGGGATTTGGCGGCCTCCTGCTCTGTTCCACTTCCAAACATGCTGACCCCCCCCCTTCACTGGCCTCCACGCCCGGACCACCCTCTTCCGGGGCCCCCTATCTACGCTCCCTGCCCAGGGCCACCATGAGCCTAGAGCCGCCCCTGCCGTATCTCATGAATCACTACCACATGTTAGCGGCAGTTACTGCGTACTTTCACTGCCAGTATCACTTGCTCCCAAACTCCTAATAATACCATGGTAACAATGCAAAATTTCTCATGGAAAGTATGTGATAAAAAAAGAACGATATCTGCCGCAGGCGATGATTATCACCCGTACTTGATAGTATGCCCCCTGAAATTTAAATTAACCAACCTACCATAGACAGGGCTAGGCACACACACTTGCTCAGTGCCAGGATACCCCGTGTGGGATAGTGCGGTGTACAAATCTACATAACAAAAAAACATTAAAATGTCAGACCTAAAAATGTGAGCATCTTTTCTTTGTGTTGTTTTTAAATTCTCCATAAGATTCATATTGTCAGCTTGAGGATTCATAAAATATACACATCACATTGAGCGCGCTTCAGTTTTGCAGATGGGAGGTGTGAAGGGAGACGCATTCTATCGATCCGCATAATGGATATCTCTTTTGTAAAGCAAGCAGCAATTCAATACAGAGAATGCAGCAAGCTCACCTGGGAACCACAAACGATGTGTCATGTCCAGCTAGCCACATTTGCATTCATGTCACTCTTCAATCCTATAATCACAATTCCAATCGCTTGTCCGAATCATCTTCATTCTTTTGCACAGTGAGGTATTTCAGTGTATCACTTGTTGCATGTAATCAATGTGATACTGTATTTTCATGAACCAATCGGAAAGAAATAAAAAAAAAGATAATTCATAATGTATACATTCGTCCAGGATGAATTTTCTACCAAACTTTGAACATGATTAAAGTGCTAGAGGTCGGCAATTTGAAACTGCCAAAACCTCAATATTGTGTAACTTTAGCTCAGCAAAATCGATAGCATTAATACATCGGTAGACAGATCAAATTCTGAAAGGATTGCAGGTCTTCACACAATAAATTGATTTGTTGTTTTCCTAGCGCGAACACAGACACATTGTAGCTATGTGCGCAGTCGGCGTGGTATTGATTTCATTTTCCTGGTATTTAGTCCCTGTGCGCTCAAGGTTGATAAGGGCAATTATATACCCCAACATTTATCAGTCACCATTCCTGTCTGCAGGCCTGGCTTTTCAGCTGAACACGTGCTGCATTCAAAGGCAGGCAAGGCGCCCATTACCCGCCACGCTCCGCTCTCAGGCGCAACAAGCCGCGGAGAAATTTACATCCCGCCCCCCGTCTCTGAGCATTAGCTGCGGGTTTCCAAAAGATAGCCCAAGGCATATGTTTGTAGAGCACAACAGGCTTTTTAGGCATCTCTTTTGGTTTCATTCCGTTAATCCAGTCATGGATATTAAAGACCAAACCATCAAACCTTTTAAGGCTTAGCGCCTGATTTTTCAGCTTGACTGTTTCTTAAACCTTTCTCAAAAGGACTATTTTTTTTTCAGAGTACGGAAAATGAGTCGGAAAAACGCTACAGAGTATCCGAGGCGCTTGGCAGCTGAGCCTCTGGTGAGGCACTTCATTTTTTAAGGGCAACAGATGCCCCGCTTAATTAAAAAATATTTGCAATATTACTTCGATAGAGCCATCCCGCTGTGTCCCTAACCACATGCAATGCACACCGACAGGCGGCGCGGGGAAAGCATCTTGTCCTCAGACTGCAAATCTACCGCGTGATTCATTCAGAACACTTCTGTGCAGGGCTGCGGCAGGGAAGCTGTAATTTCCCTAAGTGAACAGTTCTGACTCAATATGGAAATATGTTTTCTGTGAATACCAAAATGTCGTTTCATGTTAATCAGCATGACATGCTAAGATTGGAAACTACAACAGAGCACACCAAACAATTAATGCAATTATACCTGATGCACGAATCCGTTGTTCTGCTTCACATCAGAGAGTTTTCATAGCAAGAGACAAGATATGTATTGCCTCCCTGTGTAGACGTATTAATGTTGACAACACATCACCAAGTATGGTGCATTTTGCTCTTTATTTTAGTTATTTTACCTGTTTAATTTTACTTTTTTTAATCTATCAGGTCCAGAAAAGAGACTGCTTAAGCTATTTAATCAATATTAAAACAAAAGCTAAATATTAAACCGCCCTGATTTATAAACAAAGATTCTTATTGGGGTTGATTGAGAAAGAAATATATATGTGCATTATAATTCTTTTTGATAAATAAAAATAAAGGAAGTAAAGGTGGGGTATGAGCATATGTTTCTCTTTCCTTTGTAATCAGGTTCAATCAAAAGGATAATTCCAATTTTGTGACACAAAACAATGATCATCAGCGATTTGAGCAGAAGAAAACATTTTTTATTGGCATCAACTACTTTGTCATTTCATTTGTGCAAGAAATTCACTTTTTTTGAGAAATGGAACAGCCGATACGTGTTTTGCCGTTCGTGGCAATTTTTAGCCAGGGCTTTCTCAAGGCTAATTATTTTATTCAGCAGTCATGCGGTCAAAAGAATCATATATGCATTCATATTTGCTTCAAAGGACTAATGTCAACATCAACAGGTATTTGTGTCCATGTACTATCTGTACAGACGGAAGGTTCCCAGGGTAATCCCGTCTAGTGTTGATCCAGAAAAACTTTTTCTAGATCCTAAATGCTTGTATGTGTGATATATGGCACTTTTAAAAAAATCTAAAAAGTCATTTTTTAAAGAAAATTGCAAATTACCACCAGCTTGAAGTTGGTGGTGATTTGCAATTCCTTAAGGCTAAATAGCAAATTTCTGGTGCTTCCAGTATTGCATTTAAGGAATCGCAATTTGCCATTCCTTAATTGCATTTACAAAATAGAGAATTGCAAATTTTTCAATTCTCTATTTTGCAATGGCATTTTGGGTTGATACATCCCAAAAGACTTTTTCCAATTCGCACACAGGCCGATTCTGAGAATCTGCCTATTAGCAAACGGAAAAAAGGCTTGATATATATGGTCCTTAATTCTTTCTGTTGAAAGGTTCAATAGGGCCCCTGCACAAGTCTTCATTTTAGTTACATTTTTAAACTGGGATCTTTTTCTCAACTGTGCTATTTTCAATCCCTTGCACTTACACAATAACATATGTGAAAATAATTCTGTTTGCAGCACATTTTTTAGTAAAGCATGTTATCATGTCATTCATACACTCTGTCAAAGGCTAAGGAACACTGAAAGCAATGCCCTTTGCTATTGTCCAGTTGGAGACAGCTCTGAGTCACAAGAAAAGCAATCACATCAGAGCCACACCTCTGAAAGAGTACAATAGGAACACTGCTTTTATTAAATAAACCACCTCTGAGCAAAATTCAGAAGAGGAGCACTTCTGCGGATAATCCTTGAAAGTTGTGACTTTGACTGAGATGCAGCCCTGCTGATGCTTACCTCCATCCTGCAAAGGGTGGCAGCATGCTCTACATCAGATCAGCTTCCTGATACATTATAAAGAGGTATGGGGATTGGGTAGTCCAAAGACATTTGGCAAAGGGTACTCCCGCTATGCTCTCAATAGTGTAGGTAGTATTAGGTAGGACTATATATATGAATATAATCATAATCACACTGCAACATTATAAGGGTTGAACTGCTTATCATTTTCACCATTCTTGTAATGCTGGGTACAATGCTTTTTTTTATCCTAATAATTGCAGCTTTCACTTTTTTCAGAAGATTACAATTGCTTCAATAAATGTTTGAAAAGCCAATGTTCATCTTTCTTGTGTCTCTCTTTGGGCATGCCCGAGTAACAATGAAAGGGTTGATCTGTTTCCACGATTTCGTTGGGAAACTAGAGTGGTTATGTTCTGAGGTTGCAGATATCATCTGGTACCCTGGAAGGTTAGGAGTTAAGATGACGTACTGCAATATAGCTCGGAATTCGGTCATCCCTCTCATTCTTTGAGATCCATGCACTGTGCCATTTTAAATTGTGCCTAGGTTCTGCTTGTCTTGCATGAAAGGGCGCTCATTTGCTCATCTAGGCCGAAAACTCTGGAACTCCCTTCCTGTTTATCTGAGGAACTGTGTGTCACTACTTGCTTGTCACAGGGGCCTGAAGACCTGGTTGTTTTAATTTATTTCTCCTTTTCACCGCATCTTATGTTCCATGAGCTGCGAAACCCCAAGGAGTAGCTGTGCACATTCCAAATTTTAATAATAATAATAGCATACTTTGATGGTATGTGTGAACCTTGTCCCCATTTTTTGACGGTTATGTTGTCCGGATACACAGTCCTACTTGATTCGTAGGAACCATATGACATGTGGCAACCAACATTCTAGGTCATGTACCTATTTAATGGGTCTCCTGAGTAGTTCTTAAGTGTGCTCAAGGCCCGTATTCACCTCATATGGCGATGTCTGTGGTGTTAGGGATTAATCCTACTCAGCTATATAGGAAACCTCTATTTTTGATTGGAGATTGTTCAAGCTTGAACTTTTCAAAAGGATCACCCCACTACAGTTTTTCTCTTCTTTGAATCCCATTAGTTGAATATGGTGCAAATAATATTCCTATTAAATGCAGACAAACTGTAAAAATGATGTTACAACAACAAGGGCTCCCTCTTACGGTCTAAGATTGTAGGAGGCTGGCTTATATATGGTTCAAGGGGGCATTCTAGAAGTGAAGAACATCAAGCAGAGGGGATAGCGTCTATGCCACTCGGTAGTGACCAGGAGGCAGAGAAGAGCAATGCTCACCGACGTCAAACGGTTCAGGCGAGTCGATAGTGGCCTTGTCGCTGCAGCTGTGAGGACCAGGAGATGCTGAGGAAGACCAGGAGCCATGCACAAGCTGCCCCACATCAGATATCGGTGACTGGGTAACACCAACAAGCCTTGGAAGCTACAAATGACGTGGGGGAATGAATAAGGAGCAATGTTGGGACCAGCAAGGGACAGCAGAAGGGTCAGAGTAGGTCCGAGCAAGCAGGGGAGCCCACAGAAGCAGGAAAAGACCCTCAGGATGACACACAGGCCAAAGGCACAGGAGTCACAAGAGGACCTCGAGCAGCTCACCAAGAAGGAGGACCCACAGTGCAGAGGATGCAGTGAGGATGATATACTTGGCAGGAAGAGATGCTGGAGCTTTCTGTAGCCCGAACATCTCTGGAGTGCAAAGCCAACAAACTTTGGCAACGGCAAGTCGACGAAATGCACAGAGGTTCAGTCACCTCAGTTCTGACAATGGATACTGGTCTCAAAATTACAGCGAGGACAATTCAGAGGTCGAGGGAGTTGCAGAACCACCACCTGTGTTGCTGAGCCTCGGAAATTCCATAGGATGACAGGAGCAGCAGACTGGTCAGCTTCATTGCGGAGCCTGCAGATGCATGGGAGTGACTCCATCCACTCCAAGGGAGATTACTTTAGGTGTCTTTGATGCCCACAGGTCTGGTGAAGATCCTGGAAGATGCACAACCACAGACAACAAAGAAGGCTTTTCAAAACAGCAAGACCAGGAGCAGCATGAGTCTTCCTTGGTGCAGTCTTGGTTCCAGGCAAAGTCCAGCTAAGACCAAATGTCCAGGCAGCCGAAAAGTGATGCGGTTTCAGTCTTGAGACTTGTCCCATGATGAATCTAAGGAACTGCCCACAGATAAGTTCTTAAGTACCCTAGGCAAAGGGTTAGAATGACCCAGGGGTCCCTCTCAGAGGGCTGGACAGAGGGGAGGATAATCCCATGTCCTTTGTCCAGTTTCATGCCAGAGTGGGAGCCAAGGGGTCCCTGAACTGTCTCAAACTGGAGTATGCAAGGAGGGCCCCAAATGTGTCCTTCAAAGCTGTCTAGTGGCCCTGGCAAGCACCACCAGCCCAGCCAAATACACTAAGTCCTGTCTGAGTGGTGGTCACACATCCCTGTGATAGGAAACCTATTTTTCTACCTTCCCCTGCTGGAGATTGGCTCTGCAGCAGGACGGCAGAATCATGTTGGTGGTCAGCAACAACACTAGCTTGCAGTCAGACACTGAAAGACTGTTACCTGGAGTATAGGGAGGTACCTCAAGGGAGTCCCCAAGTACATGGTATCATACTTTCAATATTGGAATTGATGTTGGTGTATGATTCCAAAATGTTTGATACCAAACATTACTGGGTTCGGTGGAGCCATTATATAGTTAGACATCTCCTAATGACTGATGTCCACTATATGTATTAAAATGGCTGACCACACTTACCAAGTCTGGAGAATCAAGCTAGTAGTTTTTAGTGGCGTTCTGTTCATACAGGGGCACCATCATGCTTATAACCAAGCACCCTGCACTGAGGACCCAAGAGCCTGCAATAGGAGTGACTTAGAGGTTTTAAGCGCAGTGACCAGTTTAAAGTGAACTCCCATGGGTCAACCCATGGGACACCCCTGGTGTACCTATGCTCTGGGTACCTTAGTTCCATGTACTAGGGACTAGCCAATTGTGGATGTATAAGTATACTAACCATGGTCAATTTAGGGAGAACACACAGTGACTGGGGTCCGAATTAGAAGGATCCCAGTCATGCTAGATCAAAAACATACTGACACCAAGCAAAAAGTAGGAGTAACTATGAAAGCAGATCCTACTTTCCTAATGAGATGTTACCTTCATGGTAGAAATCCTTGAAGCATAATAAACAGAGGAATTCTATTTATGGGTCACTTTTCCTGCAGTAGGTGTCAATACACAAACATTTGACACATACACAGCAGCTGTGATAACAGAACAATGCCGAGCCTATGAAGATTTGGAAATACAGATCAGGAACATATGAATTGATTCCAAGGCGCTTGCCACATGCACTTAGCAGTGTAAGACTGGCTCCTCTCTGCAATGAGAAAGCTCCCTTGTCAGTCCTAGCTGGCTATTCACCATATCCTACATTAGCAGCACTAATTGGTGTAGAGTTCCATGTTTCAAGCTCAGACTGTACAGATGTTTGACACAGTTTGTTAGGCAAACATTAACAGCAACTCCAGCAAGGGATGTTCAAGCTGTGCAGCGACACTTAGCCATGTCAGCAAATAGTCCAGTAACTATCAACGCAATTATGGGTAAAGTTTCCACTAGACAGGAGGAAATTCTGTTCTGGACTGCACAAACAACCAACCAGCTTGAAGCAGTGTTTCCCTACACGGGACCTCAAGACAAACACAGAATTCTCACAATGTACCTGCCACTTGGTATAGTTCCCCCAGTGGATGAGTACCCCAACTAGGGCACAATCTTTGCTGTAATATATACCATTACACATGGTACACCATCCATCGCTGATTTGTCTGACATGCTAAAACAAATTCAAAATGAATAGAGGGCTGCCCCTACTCTGGATTTGGGGATGAAAATAATTGACAATTATGTTACAGTCACCTCAATTCTTTTAAGTACCATAAGAAGGGAAGCAGCTTTACTGGCAGTACACCAGCACTTAACGCAGGCTTCCTTAACAGAGCTGGAATGCAAACTACCAAAAGTTATTGCTGAAACCTTTACATCTATAGGTTGAGATAATTTGGGAGCCAGAACAAATACGGCACTGAAAAAGATAATACTAAATAGGCACATGTCTTCTTAAAAATGCTGGGATAAATAAAAAATGTAAGAATAATCAAAAATACGAGGTGGATATCTGCCACCGGAGACCTTTGAAAAGTGTTATAACTTGAATAACTGTCAATCAATTAAACAGCCTGATAGGCATCAGTATACTGATACACGTCCTTCTCGTACTTTTCAGGACTCGCCTGGCAAATACTTGGAGAGAGGATGACTTCAAAGCGCAAACAATAGGAGTATGTAAAACTGAGAAAAGGAATCACAATGCTCATCTGACATCATCATAAAAAAGGAAGACAAACTACCACAACAAAAATCCTATTTCAAAAACTAGAAAGTGGCAGGTATTTTCGTTAAATATGTCACATATATCGAGAACTCTACTTCAGAACACGGAGTGGGGATTGACACTAATAGACAGTGTGACAGAGGTCACGATAGTTTGCCAGAATCTTTAAGAGTTTCTATTTGTGAGAGCAACTAATAATTTTATTCAAGTTGAAACACCAGATAAGCAGGTTACCTCTCCCGACAGACTGTATAATTTGGACATGTGAGGGATTAACACCAGTTTGTGCCCTCGTGCCATGCCTACATGTTCAAGTGAACATAAAACATAAGCATAAACTGATTTTCTCCACCTGTTATTCTGTTCTTGTGGTTGGAGAATATAACCACAAGACAGCCCAGTTCACTTCCTTAGGCAAAAGTTTGAGATAGTTTTCTCTAGCCATAATGAAAACAATTAAATATGAAGAAAAAGTAAACCCACCACCAAATGACACCGTTCCCAGCCTCATACCGTGGATTTGTGTCAGTCATGGTGACACAATGAACCAATTACAACTTGTGGACCTGTTAGTTTTACTGAAATCCAAGAAATTGTTTTAGTGCAAATATTCCATTATACAGTTGGATAGTGGAAGGTGCGTGACTCTCTGCCCCCTCCCGAACTGTGATAGCCCGTCCCATCTATCATGTCTTCCCAGAAGTTGATCCCGTATCTGGGAAAGCCAAGCTCCTCTGGGAGTGTGGCTGGGCACTGCATGTTGTCAGTGGCTTCCTGGAGTCTCCATGACTCCTTCACCTCATCCAGTTGTCTCTCTCCCAAGCAGCACTCTCTGGGCATCGGCGTCTCTGAAGTTGTCCGGCGCTTCTCATCCTGACAGCCTCACACTGCGGTCTCCTTTTCTCTATTCCTCCGGTCTCCAGCCCTATGGGAATCCCTGTGTCCTCAACAGCGTCAGCCCTGTGACTTTATTCACTGTCAAATTTAAAGAGACCACGTCCTTTATGATCAAGGCTGCACTGCTTCCAATTCCGGTCACATGAGTAAAGAAGGTATTCTGCCATGAGAGTTCATCGGTAATATCCTCTAATGTATTGTCTGTCCCCTGCCAGCCTGACACATACAGACCACTAGGAGCCAGTCCTTGCCAAAGCAGTTACCAGAACTGTGATTTTGCAATCGCTTGCTGGTTGTAGGAAGAAATAATTGTGTCTATCTACCATATTAAAACACACCATGAGTCTAGTCCTGCATAGTAGAACATGAAGGCTCTTGAGTAGTTACCTGTCTCCTCTTACTACCTTGAGGCAAATACCTCCACAAGCATTAAATAATACAGACATTGCTACTCCCCTGAAGGTGATGTCAGATACTGAAGTTCTACTACTTCTTGTTATTGCTGCTAACATTGTAAACACACAATATGTGAATTCACAGACTTAGACTGCCATTCCAAACAAGAAGTTGTTTATTATCAACCACCTTTGAAGGTACCAACCAGTTCTACTTTCCCCTGTGAGCTCCATGTTTTTACCGACTGCCTCTGGCTATTTTGCCGACATTGATGACTTTTCTTCAGATTTGTCTCACGCTTCATTGCATGGGATACAGGCTTCCCTTTTCTGGCTGAAACATACATTTAACTCCACTGTAGTCCTATGTATGGATTGACATTTCACTGCTTTTCGTATTAATTTTGGCTTGGCTTTGTCACAATATTGGTTTTGCTCCAAAATGGAGATTATCTTCCAAAATGCTCTGCTGTTGAAGTGGTAGCTCAGATACTGAAGCCTCATTCTTCTTCACATAAAGTCCGAGGAGACTTGTACTTTGTGAACATTTCTGCATTTCCTGTCCTGGATGGAATTGTTTGGGATAAGGTCCCATTTTACATTCTTGGTCCTACAGAAATATTGCAAATTCCTTATGTATTTAACATTTCCATGGATGAGGCTAACACTCCTGGTAGTGTTTCTAATGACTGGGATGTTACCACTGTGAAAAGCACGCTTTCAGAGCTAGAATATTATACAGTATTTGAAACTGAGGCTGTATATCTTAATTCTTCTAATTATGGTGAAATGTTGTGTTATTATCATTATTATTATTTAGTTACACAGAGCTAGTACTCCACATGTAGCTTCAATTACACAAAATGAGAAAGACATTTGACACCACCTTTGGGTAGTTCAAACACATACCTGCACAGGTTTGAGCATTTTCTAGTATCAACCCTTTAGATCCAGTTTCTTATTATTTTAAATGTAAACCTTTATCAGTGATGAAAAATATATGGACCCAGGCAAAATTAATGTATTCAGATTCATTCATTTCCCAGCAATACATGCAAGGCTATGAATTTTGGAAAGACAACATTGAGTTAAAAATCAGTTTGAGAAACACAAATTTGTAATCTCTAGTACAGTGAGGCTTTATCTAGAGCTTGTGTAACACCTAGACAAAATATTTTTCTGAACAAGACAGTACAGCAAACCACCTGCCTGGGTTTGGCTAAAATGAAAGACATGAAGACTCCCTCTTTTGCATATTTTGACAATTGACAACACATTCCAAATTTCACAGAAGAGCAGCTCAATATTATGATACAGAATGGTACATATCATTCTTCACTTTCGGGGTAAGATGAGTGGTTTGTGTGGCCAATAGAAACTGATAGCTGTCAAGTATGTTTTTTAAACTTCACAAAGAGTTTTAAAGCAAGCAGACCAGACCCCTGACATTTGGAGACACAATATTCAGGAGTGGTTACTACCTACAGTGTAGGGAAGTTATATCAGCTATGGTTACAGCATTCAACTTTACCTACAGTTAAGGAACACTTATCTCTCAATTCTAATGACATAGATTTACATGGTTTCTTGTTGGGTCCTAAATCACCACGTCCTATACTATTTTTATACACCATATACAATTACATTTGGGAAGTTTCCCAGCAGGAAGCTGCAGAAATTGTGAGAGAAATTGATAGGGCTAATTTGTAAAAGGCTTTAGATGTCCTGGATAATAGCATGCCCACATTGTCAACTTGTATTTATTCTCTAAATAATATTATATCACCTGCATTCAACAAAATACAGAATGATATGTCTCTCCTCCTGAATGGAAAAAGTCAGCTGAGATCGATTGTTCAATTGAGTTGGACATTTCAGGTTTTAACATCAATTCACGTGCCATGGAAATACCTTAATATGAATGATTTATCTTCGCCCTTATGATGTAACACACATCTAAAAATATAATGGCAAAAAAGACATGACTTTCACAATTTAAACTAGAGAGCATTTAGAAAAATTGTTCTTCGCAGTAGCTGAGACACCATCAGCCGTATGGCTGATTCAGGGATTCATCTCACTACCAATTTCAATGTTTCAGTTTACATCTTGTTTGAAATATTTAAAAATGGCAAATATGAGGCATTAGGAGTGACGTGGAATGAGGTGGTGTTTAGAAGACTGGAATGGCCCAGACTGGAGTGTTGTAAAGTACAAAGGGGAAGATTGCAGTGGTGCATAGTAGAGTATAGTGGAGTAGAGTGCATTGGCGAAGAGTGGAGTGGGGCAGAGTCGAGAGGCATAGAGTGTAGTAGCATAGAGTGCATTAATATGGTGTGCAGTAGAGTGTGGCAGAGTAGAGTGGAATGGCATAGAGTGCAGTAGTGCAAAGTAGGGTGGCAGATAGTTCAATAGCAGAGAGTGCAGTGTTGCAGAGTAGAGTGTTGTGGAGTGCAGTGGTGTAGAATGGTACAGAGAAGTGTGCCATTGAGAGCAGAAGTGCAGAGTAAAATTGAGAGACATAGAGTACAATGGTGTAGAGTAGCATAGAGTGCAGTGGCGTGGAGAACAGTGGCATAGAGTAGAGTGTTGCAGAGTAGAGTATAGTGGTGTAGAGGGCAGAGGTTAAGAGTATATTGGTGTAGGGTGCATTGGTTTTGAGAAAAGTGGTGTGGAGTGCATTGGCATAGACTGCAGTGTTGCAGGATAGAGTGGCAAAGTAGAGTGTTGTGGATTGGAGTTGTATAAAGTAGAGTGGAGTGGCTTAGACTGGAGTGGTGTATACTGCATTGGTAAATATTGCAGTTGTGCAAAGTAGATTAGAGTGGGGGTAGAGTGCATTGACATAGAGTAGAGTGGTGCAGAGTAGAGTAGAGAGCGTATAGTGAAGTACTGTAGCATGAAGTGGTGCAGAGTAGAGTGAAATGATGCAGTGAGAAGTGGCATAGAGTGGGTAGCATAGGGTGGAGTGGTGCAGAGTAGAGTGCAGTGGCATGGAGAAGTGCAGAAAAGAGTGGAGTGAGGTAAAGACTATGCATGGTGTGATGGCGAACCGCCATTAAAGACAACGCATCTTCAGTTGAAATGACCATTACATTTGCACAGACATGCAGTTTTACTGCTAATAGTATACAGCGCACAATCAATAATGTGTGGACCTATTGTATTGATATTTTTACTGTATTAAATTATTTGTTTCCCCCACACTTCAGAATTAACAAAAAATTTACTTCAAGTGTGCTTCCTAATTCTGATATGTTCTGAAATATCTGCACAGTTTGTTTACAGACATTTATATTTTGTTGTGTGGCACAAAAAAATAACATCCTACAGCCTTCCATCCGGCAACCCACAGAAGCCAGCATGATTGTCACATAAATCCTTTCACTTTAAGATCAGAGAAAGAAAATTAGAACATTTGACTGTTGAGCGCCCCATTGATAACAATGGAGTGCTCCAGCGTCTAATGGCCGGTAGGAGCCCGGAAAACAACATTCCAATGTTTTTTTTTCCATTTCACATCTGTTGCTGTGAACAATAGCCTCTCAAGGCCTTAGAGGATTTAAAACTCCTTGGGCTCCGAAAGGCCTTTGTTTTTACTAATTAGAACACTCTGCTCTCCAGGGATGGAGTGTTCTAATAGCCTTAGAGCCCTCTGTAGCTGCTCTACCGGCCATTAAAGGCCTGGTCCCTTGTTAAAGGCCTTCAACTTGGGCCTTTAACACTGGAGCAGGCCTTTAATCAGCGGTGGCTCCTCCGCAATGGTGGAGGAGCGTCACCCACCCACTCGCCAGCACTTCAAACAATGTGAAAATAAAACAATAATAGAACAGGTTTCAAGCCCATTTTATGATCATTTTATTTAGCTTGTGCCGAGGCTTGGGGGGTGCTCAGGTGGTGACAGGCTGGAGGGGGGGAGTTTTGCACTGCCTTCACTGCACATGTAAGTTTGACTGGCTGTCTCACGCCGGCCAAACCAACATGAACAGTGCAGCTCTTTCCAACTCAACTGCATTGCTAGGTTGGAGAGAAGGCAGGCACAGACTCCCAGTCTGTCCTGGAGCCCAAATCATCGTCCCTCAGGCCAATCCTGAAGCTGCTCTTACATGGGAGCAGCTGTAGGATTGGCCACAGGACAGGCTAGGAGCCTGTGCCTGCCTGCAGTGAAGAGGATCAGAAGAGTGCGATGCTGGAGGGCAGCAGGTAAGTTTAAAAACAAATTCTGTCTGTCTCTGTCACACCCTGTCCCCTCCACCCCTCCCCCGCTCCACCTCTTTTCCCCGATACGAGGCGCTCCTGCCTTCAATGGCCAGTAGAGCCTGCTACATCGGGCTCTAAAGCTGAGTTCTTGGAAGACAGAGCCTAACATTTGACCTCTGTCTTTGAATGCACAGCAGAAGTCACAAGATAAGAACAAGATTTAAATGCCTGTTTACAGAAATCGAGCACTGGTGGGAGGATACCGTAAACAGGATATGGGCTATGCAGACATTAACTCAAGCTGGATAGCCTAAAACAAATAAAACCAGCAAAAAGAAAGCAAGCACATGTGAGTTAAAAAACACAAAGCTCATGGTAAGCAATGGACAGAATACATTCCAAGAAAAGCTTTTCGAATATACCCAAGATGTTGTCAGCAAACCAGACAGCTGCACTGTCTGGTAGGCTTCCACTTAAAAATGAACGCCCACATTTTGCCGCCTGCCCTGAGGTGTTGCAAGATTGCCTTCAACTCTAACGCTGGCAAAGAAAATGAGCTTGCATGCACCTTTTGTAAAGTAAGTCAGTCATAACTGATGCAGTGGAGCGGGCGGCTCACACCATTGAAGCCCATTGCCACTGCACCAACTTCTCTAATAATATCTACCACCAAGCAAAGTGGGCAGTTTCTGCATTTCCTTCTTTGAAAACATTGTCCCTCATCTTGCCCCACCTAATCTTCATGATATATCTGTGTCCATGATATGGTGTCTCCTCTCTTCGCTTGGATCACTGCTCTTAGGCCCAAATCAATACTGCCACAACCAGGAAGCAATGAGCCTTAAGGAACGCAAGAAAGGATAGTGACAGAGCCATTATTGGAGTTTAGTTGGCCGCTCACTCCACTGGGCCTCACTGCCACTGTACATTCAAAACCAATAATACATATGGCCCTGTACCCTCTGCCCACTCCACAGGGCCATCCGTCCTAGGCCGAAGAACCAAGCAGGCTGTCTATCCCTTGGTGCTAAAAAAGGGATAAAAGTCCCACATCTTGTCCGTGTTGCTTGGACCCAGCTCCCTGAACAACAAGGGTGATGTGGGCTATAATGATAAGTATGGGCCCACATTTCTCCTTTTCCATAGTAAAATAGACATAAATATGGTGCAGTGGTACCTCATGGAGCCTCTGCCCCTGCCGCACTAATGGTCATAATGGCTATTTAAATAAGAAAAAAATAGGCCCCTGAATCGCACTCCTTTCCACAGGCATCTCTCTGAAGAATCTGTCTCTGTCCATTTGTAAATTAAATAAATTAGCTCACATATAGTATCCCTTCATCTGGGCCGTTTCTTTGATGGTATCCATGTATCTTGTTCCTTTCCTCTTCCTCTAGGGCATTGGTCTTCAATCTGTGGGGCGCGACCCCCAGGGGGGTCGTGGAGTCCTGAGAAGGGGGTCGCAGATTCTGCAGAGTGCAGTTCCTGGCATTGGCCTGATGGAGGGTGCTCACGGCGGAGGCAGAGTTCACACCGAGGGGTGAAAAACATCAAAGCCTCATTAACAAGTAAAAGGTCTTTTCAAGACCTGTCAAGTACTTGGGTGTGACTGTGTGTCCCTGAAGCTGTTTCAGCCGGGCTCACATACACGAGCTGGGGGGAGCTGGGGGTGGGGGGGCTGGGGGAGCAGGCTGTAGTGTAGCCCTTTGAGTTCAATGGATGTTGCGCACCTGGAGCTGCGGGTCCCGTGACACGTCCCCCGCCTCCAGCAGGGAGGCACAGAGATGTCCTCCCATGAGCGGGAAAGAAGAAGGAAGACGACAACGCAGAGAGATACTGATCCCCCCTGCCCCCCATGAGAGAGGCACAGAAAAGGTGGGTGGATGGATGGATGTAAGGCTGAAGGATGGATGGATGTGTGAAAAGGTGGGTGGATGAATGATGAGTGGATGGATGAATGAAAGGGTGGATGGATGAAGGATAGATTGGTGAAGGATAGATGTATGGATGGAAGAATGAAAGGGTGGACGGATGAAGGATGCATGGATGAAAGGGTGGATGGATGAATGATGAATGTATGGATGGAAGGATGAAAGGGTGTATGGATGAAGGATAGATTGGTGAAGGATAGATGTATGGATGGAAGGATGAAAGGGTGGACGGATGAAGGATGCATGGATGAAAGGGTGGATGGATGAATCATGGATGGATGTGTAAAAAGATGGGTGGATGAATGATGGGTGAATGGATGGATGAAAGGGTGGATGGATGAATGATGGATGTATGGATGAAAGGATGAAAGGGTGGATGAATGAAGGATAGATTGGGGAAGGATAGATGTATGGATGGAAGGATGAAAGGGTGGACGGATGAAGGATGTATGGATGAAAGGGTGGATGGATGTATGGATGGATAAAAGGTTGCATGGATGAATTATGCATGGATGGATGTGTGAAAAGGTGGGGGGATGAATGATGGGGGATGGATGAAAGGGAGGGTGGATGGATGTATGGATGAAAGGGTAGATGGATGAAGGATGGATGTGTAAAATGGTGGGTGGATGAATGATGAGTGGATGGATGAATGAAAGGGTGGATGGATGAATGATGGATGTATGGATGGAAGGATGAAAGGGTGGAAGGATGAAGGATAGATTGAGGAAGGATAGATGTATGGATGGAAGGATGAAAGGGTGGATGGATGAAGGGTGGACGGATGAAGGGTGTATGGATGAAAGGGTGGGTGGATGGGTGTATGGATGGATAAAAGGTTGCATGGATGAATGATGCATGGATGGATGTGTGAAAAGGTGGGGGGATGAATGATGGGTGGATGGATGGATGAAAGGGTGGGTGGATGGATGCATGGATGAAAGGGTGGGTGGATGAATGATGAGTGGATGGATGGATGAAAGGCTGAAGGATGGATGGATGTGTGAAAAGGAGGGTGGATGAATGATGAGTGGATGGATGAATGAAAGTGTGGATGGATGAATGATGGATGTATGGATGGAAGGATGAAAGGGTGGATGGATGAAGGATAGATTGGTGAAGGATAGATGTATGGATGGAAGAATGAAAGGGTGGACGGATGAAGGATGCATGGATGAAAGGGTGGATGGATGAATGATGGATGGAGGGATGTGTAAAAAGATGGGTGGATGAATGATGGGTGAATGGATGGATGAAAGGGTGGATGGATGAATGATGGATGTATGGATGGAAGGATGAAAGGGTGGATTGATGAAGGATAGATTGGTGACGGATAGATATATGGATGGAAGGATGAAAGGGTGGACGTATGAAGGATGTATGGATGAAAGGGTGGATGGATGTATGGATGGATAAAAGGTTGCATGGATGAATGATGCATGGATGGATGTGTGAAAAGGTGGATGGATGAATGATGGGTGGATGGATGAAAGGGTGGGTGGATGAAGGATGGATGTATGGATGGGAGGATGAAAGGGTGGATGGAAGAAGGATGGATGTATGGATGGGAGGATGAAAGGGTGGATGGATGAATGATGGATGTATGGATGGGAGGATGAAAGGGTGGATGGATGTATGAATGGATAAAATGTTGCATGGATGAATGATGGATGGATGGATGTGTGAAAAGGTGGGTGGATGAATGATGGGTGGATGGATGGAAGGGTGGATGGGTAAAGGATGGATGTATGGATGAAAGGGTGGATGGATGAAGGATGGATGTATGGATGGAAGGATGAAAAAGTGGATGGATGGATGTGTGAAAGTGTGGGTGAAAGTGTGGGTGGATGAATGATGGAGAGATGTGATGAGGTCTAACAGGCGCATTTATGGTTGTCAAAAGTTGATGATGAGGAGTGCTAGTTTCTAGAAACTTTTGTCGGAAGGGGGTCCTTACGTCTAAAAAGGTTTTACAAGGGGGTCTCGGCATCAAAAAGTTTGACGACCTCTGCTCTAGGGCCATTACTTTGACCATCCAGTGGTCCAGACCTTCATGGCTCTGCATCTGAATATGGGCCTCCTCCTTGCCACTTCCTCAACCGACCTGAACGGAAGTCTGCATGTAAACAGAAGTCAAAGTGGGTGGAATCTATGGGGATCCATGTGCCTATGCTTTTTCAATTTTACAAACACAGTTCTATTTTATTTCGTTAAAAAAACAACCATACGAAAGGGATTGGCCTTTGGGGAAATGTGGCAGTCTTTCTTGTTACTACTCACACCTGAATTCCGCAAACTTACTTGCCCTAAATATTTGCACCTACTACATTTACCAGAGACTGGTGCTTCAACCGCCCTGGATAACGACTAACAGGCACCATCACAACTTCAAGACCCTGAAAGATACAATGCAATATGGTGAATGGAGGGAGGGGGAGTGAAGGGAGGGGGGGAGGGAAATGTGACTTTTTTGACTTTTGTATAGGTATTACATATGCAGGGTCGTGTAAAGCCCAAAGTGATGCAAAGTCTTTATTTGGCACTGTTAGATCGGTTTCACAAAATTGCAATAAAAAGATTGAAACCTGAAAAAACAACCATATCTGGATGGTTAATGCAGACCTGTAGGTGCCTCTGGCTGAAAATGAAGGTGTTGTCTTGTCACCTGGCTGTGAAGCTGTCAGAGGTACAAAGAGCTAAAGAAACAGGCCTTCTCACCAGAATGTCTGATACCTGAAATTAATGTAAATGTAGGTCATTGGTTAATCACCAAATTCACAGGCAGCTTGGGAGCCTTATAGACATTAATTTATGGGGTTTAAGCTTCATGCTGACAAAGATTTATTATTTTTGAGAGATAACATAAGAGAGTGAGTTCTGCAATGCATCTTTTTAATAAACAGTTATAAAAACGTTTGCACTAGTTGCAGCCTGATTACGTATTACTAAAACATATGATTTAAAAAAAATGTTTTGCCTTAAACACTAAATCAATTTGCAGCAGCCTATCACATAGTGTGTGTAATAGAATTTAAAATAATAACTTATAGTCACATATTCACAGGGCTTTCTGTCATAGGTTTGGGCCTTGTAACACTATAAATAAACAAGTCGCTCTTCCTCACTGCAACAACCAGGATTCAATTCTGGGAATGTCTAGCCACACACACACACACACACACATCTGCAGTGATTGCATTAACCAATTTAGGGTTCATAACGTAAACAAATTATTTCCCACCAATTAGTTTAACTTGCATTTTCATTTAAGATGTGAGTGTTATGTATGTATGTCGTAAACTGAAATATAAAGAACAAAACAGTTCCAAAATATTTTGTACTTTTTAAGCATGTCTTTATCTGCCACCACACTCACTGATCCCTGCGCCCACAGGATATAGGAGGACAGTTCCTATGCTTTTTATGCAGCTTGCCTCCTGTAAATGTAAACAGCCTGCAAACACGACAATAAAAAAAGGTCTTGCTTCTAGACCATGTTTTTTTACAAGTACTTGCAGAGGCATTTGCTTCCCCTAGAAAAAAAGCCACTGACCCCGAGTCAAGCATGCCCCACAGTTTGCAGTGCTTTGACTTACAGTCTAAATCTGAGGAGTGGTTTTAACCCAGCTTCTGTATGCATGAGCCTAGATGTTGCCAGATCAAGCTATACATGTCGTTAGGTGTGGCACAAGAATTGAAGAAAACCAATGGATTCTTGGAATTCTACTTGTGTAAGTGTATGATTAAAAATACTTGCACCGTGACGACAGTTAGGCCTTCAGGCCACTTTTTTGATTTTTGTCTATCCCTTGTAATTCTCCAGTGATTTTAAGATCTTCATGTCCAGTGTCCTCATTGTCCAGTTTCCTTCTCTAAGTGAGCCAATCGCACTACCGGTGTTACATATGAAGTGACATGAGCATGAAATGCCATTTCAATTCCGCCATAAGAAGGGATGAAGCCTAAGGACAGAAAGAGGAGGCCACAAATGTTATATTTCAATTCTGAAATTATTTTACCGCAGAAGTTCCTTTTTGGAAACTGGTGGGTGAAAGAACCAGAACTCAAAAGTATCAGTATTATAATGGAAAAGATATTTCCCAGAATCATTAGTAAATGCAAGGAGCATTCCATCATGGACAAATGGAAGGGACAACATATACAGATAGATGCAAGGGACATGTACAGTGGAGTGCCTACAGCTGGTAATCATTGGTTAGGTTTATGATTAGTGTGGGTAGGTAATTGGCTAAATGGGTGGGGAATTATATGCTATCAAATGTTATATTTCTATATTAAGTGTGCAGTTTTTTGTTCATCAATAATATTTTCTGTTCTCTCATGGACAATAGCAAATTCTTAACAGTGCAGAAGAAATCAAGTTACTTACTGTTTTTGGAAATCGTAGTCCTTATTTTTTGAGTTAGGAAGCTTTATTGAAAATGATAAACATAGTAAAACATCATTACAGAAACATGTGACAAAAAATGAAAAATTGAATGATAATAGAACAACATACATGTGAGTCAGTCCCAAAAAGGGAAGTAAAAATATACTAGGGTAAAAGAGCCTTTTAAGGTTTTTATAAGGGATGGGAAAAAACAGAAAAGGAAAGAAAGGGGGGAGGGAGAGAGAAGGGGTAGCAATGAATGCAAATTCAATAACAAATAATACTGTAAACGTTAAAATTACCAAAGTGAAAGGATAACAATGGGTACTTAGAATACAAAATCGGTGGCTCAAGAAGCATGTCTGGAAAGATAAATGGTTAAAGGTGACCACAACAGGTTCTTTTTAATTAATAGAGGTATTGAGGTGGAGAAGGCGCGATCCAGTCTATAAAGATGACATAACATGTTCCACCAGGCGTGATATGAAATCTTTGAAGTGTCTTTCCAGTTGGTTGTAATGATCTGAAGAGAAATAGCTAACTTAAGGTCTATAAATGTATGCACATTACATGGAACTTCCCATAAAGGTGAAGAACCTCCCAAAAATATATGTACAATCTCGAAGGGCAATTCGGTGGATAGAATATCATTTAGTTTTGCCGAAATACGAGACCATAGGGATTTTACCAACGGGCAATGAAAACACATATGGAGAAAATCACTGTCGTCAGAAGAACAAGACTCTAGTAATATAAATTTGTGCAACCTAGAGGGGGTAAAAAGAGTTCATTGTAAAAAATATATAGAGTTTGTGTAGTACTAGCAGAGCAGGAAGAGGTGTGTATTTTGGACCATATAGAATCCCAGGTCTGAAATGAAAACTCCTGGGCCAGATCTTTTTCCCACAAGAGTTCCAGTTTAGATTTAGGTCTGTCTAAAGCAGGACAGGAGAGTAGTCTGTAAATCGTAGCAGCCTTGAGGGGAGTAGAAAAGTCTTGTGTAGGGGAAGCGGGATGAACAGGAATGGTAGGCGAGCAGCCTATAGAAAGGACATGAGTCAAAGAGGCCTTTAGTAAGGGATATTGAGAAAGTGTGAGTGAGAAATGGCAAATGAGTCACGGATAACTGAAAATTCCCTTGGAATGTTATCCTTCAGTACATGATGAAATGTGATGATACCTTTGTCAATCCATTCCTTCCAAAAAAGCCGCCGGTTGTTGATCTTTAAGGATTTGTTATACCAGATTGGAGTTTCGGCAAGAAAGTCATCATAGTAGAGAAATGAGTGAAACAGGGAAAGAGCAAGGGCTTTGGAATGATTAAATAAGGGAGTGAAAAGACGCTTTGGAGGCTGAGACAAGCGAGTGGCTGTAAGGAATGAGAAAGGGAAAAGATGCGCAAGCTCTAGTGAACTCCAAACAGTTAGGGGAGGGGATGAAGAATCAGTTAAAAAAGGCCATATTTGTTTTAACGTAAAGGCAGAGTGAAATCGACTAAGGTTAGGGAAATTGACTCCTCCTAACTCTTTGGATTGTTGAAGATGGTAGAGAGAAATTCTGGCTTTACGATTATTCCATAATAATTTTGTGAGGAAACGAATTATGGTGCTAAAGAAAGAGAGCGGAAGGGAAACCAGGAGCATTGAGAGATAAAAGTTGATAATGGGGAGAAGCATCATTGTAATAGTGGCTAATCTCCCCCACCAGGATAGGAAAAGAGGGGACCAACTTCCAATGAGGGCAGAGAGTTTTTTTAGTATATCTGCAAGGTTTATCTTGATAGTTTGTTTGATAGTGTTGGCATAAAGAACACCTAAACATTTAATATTCCTGGGATTCCATTCAAATCCAGAACCATGGACCATGTGAGAAAAACAGAATTTGTTAAGGGGTAAAACTTCAGACTTATCAATTTTTAATTTGTTACCGGAAACTAAGTAATATTCATGTTATAAAGCGAAGAGAGAGGGCAGGTAGGTAGACGGATTGGAGATGTAACGAAAGATATTGTCTGCATAAGCAGTAAACTTAATATCAATATTCTGAAATTTAAAGCCTGTATAGGATGGGAAGCGCCTTATTTTTTCCAAGAAGGTTTCTAAAGTAAGTATAGAAAGAAGTGGGGAAAGGGGGCATGTTATGTTATATTTGATTTATAGAGTGTGTAGATACTCGAGAGTATCCCGGCGCTTACTTCATAAAAGAAAGAGAGGCACACTAATCCGAATTAAAAAAGCAACATTTTTAATTTCTTTTTGAACAGCAGTGGGTCTTGAATGCTACGCAGTGCCGAGGGCAGCATGTTCCAGGCTAAACTTGCTCTGCGGAGAAAGGAGTTTCCACCAAGACGCTGACGCTTAAACCTCGGGGTCTGCATCAACAGCTGAGCAGAAGAGTGCAGCTGTCTCCATGGGGTATAAAAGGTGAATCTCTTTTGCAAATAGATGGGACCTAAACCATAAAGAGCCCGATGAGCAATTGTCAGCATTTTAAATTTCAGACGAGATTCAACTGGAAGCAGGTGCAAAGAAAGCAAACGAGCCCAAACTTAATGCCTAGATGACAAACCCACTAGAAGTCTGGCCCCCGAGTTTTGCACCACCTGCAATTTCTTCACAAGGAAACCCGGACAGCCGACCAAACGGGATAAAATCAGTGCACGGACCACCGTTTCTCTGGCCGTGCTAGGCAAAAAGGGAAGAAACTTCCTCAGGCTTTTCAGCGTGCCAAAACAAGTGTCAGCCAGTTTCTTTACGTGCGTCACAAAGTTCAGATTTTCATTGAACCAGACACCAAGATTTTGGGCTGCGCCTTTCCTCTCTGAAGGGCGAGGGAAGTTGGGAGGCCAAAGCCTCTCTCTAAAATCCGCCGGGAAAGGGCCGTACAGCAGCACCTTAGACTTCCCTTCATAGCATTTCAGCTGTGCCTCTGCCAACCAATGGAAGACTGAGGACAGGCAATGCTGAGCTGACTCAACCGAGTCGTCCTCCTTGTTCCAAGTGAACAACAACTGGGTATCATCCCCATTTGCCATCACCTTAGCCCCCAGTGACTCCGCAAGATACACCAGTGGAGTAACGTAGATGTTAAAAAGGAGAGGGCTAAGTGATGACCCCTGCGGTACCCCAGTGGACACAGGCATAGGTGCAGAGGCACTCGGAGGAAGCCAGACCTGTTGTCTGCGACCTTCCAAAAAGGAGCTAATCCATGTGCAAGGCCGTGCCAGAGATGCCTATTTCTGACAGGCCACTAAGGAGCATGGCATGAGGCACAGTATCAAATGCCGCCGAGAGATCTAGCATAACCAACGCTGCTCTCCCCAGGCATCCAGACACTCCCTGATCGTCTCTGTGACTTCTAGCAAGGCGGACTCCGTGCTATAGGAAGCACGGAAGCCAGATTGGGCCGGATGGAGTTGACTTGCCCCCTCAACAAAGTTGGTTAGTTGAGAGGTAACCACCTTCTTGCATACTTTAGCTAAACTTAGAAGAAGCGAGATAGGGCGGTAGTTCTCAGGCACCGACGGGTTAAGCAAAGGCTTCTTAAGAAGTGGGAGGATCAAAGCATGTTTCCATGCCTTAGGAACATACGCATCACGGAGTGATTTGTTGACCATAAAATCCACTTCTGTGTTGACGGTGTCTGCCAAATCCGACAACATGCTGGCTGCACCAGGATCGTTAGGTGAGCCAGACCTAAGGGCCTTTAGGATTCTGAGAGAGCTGGTGGAGTCAACAGGCCTAAACTCAGAAAAGGTGGAGGCTAATTCTGCCCTAATCATAGGCAGCGCCCACACCGCCTCAGCATTCCTAGGAACAATCGCGAATGACAGAGTATTTTATCCCAAAAGAATGATGCCAAGACGTTACACCAAGTTTCAGAGACAGAAGTAACTGCCACCTGGGCATTGGGGGCCAAGAAGCTCTGCACAATTGCAAAGATTTATTTGGGGTTATTGTTGGCTCGCTCAATGCGAGTGGCGTAATGCTGGCCTTTGGACTCTCTTATCGCCGTATAATACGTTTTTTGTTTAGCTCTAAGAATATTTTTTTCTGTTTGACGGTAACCACAGGCACGCTAAGCTCTCTCTGCTACTTTGCACGCATGTTTCAGAGTCCTCAGTTCAGAGGAGAACCACAGCTTAGAGGGGGACTCTCTCTCAGCCTCGGCTGATAAGGAGCCGACAAGGAAGCCACCAAACTTGTGATCCAATCAGCAAACTGAGATACATTATCCTCCAGATCCCCTGAAAGGGAAGGCAGAGAGACTTCCAAGGAGGCACTTAGCAGTCCTGGGTCCAATTTCCTAGAGACAGAGGGGCGATGATAGTGTGCCGGGAAAGGAGAATTTCTTGTCTGGTACCTCTACGGAGAGGGAAATAATTGGATTGACAACCGGTTGTCCAGATAGAGGTAGAAATAGCTGAATATAACAATTGAATATATCGAATAAAAGGGGGACTAAAGCTGTGCCATCTCAAAGCTCCGAACATAAAATCCCAGCTTGCCCTGTCAAATGCTTTCTCTGCATCTAATGTGATGGCAGCAACCGGTGACTCCATTTTAGAGGCAAGGTGAATAATGTTGAGAAGAGTTCTTGAATTATCAGTGATTGATCTACCTTTAACAAACCCTGATTGATAGATATTGACGAGGTCAGGGATGACTTTGTTTATAGGGATGGCAAGTATTTTAGCAAAGATTTTACAATCAGTATTAATTAGGGAAATAGGCCTATGATTGTTGCATAGAGAGGGGTACTTATCCTTTTCATGGATTAAGCTTAACATAGCCTGGGTGAAGAATCCCTTTGATTCTCCAATGTTAAGAAAATGATCAGTCAGTGAGAGTAAATGAGGTATTAACATTTTTTTAAAGTAGAGGAAAAATCAGACAGTGAAGCCATCGGGACCGGGTGTTTTGTCTTTAGGTAAGAGTTTAATAGCACCAATTAATTCATTTTCTGAGATAGGAATGTCTAGGGAGGTAAGCTCTATAGAATCATCAGGAGATTTAGGGATAGTTTGGAAAAAAGGAGTCTATTTGTGCCGAAGAAGGAGTAGATTCTGGGGTATAGAGGGAGGTGTAATATTAAGCATTTAAGAATTTTATCATCATTGGTGTGACAAGTTCCAGAGTTGTAGGTGATAGCTACAATTTTGGATTTCTGCTTTATTGATTTTAAGATAATTGGAGAGAGACTTGCCTGCTTTATTACGTCTACCAAACATTTTTGCATTAAATTTGAGGAGATTATTGTATGCAGAGTCCCAGGAGTGTTTATTGTATTTCATTTTTGCTTTGACAAGAGACAATAGTTTATCTGTGGAGTTAGTGGTGAAATATTGATGTTTGAGGAATTTGATTTGTTTGAGGATAAGGGAAGAATCTAGAAGAGCTTGTTTCCTTTTCCGAGAGACATATTCAATGATGAAGCCTCTGGCGGTGGCCTTAAAAGCGTTCCAAATGAAGTGGAATTGAGAAGTAGAGAGAAGATTATTATGAAAGAATATCTCCATAAAAAACATGAATTGCTCAATCAATCAATCAGAACATTTGTAAAGTGCACTATTTACCCACAAGGGTCTCAAGGCACTGGTGGAAGGGGGGATGCTGCTCCTGCTCGAATAGCCAGGTCTTGAGGAGTCTTCAGAAGGTTAGCAGGTATTGAGTCTGCAATAGGAGGATTGGGAGGGTGTTCCAGGTCTTGGCGGTGAGGTGGGAGAACAATCTGCCACAGGAGGTCGCTCTTTGGATGCGGGGGACTGAGGTGAGGGCGAGGGCGGTGGAGCGGAGCTGCCGGCTGGGGGTGTAGAAGTTGAGTCGTCTGTTGAGGATGCTGGCCTGGTGTCGTGTAGTGCCTTGTGTGCATGGGTGAGGAGCTTGAATGTGAGCCTTTTGTTGATGGAGAGCCAGTGCAGGTCTCTCAGGTGGGGTGTGATGTGGCTGTGGCGAGGGATGTCGAGAGTCAGGAGAGCAGAGGTGTTTTGAATGCGCGGAACTCGTTTGAGGAGTTTGGCCGAGGCTCCTGCGTAGAGGGTGTTTCCGTAGTCCAACCTGCTGCTGATGAGACCCCCCGGTAGATCTTGTGGAGCATGCGGAGGGTGTAGAAGCAGGAGGACGAGACGGCGTTGACCTGCTTTGTCATGGAAAGAGTCGAGTTGAGGATGAACTCTAGTTGCGTGCGTGGTCGGTGGGTGTTGGGGCTGTTCCCAGTGCGGTCGGCCACCAGGTGTCGTCCCAGGCCGAGGGGGTGGAGCAGAGGATAAGGACTTCTGTCTTGTCCTAGTTTAGCTTCAGTCAGCTGTTCTTCATCCACTCAGGAACAGCTTTCATTTCTTCATGGATGTTAGTTTTGGCGGCGAGGGGGTCCTTGGTGAGGGAGAGATCAGCTGGGTTCATCAGCGTAGGAGATGATGTTGAGGTCATGGAGTCTGGCGACTCGGGTGAGCGGTGCCATGCTCAACAAACTGAGAGTCTAAAAGAAGAGCATTGTTAAAGCGCCAATGAAGGGATTTAGGGGAGGGTGAAGGAAAATCCATATATAAGATAACATGGGCATGATCTGGAATAAGAATAGAGACAATTTCTGAGTTAGTCATGAATTGAATGGCATGTTGAGTGAGAAAATTGTAGACACCACAGGAGTGGGAGCTATGAACAGGAGAAAAAAATGAAAATTCTAGTGTGTCAGGGTGAAAGGTCCTCCATGTGTCTATGAGACCTCTGGAAGAAATAGCTTTAAAAAAAGTTTTCTGCGTCTTGTTGGGAACATATTTGGTTTGTGAGTTCCGGTCCAAAAAAGGGTCCATTAATTGGTTGCGGTCTCCACCAACAATCAAGTCGTCAACAGTATGCAAAGAAAGAAGGGTAGAAAAGTAATTCCAAAAGTTTAGATCAATGTCATTTCGACCATATATATTGCAAAATGAAAGTGGGGTATTATTAACAATAACATTTAAAAACAACCATCTACCATTATTATCGTGAAACTCATTTTTCAACTGAACATTTAGAGACTTATTGAATAAAATACCAATACCATTTTTATTATTCACTGCCGGGTAGCAGAAAACATCTCCCACCCATTCTTTACGCAGTGAAGACAGATCCTATAATTTGAGGTGTGTTTCTTGTAACAATACAACATGACATTTCAATCTCACAAAATGCGATAAAACTCGCTGTTATTTAACAGGATTATGAATACCTTTAACATTCCAAGAGATTACACGAAAAACAGTCATCAAAAGGGTTTAAGTGGTGGTAAGCTTGAAAGTAGAGATAAGTCAAAAAGAGGAAAGGAAGGAGAAAATAAAAACCAAAGGAGGATGGAAAATAGAAGATAGCAAAGGGTATAAAGAATGGAAAAAATTGTGCAAAGTGGCAGTAAAAAATACAGAGAGGATGAACAGTAAAGTACCATAAGCTGAAAGTGAAAATGTGAAGATATAAAGGGAAAAAGTGGTAAACAGACATAATATCGAGTCCAAAATATCGATTGGACAAAATATCGAGTAAAAATATAGACTGGACAAAATATAGACTAGACAAAATATAGACAACAAAAATATCGAGTAATATCGACTAGAATAGCCAAAATATCGAATCAAAAATATAGACTAGACATAATATAGACTAGATAAAATATAGACAACAAAAATATCGAAAATAAGGTAAGTTATTAATATTTAATAATATTTGTGTAGTATAAATCTGTAGCGGGTTGTGGGTTTATAGGGGAATAGGGTGGGAAGTAATTTAATTATAAATAATTAATTATGTAAATTTAATGTAATTGTTACTTAAATAATAATTGGTAATTAATTAAAATATAATAGTTAATTAATTAAAAATGATTAATTGATAAATAATTAATTTTTAGTAATTTATTTTCTGTAGCGGGTTGTGTGTTTATAGGGGAATAGGGTGGGAAGTAATTTAATTATAATTAATTAATTATGTAAATTTAATCTAATTGTTAATTAAATAATAATTGGTAAATAATTAAAATATAATTGGTAATTAATTAAAAATAAATAATTGATACATAATTACTTTTTAGTAATATATTTTCTGTAGCGGGTTGTGTGTTTATAGGGGAATAGGGTGGGAAGTAATTTATTTTTAATTAAATAATTATGTAAATAATTATATTTTTAAATTAGTTATTAATTGGTAAATAAATAAAATAGAATTGGTAATTAATTTAAAATAATTAATTGGGAATAGTAATTTTCACCCCTACGCTATCCAACGCTTTCCCTACTGTTGCACCCACTGGAGTTGGAATAGTAATTTTTACCCCTACGCTATCCAACGCTTTCCCTACTGTTGCACCCACTGGAGTGGGAATAGTAATTTTTACCCCTACGCTATCCAACGCTTTCCCTACTGTAGCACCCACTGGAGTGGGAATAGTAATTTTTACCCCTACGCTATCCAGCGCTTTCCGTATTGTAGCACCCACTGGAGTGGGAATAGTAATTTTTACCCCTACGCTATCCAACGCTTTCCCTACTGTTGCACCCACTGGAGTGGGAATAGTAATTTGTACTCCTACGCTATCCAACGCTTTCCATACTGTAGCACCCACTGGAGTGGAAATAGTAATTTTTACCCCTACGCTATCCAACGCTTTCGCTACTGTAGCACCCACTGGAGTGGGAATAGTAATTTTTACCCCTACGCTATCCAGCGCTTTCCCTACTGTTGCACTCTTTGGAGTGGGAATAGTAATTTTTACCTCTACGCTATCCAACGCTTTCCCTACTGTTGCACCCACTGGAGTGGGAATAGTAATTTTTACTCCTATGCTATCCAACGCTTTCCATACTGTAGCACCCACTGGAGTGGAAATAGTAATTTTTACCCCTACGCTATCCAATGCTTTCCCTACTGTAGCACCCACTGGAGTGGGAATAGTAATTTTTACCCCTACGCTATCCAGCGCTTTCCCTACTGTTGCACTCTTTGGAGTGGGAATAGTAATTTTTACCTCTACGCTATCCAACGCTTTCCCTACTGTTGCACCCACTGGAGTGGGAATAGTAATTTTTACCCCTACGCTATCCAGCGCTTTCCCTACTGTTGCACTCTTTGGAGTGGGAATAGTAATTTTTACCCGTACGCTATCCAACGCTTTCCCTACTGTTGCACCCACTGGAGTGGGAATAGTAATTTTTACCCCTACGCTATCCAACGTTTTCCCTACTGTTGCACCCACTGGAGTGGGAATAGTAAATTTTACCCCTACGCTATCCAACGCTTTCCCTACTCTTGTACCCACTGAAGTGGGAATAGTAATTTTTACCCCTTCGCTATCCAACGATCTCTTTAATGTAGCACCCACTGGAGTGGTTACATTAAATTTAAACCTTTTGCTATGCTACGGTAAATATATTCTATATGTTTTATTAATAACATGTATTTATATATATATATATGTATTATTATTATTAATTTTTAAATTTACATTAATTATGTAATAATGTTACATTTATTTAATAATTTTAACAATGTTCATATTAAATATATGTAATATTATAATAGTTTTAACTTATTTTAAAGACATAAAAAAATCGATATTTTGACAGTCCATATTTTTAACACTTGATATTTTAAAGTCGATATTTTTGTACTTACCTTAGTAAAGATAGAAAGTCGATATTATGTCCCTCGATATTTTGTCATCGATATTATGGGAACTCGATATTTTGGTAGTAGATATTATTTCAGTGATCCGGAAAAAGTATGGGAGAATAGTGCAAGAGAAGGAGGAGAGAGGGAGAAAGAAAAGGAAGGAAAAGCGATAGAGGAGTGGGAAACAGTTGCTTGGGAAAAGTTAGAAGAGATGATAGAAAGCCAGGTGGCTTTAGCCATGACATTAAAAAAAACTAATGATGTGGGAGGGGGGACGGCAGAAACCAGGGCGGCCACTCCACAGGGAAGAACACCGAGAGGAAATAAAACTACTTTACCAAGCCAATAAAGAGGGAAGGGAGAGAAACTCAGAGAATAAAAATGATAGACAAATAAAGCAAGGAGGAAGGGAACTTACCAAACATTAGGGGATAAGGCAAAGGGATGAATCAAACATTATAGACAAACGGGTGGTGCAGGGGGGAATCTTCATCAATAAATCAGCACAGGGAGAACATAAAAGCTATGAATAGGACACATACAAAGTGATTAACATAACATACAACAAACGTTAATCATGAGGGAGAAAAGCGAACATAGATAACAGATAAAAAGACAGTCAATGATTGTTAAGTTCCATAAGTTCTCCTTGATGAGTATGGATAAACATCCGAAGGTCAGCTGGATCATCAAAGGAGAATATTCTGTCTTTATAAGTCACTTTGAAGAAGCAGGGGTATATAAGGTCATAATGAGTGTTCATGGATTTCAATGCTGGTCTGAGATCGAGGAATTCCTTGCGTCTGCTGGCTGTTGGTTTAGAAACATCCTGACGAAAAAAGATTTTGTGACCGGACCATAGCATCTGTTTATGTTGTTTGGCAGTATTGAGGATCGCCAAAGAGTCAGAATACAGCAGAAAAGAGGCGATGATACCTCTTGGTTTGGTAGAAGAGGATACATTCTTATGCACGAGTCTGTGTGCTCTTTGGATATTAAAATCCATTGATTTTGGGAGACCAACGATCTGGAAGACCTGAGATTTCAGAAAGGAGATCATGCCAGAACCTTCAGAACCCTTTGGAATTCCATAAATATAGAGGTTATTCCGCTGGTTATTATTTTCTAAGTCCTCCATAGTCTTCTTAAGTTAGGTAACTTCTTTGGTGAAGCTGTCGACTCTGGCCATGACATCTTGTAAGTCACTTATCTTCTGTTCGAAATCAGAACGTTTTAAGTCAAAGCCGGACCATTTATCCTCAATTCTTTGGAGGGTAGCAGTGGTATCCGACATAAAAGGGCGAATGAGGCGTAACTCATCCATGATATCCTTTAGCAAGAGGGAAAGAGGTGATTTAGGTGGAGATGAGGGGTCCTTCTTAAGTCGCTTGCTGGTGTTAATTGTTGAATCTTTACGACCTCCGGAAGAAGCCCATGCAACCCCATGGGGTTTGTTAGACTGTGGATGATCCATGGTAAACAGATGAGTAAGGTGAACTCAGAACTCAGTTTATGAAACGCCAGGAGAAAACAGCAAAGTCACCTTAAATATAGTCAATGAAGAGCAAAGGCAAAAGGGCGCAGAGTCAGCAGCCCAAACTAATTTTTTTTAAAAGGAGAACCTCTTGTCAGGTAAGAACGCCGCAATGTGACAGGTAATAAAGGATAAAGCAGCCAGCAGATGTGTAAATAATGTGAAGCACTAGTGCAGTAAAAGGTGGTTAGTGACCACCAATATTTAGTAAGGCAAGACTATGTGCGCAATAAATTGCTGGAAAGAACCCAAGCAAAAAAGCCTTGCGTTAAGCTATTTTGCTGTGACAAAGCAAAAATACACCAGCTGACAGGAAAAGATGCAGAGAAAGGAGCACTGCTGCCATTGTGCTGAGAATAAAGAGTTCCAAATAATGAACAAAAGAACGAACTCTTTAAAATGCTGAGAGGTTGCCTTTTGTCATGAACAAAGTAGGAGCCGTGCCATGAAGCTCAACATGCGAACACTGAGGAGAGCAGCATAAAGATTATTTGCGCGCTGCAATGGGAGTGCACAAAATGGCGGCCGCCATAGCTGAAGGCACTGAAATGGATAAATGAAGAATCACAAAAAAGGGGTCTAAATGTACATAAAGTCGGTCGGAAACGTATCCAAGTGCTCCTGGAAATTTCCGACGCGCTGGTGCCCCTTCACGAACAGCAGCGTTGCGATGGAGGGGTCCCTTCAGAAGAAACCGTAGCTTGGCGCTACGGAGCTTCTCAGGTCGTGGCCATCTTTTTGCCGCCGCCTCTGCCACGTGCTCCAATCGTAGTCCTTATGAAGTGCAATTTGCCCTAAATAATTCAATCGCAGTCCTTCGGTGTCTTCAAATGGGTCCCCTATATCATTTAGAAGCCTCCGCATTGATGCCAAGGAGCACTCTTCAAGGAGCAAACATTTACCAGGCACACAGCTATACTACCTGCTGCTGGTTGTTTGTGTGCAACTGTGTGACTTCACTCAGGTATGTAGGCAGATTCAAAAGCCCCTGCACTATTTCATAATTGCTTAGAAAGCACACCCATAAAGTACCACCAGCTACATAATGTCTACTTTGGTATAATCTTCTGAACATATTGTTTGTCTCTGCTCAAAACTGCAGGACCAACAGAAACAGTATCCGTGAACAGCATTTATAAAAGCAAATATAAAAACAAGTAAGGAGGCGACCAGGTGCTGTTTTACACTGCAATCTGGTACTTTTTATTAGCAAAAGTATGAAATCCTTTGAATTTGCCTGCAAGTTGTATTAGCACTAATGTGAACTAATACTGAAGTGATTATATATAAATATACTTTATTTGAGTCTTAGCAGCCTTGTTTCAAAGAACAGTTTTACTGCGTTTTCTCGTATCACCTATTATAATTGATTCATTTGCATACAATAAATTTGGTATTTCCTCCGTTTGTACTCCTCCTCAAAGGCCATTGATCCTGTCATTATCTATTTGGATCCTAAAGGTGGAATGAATGCATAGAGAAATACTCTCTAATTATAAATTGTTAAACCAAACTCAGCCCACTTGATATACCGGGTACTGCATTCAGTAAAATGAACATTTTAAAGTACTCAGGGCCTCATTTATGAAAAGTGACGCATCGCTGCGAGAAAACAGCGATGCGTCACTTTTCATTGCGCCCTCCTTGCGACACCAATGATGCATCATATTTACAGTATGACGCATCATGTCGCACGGAGTTACAAATAAGTTAGTATTTCTGACGTATCTGTAGGCGCAAAAATGACGAATTGCTGGAGTGTGTCACAAAAGGGAAGCAAATCCAGCAATGGGTCATTACACATGGGTAAGTCCCATGTGTAATGTGCCTGCGTCAGTGGTACACCTGCTATGAGGCAGGTGTAAGAAATTGAGGCATTTGCGTCCTATAAGTGGCGCAGTGAAATCTTATAGTTTTCCCTGCGTCACTTCGATGAGGCTTACTTGCGTGGGAACGCCCCCCCCCTGCATACATTATACCTGGAGCAGGTATAATGTGGTGCAGGGGTTTACAAAGTGACGCATCTACCTAGTTGCGTCACTTTGTAAATATGGTGCAACAAGGCACATTTTTTTACGCCACTGGTGGATCACACAAAGTAACGCACTGGCGGCGCAAAAGTGACGCAGGGGCTCATAAATACACCCCACAATATCTACAGATGTCAGACTCCTAAGACAAAATGCAGCAGTTGTTGACTAAATATGTGTTGTTTTTTGTTGTTGGTGTAAAATGTCCTACCGTGGTGTTCAGCCGTTACACACGATGCTGTGCCTGTTAGATACACCTCCTCTCGCCTATATATACAAGCCATAGTTGCTGCTTTTTTATCTCGTGCAAAGCCAATAGTCCTGACTTGGTGTATGTATGATTTTACTTGTTGTATCACATATCTGGATGCAATGACAGAAACAGCAAAATACAAGTCGGGCGGCACACTATGCTATACACAGATTTTTAGCTTACCTGGTTTTACGCGACACCCTTAATTACATTGGTCACGCCCCTTTGCGAGACCCCCCAGTTTTTCCATCCTACTGAAAGCCCTACATGTCACCACCACAGTTTGGCCGTTGCAGCCAGCAGCTCAGCAAGGCGGTGAGCACTAAGGGGACGAATTTAGCAGCAAGTCTTGTGGCAAGATTCTACCAGGGTCGGATTGGTAACGCGGGCACTCAGGAAATGGGCGAAGGGCCGGGAGCCGAGTTTCAGCTCTGGGCTGCTTTTTTTGGCAGCCTGGGGGCTGTCTGTGCTGTTAGGATACCACCAGTGGCCCAGTGGGTGCCTGAGTGGCCTTTCTAGAAGCAGATGGGCGGAGGTGTCACTCCCTTTCTCTGCTAGGCCGCTCCAATCTTGTATGCTGAATGAGCAGGGGCAGAGGCCTGAGCAGAAGTGGTCTGACTTGCATTCATGTGTAGCGCTCAGCAGTTTGAACTAATCTGTGCCTAACTGCAGTTAATGAAACATGCTCCCTACCCCATTTCTTTTCATAAATCTTTGCTGAAGCAGTCTTTTGTAGAAATGCAATACTCAAATGTAGGCCACTTTTTTTTTGGTGTGTCCAGCCGATTTTTTATCCCAATCCAACCCTAAATTCTACGTACAGAAAACACTCATATTCTCAAAGTGTGAGGGTGTCCTCCGTAAACTAAGCATATTGGTAAAGCTGTCATTAGAAGTTCAGATCGTAGCGTTGAGATCAGGAGCCACAGTGATGACATAACGATCTTTAATCCAGATACGTCTTCCCTATTGTACTCTTGGTGCATTCAGGCCAGGTTGCTTTCTTTGCAAATAATCTTTGTTTAGAACAATGTATTCTTTTATTCTACAGAGGAAATTAGGTGTGTCAATCATGAATCAGTAAAGTGATATTACGTTTTGAAGGCGAATTCAATATATCAGGGAAAATGCAATTGGAGAGAAGTGGGAACCAAGGGGTATTAATATAAACATAGAATTGATGCATACTCACATATTTATGGGCAGGTTTTCAGTACTCTTATGTAATCCCCTGGATCTCTTCTTACAGGCATTTTACGGAGGTGCAGGTTCCAGGACACGAAAACCCGAGCAGCCCCTTTGCCTAGACCTTTATACCGGTCAGCATTTAATGCCGGGGACTGAGGAAGTCCTTAGCAAATAAGCAATGCAATGCTCAGACACAGACAGCTTGCAGCAGCAAGCCACGCCTTGCGTGGGCATGATGGATGCCCGTGGTGTCTTCTCACTACATAAATTAGGCTTCTTCTGCTAGTCTGTGCAGGACTCCTCCCACACACAAAGTACAACGTGTTGCCAGAAATTCATTGCAAAAGTCTGTCAATACAGAACTCCCAGAAACAACGAACAAAATATCTAGAAGCAGTATTTGAAGAGATAAAAGTGTGGATTTATCATAAATTACATTTCAACAATAATTGCTTTAATCATCATGGTTAATGCATTAAGGATCATCTTCTGAATATATTTTTGCGAAAAGGTCCAAAAACATCTTTTTACAATCCCAGCTTTTTCTGCTCCTAGACTTCTTGTTTGTCCTGTTAAAATGATTTCTGTTATTTTCTGTGTTCACCAATTGTAATTAAGTCAAATCATGCTATTTATGATATGCGAGAAACTTAAGAATAATTAGTGAAAGATAAACTGTTTAAAGGTAAATGTGAGCATGCTTGCTACGTCAGGTTTATCTTTCATAAGATGGAGACAGATGCCCAGATTTCCAAACACTTTGCATCAAGTTTGCATACCTGTTTTTTAACGTAAACCTCAGGCAAAGTGTTGTATTAGGATTTACTATCGGATTGTAACCTAAAGTAATGCAAAACTGCGCAATGTTCTGTCTTACATTACTTTGCTTCGAAGAGGTAATCCACAAGTAGTAAGTACAGGGGGCCTCATTTATGAAAAGTGACGCATCGCTGCGTGAAAACAGCGATGCGTCACTTTTCACTGCGCACTCCTTGCGACATTCCTGATGCGTCATATTTAATGTATGACGCATCATGTCGCAAGGAGTTACAGATACGTCAGTATTTCTGACGTATCTGTAAGCGCAAAAGTGACGCATTGCTGGAGTGTGTCACAAAAGTGACGCAACTCCAGCAATGCGTCCTTGCACATGGGGAAGCCCCATGTGAAAGGGCCTGCGTCAGTCTTACGTCTGCTGTGAGGCAGGCGCAAGATCATCCTAAAAGTGACGCAGTGAAATCTCATAGATTTCACTGCGTCACTATTACGAGGCTTTTTGCGGGGGAACGCCCCCTCAGCATACATTATACCTGACGCAGGTATAATGTGGCGTTGGGGTTTAAAAAGTGACGCATCTACCTAGATGCGTCACTTTTTAAATATGGCGCAACAAGGCGCATTTTTTACACCGCTGGTGCGTCACAAAAAGTGATGCACCTGCGGCGCAAAACTGACGCAAGGCCTTCATAAATAAGGCCCATGGGCTTAATCATGAGCCAGCCATGTTTTGAGACAAATCTATATATTCAGAGTATTGTAGGCAGTGATTTGCGCCAAAATCCTGCACCTTCTCAAGGATACATTTTAATTTCTGCTTGCGTTCTCTCTTTGTGTGTGTGCTGAATTCTACAGTAACACATGGAAAGTGTTTAACGCCTTAAAGCGTAGTTTTTATACTAAAAGACTCCTTGCAGTGCACAAACTATGAATCACACAAAACAAACACCTTTGCACTATGACACAAGGATGTCTGCATTGGCCCATGACAGACAAAAATGTGCCAGCACAGGGAGAGTGCAGAACAGTGCCACATCTAGACAGCTATTGCCCTCTTCAGCTCTCCTCTGTCTACACAATGCAGTGCGGCAACACTACTTGCGGCGCTGCATGAATTGTATTTAAATCTGGGCCAGAATATCTGATATCAGCCACCAAGCTGAGGTGCATACTGGTAAGCATTGCCTTTCACACCTATTGGAAGCCTATCCCACACCCCACTTAAAAGGTGAGAGCACCACTTTACTTCGCATTAATGATGGGACTCTGTTCCGAGACGTGAACTTCTAGCCATTACTAAACGTCAGAGGTTATTTAAGAGGTATTAGAGGAGAAATATGCACATTCAGGCCCAATCAGAACTAAATATACAATTATCCCTTCGCAGAACATAGATGTTTTGCTATGCTATGTTATGCTATGTATATTTGTAGAGTGTTCTAATCACCCATGAGGGTATCCAGGCGCTTGAGCAGGTGGTCCCTGCACAGTTATTCTAAGAGTCAGGCCTTTAGTCTCTTGCTTAAGAAGTGGGGAAGAGGCTCTGATGTGCTGTTGAATGTATGGTTGGGAGGAAATCTTAGATTGCAAGGAAGGAGTTATAAGATAGCTGGAAGTTGAACAGACTGATCATAAAAGTGAATATTTAGCAATTCCTGGGATCCTGGAAGGAGGGACATACGGCCAGATTCATCAAGCTTAATTGCACTCGCAAAGGGCCAGATTCTGAGAATCTGGCCCTTTGCGAGTGCAATTTTTGCATTTGGGATTCATCATCCCAAATGCAAAATTCGCTAATAAAGAATTTGCATATTTGCGAGGAATTGCATTTAAGGAATCTCTATTTGAGATTCCTTAAATGCAATTCATGAACCATTTTAAAATTGCGAAATCGCAATTTTGGGCCGCTATTTACCGCGAGGTCAAACCTCGTGGTAAATAGCGAAAACTTAGAAAAATGCATTTAAATGCATTTTTCTGAGTTGCATGTTACACACACACATGTCCTTTGGACATGTGTGTGCGCAACACTAATGTAGTTTACATTTCAGGGGTGCTACAGGGTGTCCTTTGGACACCCCTGGCACCCTTGAAATCGCATCCTTATTTGCGATTAGCAAATTGCTAATCGCGAATAAGGCATAACTCCCCATTCATTCCTATGGGCCTTACCCATAGGAATGAATGGGGAGTTATTCCTTATTTGCGATTAGCAATTTGCTAATCGCAAATAAGGAATGTGTAAGAATCGCAATTTATTTAGCGATTCCTACATGAATCCCGTTTTGCAAGTCCTTAATAGCGATTCCTTAATAATCGCTATTAAGGACTCGCAAAACGGGACTATGATGAATCTAGCTGATAGTCTCAAATTTGTTTTGGTGTTTTACAGAGTCTGGTTTGGGCCTTCTTGCTCTTTCTTTTTGTGTTTTCTGGCTCTCATGTCTGGCCTAAAGATTCTCCATATGTTTGAGAGTCAACCCAAGGTGGAGCCTTTTTTATGATGAGGGCCATAACACAGCATTGACAATGTCTGAATGTAGAATCTGAAACTACAATCCCAAAAGGACAGTTTTGAGCGGATGATACCGAGCACAGAGGATAAACAAGTGGTAGAAAGCATATCATGGCACTTCATGGAGTCTGTTTTGGGTCTAAAAGTGAAGTGAGTCGTCAGTGATGTGGACACGCTCTATTTTAGTGGGGTTGAGACTCAGATAACGTTAGCTAGCTGTGTCTCAGTAAATTTCAGATGTTCTGCCATACGTTGATTGTCATTATGCTGTCAAATGTGTGCATTTGTTCATGAGCATTTTTGATGAGTGTTCAGGGACCCACAGGCTTCATATAGAATTCAAAGAACATTTGGGATTTGTGCACCAAATTACTGGGACAGAAGGGTGGAGGGGGATTATAGATGCACTTTCTTCAGTCAGATAGTACTAAGCAGGAGAATGGGGTGGAGAACAACAGCAATTTCAAACACTGGCCTCAAATCTAGATGACAGAAGAGAGTGGTCTCACCTGGGTTGATTCTATTTACTACAACAGGAGTAGAATCAAGACTGGTATATCTGGAGAACTTGGTAAAAATCAATATTGAGTAACAGTTGGATGAGCACAGTTCTATCTGGGATCGTGCTAGAAAAGGGAAGGGGTTGATTGTGCTCTAAAACAGTTATTGAGTTCTGTTGAATTGTGTATGCAGTGTGTGATGGGAGACTGGGCTGAAGCAGTGATTTACTAGCATGAGGAGTTGTCATAGTTGGCCTGGGCTTTAAGGTAGTATTGAGGTTTGGTTTTGTAGATTTTGTGTTTTCATCATGTGGGGCTTCTTCCCAGTGTTGTATGCTCTTGGGGAAATGTGCTCTTGTGCGTAACAAGGTGGGATTTTTTTGATTTGGGATTTTTAAGAGGACAAACGAAAATCAACAATAATGTGAAGTTCTCTGCTCAGTGGATCTAGAAGGGTATCATTGTCACCCTTGTGAATGTCTGGGTGTGTAATGAGTGCCTAATGTCTAGTGTCAATGGGCAAGTACAGGAATACTCTGGTGATTGTTTGTGGTGGAATAGTTTGACCCTTTCACTTGTGCAGATGGTGTAGCTTGTTTTTTTAATATGGTTGTATGTTGTTTAATCCACTCTCTTGTGAGAGGAGAGCCCTAGATAATTGAGCGAGGGTGTACTGGAAATACTAAGAACTATTATGTTGTTTTTAAGAGTGTAAGGATGCAGGGGTGGTGTTTTGTATAGGTGGTGCCTTCTGTAAATGCTTCCTTCATGGTTTTAGTGGATGACACACACTGAAGTTTGAAAAGACCTTTATAGGTGCTGAGAGTGTTAGGGTGGCGGTAAAAGGGTCAGAATATTTGATTGTGCAGTTTAATAATATGACACAGAGGTATGGTATGTAGAGTAGGTTTTGGTTGATGTGTGAAAAAAGTCACAAATAATATGTAAATAAACCATATTGATCTTGGTGAATTGGAGAAGAGAGTGATGTGGTCAGAGAAAATATTTAATGAAGCACTGGGTCATGAGATAAATGATTTGAGTACCATTTTAGTAGAAAATATTTGGTGAAGGATTGTATAGCCATCTGGTATGGAATTATGAAAAATCAGAGACGAGATGAGTCTGAGTCAGAATTCTCTGAATAGTGCACGTGTTGTGCTTGAGAATATGAGGTCTGAAGTTTCTTATCAGCAAGTGGTGTGATCATTGATGTGCATGAGCAGTACAGAAGGTGTTGGAGTTGTGGAAAAACAGCCAATTACTCTGCCATGCCCCGGCTGGAGCCGGATGATCTACCTCTAATAAACGGTCCGGGTAGAACCAATTACCAATCAGTGGGGAGAAGATAGGCATGACAGGTTACAACGGGGACAAAAGTCTGCATTACCTATCTTTTCACCGCTTGCAAAGACAAGATAGAATATCTCTATTCTTCGTTATTTGTAAGCGGGGAATACCTCCAAAGAACCAATATCGAACAGTCAATGTTCGAACAATCAATCAATCAGTGCGGAGATAAAAATAGGCGCGACGGATTACAACGGGGACAAAAGTCTGCGCTACCTACCCCTCACTATCTGCAAAGGAAGAGAACCTTTCCATTCCTACTCGTTTGTAGACAGAGAGAATCTCAAGAGAACAATCCTCGAACAAACAATTGTTCAGGCAAACAATCAATCAATCAGTGGGGGAGAAAAGTAGGCATGACGGGTTACAACGGGGACAAAAGTCTGCATTACCTACCCTTCACTACCTGCAAAGGAAGAGAGAACCTGTTCTGTTCTTCTCCGTTTGCAGACAGAGAATCTCCAAGAGAACCAACAATTCGAAGAGTAATACTAGTATTTTCCAAACAATCAAACAATCATTTCGCAATTTGTCGTGTTTACACGACCTTACCCGGACCACGTGGACAGTTCTTCGCCTTCCCCTTCCAGCGCCCGATCGTCCTCTTACTCCAATTTTCACCGCAGCACTCCTGTGGGATCCCAGTCAGGACAGTTGGTTACTCGAGAGAGGTCTGTTCAGAATCAGTGAAGTTCATTCAATCGGCAGCCAGACGAGGGTCCTCTCAAGGCAGGTATACTCCAATCGTTTGGATGTTAACCCCGTCGTCAGGACCTCTCTCACTGAACCCATATGTCGCTGATGGGCCCCGCGTTGGGACGCCAATTGTGGAAAAACAGCCAATAACTCTGCCATGCCCCGGCTGTCGGCGCAAGACGCCTCTAATTTCCCATAACCGATAGTTACCAAAATAAAGAGACAGGCGCTGGAAGCTGGAACGCAAAAACAGGTTTTATTTCTCATGAGGAGAGCCTGTCATTTCGGACACACACACAGAATGTCTTCGGGAGGTGCTCTATCAATTTCTCTGCAGCCTCTCTTCTTATACACAGTTTTATGGTTTTATTGCATGAAACACGTCCTTGAGAATACTTTGATGTACGGTAAGACATCCTCGGGATCCCCGCTTCAAGCCTGTTCCCACCCATATCTAACAGATGTTGTTCCCCCTCCCAAATGTAACAGACAGTTGTCACCTCACAGCCCCACATTCCACTAGGGCAGGAAAGTGTGTGGGGAGGATCGGATCTAAAGGTTTGGGTGATAGGATCAAGTAATTCTGTTTGTATAACAAGTCTTGTGGTGTGGGGGCAGGAAGGTGCGCCCACAGGGCCTGGTTTACAGCCTGGGACCGGATCGAGTGGCCAGGTGCAGTTGGGGGTTATCGGAGGGCTCGGCTCAAGTGCAGGGGATGAAAGAACATATGCGTGTTTAGAGTAGGAAGTGACTCTGGGGCTTTGTCGGGCGGGCAGGGTTTACGACCTCAGTGCATTTGGTCGTGTTGAATCAGGACACCGGGGATGGTTGCAGGGTCTAGGGTGAATCATAGATGGCTTGCAGAGCGTGGGATGGCCACGGCACCCAAAATGGATGCCGTTTACGTGTGCGCAAAAGGGCCTATGCTGGCAGGATGGCGTGGCCAATGTTCGCGATTTTCACTCTACTTTCAACAGCGGCTGTGGTGAACATAAATGAACGCCGCTTATGTATACCTATTTTAGTCATTTTCAACAGTCCCCAGTTTTTATCATAAGTTAGTTCATTTCTGTTCATGTCTAGGGTCTTTGGTAGTCTATATGTATTACAGGCAGATGAAAATAAATTTGCTATAAATGCTAACAGAATCGTACAGAACCATAGGCAGTCAATGCGATGGGCGAGGAGGCAGTGCATACAAAATTACATTAGCTGGGTCATACGTTAAACCTGGAGATGGGGACATTACTCAGATGATGTAAGAAGGCCGTTCGAATACAAACATAATGTCAAAAAAATATTCTGGCAGAACAAGGGTTACTAAATACATTACTTTGAGATCTCGACTCCCTGGGGATCAAAACTAGACAGCATGTTCAGGTGCATGACTGGTGTCCTACAATCATCATGGTACAGAGTTAAAGCTTTCTTAGTCATTCATATGCAGTTGAAAGTGACCGATGTAAGGGTTCGAAAGCTCGATTGGGCGATAATCAATACAAAGTGGTTGGGAGAGAAATTCAACTTAATACAAGTGACAGTCGGGGGGGGGGGTGGTAATGTTAAAAAAAGGAGGGGGTTCTTCTTTCCAGTGTCTTATTACAGTGAGCCATCACTGGTAGGCTCTCATTGTCCTTCTTTTTTTTTTTTTTTTTTTCGTTGGCGCTGTTGAGCACCGGCGGTGGAGCTATGCGTCCAGCTCTAATCCGGATTTCGCGTTGCAGGGTGCGGCCATTCTTTGCTCTCAAGCCACAGTCCTGTCTGTCCTGTTCCCTAACTAATCTATCATAGGTACTTTGGGCGGGGTACCCGCAGTCCGTTCTTCTTCCGAGACAAACCCTATTCTACCTGTTTGTTGTGTTCAAGTCAAGTTCAAAAGAAAAACCCCATGCGGAAAAAAAAAGGGTGGTGGGGGGCGCGCTTGGTAGGCCGAGGGAAGAGAGGGTGGAGTGGGATCAGATCTGGATGGACCAAGGAGAGCAGAAATTTCAAGCAAGTGGGCCCATCAATCGGGCTTGATGGGCTGGGACTTCCGGCACGAGTTGATCAACAGACCGGGGCTTCTGGGCAGCCCTGCCTTTTTTTTTTCCATCTTGAGAATGGTGCCTCGTCCCGCATCTCTTTTGCTCTGCGGCTCCATCTTGGTCGAGGTCATAGATGTTCCACGATCTGTAGTCAGGCTGTGCGTCACGTCCGGCCCCTCTCCTCCGACAACTGCACGCTATTCATACAAGTACAAAAAAAACACAAGTCTTAGAGGACTGGCAGGGGAAGACGTTTACACACTTCAATTTCTCTCCCAACCCCAAGTAGCTGGGGAAACGTTCATCGGTCACGGTAGGGTGGATGCTTATTAATCCTTACATCGGGGTATGCTGCTAACTCATAAATCATTGCTGTGGTGCAGGTTTGCAAGTATTCCTAAACATTTTCATCATTACGTCTATTAGGTGTTGATCCCTGTTACGCTCGTAAAACGCTGCAAGGAGTCTGATATCTATCAATTATGTGGTCTATCAATTTTAAACCGGCTCCTCCGGTAGAGACTCGTCTTTCTACAATGAAACCTGTTGAGCTATATTTTTCTTCACGGTCTGCTAATTGGCGAAAAGTGCGGCGTGCTACTATCATGGGCTCATATGCACTTTTTCCAGGGGGGGGGGACACACATTAAGCGTTGTTTTTTTTTTTTTTTTTTATGGAACGCAACGGCTAACCTTTATCAGTTTTGGACGATTTATCTTAAGACAGAACAAGGTCATCAGCTATATTTCTTAAAATTTCTGGGACGGCTAATACAGAACTGGGACTATTCTGGAAAAACGGGGGTGTTTCGGGCACTCTGTTTTTGCGCAATGGGCGGGGTAATCTGAACGATGAAGGTGGTGCTAATAAAGTGCTAGAACAAAGAGCCACTGACATATTGCTCCCCTTTAGGGCCAGATTAGGGGACATCAGTCGTCTCACCTGTCCTTTCTTTCTTAGCCAATTAAATTCCATCATTTTACAGAAAGGAGAGGTAGTAATATGGCTGAATACGATCGTTTTGTTTCTGTCAATTTGTTCAAACACTGTCGTGTTTAAGGCCAATTTATACATGTACAGGCAAGGTACAGTGTTATCATTTATTCAAAAGAGAGCAATGGAGCCCTCAGAGGTAGGGAGCGTCGCGTGCATCAAATAGGCTACTTAGTACACGTACAACATAAAGAGAGAGAGAGAGAGACGTGTACAATAATAGGCTATTCAGTGCACACACAACATAGAACAGTATGGGTCAGTTCTACGTATAAAAGCACAAGCTGAGGGAAAACATAAATTCACCGTTTACATACACACGAATACCAGACAGGGTACGACAGTACATACATTAAGTACGAAATCCTATGGAAAAAAACACGGAACTATTTTGGGCAAAAGGACCCTTTTTCATGCATATCGCGCACTCTCAGTATTCTACTTGATTCATTTAGGGGGTCGAGCCTTTTACTCTCCTTTCTACCTAATAACAGACAATTCGTTGGAGGCCTCCTTTCAAAAATACTTACTCCTTTTAATCGGTCGGACACTTAGTCCAGTCGTGTTTATACTCACGGTGGAGTCTTCCAAACTCTGGGCAGGCGATGACCCAAGCTGAGGTAAAAAAGGGGGGTGGGGGGGGGGTGTCAGCCGGACGTGTAATGGTACAATTCCTATTTTCTATGAGGGTGGAAGAAGAAGGGGGGTAAATCTAAAACATGACAATATCCCTTATTTCCGGGCGGAGGGGGATTTTGGGCGAACCCCAACCCGGGGTTCTCTTACTTTCCTATTTAGTCAGTACATAAATTAATTCACTGGTGCGCATTCATTTGGTCATACATTTGAGATATCGGCCGGGTTTGTTGTACTGCAATGATCCTCCAAGTTTCTGATGTAGGCCGTTCTCCCATTCACTAGCTCCAGAGAGAGAGAGAGAGAGAGACAGAGAGAGGGAGAGAGAGAGAGAGAGAGAGAGAGAGAGAGAGAGACCGTCGTTTCTGAGTGAGGAATGTGCTATACTCTCGTTCATCCGTCACATGCTGATACCATGTTCGGGTCTATTCTTCTCATTCCATTAATCGTTCGATCCACGCTTCAGTCATACAAAAAGCATTCTTTCATCGGTCCAGGTGTACGCCACACATACGCATTCATACCGTACAAATCAGGGTTAGCTCATTTTTCGCGTGAAACATGGTGCGTTTCAAGTCTTCTTCCATACTTCGGCTGAAATTCCGATGTGACCTGCAGAAAAAGAAAAGAGGGGGGGGCAGCATTCAAAGCACATCAGCGCGCGTAAACACGAAAATGTTTTATTTACCTCGTACCTGGCCTATCTCTCTGGGATGTAGTTCCCGGCCTTTTGGCAGAGGTCCCTGGTTTGAGAAATACAGTGGGGGCGGCGATTTTGACCCGCGAGGGGGCTACTAAAAGTTCGATCTATTGTCCTATTTCATAGGTATATATATCTAAGTATCAGGATCTTTATCGATTGCTTATGCAGCAGAGATGCAAAATACAACAGATCTTTACCATTCTTTTCGCATCATTTTCTGCACACCATATCCCTTTACTTTTTATAATCAAAGTGCTTAATTCTGTCCTTTACTATTTGGAAATAACTACCATCATTTAAAACCTTACCAATCCAGGCGACCGTTAGGATGCCGATTCCATATATCCTTTTGAAAACCTTTTTTGTGGAAAAACGTCAGTGTACAAATACGGGCCTATAACCATATAGGCCGGCCACAGTGCAGACCGGAAGTGCGTAAGGGAAGGCGGGATTACGCTGTAGTATATAAATAAATAAAATAATACGTAGCGGGCGAGTCATTTAATCGAAAAACTGAGTGTGACTGACAGTTGCAGGATCAGTTACAAATAAAAATCGTCCATATGCACATCGTGGGCGAGTACCACAAGTAACACCACTTCGAAGCTACCATAATACAGTAATCGTTAATGAATAAAAACCCAACATCAAAAATAGGGTGGCCCGCAGGCCCAGTCAGTGCCCTTCCCCGCCCGGCATGTACACATAGACCACATGCATGTCCCATAACATCAAGGCTAAGTAACCGGGACGTCATAAGGAGCCGCAAGTCCCGCCTATTTCGGCGCCATTTTGGGGGCGAGGCCGGGCTGGTCCAGAGTATAGTCCAAATGCCTCCAGTAACCAGCGGCCGGACCAGAACCTCTTTCGGAAGTTCAAAAAGTTCATTAATGCCAGCAGAAAGAACAGATAGCATGAGCCGTGACTCAAAGGTGACGAAAGCAGAATCTTCCCTACCGGGTCACGCTGAGGCTCCGCTGGAACTTGATCGAGTTGGCAGTCTACAGTGTCTCTTGGTAATTTGGACAAAAAGCTGGCGTCATCATGGGAGCACCACCATTTCGTGGCAATGTCGTGGCCGTTCCGGAGAGCGGGACAGCAGGCGCATCCCTCCGCCGATGCGCGGAATCTGCCTCTCCCATGGCACCAGATGAGGACAAGGCGGCGGTCACCCGGGGCAGAGGCAAGCCAAATGGGGAAATGATCGAGCAACAGTGGTGGTCGCCCCCAAATAGTTGTCTAATAAAGTGTTTTAACATACTACTTTGTTGGAGTGTTGCATATATATTTATAATCTGGCAACTTGTAGTACAAACCAAAATGTACCAAAATGTCACCGCGTAACCAGGAAAAATATAGCCCGATTGTGTGTGTGGTCTAGGCCAATCTGGCAATACTGATAGGTATCAGTACAACGGGGACAAAAGTCTGCATTACCTATCTTTTCACCGCTTGCAAAGACTAGATAGAATATCTCTATTCTTCGTTATTTGTAAGCGGGGAATACCTCCAAAGAACCAATATCGAACAGTCAATGTTCGGACAATCAATCAATCAGTGGGGAGATAAAAATAGTCACGACGGATTACAACGGGGACAAAAGTCTGCGCTACCTACCCCTCACTATCTGCAAAGGAAGAGAACCTTTCCATTCCTCCTCGTTTGTAGACAGAGAGAATCTCAAGAGAACAATCCTCGAACAAACAATTGTTCGGGCAAACAATCAATCAATCAGTGGGGGAGAAAAGTAGGCATGACCGGTTACAACGGGGACAAAAGTCTGCATTACCTACCCTTCACTACCTGCAAAGGAAGAGAGAACCTGTTCTGTTCTTCTCCATTTGCAGACAGAGAATCTCCAAGAGAACCAACAATTCGAAGAGTAATACTAGTATTTTCCAAACAATCAAACAATCATTTCGCAATTTGTCGTGTTTGCACGACTTTACCCGGACCACGTGGACAGTTCTTCGCCTTCCCCTTCCAGCGCCCGATCGTCCTCTTACTCCAATTTTCACCGCAGCACTCCTGTGGGATCCCAGTCAGGACAGTTGGTTACTCGAGAGAGGTCTGTTCAGAATCGGTGAAGTTCATTCAATCGGCAGCCAGATAGGCTACTTAGTACACGTACAACATAAAGAGAGAGAGAGAGAGACGTGTACAATAATAGGCTATTCAGTGCACACACAACATAGAACAGTACGGGTCAGTTCTACGTATAAAAGCACAAGCTGAGGGAAAACATAAATTCACCGTTTACATACACACGAATACCAGACAGGGTACGACAGTACATACATTAAGTACGAAATCCTATGAAAAAAAACACGGAACTATTTTGGGCAAAAGGACCCTTTTTCATGCATGTCGCGCACTCTCAGTATTCTACTTGATTCATTTAGGGGGTCGAGCCTTTTACTCTCCTTTCTACCTAATAACAGACAATTCGTTGGAGGCCTCGTTTCAAAAATACTTACTCCTTTTAATCGGTCGGACACTTAGTCCAGTCGTGTTTATACTCACGGTGGAGTCTTCCAAACTCTGGGCAGGTGATGACCCAAGCTGAGGTAAAAAAGGGGGGGGGGGTGTCAGCCGGACGTGTAATGGTACAATTCCTATTTTCTATGAGGGTGGAAGAAGAAGGGGGGTAAATCTAAAACATGACAATATCCCTTATTTCCGGGCGGAGGCGGATTTTGGGCGAACCCCAACCCGGGGTTCTCTTAACTTTCCTATTTAGTCAGTACATACATTAATTCACTGGTGCGCATTCATTTGGTCATACATTTGAGATATCGGCCGGGTTTGTTGTACTGCAATGATCCTCCAAGTTTTTGATGTAGGCCGTTCTCCCATTCACTAGCTCCAGAGAGAGAGAGAGAGAGAGACAGAGAGAGGGAGAGAGAGAGAGAGTGAGAGAGAGAGAGAGAGAGAGAGAGAGAGACCGTTGTTTCTGAGTGAGGAATGTGCTATACTCTCGTTCATCCGTCACATGCTGATACCATGTTCGGGTCTATTCTTCTCATTCCATTAATCGTTCGATCCACGCTTCAGTCATACAAAAAGCATTCTTTCATCGATCCAGGCGTACGCCACACATACGCATTCATACCGTACAAATCAGGGTTAGCTCATTTTTCGCGTGGAACATGGTTCGTTTCAAGTCTTCTTCCATACTTCGGCTGAAATTCCGATGTGACCTGCAGAAAAAGAAAAGAGGGGGGGCAGCATTCAAAGCACATCAGCGCGCGTAAACACGAAATTGTTTTATTTACCTCGTACCTGGCCTATCTCTCTGGGATGCAGTTCCCGGCATTTTGGCAGAGGTCCCTGGTTTGAGAAATACGGTGGGGGCGGCGATTTTGACCCACGAGGGGGCTACTAAAAGTTCGATCTATTGTCCTATTTCATAGGTATATATATCTAAGTATCAGGATCTTTATCGATTGCTTATGCAGCAGAGATGCAAAATACAACAGATCTTTACCATTCTTTTCGCATCATTTTCTGCACACCATATCCCTTTACTTTTTATAATCAAAGTGCTTAATTCTGTCCTTTACTATTTGGAAATAACTGCCATCATTTAAAACCTTACCAATCCAGGCGACCGTTAGGATGCCGATTCCATATATCATTTTGAAAACCTTTTTTGTGGAAAAACGTCAGTGTACAAATATGGGCCTATAACCATATAGGCCGGCCACGGGGCAGACCGGAAGTGCGTAAGGTAAGGCGGGATTATGCTGTAGTATATAAACAAATAAAATAATACGTAACGGGCGAGTCATTTAATCGAAAAACTGAGTGTGACTAACAGTTGCAGGATCAGTTACAAATAAAAATCGTCCATATGCACATCGTGGGCGAGTACCACAAGTAACACCACTTCGAAGCTAGCATAATACAGTAATCGTTAACCCCTTCCACGCTCATGACGAGCTGGGCTCGTCATGGTGTAGCCTCCTCGCACGCTCATGACGTCATGTAACATGGGTTTTTTAAAATCCCAGCATACGGCCGTATTTACTATCGCGCCCATGAGGTTAATGAATAAAAACCCAACATCAAAAATAGGGTGGCCCGCAGGCCCAGTCAGTGCCCTTCCCCACCCGGCATGTACACATAGACCACATGCATGTCCCATAACATCAAGGCTAAGTAACCGGGACGTCATAAGGAGCCGCAAGTCCCGCCTTTTTCGGCGCCATTTTGGGGGCGAGGCCGGGCGGGTCCAGAGTATAGTCCAAATGCCTCCAGTAACCAGCGGTCGGACCAGAACCTCTTTCGGAAGTTCAAAAAGTTCATTAATGCCAACAGAAAGAACAGATAGCATGAGCCGTGACTCAAAGGTGACGAAAGCAAAATCTTCCCTACTGGGTCACGCTGAGGCCCCGCTGGAACTTGATCGAGTTGGCAGTCTACAGTGTCTCTTGGTAATTTGGACAAAAAGCTGGCGTCATCATGGGAGCACCACCATTTCGTGGGAATGTCGTGGCCGTTCCAGAGAGCGGGACAGCAGGCGCATCCCTCCGCCGATGCGCGGAATCTGCCTCTCCCATGGCACCAGATGAGGACAAGGCGGCGGTCACCCAGGGCAGAGGCAAGCCAAATGGGGAAATGATCGAGCAACAGTGGTGGTCGCCCCCGCCGGAAGTCCATGGGGGTCGAGGGCCAATGACTCTCGTAGAATCTTTAAATAGGGGAGAACGTCTTCAAGAGTGGGACTCAAGCCCGAGCAGGCAAGCATCCGAGTTCCATGGTAGCCCAGTGCCATCCTAGTGGACCAGGCCCGAATCCGGGGAGCCGACCGCCATTTATTTTTTTTATTTTTTTTGGAGAGTCTTGCAGCAGCCGTCCTTCACCACGGCCACCGGAGCGGGTCCCCCGGCCATCCAACCGAGTGGAACGCCAATGGCAGTCCTGGTGCAGCCGTCCGGCAGGTGAAACGCTAATGGGCGTCCTCCTGCAGCTGGTCGGCGAGTGAAACGCTAGGGGTCGCCTGAGGAACCTCCACCTGGGGAGGTGGGGGATGGCCCGTTTGCGTCGCCTCCCCCCCAGGGTACCCCACGCCGTTTCTTGGCGCAGCATTGTAGGATGGCCGGACCAGTGCAACAACTTGCTGGACACCACCTCGGTGCTGTCCGGATCTCGGCGCGTTGTGTTGCCTCCGGCCTATTCGCACAACGGTCCGCCACTGATGCCGCCTCGCAGGCCGATGGATTTTGTAGGCTTTTTATAGCCCAAAGCCGACTAAAAGACAGCCCAAAGCAGCCCAATGCTGCTACTCGAAGGAAGGAGGGACAGGGGCAGCATCAAGCGGACGGCGGATGCTTTGGGATTGGAGTTGCAGCAGGCTGCCATGTAAATAGTTGTCTAAAAAAGTGTTTTAACATACTACTTTGTTGGAGTGTTGCATATATATTTATAATCTGGCAACTTGTAGTACAAACCAAAATGTACCAAAATGTCACCGCGTAACCAGGAATAATATAGCCCGATTGTGTGTGTGGTCTAGGCCAATCTGGCAATACTGATTTTTTTTATTTTTATTTGTCTAGGATTTGTCGTTATTGGGCAGGGTGGGCGGTGGAGCCGAGCTACCTTGCTGCCATCATGGCGTCGAGCTTGGTTCCTCCCATTAGTTTCATATCTCCCGTGAAGGGCTGTTCCTAGCGTTTCTATTTTAGCGGGGTCAGAAGGATCCCCTCAGCGGTCTACTGATTTTGTTCAATTTCTTTTTGTTTTTCTCAGCGATTTTTATGCCATAGTTTGCTTAGAAATATACAGCGGCTAATCCGCATTATATATATGTCCTTTTTATTAGGGGTGTCATCCGGTGGAGCCGGATGATCTACCTCTAATAAACGGTCCGGGTAGAACCAATTACCAATCAGTGGGGAGAAGATAGGCATGACGGGTTACAACGGGGACAAAAGTCTGCATTACCTATCTTTTCACCGCTTGCAAAGACTAGATAGAATATCTCTATTCTTCCTTATTTGTAAGCGGGGAATACCTCCAAAGAACCAATATCGAACAGTCAATGTTCGGACAATCAATCAATGGGGAGATAAAAATAGGCGCAACGGATTACAACGGGGACAAAAGTCTGCGCTACCTACCCCTCACTATCTGCAAAGGAAGAGAACCTTTCCATTCCTCCTCGTTTGTAGACAGAGAGAATCTCAAGAGAACAATCCTCGAACAAACAATTGTTCGGGCAAACAATCAATCAATCAGTGGGGGAGAAAAGTAGGCATGACGGGTTACAACGGGGACAAAAGTCTGCATTACCTACCCTGCACTACCTGCAAAGGAAGAGAGAACCTGTTCTGTTCTTCTCCGTTTGCAGACAGAGAATCTCCAAGAGAACCAACAATTCGAAGAGTAATACTAGTATTTTCCAAACAATCAAACAATCATTTCGCAATTTGTCGTGTTTACCCGACCTTACCCGGACCACGTTGTTATGGCAGGGTTTTTGGCTTTATTTAGCAGTGATAAAAGATCATTATTCTTGCTCGCATCTAGTATAGGCCTTCTTAGCCTGTGTTGGCCCTTTTAAGCCCTTTTTCCAGACCTAGAAGAGGATAGCTGCTTAATATGCCTTTATTCTTGACTTTAACCTGTCTATTGCCTATTGGCTTTGACATATTAGACATATTGGTATGGTTCATGTAGGTATTCTGACAGAGCTAAGGAGCATTTCACCCCTTTCAGGCCTAAAGCTAGAGAGACTCCATCTTGATGGAAGCAGAGAGGCTTTCTAGGGCAAAAGCAATGTTTATAGTTATAACTGTTGTCCGCCCTAAGCGGACCGGAGAGAACCGGCCAGAGCTGAATCTAATCAGGAATTGTTCCCGGGCTCAGTCTCTAGACGAAACAAGCAGACTGGTCACTGTGGGAGCGTCTAGCGCAAGGAGCCTGGTGCATGGGATTGGTCAGAAAAAGCAGCTGGCTGGAACTTTCCATGAGGAAACAGCATTCTATATTTGTGAAGTGCAGAGGCGGAGTCAGTCAGTCAGAGGGGAGTCGAGGAGAGAGTGAGTCGTGGAGAGGAGAGTCCAGCAGAGAGGAGAGCAGTGGAATGGAGCTGGCAGAGAGAGAGAGAGGGTTCAATCTGGAGAAGAGCTGAGTTGAATAGTGAGCTGGAACTGAAGGAAGCAGTCAGAAGCAGTTGTTTATCAGGAGGAAGTGTGAATAGCTGGAGTCTGAAGTAATGCCTTTTAGAAGAGATAGAGGAGAGCTCGTGGATTAACCTATGGGAGCAGATGGAATTGGACATTGGCGCAGAGATAGAGCGAATAAGAGAGACAGAATGAACGGTGATCAGAGCGGCAGGAACTATAAAGAGTGAAGACGCAAAGTGGAGAGACAGTTCGCGTGGGGAAGAGGAGTCCAGAGACAGAGCGATCAGCGCAGAGGTGTACCCAAGAGTGCAGGAGAGGAGAGAGAGCATGAGATGAGCCAAGGCACAGACGAGAGAGGAACCCAGATGACAGCTAGAACAAGACTTCACACTAATCAGGTGATATTGTTTTCATCACATTAGCTACACTTAATCTTTTCCCTTTCAGCGGAGTGTTCCTGTTATGTGTAATCTTTTCTCTTTCAAGCGGTGTGTTCTACCTATAGTCTTTGTTAGATGTGCATTAATGTTTATATTACTGTAATAAATAACCTCCCCCAGTTTATAACTAACTGGTGTGTAATCCCTATTCTTGTTCACTAAAGGTAAACGGCGCTTCTAGGTAATTGCCAGGTGCATGAATGGATGAGTAATCCCAATCAGGTGAGTGGTGATCACATAAATAGGGAGTGAGTGAACCTTTGATGCCAAGAGCAGAGAGTACATTATATAATCCGGAACCACATCCAAAGTCATCATTGTAGTTTCATCCCAAGTAGACAGCTGAGATAATATCCCAATATATATATATATATATATGTATAGGTGTTCATAGGAATGTGGTCGTCGTTGATATGCGGCGTTAATGAGAGCACTGGGGAGGATTACCAGTGTGTAAAGCCACCGGATTGTGGCATAAAAATAAGTGAGAGCGTCAGGAGGGACACTGACGTGGAAAAGGGAGCATTGGGTTCTGCAGGCCCGTGTGTAGACGCACTAGATTGTGTGTCAGATCTGCCCTAGGGTAGAACGGTCTGGGTCAGGGTGGCCGCGAGACCAACTGATGTGAATAAGTGTGGTGTAGGGTATGGATATCCCTAGTAATCAGTGAGTATTCTTAGTATCCCTATAGATTTAGTGGTGTTCTTAATAATATGAGCCTGTATATTGCGAGTTCCCTATCCTCAGGTAGGTACCAGGTGCCTGGATATAGAGGAGTCCTGAGGACGGAAGGTGAGTACGTTTTGGCTGGGTCACAGGGGCCCCTGGGGGCTGATCCCATCTAAACAGAAAATCCAGCCATTACATTTTGGCGTAGTCGGCATCTTACGAATCCTGTGTGACCCCATGTGTTGTGAGTAAGCGCCAAACATTACATTTTGGCGTAGTCGGACAGTTTACGAAGCCTGTGTGACCTCCATGTGCTTAGAGAGTTGCACATGTGTTCTGAGGGAGTGCCCTGAACGCTAGTTCCATCTGGCTTAATGTTGCAGTTTATGTAGCCTGTTAGACCTATTGGCTTGAACAGTTGCAGCGTGAGGAGATTGTATTTCATCATGGCATTTGGTTTATTCAGGGTGGAAGGAATGGTTTTCATCTTGGTGTTTAAACTGTCAGAGTTGAAGGATGGCATTACATGAGAAAGCCAGTTACATCTATGTGATGGTCCAATTGTATAAATGTGTGTAAAAAATGCTTTTAAATTGCCCATTCAATTGCTTGCTGCATCTGCTTATGCTGTGCAATGTGAAATGTGTTCATTGTTCTATGATCTGTGGAGTTCTGTGAATATAGCTCCTTGTGAATAGCGCCATATTTTTGTGACTTGTGAGGTGCAGGTTCTCATGTTGATCTATTGTGTTCCTTGTGCATTGCGCCTTGGAAATGTTGTTTGTGAAAGGCTTGTCTTGTAAATATGGCTTGTGTATAGCGCCATGTAGTCATGGCTTGGACAGGGCATGTTATCATTACGTTTGGCAGGAGAGAGCTGGATCTTTCTCGGGTGCTTGGGGATAACGTTTTTGAAAATATGTACGTGTCTTTTGTAAACGTGAAGAAATGTGCTAATGATTTTCCCATGTAAAAATGGACGTTGGGAAATGTTTCCATTTGAGCTGCCAAAGGGTTAATATCTTGAGTTGAGATGGCAGCCTTTATTTTTTTTTTACATGCTGTCAACATGCATGGTTATCTGACCTGACTATAAAAGTCAGTGAATTATTTTAAGGATTTTTGATGGTTTGATTTTGACTTTTTTTTTTTTGGTTCCTTGGTCAGCCTACGTGCTTTGTCAGTTTCTTGACGGAAAGGTAACATCTTGTGTTTTGAGAAGAGTTCTGTTCATTTCACATTCCTTTTGAAATGCGTCTACGAATTTGTGTGGGTTCACCTTGGAATTGATGTGGTTATAAATCAACGTTATGGAGAAAGCTATGTTCTTTTAAAATGAGTGAAATGTTAAAAAAGATAGCCCGTTAGAAGTGCACGCTACGAGCTGTTTTCATTAATTATTTCTGTGAGGGGTTTCCATCTAGACAGGAATGTGCTGCTTTAAAAATAATAAATCTTGCCCGACTGTGCATGGTAACATGTGCTTTTAATTAGTGACTGGCAACTATTTGCCTTTGAAATGAAAATGTTCAAATGAAAATGTATGTTTTTATAAATGTGACCTTAAATACAATGTTAAAATGTATTTGCATTTTTATGCTGTTTTACAAATTATTTCTCTTTGACAAATGGACCCTAAATAAGTGAAATGTCTTGCCTTTAAGTTGAGTTAGTTGGACAAACGTCTTTTTAAAAAAAAAATGGACCTTTTTTAATTGGCAATGCACTGTAACAGAATTGTTTTTGTTAAACTCGAGCTTCTGTTAGTTACAAAATAAGGCAGGAGAAATTTGTTTTTTGACCTTGGCAAGACCAGCTGGTCTGCGCAGACGAACTTTTTTTTCATTCTGCAGGTTTCGATCACGTCCCAGTGTGTTATGATTGGCTACAATTCAATTTTCTTCCGCGCACGGCTTGTTTATTTAAGGGCGGGGTGGCCTGGCTCTTCAGACTCAGACCTGGGAAAATGGAAGGCTCGCAGTGCCCTGCTGATGCTGTCATCATTTGGCGGTGTTTCAATTTTTTTTTTCACACTGTAGCATGTCTCTTGCCCAGAGGGGTGAGACTGGCTTAGTTAGGATTAGGGTATGGTAGGCCCCACTCAATGTTACTAAAAGTTAAATTTTGAATGTTTTAATTAATTAGGATATTTTCTTTTCGATAATGAAAGGCACCCGGGGTGCTTTTTAAATGGAAAATTTTATTTTACAAGAATAATGATACTGGTTCTCTTGTTTCTAGGATGGCTGCAGTTGGGGTGCGTGCGTGCGTCTGCCCACTCCCTTTATTTGTTTTAGCTTTTTATTTTCATGTTATTATTTTAGTTTATTGTTTTGGATGATGGAACCAGACCAGACCAGACCAGACCAGACCGGGTGATGGATGGCCGCATTGGAGGAAGTGCCCAGGATGCAGGGTGGTGGCCTACACTGAAGAATTTGGACATTAAATAATCCCTTGGACAATCAGGCCCCACTTTTAAAGCAAAAAAAAAAAACGTGTCACCTATTATGACTAAGTTATTTAATTCCCTGGCCTGCAATTTCACTACAAGCAGGCCCCACTTTTAAAAGAATATGTCACCTATTATAGTTTTTCCAAATGAAGGACTTTTTTCAATGATGGTGCGCACATGTGTTCCACCGTGTGATTTAAAATGTTTTTTGTTACTGTTCTTACATTTTCACCTTGATTGATATGTATTAATGTTTGCCCAGACCTTGCAACTGTATTTCTCAGATTTCACTTTAAATTGACAAATGTCAGCAGGTAGGCCTCATTTAGGCCTATTGTTATTTTCATCTCACATATTAGCACCTACACCAATAGTTTCATGAGTCATCATTAGCTTAAGTTGCCTATAGTACGTAAGGCTCATTTAGGCCCTTTCTTGTTCTCTCATTAGAAGTTGAAACACATTTAGTTTTTAAGTTCACAACTGTAGGTAGGCCTCATTTAGCCTTAAGTTGTCCGAAGTAGGCCCATTTAGGCCCCTTGCTGTTTTCATTCAACACATAAGTCCCTACATCACTAGATTTCACCAGTTATCATTAGAAGTTGAGGCACATTTAGTTTGAGGATGCTTTGGTTAGTTTCTGTTGTTATCAGATCCAATCTCAGATATTTTCAGCATTCAAGTCAAGGGTGCTTTGATTTGTTTTTAGGTTTCTGTTCCCTACAATTGAGTTTTAGGTGGAATTTTCTTGAGTTGTCATTGTTTTTAGGGAGTTTTTTAGGTTTTGATTTGTTGATAGATTTTGTTGATGTTTGTTTATTTAGATGTTATTGTTTGTCAGATGTTCGCAAGATAAGGATCTAAGGGTGGATGGCAGAGTTTTTTGGGCTTTATTTAGCAGTGATATAGATCTTAATCTTGCTCACATCTAGGATAGGTATTTTTAGCCTATGTTGGATAGATTATGTTGATGTTTGTTTAGATGGTTGTTGTTGTTTATAAGATGCTCGCAAGATAAGGATCTAGGGTGCAATGTTATGGCAGGGTTTTTGGCTTTATTTAGCAGTGATAAAAGATCATTATTCTTGCTCGCATCTAGTATAGGCCTTCTTAGCCTGTGTTGGCCCTTTTAAGCCCTTTTTCCAGACCTAGAAGAGGATAGCTGCTTAATATGCCTTTATTCTTGACTTTAACCTGTCTATTGCCTATTGGCTTTGACATATTAGACATATTGGTATGGTTCATGTAGGTATTCTGACAGAGCTAAGGAGCATTTCACCCCTTTCAGGCCTAAAGCTAGAGAGACTCCATCTTGATGGAAGCAGAGAGGCTTTCTAGGGCAAAAGCAATGTTTATAGTTATAACTGTTGTCCGCCCTAAGCGGACCGGAGAGAACCGGCCAGAGCTGAATCTAATCAGGAATTGTTCCCGGGCTCAGTCTCTAGACGAAACAAGCAGACTGGTCACTGTGGGAGCGTCTAGCGCAAGGAGCCTGGTGCATGGGATTGGTCAGAAAAAGCAGCTGGCTGGAACTTTCCATGAGGAAACAGCATTCTATATTTGTGAAGTGCAGAGGCGGAGTCAGTCAGTCAGAGGGGAGTCGAGGAGAGAGTGAGTCGTGGAGAGGAGAGTCCAGCAGAGAGGAGAGCAGTGGAATGGAGCTGGCAGAGAGAGAGAGAGGGTTCAATCTGGAGAAGAGCTGAGTTGAATAGTGAGCTGGAACTGAAGGAAGCAGTCAGAAGCAGTTGTTTATCAGGAGGAAGTGTGAATAGCTGGAGTCTGAAGTAATGCCTTTTAGAAGAGATAGAGGAGAGCTCGTGGATTAACCTATGGGAGCAGATGGAATTGGACATTGGCGCAGAGATAGAGCGAATAAGAGAGACAGAATGAACGGTGATCAGAGCGGCAGGAACTATAAAGAGTGAAGACGCAAAGTGGAGAGACAGTTCGCGTGGGGAAGAGGAGTCCAGAGACAGAGCGATCAGCGCAGAGGTGTACCCAAGAGTGCAGGAGAGGAGAGAGAGCATGAGATGAGCCAAGGCACAGACGAGAGAGGAACCCAGATGACAGCTAGAACAAGACTTCACACTAATCAGGTGATATTGTTTTCATCACATTAGCTACACTTAATCTTTTCCCTTTCAGCGGAGTGTTCCTGTTATGTGTAATCTTTTCTCTTTCAAGCGGTGTGTTCTACCTATAGTCTTTGTTAGATGTGCATTAATGTTTATATTACTGTAATAAATAACCTCCCCCAGTTTATAACTAACTGGTGTGTAATCCCTATTCTTGTTCACTAAAGGTAAACGGCGCTTCTAGGTAATTGCCAGGTGCATGAATGGATGAGTAATCCCAATCAGGTGAGTGGTGATCACATAAATAGGGAGTGAGTGAACCTTTGATGCCAAGAGCAGAGAGTACATTATATAATCCGGAACCACATCCAAAGTCATCATTGTAGTTTCATCCCAAGTAGACAGCTGAGATAATATCCCAATATATATATATATATATATGTATAGGTGTTCATAGGAATGTGGTCGTCGTTGATATGCGGCGTTAATGAGAGCACTGGGGAGGATTACCAGTGTGTAAAGCCACCGGATTGTGGCATAAAAATAAGTGAGAGCGTCAGGAGGGACACTGACGTGGAAAAGGGAGCATTGGGTTCTGCAGGCCCGTGTGTAGACGCACTAGATTGTGTGTCAGATCTGCCCTAGGGTAGAACGGTCTGGGTCAGGGTGGCCGCGAGACCAACTGATGTGAATAAGTGTGGTGTAGGGTATGGATATCCCTAGTAATCAGTGAGTATTCTTAGTATCCCTATAGATTTAGTGGTGTTCTTAATAATATGAGCCTGTATATTGCGAGTTCCCTATCCTCAGGTAGGTACCAGGTGCCTGGATATAGAGGAGTCCTGAGGACGGAAGGTGAGTACGTTTTGGCTGGGTCACAGGGGCCCCTGGGGGCTGATCCCATCTAAACAGAAAATCCAGCCATTACACACGTGGACAGTTCTTCGCCTTCCCCTTCCAGCGCCCGATCGTCCTCTTACTCCAATTTTCACTGCAGCACTCCTGTGGGATCCCAGTCAGGACAGTTGGTTACTCGAGAGAGGTCTGTTCAGAATCGGTGAAGTTCATTCAATCGGCAGCCAGACGAGGGTCCTCTCAAGGCAGGTATACTCCAATCGTTTAGATGTTCACCCCGTCGTTAGGATCTCTCTCACTGAACCCATATGTCGCTGATGGGCCCCGCGTTGGGACGCCAATTGTGGAAAAACAGCCAATTACTCTGCCATGCCCCGGCTGTCGGCGCAAGACGCCTCTAATTTCCCATAACCGATAGTTACCAAAATAAAGAGACAGGCGCTGGAAGCTGGAACGCAAGAACAGGTTTTATTTCTCATGAGGAGAGCCTGTCATTTCGGACACACACACAAAATTTCTTCGGGAGGTGCTCTATCAATTTCTCTGCAGCCTCTCTTCTTATACACAATTTTATGGTTTTATTGCATGAAACACGTCCTTGAGAATACTTTGATGTACGGTAAGACATCCTCGGGATCCCCGCTTCAAGCCTATTCCCACCCATATCTAACAGATGTCGTTCCCCCTCCCAAATGTAACAGACAGTTGTCACCTCACAGCCGGACATTCCACTAGGGCAGGAAAGTGTGTGGGGAGGATCGGATCTAAACGGTTGGGTGATAGGATCAAGTAATTCTGTTTGTATAACAAGTCTTGTGGTGTGGGGGCAGGAAGGTGCGCCCACAGGGCCTGGTTTACAGCCTGGGACCGGATCGAGTGGCCAGGTGCAGTTGGGGGGTTATCGGAGGGCTCGGCTCAAGTGCAGGGGATGAAAGAACAAATGCGTGTTTAGAGTAGGAAGTGACTCTGGGGCTTTGTCGGGCGGGCAGGGTTTACGACCTCAGTGCATTTGGTCGTGTTGAATCAGGACACCGGGGATGGTTGCAGGGTCTAGGGTGAATCATAGATGGCTTGCAGAGCGTGGGATGGCCACGGCACCCAAAATGGATGCCGTTTACGTGTGCGCAAAAGGGCCTATGCTGGCAGGATGGCGTGGCCAATGTTCGCTATTTTCACTTTACTTTCAACAGCCGCTGTGGTGAACATAAATGAACGCCGCTTATGTATACCTATTTTAGTCATTTTCAACAGAGTGACATATTGTGGTGTGGTGATAACGGTGTATTCTGTGGTCATCTAAATAAGACTGTGTGTAATGAAAAGTTGTGTTACAGAGGAGCTTTTGTTTGTGTATGTGTATGTGAAGAAGTATGGGAAAGGGAGGGACTTGTAAGCAAAGTATGGACTTCCTATGAGGTGAAGAATAAGGGCATTAGCCTTGAACCTTTGGGTTTTTGCTGGTTGCTTTGTTTGGCATTTGACTGAAGGCACTCTGAGTGAATGCCCAGAGGATCGTCCATAGCTAATAAAGATCAGCCTCACTCATTAATTCCAAGATTCCAGAAACAAAACACCAGAGAGAAGACAGCCAAATGTAGATCATTTAGCAAAATGCGAAGTTGTTCGTAGACACAGGTACACAATAGGTGTTTTGCTGTGTGAGAGACTTGCTGACTTGAAGAAACTTTAAATGGAATTAATTGTCAGCCTGTGGGTAAGCTGGCAACCTTTCAGGTCTTTCTAATTGGCAGACTCAGTAACGTTTTCCTCATGTTCAAGTGCTAGGTTCAACAAATTACTGAGCAGAAGGGCCAACAAGAATATGGTCCTTGCTGTAGATCATTCCACCAAATAAAAAGCTGTTAATCAGCACAGAGCTTCTGTTGATAACCCCCGTTGCTAGGGTGTTTCATGATTTTATTAATGTGAAGTTGTGTCTTCATCAGCCTCAGTTAATATCACACATTAGGAAATTCAGGTCCTTATAACAATGAAATGTAGTATGAAGTTTGGGGATATTTAATATCATTGCCTTTTTTTATAACTAATTTTATTGAGATTTTATTGGTATTACAATTCAGCCTGAAAGGCCTGCATATACAGACATATCAAACATAGCACTGGTCTGAGCAATAACAAGGTTACAGAGCTTCAAACATCCAGGCACAGACCGGATACTACACCCCGAACCCACAGAATATCAGTCCACAGAATTGGAATAATGAAAGCTACAGGCTGCTATGACATATTGCCTTTTTAGTGCTGTAAAACATTCTGCCCCCTGTCTATTCATAGTTAGTTGTTAAAAAAAAAGCTGCATGACCATAATCACAATTATAATCCATTGGGTTCCCATGGAAACTGTTTCAAACAGCCTGCTTCAGCTGGAAAGTCAGTCCCCATAATTTCTCTTGTTTCACACAACAAAGCTCACTGTGTCCTTGGGCATCTCTGTTCTGTGAAGGAAGGACCTATTTCCAATAGACATATTGAAGTTTGGGAAGTGACACTTGACTTTGCCCAAAAAATTGGATTCCCCTTTCAGTTAAATTTTGCAATCTCTTATTAAACAGAATAGTTGATTTGCACATGCCACGCTTGAGCAAATGTGATGCTCGGCAGATTGATTTTGTCCGTATGATGGCACAGTCAATCTGTAGAATCCATAAAGGTATGCTGTTCCTAGACAGTGAAGCGATGGAGGGAAGAAGGAGCCATCAGTTGCTAAAGGTTGATCAACTTGATCGGGGGGGTCTGATTGATCAGAAGCAAGAGCCCTCACACACCCAGGTGGGGGATATTCTTTAAAATCGGGTAGCTCCTTGGCCGGTGCTGCACTGCCCGATGGGCCCCTCGAGGTAGCTCTTTACTGGAGATCTTTAAAATAAGATGCCATGATGAAGTATGTGAGTGAAGGTGCTGTGGGTGTGGATTGGTGAATGTGTGACTATAAATAGCTAAGCAGTCCCATTCGAAATGTAATATATCAGTAATCTTGAAATAAACAAAAACAAGAGGTGGCTGTACTGGAAACAATGATCCTTGACAGCACAAACAGTGATGTAAACAGGGGTCATCAAGTTTCTTTCTTTAAATGGTCCAAAAGGATACCTGGCAATTCATCAATACCAAATATTAAACCTAATTTAATGCTGATTGGTAATGTAGAAGTAAAGTTACTATAAGTACCCAGTCACAAAATCACCCGTATAGTGTAAGATAAACCTCCTACAGTAAAAAACACATAATATGACCTGTAACAAAAAAAAGAAGGCAGCAGGTAAGAGGTATCACAGAGATGGGTAGCAAGGTAATACTTCCCCTCATTGGTAAGTGTATGCATTAGGCAATTATCGATAAAACCATGCCGCAGGCAAAATCACACCTATCAGTGAACAGTGGATATATAAATTAGACAAACACACAGGCAAGTGAAACACACATGACAATACACAACACAAACCCAAAACTCATGCATGTAACGTGGTGAATACATAGATTCTGAAATAAGGGTGGTAGGCAGAGGACCGCACTTAGCTGTGGGAAAAAACTAATGAAAAACACAGATGCATTAGGAAGTAGTCAAGGAGGGGGTTAAAGATATGTACAGGATGAAAATAGGGATTCCTTCAGTATACTCACGGAGTCCAGTGCAGTGATGTACCAGTGACCTACCCTTCTCTGACAGCCTGGAGGTCATGAGGCTGCTGGGGAGGGCGATCCTCACTTTCACTGGTCTGATTGTCATACCACTGTATTGTAAGGCACACAGTCATGTGATCATATATTCACAATGTTTTGTATTGCAGTTGGTGTGGCTACTCAGCCTCCATGTGTAAGTGGAATCTAACTTAAATTCATTTGTAACCTCCTTCACATGGCAGACCCTACATAAGCCACAAGAGTAGTTCCCAGTGACTGAATGCAAAATCTGGAAGAGGGGTGTGAAGGTAGTAATACAGGTGATGGGGTCATTCTGTGTCCTCGCTCTGGATTCTAGGAGCACTGCTCTATAGTTATTCCAAGCCCTCGTTTGTGCCAGATTAGCAGTGTGTGATGCATAGTTTACATATTTGTAAATCAAAGTCATTGACATTTCTGCAATTGAGATGAAGTTGCAAAAACTGTCTGTGTGGCAGGTTATCCCGCAGGGCTTTTTGGTGGTGACTGTTATATAATAGTAGACTATTACAATCAGTAGTTTTGTTGTAGGTTGTGGTGGGGAGTTTGCCACTGTTAATGGAAATATACAGATCTAGAAAGGGAAGTTCTTAGTCCGAGATGATTTTGGTAATCTGTATGTGGAATTTAGGGCATGTTTCAGTATCTCCCTGCCACAGGATAATAATGTCTTCGATGTAACACCACTACAGCAATATGTCCTGTCCCTACTTGTTCTCTTTGGCTTAAGTATGGCGGCTCAGACATGGAACATTTCAAATTTGCCCTTAGAGTTTGCAAATTAGCACTCTATCCTGTGTCTAAATAATAACTCACATCGGGAGACTCATTTGCTTGCCATGGGACTTTTCCAGGTGTGTTTCACCTGTGTCCTTCAACACACAAACCTTTTACCACGGTGATAACATTGTAACTGAGATTCTCAGAAATGCCTCCCTAATGAGAGCAGATGGAAGCACCCCATGATGACTGGAATTCCATTGCAGCCCTTAAAACACAATGGTCCAGATGTAGGTAATCCTATTTTACCGATTCTAAAATACCGAATTTTACCGATTCTGTATTTTAAAACCGGTAAATGGGATGTAGGTAAAAATTCGGATACATTTACAGAATCTGTAAAAATCGGGATCTCCGATTCAGTATTTATCGATTCGGTAAATACCGAATCGGAGATACAAAATACAAGTAATTGAAGATACAAACAATCAGGTGCATCGACCCCACCCCACAACCAAGCAACAGAGGAACCAACCAGTACTGTGCATCCACCCCACCCCACAACCAGGAAGTGGCCACACCTATGCAGGTGCAGACTAACTGAACATTCTGGAGAGCTGTGAGACACTGACTGGTTGTACTGAGCTGAGCAGAAGTGCAGGATGGAATCCCAGGACTCATAGATGGAAGTACCAGACCGCAAAAGAAAAATGAAGTTCAGCACGGCTGAACTGCAGGTGCTGGTGGAGGAGGTGGTGAAACACCACACCCAGCTATTTGGCAAACAGTCTCTGCAGGTAGCAGAGGCTGTGAAAAGGAACACCTGGCTGGGAATCCAGGCGAAGGTGAACGCCATAGGGGTGACCACTAGAGAAGTTGATGACTTCAAAAAACACTGGTATGATCTCAGGATCATAACAAAGAAGAAGCTGTCAGCACAAAGGAAAGAGGCCAGTGTGACAGGGGGAGGAAGGAGCTGAGCACCTGCACTAACCAGAGAGTGTTTTTGGTATTGGCGATGCTGACAGCTCAGCCGAGCTGCAAAAAAACAAGGTAAGGAACATGTCCAGCAATCCTCCTCCCCTACCCTGTCCCCCTTCCCCAATGGGGCTGTGTGTTACACACTCCAGTACAGGGTTTTGGATACACCAGCAATGCATCATGGGAGAGGTAGTCATTGCAACATACATAAGTACAGTCATCATGCAAAACAGCAAGGCATGCCACACACTACATTCAGAAGCAGTTGAGGACATTGAAATTGTGTGACAGGATTGTAATTTAATAATGAAATACAGGGTAGCAGCACCACTAAGCCAATGTCCATATCTGTCCACAGGAGAGTCATCGCGCAGGACAGAGCAAGAGAGGGAGAAAAGGGCACCCCAAAGGAAAAGGAGTGAGGATGCAGCAGAAGTCCAGGGCCAAGCACTGAAACACCACCGGCACCCAGAGCACAGGCAGCTGCCACACCAGAGGCAGGCATAACAGCACATCCATCTTCGCCTCTGCTGTATCACTCACCACAGCAGGACCCACCAGCACAGTCTCCCTCACCAGCTTCAGAGTTATCTGAAGTCTTAAGGCCAAGGAAGCATGATGTTCCCCCTCTACAAATCCTTGCGACGTCCTCTGATGAGGAAAGGGAGGGTGACACCCAAACTGATCCACAATGTCAATGCTGGGCTGCAGTCCACCCCTGGTGGTGTGCACACACGTGCAAGATGCCGTAGGGTCTGGGAGAGCAGCACAATTGGGCATGTGACGGGGTCTTCTGCGGGCTGGAGGCCACAATGGTAAAAGTGCAGCGCCTGCAGGCGAAAGCAATATCATCAGTACAGAGACATATGAGCCACCTAAACAGCAACATGGACAATATGAACCAGGACATCAGCTCCATGGCGGAGAGCATGAGGGATATGGCAGAGGGGATGGTGGACATGTGCCAGTGCATGATAGCACTATGTGAAAAACTAGAAGGCGCCGGGAGAGGCAGTGTATGCAGCATCAAACCAAGGTGATGAACCGTCTGGCAACTGCCACTTCCCTGCTATGTCGGCGTTCTGTGGCAATGCAAGAGGGGCTTGTTCATTGCTGCACAGGTCTCTCAATGGGGATGGGAAGGGTGACATCTGCCATGGAACTGCTGCTGACCAACCAGTCAGCTAACGCTGGAGATGTAGGTGAGGGGGACACTGATGACACCACCAGCAGGAGCAGCAGTAACACTCCCATACAGGACATACTGAGAAGCAGCAGGTGCCAATCTGCAGGCCCTGGCTCAACAGCCAGTGTTGAAACCCAGCCTCGGGCATCCCGCACTGTTGTGCGTGGGCGCAAACAGTAATGCTGCCCACACTCCAGAGAACATGTTAGGGTGAGGTAACCCATGACCGCCTACTTAGGTTGTCACAAATTGGACTACAATGATTTGTCATTTGACATTTGCCGTAGTGCTCATTAAACTATGTCATTCACATTACTTCCCTGGCTGTGTCTCCTTAAGTACTTAAAAATAGCTGCGTGTGATCTCTTCCCGTCTCAGTCTCCCATCTGTTGCTGGCGCTACTCCTGCTGCATAGGGCTCTGGCTGTTCAGTTCCATCATTAATGTCCTCATGATAAGTCATATCAACTTCTGTGCCTTTCTTGGTGGCAAGGTTGTGCAGCATGGCACAGGTTGCAATGATTTTACAGCAGATGGGTGAGTACTGCTGTGCACCTCCGCTCTTGTGGAGGCAGTGGAACCTGCTTTTTAACAGTCCAAATGTGCGTTCAACAACGTTGCATGTTGCTCTGTGTGCCACATTGTAACGTCTCTCACTCCGGGTAGATAGATTCAGGTAGGGGGTGAGAACAAAGGACCGCACAGCATAAGCGCTATCGCCTAGGTGGAAAAGAGAGTGCCATTAGTTACATACTGAAAAGACATTCATCTGCAGTATCTATCAGGGTGTGTCACAGTCATTTTCCTAGCAGGTATCCTTCCCCAAATTCTCCAGCAGCAAGGCGTGTGTAGATCCCACTGTTCTGGAATATATAGGAGTTGTGGGTGCTCCCAGGGCATTTCGCCACAATTTCAGTAATTATGTTGCCAGCGTTGCATATTACCTGCACATTGATAGATTGGGTTGACTTTCGGTACCTGTAGATGTATTCTGTGGCTGCAGGAGGGCAGATTGGGATGTGGGTTCCATCAATACAGCCTATGACATGAGGGAACTGTGCCAGTTGATAGAAGTCAGTCTTGGTTTTGAGCAGTTCTGCATGTGTGTCAGGGAAGCTGATGTAATAATGCATTCTCTGCATCATGGCCTCCAGGAACGTCCGGAAGAAACGGGACAGGCAGCTCTGGGACACCCCACCTACCGCAGCAATAACCCCCTGGTAACTCCCAGATGCAAGCAGGTGTAGGCTACAGAGCACCTGCACATGGGGTGGGATGGCGTGCGCCCTTGGTGTTGGGTGCTCCAGGAGTGGGTGCAAGTCCCTGATCAAGTCCAAGATGGTTTGAGGGTGTAGCCTGTACCTTTCAATTATCTCTGCCTCAGTGAGTTGGAAGAGCATTATCCTCTGTCTGTAGACTTGCTCCTCCCTTTTCCAGACCCTCTCTCCTGCTGCCTGTAGCCATAGCCGCCTCACTATCACGTAGATTGCCGCCATTCTGGTCACACTGTTGCATTTTGGGGCTTTTTTATAGCCTGCATCTGCTAACCACCTGCTTTCACTCCATGGTAATTACTGACTCTTAAATACAGAATTTCATCAAATTCGGTATTTTTGAAGTTTCCTACGTCTCAAAACTCATTTTTTTCCATTTCTTATTTACAGATTCGGTAAATTCCGATTCGGTAAATTCCGATTTGGTAAATTACCGACTCGTAATTACTGAATCGGTCTTTTTTGGGCTCCTACATCTCAAAAGCCCAATACCGGTCGATAATGGCCGAAATTCGGTATTTTCGGCCATTACCGACCGGTATTTGTCTACCTATATCTGGCCCAATGTGATAAGATTGCTCTTCAGGAAACTATCATGTACCTCAGAGCCAACATTTCACCAAACAGCTAACTAGTGACTAATTCACCCTGCATCTTTTTAGAAGATGTCATCTTCAGAAGCAAGTGTGCACAGATTTATAAACACAGGGATTTCCTTATGCAACAAACAAAAAACAACCAAACTCCAAAAAGACATTAAAAAAAATGGTGGGGAAAAGATCTATGCCTACACAAAAGAGGACTGCCCAGTGGTGGGTGGGGACACATCCTCTTACGAAGGTAGAAGCACATAGAGAAAGAAAAACTCCACTTTCAGTAGCTCATCAAGCACAGTTAGCTGGGGAAGTAACCAGGGCAGACGCAACCAACCAACGTGGCCTTCTAACTTCCACATGCTCCCCCCAGGAACCCATACACAATTCCCACAACCCTTTAACCCCCCCACTTTTTTAGACAGAGGTTGGGGCAAAGGAAGAAGGAGAGGGGGTCAAAAACGAGTTCAGTGGCAACAACCAGAACAGCAGATGCAAATAAGGCCAGACCAAAAGAAATTAGTAGTCAACCTGTCTTCAAGGGAACTCACCACAGAAGAGAGTAACATTCTTGTTAGAAATGGGGTTTCAGGTTAGCTATGGTATGCACCCTAGCCAAGCAGAACCCACCACTAGTCAGGGTAAGTCAGCTACACACCAAGATATCCTGTGCTTCTGGTAGCTTGGTGCATACGTTCTTCATTCCTTCCTGGAAACAGAGTCTGGTCTCTTTGGGATTCTTCGTGAGCGAGAGGATGAGGTGGGTGTTGTCAGTGTAGGATACAATGCTGAGCCCATGCTGTCTGATGATGGCTGCGAGGGGGGCCATGGAGATGTTGAAGTGAAGAGCGTGGTGCTGAGTGTTGATCCTTAGGGTACTCCCAGTTGATATCAGTGGGTTCAGAGAGGAAGGGAGGGAGTCTGATCCTCTGGGTTCGGCCAGAGAAAAAAGATTGGATCCAGTCGAGGGTTGCTCCTTGTATCCCTGCGTCATGAAGTCTGGCTGTGAGCGTGCAGTGTGAAATGGTGTTGAAGGCTGCAGAGAGGTCTAGAAGGATGAGGGCCGCAGTGTGTCCCTGGTTGAGTAGCATGTGGATGTCATCAGTGGCTGCGAGGAGGGTGGTCTTGGTGCTGTGGTTGCAGTGGAATCCAGACTGGGAGGCGTCCAGGATGGAGTTCTCTTCGATGAAAGTCAGGTGGGCGTTTACAAGTCTCTCGGTGACTTTGGCCGTGAAGGGGAGGAGAGATATGGGCCGGTAGTTTTTTAGGTCTGTTGGGTCTGACGTCAGTTTCTTAAGGAGGGGTTTAACCTCAGCCCGCTTCCAGTCATTAGGGAAGATGCCGGACAAGGAGGCATTGATGGTCTGTCCTAGTTCAGGTGAGATGGCGGTGGTGGCCCTGTAGAAAATGTACAGTGGGCAGGAGTCCGTGGGGGCTGCTGAGTGAATTTTCTTCATGGTCGCGGTGATGTGTTCGACAGTGGCAGTTACAGGTCATAATGGATGGTTTATCGGCGGCGTGGGGGGCTGGTATCCGGCATTTGTTCGCTGAAGTTGTCGTAGAGGACCTTGATTTTCAGGTAGAAGTAGGTGTTGAGCTTGTCGCAGTGTTCCTGGGAAGGTGTGATGTTCGTGGCTACGCTGGGGGTTTTGTGAATTTCTATATGATGTTGAACAGTTCCATAGCGTTGGTCGTGTTGGTCTGGATCATGTCTCTTATGAAGGTCCGCTTGGTGTCTTTTATGCATTGGTGGTATTCCTTCAGGGTGCTCCTGAGGTTGTTCTGTGGTTTTTTGGTTTGACCAGGTTTTCTCTAGGCATCTGCATGAGCGCCTGGCTTCTCGTAGTTCTGAGGTGAACTAGGCGGCCTTCAGAGGGCGTTGTTTAGCGGGTGGGTGGAGGGGTGCAAGCTTGTCGTCGCAGCGGGAGATCTAGTAGTGAAATTCTATGGCTGCGGAGTTGGTGTCAATAGTGGTGCTGGGGGGTCTTGGAGGAGGGTCGTGTTGATGTGTTCCTCTGTGACCTTGCTCCAGTTTCTTTGTGGTGGGCGCGGGGCAGGCTTGGGTGCGGTGGTGGTGCGGAAGGTGAAGTGGATGCAGTTGTGGTCAATCCAGGGGGGCTGGGTGGTGTGGCTGAAGCAGATGTTTGTCCCTCCCGCAAAGATTGGGTCGAGTGTGTGTCTGGCTTTGTTGGTGGCCGTGTTTACCAGCTGCTTCAGACCAAGGTTGGCGGAGAGAATGGTGGAGTCGGGGTCGCAGCTGTTGTCGAGGTGGAAGTTCAGGTCCCAGAGTAGGATGTAGTCCATGGAGGTGATGGCCTGGGGTGCGGCCAGCTTGGTGATGGTAGTTACGGAGTGGGTGCGGGGTCCGGCGGTCTGTAGATGAGGGTGCCGCATAGTGTGGTCCTGGGGCTGATGTTCTGTGTTGGAGAGGGGGTCGCTCGTGCTGGATGTAGAGAGTCGGAGGGGGTCTTGAGTGCGATGGCGAGTTCACCTCCTGGCGGTGGGGGAGGTCCTTCCTCTGGATCTTGTAGACGTCGGGGATGGCCGTGAAGATGTTGATCCGGAGGTGGCGTTGGTCCAGGTTTCAGTGAAGAAGGCGACGTTGGGCGAGAGCATGTCGATCAGGTCCCATATCTCTACGGTGTGTCGGTGCAGGGAGCGCACGTTGAGGAGAATGCATGTCAGTGTTTTGGCGGTGCATGCATCTTGTGGGCCGTCGACGGTAGTGGTGGTTTGGGCAATGGTGAAGGATCTGTGGCAGCGTCTGCACGAGAACCATCCATGGGTGGTGTTGGGTGAGGATCTTCGCAGTCGGTGTGTCTTCCGGGGTTGAGTGCGTAGAGTGCGGCAGCATTGTAACGGAGGGGTCCCAGAGATCCAGGGTTCCGGCACTGGCCGCCGTTGAGGCGCGGATGGGCTTGCCTTAGGGCGCCAAGCAGCGCGTCCCCTGCTCGCAACCGCACAGCGGCCACCATTAAGAAGGGGAAGGAGGTTCAGCTGGGAGACGGGATGGGCAGAGGAGGGGGCGGGTCGCAGGTGCTGAGCAGCGAGAGAAGTGAAGCACGGTGAAAGTTCAGCAATAAAGATACTAGAATAATAACAATATAAACACAACAATAGTGCAGCAGTCAAGACACAATACTAAACGAAATAGCCCACAGAGAATAAAATTGTACTCAGCAGCGGTTACTGGCACGTAGGGGGCTCGAACCCCTCTCAGGAAGAGGAGAGGAGGCTTCGGCGACAGGGAAAATGGCGCTGAGCTGCTGGGGAGAGAGTGTGTCCTTGACCAGAGTCAGGGGACTTACAAAAATAATGTCAGAAAAGTAGGTGGAAGAATGCAAAATGTTTGGTGATATCCCTGAAGAAAGGGCCAGGTCCAACACAAGCCTAAAGCCAGGGTAGACAAATCAATACCTTGATGGGCATTCCCGCTCAGGGGTTTAGAACATGGACCATGGTCCGCTACTGCAGTGGCACATGCCAGCTCTAGGCTTTTTTTAATGTGTTTGGCTCCCTCTGTCTATACTCTCAGGGCCCTCTAAGTTGATCCACTGGTAATCCTTCTCATTTGTGGACCCCATCTGAGAGGTGCCTAACTTTAAGCTGTTCACAGAGGCATCCCAGTAGACAAACAGTACCTCCATGTCCAACAAAGTGATGTGGCCCATTCCACCCCTTGGGTCTGATATCTGTCCCCAAGAAAAACTCTGTCCACAAAGACAGCAACCAACAGAGGCCAATGACATCTGTCAGTGTCCGAAGCCAGGCCCCAGGCCAGCCATGGATTTCTTTCCAGCAAAGGACTCCCTATTTATGCTCCCCTTCTCTACACTGGTGTCTCTGCCCAGTCATTTTCCTCCTCCTCCTCAGGCCACTGCCATCTTGGGGTGCTGATTTGGAACCTTTTGGGAGGATGCGTCCAAAGGGATACTCTCATTCAGAGTCCTCATTGATCTCTGGTCCTCACCAAAACCAGTACTCTCCTGGTCCTCTCATAAGGATGTTTCCGATACTCAAAGGTATGTAGGACTTTCTGAAGGTCCAGTTTTCTGCATTCTCTATCCATTGGTAGTCCCCTCTCCCTGCAGAACCCTTCAACTCCTCTGCACTGTAAAACAACAATTCATTAAGATCAAACGTTGACTCCATTCTGGCAAGGTACCAAACTACTGGTGTAAACAAGATTTCCAGGCGTAAGATTTTGCCTGCTAGGCGGGGGGATGGCTGCAGAGTTCCACGCCTCTGTGTAGCCGCCAGTGACTCGTGACCCATGGCCCCGCCTCTGACAGTGTGAGACGCTTGCAGATTGTCCGCGAAGATGAAACGCTAACACGCTGCTCTTTGAAGGTTGAAAACGCCGGCTGATCATGGCTCTGGATAACTCCGTGTGTCGTGTGCCTCACACTCTCCGTGTGCTTGGAGGGACCCATGGTTGCTGCTATGCGATGGTGACGGCGAAATTCTAGCAGCAGGCTGTCCCGTATAGATGAAAACGCTAGCACGCTAGCACACTAAACACGCTGCAGCTGCGTGTAACTTTCTGTGCTGTGCGTTTCTCTGGGTGCCGGATAACAGGAACAACACGGTAATGGCACGATCTGAGCTCTGCTAATTCTGGATTTTGCCTGGAAAAAGAACTCTGGGTGACACGCATTTCTCCGTGTGAAGGAAGGAAAAGCACGGTAAATTCAGGATCTGAGCTTTGAGTCCTTCTAATACCGGATTTTGCCCTGCGAAAAGAAAAACTTTCAAAGGTAGGCTGGGCATGCTAGTGGTCTGTTTTGCTGGAGTGCTGCTGGTGTGCAGGTAGCAGGAGGGGGTTTCCGAGTCATTACACCAGCTGGTCAGGGAGGCCAGGGAGGTGATCAGATAGCTGAAACAGGCTGGACTAAAAAAGAGAAAGGACGGTGTATAGAACCAGGAGGTTCTGTAAGTCGGCAGTGCAGTGCAGTGCGGATACTCAGCTAGTGGTTACCTATTCAACTGTTCTTGCTGCCAGTAAGTCGTTTTTTCAAATAAATAAGGCTCAGCGGGAGTGATTTTTTTTTTTTTTTTTTTTTTGATCCGGGACTTATAAAAGAAGGTAAAAAAAAACCTTTTTGAGAATTTAAATGGGTAAACCACAGAAGGAGGGTGACGACACAGTCAAGCTCAGCAGAGTGGAAGCAGCTGCACGACAGAAAGCTAAAACACGCCTCGCCTTAGCTAGGAAAGCTGAGCGCAAGGCTGCCAAAGACAGAAATAAATATGGGAATAGGGTTGAGAACTCTGCATTGGAAGATTCCACACCCGAGTCATCTGAGGATGAATCGCTCCCCCCCCGGCTTCTCTACAAGATGATCAGCGTAAGGCAGTAGCTGAGGGGGGTAATATAGATGGCATTAATATCATAGACTCTCTGCCCCAGTCTGAGGTTAATGTACAAGTGCTAACCCCTAAAACTTCATTGGTTCCTGCCCTAGCAGTGCTCACGGCAGAAGAGAAGAGAAAGAACGGTGTTGGGGGGTGTGGTGCTGGAGGGAAGGAGGTGAAAGATTTTCCAATTTTTACAAAAAAAACAACTCCAAAAACCCTCCCCTCTCCTCAAGTCACCACTACCTCGGTGGCATCACCCCTGAGAATATCTGCTACGGATCCTGGAATGACTGAAATTTTACCCCAAACCATGCTTCCCTTAGCTGATGCGACAGTAAATGAGGGAGAATTTACTCAAGATACAACTCCCGGTCCTGAAGAAATGACAAGAACAGCAGGATTTGATGCTACCCCTTCCGGCTCTGAAAAGAGATCTGAAGAGAGATATCAGCTAGATATTCGCGAAATGCTCAATTTAATTCTCGATGAGATCCGTGAAATTAAAAGCAATCAACAAGTGGAGATAGCTGCCCTACAAGCTAGAATGGACAAGCTAGAGGAGTTAACAGTATCACTCCCTAATCGAGTAGTGGAAGCGGAATCCAGGATCTCAGCTCTGGAAGATCAAATGGGACTGGTATCAGGAGCAACTAGAGAGGCCACTAAGAGGAGGATTACCATGGAAAACAAACTTGAGGAGTTGGAAAACCACTCTCGCAGGTCAAATCTGAGAATTGTGGGAGTCCCTGAAGGGACAGAAGGCTCCGACACAGTACAATGGGCTAACTCCTTTATCCAAAAGGTAGTTCTTCCAGAGTTCGAAGGGGATTTGACGATCACAAGAGCCCATAGAGTACCAGCACAGCGTTTTGTGAACTCTCCATTTCCAAGAACAATCTTACTGAATTTTGCGGACTTCAGGATAAAAGAACGAATCCTCTCTAGGGCATACCAACAACGCCAATTCAATGTTTCTGAGACGGCAAAATGTAGAATATTTATGGACATGACAGCAGCAGCGGCCAGAAGAAGAAAGGAATTTTTAAAATTGTTGCAATTATTTAAAGCTAATGGCGCCCAGGCTTCGATTGCACAACAATCAAAGTTAAAGGTTCTTCTAAAAGGAAAATTCTTCCTGTTTACTGACTTAGAGGAGGCTCAAACTCTTCTCAACGAGATTTCTGCAAGGGCTTGAAAAATTAGAGAAGGAATCTGATTTATATCTTGAAATTGACACACTAGGTTTGAAAAGAAAAAGGGGGGAAAAAAGGGAGAAAAAAGACAAAAAGACAAATGAATTAAAAAACAGGAAAAAGAGAGAGGAAAAAGAAAAAAAAAGGAATAACAGAGGTGGGTGCACGGGGTTATTGAGTCACTCCAGGGTGTAAGAAGAAGACACCCGAAGAAGAAGCTGAGGGAGGGAGGGGGGCAGCGTGGTCTGGAAGGGGGATTCCCGCATCCCTGGGGGTGGTTAGGGTGGGGGGGGAAGCAGTAAAAAAATACAAGTACAGTAGGGTTGCTATTTTTTTCAATTTCTTTGGTTGGTACAGAAGGAGTTTAGAATCTCATAGCCTTAACAATGACAATTGACTTATCTAATATCCTGTCCATTAACGCGAATGGACTGTTAAATAAACAGAAATATGGAGCACTTTTGAAATGGGCAATCGCTATTAAACCTCACGTAGTTTTCCTCCAGGAGACGCACTTAAAATCAAACTCCCCAAAGTTGTTTCTTCCTAGATATTTCTCCCATGGGTTCTTTTCCTCTGCTGGTGTTGCCCAGAGGGGGGTAGCTATTTATTGCTCAAGAAATTTACCCTGGGAGATTCTCCAAATGCAAAGGGACTCTAAAGGGAGATGGCTTTGGGTGGCAGTGAAATTGTTGGGAAAGGTATACAATTTTGTTAACTATTACGGCCCAATTTTTGATGACACATTGGCCCTGACTGAAATTAGTGAAATTCTAAGGAGTACTGCTGGACAAATTATAGTAGGAGGTGATTTTAATTACATACAGGATTTAAAAAAGGACACCTCTAATAAGAATAAGAAACAACTAAAACCAAAAACAAAAGGGGTATTAGAGGCTTTTATGTCAGAATATCAATTGCGGGACTCATGGCGCTCCCTAAATCCCAACCTAGAATCTTACACGTGCTATTCCAATAGGTTTCACACAGCCTCTAGAATAGATTTCTTTTTATCCTCAAGATCGCTCCAAATTTCCAATGCATTGATAGGCTGCAATCCATTCTCAGATCATGGGAGGATTGAGGTTGAATTAATATTGGAGGGCACGGTAGGGGTGCGACCTAGGTGGCAGCTGGATCGCACCCTTCTACAGAATACAATATGGGTTGAGGGTTTTAAAGAATGGATAAGGGAATTTTTTCTAGTAAATAAGGACTCAGCAGAGCCCTTCGCAGTATGGGGGGCATTCAAAGCAGCAGCTCGGGGGCAAATTATAGCCTTTTCTTCTAACAAAGCAAACGAACGAAAAAGAAAAATATCTGCCCTCCAGGATGCCGCAGAAAATGAGTATGCCTTGAAACTTAATCAAAAACCAAACAACTGGGAACAAGCTAAAGTATTACTTAGGGACTTCTTCATTTTGGAAGAGATAAATAGCTCAAAAGCTTCCCAACAAAAGCTATATGAAGATAGTCAACTCATGGGCAAGCTGTTGGCAAATTCGATTAGGAAAAAACAAGAATCTTCCATCATCTTAAAAATTCAAGATCCATCAGGCAGGATAGATACTAGAAGTGAGGAAATCGCGAAAATATTCCTTGATCATTATGAGAGAATATACTCCACTGATATCCAAATTGAAGAAAATGTAATCAGGGAATATTTCGACAACTTAAACATCCCCAAAATTTCTAAATCTAGATCTAATCAAATAGGTGGCGATATAAGTTATTTGGAAATTCAAAATAGTATAAAAGCCACAGCGGGAGCAAAGGCTTCAGGGATTGATGGATTCCCAATTGAATTTTATAAGGTTTTTCTGAAGGAACAAGAGGATCCTTTGAAACATTTATTTAATTATATCAGACGAGGTGGTAGGGTCCCCTCAGAGTTTAAAGAGTCCACAATTATTAGTTTTGTTAAGAAAGGCAAGAACCCGGAGGACGTAAATTCCTATAGACCAATTAGTCTTTTAAACTCTGACTATAAGGTCTTTATGAAAATTTGGGCTCAAAGATTCGTATTGGCCGCCCAGGAGGTGATACACCAAGATCAAACGGGTTTCATAGCTGGGCGCTATATGGCTGCTAATACAGAATATTTATTGCAGGCACTAGATTATTTTAATCTTAATTCTATTTCTGCATGCATTCTTATGATCGATGCGGAAAAAGCATTTGATTTAGTTAACTGGTCAACGTTATTTTTTTCCTTGGGCTATTTTGGATTTCCCGCCCCTATTATTAATATGCTACAAAACATTTATGAGGGGGCATCTGCCCAGGTGATAATAAACGCCAAGCAAGCAGGGAAGATTAGAATAAAACGAGGCACAAGGCAAGGTTGCCCTTTATCTCCCCTGCTTTTTACCTTTTTTATCGAACCCCTGGTAATTAAAATAAGAAATAATAACGCAATATCAGCCCCAATTGCCGGAATGTCGAAGTTAAAATTATTCGCAGACGACATTATTCTTTATATGGCTCCCGATAAAGAAAATATAGAGAATCTTATGAAAGAGCTACAGAAATATGAGAAGGTAGGGGATTACAAAATCAACAAAAAGAAAACTGAGGTTCTTATTCTGAATACTGATTTAGACTTTCTTCCGTCAGATTTACAGTCTCAAGCTGAAAAAAGGGACCCAATAAGATATCTTGGGATTTATGTGACCAGAGACTATCAAGAACTTTTTCAATTGAATTACGTAAGAACTATGAATAAAATCAAGAGCCTTTTAAAACATTGGGATATACTGCCCCTATCATTGATTGGCAGAGTGGCATTGATAAAGATGAACATATTACCTCTGCTTTTATTTTTGTTTAGTAATATCCCAATTAAAGTTAATTTGGCCTTTTTTAATGAACTAGATTCCATGATAAGAAGATTTATTTGGAATAAAAAGGCCAATAGAGTCAAACTTGCGGTAATTCAACTTCCAGTTAACCAAGGTGGACTTGCTCTTCCCCATTTTTATACATACTACGAAGCAGCTTTTTTTGATATAATGGCAGGATTATTAAAGGCTAGGCAGTCAAGAGACAATTTTTTTTTAATAGAATGCTTGAGGAATCAGGTTCTCAAATCTCTATTTTCTTAAAAACGGCAAAACTTCCAAAGAGAACACGATATAAGACACTGGTGGGGTATTCATCAAGATTACAGCTTTTATTTAAAAAACATGGCCCAGATGGATCCATCTATTTGAAACTTTCGGAATGTACTAAAATGGGTCTTAAGATCTCTTCAAACCATTTGTCAGAATGGGAATTGGCCGGATTTTGTGAAATAAGGCATCTCCTCACACAAAATACGTTAATCAGCTGGCAAATGGTCAGAGACAGAAGGCATCCAAATCGGCTCATGTTTTTTCAATATTTACAACTGAGTTATTTTATAAAAAAAGTTATAGGAAATCTTGATAGAACACCTAATGCTTTGTTAACAGCGCTATATGGGGAGAAACATAAGGGTATTGGATTTTGGTATAAAAAGTTACCTCTTCCGGGTTCAACCAATATAATAGGCAACCATCTGGAGAAAATAAGTCTCACAACACAGTGTGTGGTGTCTAACAAAGATTGGGAGACAATAAGCTGCTTAGGGAATAGGGATCTCCGAGCAGCCAATTATAAGAGGATGTCTTTTCTCTGTCGTTGGTTGGCATATTATACCCCGGAAGCTCTTCAAAGAATGTTCCCTGAATACGAAAATAAATGTTTTAGATGCAAAACTAGGGGACAGGGTGGCTGGCATCATATTTTCTTCTCATGCCCAAAGTTAGAACCCTTCTGGAGGGAGATTTTCACAGATCTGGAGATGGCAATAGGGAAAACTCTTTCTCCAGAAGTGGAAGTTGCCCTTTTTGGCATTAGTAAAGACAGGAACAAGTTCAATGAATCAGAAGAAGTGTTTATCTTTATTTCCTCTGCCGTAGCAAGGTCTCTGATTCTGCAAAATTGGAAATCCACGGAGTGTCCTTGCCATGTTAAGTGGGTTAATAAAATGAAGAGAACTTATAATTTTGAGAGGGCCTATGCAGGTAGAGTGGGTGCAATTGCAAGATTCGAAAGGAATTGGAAATATCTTGACCAGCTTGAACTATTAAAAGGAAGGTGATTGTTATATCCTAGCTAATTGAAAGACGGCATTACATTTATATCTGAGGAAATATAAGTATTCGTATGTTATGCTATATCGAATTGCTAAGTACTTTTATCATGTTATCAGTTCTGTTTCTATATATCAGTACCCTATTGCACTAGTCACTTTATACAGGCTGAGAGGAGAAGAGAGAAAGGAAAAAGAGAAGAAATTCTTTTTTTTTTTTCTCTCTCCTACACAATAGCACTAACAATATCAAGTGCCGGTTTTTCTATTTTTGCATTAGCACTTTATGAACGAAATATTTAGTGTAATTATATATTGGCACTTCAATGCATTAGTCACTTTATTAAGGCTACATGTAGCACATAATAACACCTTCAAGCGTTGGTCGTTCTACTCTTTGTATTTGCACTCTATGTTCAGTATAATAATAGCAATATTATTCTTGATGTTGCCCTTTTATCACCAGTTGTTTATTGATTGGATAATCTTAAATTATATATTATTTTTACTGTGGTATTCTATTGTCTAGGGTTGTCTCTTGGATTTTATAAATTTTTGGCTAATGTGCGTCTAATTATGAAGAAATTTAATGTACCATTGTATTGTCTTTACCTACGGCTTGTAATAAAAAACTTTAGTAAAAAAAAAAAAGATTTCCAGGCGTAAGAATATAAAGTGCGAGTAAATAAAAAAAATTACAAATGTGAGAGAACAGTACAAAAAAATATATAATGGCCTTAGTGCAGAGGTGTGTGGAACAATGAGTTAACAAAGGTATTGCACAAGCGCAAGTCCTATCCTCACTGCTGATCACCAATGTTAGAAATTGGGTTTATGATTGCCTAAGGTATGCTTCCCAGCCAGGCAGAACCCATCACTCTAGTCAGGGTAAGCCCAATACACAAGATATTCTGTGCTCACCCTCTGATAGCTTGCCACAGAGCAGGCAGGCTTATCTACAGAGGCAATGTGTAAAGCATTTGTGCAACACGCAGCAACACAATGAAAACACCACAAAAAGAGACTCCACACAGGGTGAATAAAAATAGGCATTTAATTTATAAACACATTAGGACCAAAAGTTTAAATATACAAGGTGCGCTGGTCAAGTTATTTACATTTGCAAACAGTGCTCCATCTCCTGAAGAAAGCAGGATCAAAATGACATCAAATATATATATATACTTTTCAAATGTACTAGACCAAAACGACAGCAAATATATGTATACATTTCCAATGTTGTCATTGTTAAGTATCACAGTGAAGGCAAAAAGGTAAGCAAAGTGCTAAAAAATATAGCAGCTGCTTTCAGTTTCATTGCTGTAGATTTAGAAGCAGGCAGATATAATGTCCTCATGAGACAACGTCAATGCATCACTCCCAATAGGATGCATTATTACCACAGCCCTCCGGATCTGTTAGATCCTGGGTCCTAACACAACATTTGATCAACAGGTCTTATGGGACTTCGAGGACCTGCAAAAAGAGGTCTTGACTGCCACCCACTAGTGCACAGGTTGGCTGATTGGGCCATACGTGTCAATGGACCTAAATGTCTCGGCAGTGAATGCTCCCCAATCTGGTGAGTCCGGGGTCCTTTGGAGCAGTTCATACTCTGTACTTTTAGCAATACAGGGCAGCCTACCAAACAGTGCGAGACAGCTTGTCTGTCATGTCATGGGCGTGCCTCCCACACAACAGTGCCTTCCTCTGGGCGAGAGGACCCCGCTGTTGCTGGGGACAGCTACCGACACTGTCTTCAAGAACAGTGTCCTCCTCTCCTTGGCACTACGGCTCTGAAGCTGGAGGGCCTCGCTTGGAGGTTAGGCTTGGGGCAGTGGCGATATTTCATGCAAGGAGAGGATGACTCAGAATCAAACTTAACACAAAAATTTTACACTTCGCAGTTCCCTTGCTGGAGCGGCCGCTCTGGAGGGTTTCACATGGCGTGGCTAGGATGTGGATCCTCTTGTCATGGGGATTAGGTGGGGTCGTGACCTTAAGGCTTCCCTCAGTGCTGCAGCCAGCACGGGCAAGGAAAAACACTCAGCTCTCTGTGAAATAAGAAGCTCTCGACAGATGCTGTCTTGGCGATGGAGCACTCTCCATGCCCTGGTTTGGAGAACTTGGCAAAAGCGCCTGCACTTCAGGTTTATCAGAATGAAGCACTCAACATGCACTGTCTGTAAAGCATGGAGCATGGCTCCTGTTTAGAACAAACTACTGTCAAACTCACAGGTAACCGAGACCCATGGCAGAGGTATTCTGGTATAAAACCGGGGGCAAGCCAACAAACCCTTGAAGAACACTTTATCAGGTCCTTGGAGAACACTTCGGGCACAGGCAGATAACAGGCCAGCTCATTCAGATAGTTACAAAGGGGCAGTCCCTCCTTCAGCCCACCAATCAGCAGGCAGTAGGCCAACATGGCAAAGCAGTAAACTGGAATGACGGTTTCTCCTGGCAGCACAGCAGTCCTCCTGGCAATGTGCAGATGTAGAGCCAGCAGAATCTACTTACAAGTCCCACGCCGTGTCTAACTATATGGGGTCTGAGCCCTAGTACTTATACTAAAAAATGCCTTTGCTGTAGGGAGTGACTTCAAAAGAACCCTCAGAAGTGCACAACAATCCCTTTCAGCCCAGCCCTGGCTCAGACGATCAGTAAGGGGTAAATCAGCCCTTTGTATGAGGACAGGACACTACCTATTCAAATGTAAGTGTGAAACACATCTCCATCTCCCTGCCAGGAAGAATATCAGTATGCAAATGAATGCAGATATATCCCCTGTCACACCCAGCCCTTTCTGTTTTGTGGCTGTCTAGAGTGAATGCACAAAGTGTAGCTGGCACCCAGATGTGTACTGGAGACAAGCTGCAAAGCACAAGTTATAAGCACAGAGAAATGCCCAATTTCTGTAAGTCTAATAGAGGAAAACAAGGAATCTGCCTGTCAATTTTATACCGCTACTTATTTCGGCGGAAAAAGCAATGACTGATTATTTCTTATGCTTTCGTTGTATAAATCACATTTCTTTTGTATTATGTTCAAAATATATTTAGTATAGACATTTAATCCATGCCTAGTTTCAATACATTTCAAATACATGACACGTGGATTACATAAATGAAATGTATATACTAAATATATTTTGAACATAACAGGTTTGTAAGCCTACTTCTGGTGGTGACTCAATCAGTACTGCAGGCCCACTAGTACCATTTAATTTGCAGTCCCTGGGTATATGATATACCACTTTGCAATGGACTTACACATAAATCAAATATGCCACACAGGTGTAAACCAATCACACCATGTTTAGAGGGGAGAGCACATGCACTTTAGCACTGATTAGCAGTGGTAAAGTGCCCAGAGTCCGAAAGCCAAAAAAAGAAGATCAGAAAAGTAGGCAGAGGAAGGCAAAATGTTTGAAGATAACCCTGCAGAAAGGGCTAGATTCAACATTTCTCCAAAAGGGCCTTGGTTTCGGTGACACACTCAGAGAGGATAAGTTCTTCCTTGTTTGTGAACTTCACTCACAATTCCTTTAGTAAAATTGGACTTTGGGCCTTTTTACAGAACAAAACTACTCCTGATCCTTGTGATACAGGGTTAATAAGTTCCTCCAGGTTCACCTCTCTTCAGGGATGAACCCCATGATATACTCTGAGCAGACAGCCATCAAGGAGGTAGAATAATCTAACCCAAGATCCACTTTCTATAACATGTTCAATCAGAAATTGGTGGCAATCAAATCTTTGATCAATGACTCCTTGATTAAAATAAAGCCCGCGGATAAAGGTGGGGCCATTGTGATCATGTCTACCCTAGACTATAATAAAGACTGTCTCCACCAGTTGGAGGACAATAGATACTACCGTCCAGTCAGTAAAGACCTTACTGAGAAATTAATTACCAGCTTTCGTTCCTTGGTGATGTCAGCTGATACTCAAAGGTGTATTACCATTAATGAGGAGGAATTCCTGATCAACACACTCCTCAAAATACCATATTTGTACATCCTCCCCAATACACACAAGCAGGTGAACCCACCACACTGGAAGACTAATAATATCGGTCATTGGTTACCTCCTAGAACCGCATTCCAAATTCTGTGACCTTTTCCTCTATCCAACGGTGACCAAAACACCATATTTTCTCAGAGACACTAGGGATGTCTTGAACCTCATAGATGAGGCTAATCATATTAACAACATAGATCTCTTGGTAACACTCGATGTGGAAGCACTATATACAAACATCCCTCAGGATGCAACCCTTGAGGTTGTGGAAACACTCTCCTTTCTGGAACTTGACCCTTTCCCTAAGTGATTAGATTCATTACTGAGTATGCTACCATTGCACTCAAGGAAAACTTTTTCCAATTTGTGAAGCAGCTTTACCACCAGACACAAAGTACTTCCATGGGAAGTACCTTCGCACCAAGTTTGGCGTATCTGTATATGGCCAATTATGAGAAAGAACATTTCTTCAGCAGTGGTAACCTCTACACAAACTACGTATTGTTGTGGCTTTGTTACATCAACATTATTATCCTGTGGCAGGGAGATACTGAGACATGCCTTAAGTTCGACACATGGATTAATTTTATTAATCCGTACCTATGGTTTACCCAAACCATCTTGAACAAGAAACTTCCCTTTTTAGATCCTTGTATTTTTATTAACAGTGGCAAACACTCCGCCACAACCTGCAAAAAGACTACTGATTTCATAGTCTACTATGATAATAAAAATTCACCACCCAAAATCCCTGCGGGATAGCCTTCCATACAGACAGTTTTTGTGACTTCATTGCAATTGCAGAAAAGTCAATCCACTGATCAATTTGAAATTTGAATTTGAAATTTGAAAGGGTATTTATAGAGCGCAAACGGTCGCTCCGGAGGGAGCATCATGGCGCTGAAACAACCAGATGGCCTGGTCCGGGTGGCAGAGGGCGGGTTAGATGGCAGCTTTGGACCAGTCATCGGGGAGGTTGAAGATCCAAGTTTTAAGTAGTTTTCTGAAGGGTTTCTCCAGGACCTGTTGTCTCAAATGAATGGGCAGGCTGTTCCAGGCTTTGATGGCCAGGGTATTTAGGGTTTTTCCACCTTTTGTCTTCAGATTGTAGCTGGTGGGAGACATGAGTTTTTCTTGCGCAGAACGGAGGGGTCGACTGGGTACGTAGTGAGGGAAGCGTCTGGTAAGATATTGAGGGACAGTTTTATTGAACGCTCGAAAGGCAATGATAAGAATTTTGAAAAGGATCCTTTTGTGTAGGGGAAGCCAGTGCAGTGTCTTTAGGGCTGCAGAGGCAGAGGATTTGCGAGGTAATTTCAGTACCAGTCGGGCGGCCGTGTGAAGGATGCTTTGGAGTTTGGTTTGTGTAGATTTTTTTGTCCCAGCCAGAAGGCCGTTACCGTAATCGAGGCGAGAGATGATGAGGGCCACTGTAACTGTTTTTCTGGCCTCTAGAGGGAGGAAATCAAAAAACTTTCTGAGTGATCTGATTATGCCGAAGCATCTGCCGGCAACATTCATTGCGTGTTGGTCGAATGATAAGTCCGAGTCGAAAGTGACCCCGAGATTTCTCGCAGTTGTTACGGTCTGCGGTGGAGCAACAGAGTTGTCGGGCCACCAGAGGGCAGGGCTAAAGGAGGTGTTCTTACCGATGGGGAGAATCTCTGTTTTGCTGGAGTTACATCTGAGGTGGTTGATGTCCATCCAGTGGAAGACCGCGGTTGAACAATTTTTGAGATTGTGTTCAGCTTTCTATCTAAGAGTCCATAACTTTCCATCAAACATAATTAACCTGCCATGACAGAGGTCTAGGAATAACCTTAGGGAAACACTCCTAGAACCCAAAGCGAGGATACACAATGACACCATCACATGTGTTACTACCTTCAAACCCAGCTCTAACCAAATACAAAAGATTATATGCAAACACTCATCTATCCTACAGACAGGCTCATTGGATATGACAACTCCCAGGTTTGCAGTCAAGCAGACTCAAAAACTTAGGGACATGCTGGTACACGCCAGACTCAGGAGGGCACCAAGGATTGAACAATGCTCCTTCTGGATTCTGCCTACAGTCTCTGGGCACTACCCTTGTGGCTCTTCTGGGGAGTGCAATCTGACAGAGGTTATGAAAAAAATTGATTCAGATTCCACTCACACTTGTACTAGTAGCCACACCGACTGCAACACCAAAGATTTAGTGTAGATGATCACATGCTTGTGTGCCTTTTGATACATTGGTATGACGACCAGACCAGTGAAAGTGAGGATTACAGAACACCAAAGTAGTATTTATTGTAAAAAGACTACTACTGAGATGAGCACTCATTTTATGATGAACAGCCATACTCCAGATGATGTTATGTGGACTATCCTAGAAACATGCAGCGACTGGAACAAACAAGCCCATTTCCAGAGGAAACAATACTGGGTTTTCCAACTGGCCCCAATGGCGACATTAACACGGACCGAACTAGACAATTGATCCTAATAGCTTACACTCTCCATCTATGCCCCAATTATGAAGTCTGACATATGACCCTGTAGCCAGTCAGACTGGTTTGTCCATCTGTGCTGTCATTTCACGATCCTGGAAATGGGAACCAATATTTGATTGGCAGGACTGGTTTTTCACATTAAATAAGATAGGACAACATAATATCCCCTATATGGATTCCTTTATATGTACAATACTGAGTGTTCAAAAGTTCAGGCCTCACTCGGTCCATTAACATTTCTTTACGTACCTACATTCCAAGATGACAGCCATTTCTCTTTTTGTGTTCTCACGATTGGACATACTTTCGAGATTCGGTAGACCATGTACATGTCTCTCTTCACGTGTCCCAGCATACGTGCATGCCCTCTGCACAACACAGAGACCAAATACATCTCTCCATGTCTCGGAAGGACACGCGGACCGCCTGACTTTATGTACAATTCTAGTCTACGTGAGTCAGCTCCACCCGCACCCTGACTGCATGCTCCCCCACACCCGCTCACAATCAGATGTGTCACTACAAGATATTTAAACTCCCAAGCCAGCAGTCTCTTTATCTCTAGGGTGACAGAGAAGGAGAAGTCGCCAGCACATTACAGCGATGGATTCCATGAGTATACAGAAGAATCCTATTCTCGTTCTCTGTATATCTTTGACTACCTCCTTGAATACTTGCTAATGCATACATGTTTTCCATAAGGTTTGTCCCGCAGCTAAGTGCGGTCCTCTGCCTACACCTAAGTGGTAAAAGTTGCACTCTAATAGGGTGCCCTTATTTGAGAATCTATATATTTTACTGTGTTATATGTGTGGTTTTTGAATTTGTGTTGTGAATTGTCATGTGTTTTTCACCTGCCTGTGTGTTTGCCTTTTTTATGTATGTACTTTTCACTGATATGCGTTGTGGGAAGTTGGCCTGGTATATGATGTCCACTAATGTAAGTGGCCATCCAGCACTAGTCCAGACAACCCTTATGGTGATTTAAGAGGTCTTAGACAACATAGAAAAGCTCTCTAAGTGGAAGCTGTGGAAAGCAGCCTTCAGGCTTAGTCCAGAAGGAGTGTAAAGCAGCTTGTTTTACCAGAATGAAATCTTATATTATAGATTAACAAAAAAACACCCACACAAGGTATTTATAAAAATATGTATTTATTGTATAATATTCTCTAACACATACAAATATGCACAATGCATATACACAATGCACACAATACTTAGCAAAGAAACACAGTAAATAGCACAGAATACACAGTGGACACCATGGGTGGACCAAACCATATGCTAAGAAAGTGGTATAAGAACCACGACTTGGGTAAAGACAATGCTGGGAGGATGTAGAAATGCTGGGGACTCAAGGAACACCCACGGTGAGAAACTAGGACCTCCCGGAAAGGGTGACTATGAGAACCCCACTTCTGAATATGTACTATTACAATCACTGCGTGAGTGATAAACATGGACTGGTTTCGGAATCAATTTTGCCATGTAGATGAGCACGCTGCAATTATTACAACGAGAGTGGATTGAGTTTCCACTTTTTATTCAGCACTTTTGAATCGGCATCATTGTTATGGGTTATACTACTTTCCCAGATACCCCTAGTCCAGTTTGATAACATCTATACTGAGCATGCGCAAGTACGGCCATGACGTGAACAGGGAGTACCAAGACCACGATTGCGATGTTTGTTGAGCAACTTCCCGGAGATTAACAACACCTGAGGGGAGCGCTGTGTCAGTGGGATCCTGATGTAATCAAGGAGTGCCGAAGCTGTTTCCTGAGGTCTACGACGGCGGGAACCTGCGGTACTTAAATCAACCTGCCTGTCCATCTGGTCTCCTCCCCTTCTGGCTCGGTCTAGCCAGAGGTACCGATGGATAGGTAAGGAGCCAACAGTGAGTCCGGTTCGTTTATATTAAATTGCTGATTAGCTGTAGACTTGTTAACAAATCGGTGCATGCTTAAAGATAGACTGCAGGTGTGGGGCGATATCTACTCGAGCTGCTTATCTTTTCAAGTCCCCCTGTTTTTGAGTCATGATTTTAACTTCAGAATGTTATTCAGGAATATGTTTATTCCTCTTAAAGATATTTATATTGTTTTAAATAACCTTTTTTGGCAATGTGACAGAGTAGATATGTAGAAATCGTTTTCCAGCACTTCTGGGATACTGAGACATGCCCTCTATGCAGTATTACCACTTGTTTGTGGGAACAACTGAACAGGCTATTTATCTCTTTTTTCTTGAAGTTTTAGATACAGTAGTTCACCATTGAGATTTGCCTTTTTAAGATACCAAGACATATATCTTTCCATTGGGAAATCAGGGGCTCTGTGTTTTGCCATTGGTCAGAAATATGCGTTGTAAATATGATAGGTAGCCATCGTGCAGAGATTCCTGACTCTGATTGTGGCCTTTTATGTTTTCACCTATAACCCAGAGAGGTGCCTCATTCCCTGAGCAGGATGCCAGGTGAGGTGAGGAGTACTCCCGCATAAAGACGGGTAAGTGCAACAACATTTGTAATATACCTCAAAAGAAATGTACACTGAGTGGTACTTGATATTTATGATACAATATATCAACATCATGATATTAGTAATGTCAGGATGATACAAACTTCGACGGCAATTGACATTCTGTTTGGTCTTTTGTATTTGTTTGTTTCTTTAGGAATGAGTCCAACTCTCCTGTGATATTCAACGGGTTTCAGGATACACGGGTGATCGTAGGTTGTATTGAACCAACCACTTTCTTTGAGACTTCATGTTTATTTCACACACTTAAAGCACTATATTGCAGTTGCTATTGCATCTGTTTAGGCCCTGATGAAAGCCTGGAGTAGAGAATAAATAGGCTGAAACATACAGACCGGACTTCATACGGTTATCTTTTCAAACTGTATACGCACTGTTTTTACATTTGACACCAGGATAGTGCTTATTAAAATTGTTCAGTATTCTGGTAGTCAATTTTAAACTTCATCTCTTTACACATTCACTTAGATGCACTGCAATCATCACTATCACCCCTCCAAAAATTAATTTTGATCTCACCAATTTCTGGGTCCACAATGGATATTATTCCAGGCCACTGATGAAGACATTTTGCTAGCTCTCTTTCTATGTTGACAAAGGTGTAGCCCCTGGCTGCACAATAATCTGTAGTCAAGAGGAGATCCCAGATGATGAGATTTGCCACCACAGTGGATTGAAGGGATTCAGTCCTTTTTAAGGGACTTCTTTGACCAAAGCTTCTCAGTCTGTTGCAGTCCGATTTTTTTGTTCTCTAGACTAATAGTTTCTTGTTTGGTATATTGAGAGACTAGGAACCCTATGGAGAGTGTGTGCAGTGTGGGAACACGACTGCGTGCTCTATACACGTCTATGTGTAAGACGCAGCTGGATTTTTAAAGATTAAGGACCCTTCCCAGTGGACCCTGAAGAAACCCTGTGGTAGACAGAAAGTTGGAGAAAGTTGGAGAGCCACCCCACCCATGGATATCCTAGTACCCACATTACCTGCACCAGGGAAGCAGGGTGCATATATATATATGTAAGGTGGTGTTGGAAACCGCCGTCAAACCCAAAGGAGGACTTCTGGAAAGTGCAACTGCTGAAGAAGGAGAGAGTGTTCTGTGGAATCTGAAGGTGGATTCTAGTTGAGAGGTACCTGCAAGCAGAGGTGACAGAGTCTATGTCACTCAGAAGTTACCAGGAGACTTGGAAGACGAATGCCCGACGATGTTGGTTGTTGCAAAAGAGATGACGATGACCTTTACTTTGGAGCTGCGAGGACCAGGCGATTCTGAGGAAGACCAGGAGCCATGCATGAGCTGTCACACATCAGATGTCAAGTGCTGAGGGGTCAGTGCCCGTAGGGAGCACCAACAAGCCTTGGCAAAGGCAACACATGCAGAAGTTGAAGAAGGGAAAATGTCGGGGCCAGCAAGGTCCAGGGGAGTCACAACAAGCAGGGGAGGCAGGGCAGGCCCCATGCAATCAGGGGAACCAAAAAGAAACAAAGGCAACCATCAAAAGGACCCACAGGCGGGGAGCACTGGAGTCGCAAGAGGACCTCGAGCAGCTCACCAAAAGATGCAGGCCACGGGGCACACAATGTGGTGTGGACAAACACTTTGGTCACTGGAGGTGCTTGTGGTTGTGGATACTGGGAGCCCAAAGATCTTGGTGGAAGGAAGCCAACAATTCTTTGCAACTGCAAGTTGACGTGGTGCACAGGGGCTCAGTTATTGCAGCACCCACTAGGGATACTGGCCTCAAATTTGGTGAGAGGGCAGGTCAGGCATTGGGAGCTGTGGCCGCCACTTTTCAGAACCTTTGGGAGTCTGGAGGAGTTCAGGATCAGAAGACAGTTCGACTTAGTTGCAGTGCCTGCAAATGCAGGGAAGTGACTCCTTCACTTCAAGGGAGATTCCTTCAGGTTTCTTTGATGCCCACAGGCCTTGGAAGGGTTGTGTATGGTGCACAGGCACAGATAAGTCAGCAGACTGGAAGGGAGACGAAGTTGAGTCCAAACAAAGTCCAGCGAAGTCCAGAGTGCCCAGACGGTAGAAGAAGAAGTGGTGTCTGATCTGAATTTTGTCCCACAATGAATCTAGGGACCCATCCACAGGTAAGTCCTTATGTACTCTAAGGAAAGGGTTGTGACGATCCAGGGGAGGGTCTGGACAGGGGGGATGTCACTCCCATGGCATTTGTCCAGTTTCATACCAGAGTGGGAGCCAACATCTCACAGGACAGGTTTGAACAGGACTATGCACTGGGACACCAAATGTGTCCCTCATGCAGACTTAGTGGCACTGGCAAGCACACCCACTCTGTCATAATACACTAAATTGTGTCTTGGAAGTGGTCACACCTCCCTGTGATAGGATGCCTATTGTTTTGCCTTCCCCTGCTCAAGCATGGCTCAGCAGCAGGAGGGGAGAATCGTGTCTCTGGTAGGCAGCAACCATTTTGTGCTGTCCTTGTCTAGAAGGCTGGCACAAGGAACACTGAGAGCCTAACGGAGGACTCTTACAGTGCTTGGAATCATACCTCCCACACCTTTTATGGTGTGAGGGTATTATTCCAACATGTTTGATACCAAACATGTTTGATACCAAACATGATAGGATTGTTTCAGCCAATTTCGAGTTTGGACATCGCGTAATTACCTGGTGCCTCTCTATATAGTACATAGCTGCTTAACAACCCAGGAGAATGGACTGTATAGGCTGTAGGGGTGTCCTTACTCATGCAGGGGCACCCTCACACTTAGAACCATCCACCCTGCCTTCAGAATTGCAAAGGTCTGCTATAGGGGTGACTTATAGGTTTTAGGTGCAGTGACCTTAGATATAGGAAAGCTATATCTTTAGTAAGGGGTGCTAGCACCAGCTTACACAGGCTGCAATGGCAGTTCCATTTTGAACGGTCTCCCATGGGTGGCATAATGCATGCTTCAGCCCATGGGGGCCCTCTGGTGTACCTATGCCGTGGGTACCTTAGTACCATATACTAGGGACTTATAAGGGTACCCCAGTATCCAATCTGGGATGTACGTAAGTACTTATCACAACAATTTGAGAGTGAAAGCAGAGAGACTAGGGTCCTGATTGGCAGGATCACAGTCAGACTAGTCCAAAAACAGCTTAGCGCCAGGCAAAAATTGGGGGTAATCATGCAGAAGGATTCTACCTTTCCACAGCCGTGATTTCGCCTGCAGCATGATTTTATTAGTATTGCCTAATGCATATACTTACCAATGTGGGGAAATATCACCTTGCTACCCACTTCTGTGAATCCTCTTACTTGTTGTCTACTCTTTTTTTTGTTACAGGTTGGATTCTGTGGTTTTAACCATATAAGGAGTATCCTACACTATAGAGGTGATGTCGTACTTACAATAACATTACATCTACATTCCAATCAGCTGTACATTTGGTTTAATATTTGGTCCTGATGAATTGCCAGGGATCTTCTTGGACCACTTAAGGAAAGAAACATGTTTACCCCTGTTTACATCAATATTTTAGCTGTCAAGGATCATTGTTTCCAGGACAGCCGCCCCATGTTTCCATTCATATCAAGAGGACGGATTTATTACATTTCAAAAGGTACCTCTTAGTCAGATATTCACCAATCTACACACACAGCACCTTAACTCACATACTTCATCTCGGCATCTTAGTTTAAACATCTCTGGCAAAGAGCCCCCTCAAAGGGCCTGTTGAGCATTGCAGCAACAGCCCAGCAAGGATCTGCCCGATGATGAAGCTTGACACTCATCTGAGTGTGTGAGGGCTCTTGCTTTTGATCAATCAGATCCCCCAATCTAGTTGATCAGCCTTTACCAACTGACAGCTTCTTCTTTCCTCCCCTCACTTCACAGTCTAGGCACAGCATACCTTTTTGGATTCTGATGCACTGAGAGGGTAGGTGTGCTGGACCTTATAATGGGCCCCCTCTCTCTCCTTGTACTCTTTGACAGTCAATCTGTACACAGGTTTCACTGATACACGAAAAGCAGAAGGGTGACACCTTTATGATAGTACATGTCTGCGGCTGAACAGTTGACCATCTTGTAGGAGGAAGCAAATATGCTTAGAGGCCATCTTTGGTCTACTGCGCATGTTCTAGGACCTCCCAACTGAGTGGAAAAAAGCATATCGTTTCACAATGGGTCCTCATAAGCAAGAAATAACATTTTCCAAAAATGCATCTCCATTTTTCAAAAAATGAAACGAACATTACGGTTAATGGTATGAAAATTTATGATCTGTTCTATAACAGACAATTTGGGACATTCCATGTAATAACAGGACGCACCACAGATCAATTTCCGTTCAAAGAAGCCTCTAGAAATCGAACAAAAAGTAAGTCGCTCAGCAGGCAAGTGCCACTTTTTATCTACTGTACAGATGTAATTAGCCTCTGCAATGATTGTGCGAAAGTGGAGATGAATAGACCCAGAGGGTGGGAGCATTGTCATCTCACATCGTTTTAAAATAGGGAAATGTTTCACGATTAATGCAGCGAAGACAGTTTTCACAGTCACTTTTTTGTTCAATGCGGGTGCGAGTTAACCTTTTATGAGATTGTTAAATTTTTCATGAATATAGGTTCCTCTTAGTTTTATTAACGTCATGTGCATTGCAGTATTACTTTAAGCTTACACTTTCATGTTAAATATGTAAATAGACAACAGTTACTACTAGGACAGAAGGATTTTCCTTACAATACAATTATTGCTACACTACGTTGCAGATAGAATGCCCCCTTTATGGCTGGTATTAAAAACATTGTGTAAGTTGGACTATTTGACCCACAATATCAAGGAGCGAGGATCTAACATGAATATAGCTGAGTTTGCAGACTATTGCAATTCAGCTATCAGCATACCAAATGGCATCTGTGTTCTGGAGCCTCAGGATTCCTCAGAACTGCCAAGAACGTGCTTGTTCAGCATTAATAGGCAGGTGGTAGCAATATACCATCGCTGTGAAGCTCTTTATCAATCCAGTGCATGCAGAACCCGTTTTGCCTCCTTACAAATAAATACAGATAAATAACAGGTGTCATCATGTTTGGAACAGAGTGAAACGTGTTAAAAGAAAAAAAAAGTTATTTACCTGTTGTTGGTCTGGCTAGGTCTTGCCTCAATGTGAAGTTCTGAGTACAACATAGCAAAATGAGAACCACACTTCATTCAAATTAACAAATTCAGATACATGTGGGAGCAAATACAAATTGATTATATATATTTAAAAAATTGAGCCTCTACAATTTTACTTTTTTTTAACACGTAGGTACCCATTTTTTCTGCAGCATCTCTACTTAAATAATTACTGATTTTCTCCATTATTGTCAGATTTCGTTGTCATGGTCATTACTAATGAGGTGGGCCTCACCTGCCAGACAGGGTCTCCAGTATAAACGTATGAATGGAAGCTGCACCCAGCCCGACTGCCATAAAGTGGTGCAAATGTTCCCAGCAACCTCCTGAACTTATTAAGACATCCACTGATGATTTATTATGACTGTGACGAGAAAGAGTAGGGCTAAAAGTAATAATTGTTGCCAATAAAAAATCAGCCCATAATTGCTGCATTCCTCTTTTATGAAACAGTAATTTAAGATTAGGTGAGTCAAAGCAGTTCATGGCTTATACCTAGGAAGCCAGAGAACCAGCCATCAGGAATGGGGCAAACCTCCACACAAACACATGCATCCATGACCAACACCAGAAATGATGCTTGAGAGTAACGGTGTATGAAGAGATCCAAGATCTGCAAAGTCCTGCATCACAGTCCAATAAATATCCCATCCTAGAACTACAAAAGCACAGCAGCTAAAGAACATGAATAGGCAAATAAGGATTGTATTGAATGGCCAGACAATACCCTTGAAGCACTCTGCTGCTCCACACAAGATGACGAGATTCATTACACAGCATGGCCAAGAATAAAGAGCACAAAGACCCATTCTGACATTCATTGTATGCTTATACCTTTTGCCTGTGGTCAAAACGAGGAAAGATATCATGCACTAGTTCCTTACAATGAAGAAGAAAATTGTAAAACAGTTAAAAATTCGAGCAAAGCATCACCATGGCGAGGAGGAGGCCACTGCCACAGAGAGGCATACGATGGCAAGAAAATAGTCTGCCCGGAGGAGAGGCTGGCAGGGCCCTGAGGACCAGAGGTAGATCATAGGACTCAAAACGGTTGAAACAGTGGCCTGACCAGAAAAGAGAGCAGAACATAAAGACAGCATTCCTTTCAGAGCATCCCAAAAAATGTAGGACCTGCTTGGAAATTAGAGGAAAAGGAGAGTTATTCCGGGATCTACATCAGACCCATAATCTGCACAGAATGAAGAAGAAATATCTTGATGAAGGCTGGCCAAGTTGAGAAATATGGGCAACATTCCCAGCAATAGCACCATTCATGCAACTTACATACAAAGCCAGTCACCAGGAAGTCTAAAGGATTGTGACTGAAGAAGGGCGGTAGAAAAAGCAACTTCCCCACTGTTGGATAAATGGTGCTTACAGATAGGATCATAGACTGTGCAGCAACAAGAGGACCGCCATAAGGAACAATATCGTTTTCTGACATTAATTGCATTTAAGCCATGTGCCTTTGAAGCAATCATGACCATTACATCACATCAGAGCACTGAAGGCTCCTTGAACCAAAGTCAATTTGCTACTAACAAAAGCTAGTTTCCATCCATGACAGTTGCCCATATGTCATTTGTGTCATAGATTGTGCCCAGACCACATTTGTTACACCTCCTGTAAAGATACACATATACAGGCAGAGCAGACAACCCAAAAATGTGCAGGCAATATTTGATGCAAAGCACTATTTCATAAATATTGTTGCCAGGTTTCCCGGAGGTATACATGAATCTTCATTTTCAGGCATGTAGATATAAGTGTAAAGCACAAACCTAGCTATCAAGCATTGGGCTTATGAAAATAGTGGTTTGAATCAGAATTGATTATATCTAAGTAGGTAAAGCGTCAATCACCATTATCCATATTGGTAGTGTTCCTCAATGGGAGAAGCCATCAAATTCTTCCTAAACTGGAGTCAGGTAGGCGCTGCTCCTATTTCTATGGGTGTCTTTTTCTAAATCATGTATTTAACACAACAGTGGTCCCTAGCAGTGGCGGCTGGTGAAATTTAAAAGTGGTAGGGCGCAAGATCAATGAATGACTTTTGCAATGCGAGCGAGCTAGACATTTCTTGGGAGTGGTTCTCGCACCAAGAATGGTTTTCCAAATTGGTGTAAAATAATGTATATATAATAGGTAACTAGTCCACATAGGATCACATGGCCACTGATTTTTGTCTTAGTTCACTAATAGCATTGGTATTAGAATTGGGGTAGGGATGTTTCCCAGTTCAGGTACTCAAACGCTAACTTTTTAATAAATTATTTTCAATGAGAGAGAAAATCTGATGTAGTAAGGTGAAACGCTTCTGCGTGTTAGAGAACCTGCGTGTTAGAGAAATGCACTTTTTTTGAATATTGAAGACAGCCTATTATATTCCAAAAGAAGCATTTCACCTTAGTATTTCAGATTTCATCTCGCCAATGAAAAGTATTCATTTAAAGTGAGAGTTATTAAACTTGAACTGAGAGACGTTCTGTCCCTCTTCCGCCGAAGATTAAACAGAACCAAAGCATTTGAAGTGGAAACCATTGTGCATTCTGGAACTCACAGACTTTGAGGTGGCAAATAAACGTGGTACATATCATGCACCAATTACAAGCAAACTAGATCCACAGTCAGCCCTTCACACAAAAAACAAAACTTCAAGAAGGGCACTGCCTGCTGCTGCTAACTGCTTTTCGAGTCCGTCGCTCCCTCCAGGCAGGATCCAGAACTAAAACAGTTACTCAGCCACACCACCTCTACTCGGGAACAACTATAGTGCATTTAAAACAGAAACACATTTATTGTATAAAGCTGCAATCAGAGAGCTGCTTTAATTATTCACGGAATGCACTGGTTCATAAATTAGATATCTGAAAAGAGTGACCTGGCCTCACCAAACGTTTGTGTCGCAATGTGGGACACTTTGCATTTTGGGCTTTTGGTTGATTCATGTAGTGTTTGGCTTCCCTTAAGTCGATGCCTCACTCTTTGTTACTTTAAAAGCACTGCAGAGTGTGCAATACAATGACAAATAGCAACGTAGCAGTGAACAGACTCTGTCCATTCACTTGCTGGTGCGTGCAGAATCAAAACAAATTAAGTGCAGTAGCGGGCACCTAGGTGACCCAGGCAATCCAAGCATACAGTTCCACTCTCTTGAAAATGTCAACATTTTTTGTACTCTGGTGTGGGAGAGGAGTCAGGAGCTGGAGAAGCACTGAGCTGAGGATCACAGGATCAGAGATATGAAGAAACATCGTCTCCTGTTACCGGGTCTGTTAATCTTCTTCAGAGTCCTGTCATCATGTCGGCTTCCCCTTTACAAAAAGTGCAGTGACCCTAACATGGACAAGTGTATGTTAAGGGGCAGATGTGATAAATAAAGGCGGGGGCTTACCGTGCGTGTTCCAATGTGGTATTGCCCTGGCCCAGTGCTCGCTCAGAAAAATCCCTGGATCATTCATCGGCACGAAGCGAGGGAATCCCAAGCAGCCTCCTGCAACCCCACCCCACCCCTTCCCAGGTCATCAGAGGGTGGGATCAGTGACGCTTACCCGACCCCACCTCACCCTATGACGACATGGGAAAGGGTGGGACGGTGATGCAGTCTCAGCCATGATTGACAAGAAGCTCCGGGAAGTACAGGGCTGATGCCCTGCACGCCCGGGCTGCTTCTAAAATGTGACGCTGCTGCGCGTCATAATTGGGTGGTCCCAGAGGACCCTAATTACAGCAGACCAGGGCCTGCGCTAGGTCCGCCCTGCGTAGCCAAAAAAACTAAGAAAAGTTTGTCGGGCACATGCGCACAGCGTGCATGTGTCACACTGGAAAATGGCCTGGTTGCCTGACCCTGCAGTTTGTGAGAGTCAGAGTGATAGAAAGGTAGGCACGGCCGCACGGAGGAACTGATTTGTTTTGTTAGGCATGTGGATGGATGGTAATTGCTTTTGCTTTAAGCAGTTAAAACATCCACATGCTTCACAAAATTAGGAGGGCGGAGCCCCGACGCCCAGGCACAGGAACCGCCACTGGTCCCTAGTAAAGAACAAAAAATGAGCAAAGGAAAAATACATACAGACCTGATCAGTGCTATATTGGTAAAAAAAACCTATGCAGAGGTTCAATGTTTAATTTAAAGACAGTTTCTTAGAATTCAGCACACAGGGATAGTGAAAGTGGGACACAAGCCTGTGTCCTACTACAAAGACATTAGGACATACAAATAGGGAAACAAAAAAGGGGGAGGCTTCAGGCAATGCTCATGGTTTGTTTTCAAACAAGTCAGTAACCAAGCAAACAAATCACAAGGAACGACTCTACATAAGCAAATAGTGACATCAAAAGTGTATGTATGAGATGTTTTAGGTGTCGACGACGTTTCGATCCGAGAGAACAATGCAAGGATCATCTTCAGGACATTAAATATGTATGCCTGTAATTACGTGCCTAATTGAAGTAGATTGATATCACATAATCATAACATAATTTATATTCGGGAAAGAATAGGGGAAAAAAACACAAGAAGAAGGATATTAGGGTATTGTATCTATACGTATACTCCAATGCTTATCTGACTTAGTCAATTCCAAATAGCAGTGTGTGGCGTGCACATGCTAATAAGTTGACAGTTCCATACAGTGATAAAGTGACCTTGCATATTGACATAATTTGTAGTTCAAGGAATTGAGGTGTTTAAGGAGAGCGGAGTAAAGTTGGTGGTGTTGGCGGCGCAGTGAATTTGTTTTTCATATTGACAAAACATTCAGAAGGATTAAAAACTGGCGCAATGACTAGATGCTAGATTAGGAAACGGGGCGGGGAAGAGTTCTGTTGGTAGTGTAAGCGGCGTAAGTGCGTATAGTAGTGACCAGGGCAGGGTGTTGAGGTATTGGGAGAAGTGTTGGGCTTGGGAACAGAGCCAGTATCAAATGGGGACACACTGTAAGCGCGTAGAGGTGGTCATGCTTACGGGTTGAGGCAGTAGTCGATGCTTCATGGGTGAACCCTTGCAGGCGAGAAACTGGGAAAGATCGCCCTGAAGGAATTAAGGGATCCTATGTGAATCTTTTGAGCCTTAGGGAGGGGGAAGGAGGGGATTCGACGTAAGGGCAATTGATCCATCAAGGCAGGGCATATGATACAGTAGCGGTGGTCAAGATGGCATGGTTAGTACTGCGAGCGTTTGGACAGCGGGAATCTTTTCCATTAATGGAGGGTGGGTGGCCTCGAGGGCGGGTGGGTCCTGAACCGGTATCCTGAAATTAGGGCAACAGTTAGGGTGCGGAGGAGGAGCGGGTTCTAATGGGACGGTGCAGCGGTAGTGAGCTCACCTATGAATCAGTGGTTGCAAGGGCGAGTGATAGTCGTCCCAAGCGGAGGAGCCATAGCCGTGTGCTCGAGGCGGCGGGATCACCTAAGGAAAAAAGCCAAGGGGTCAATTACGGGTTGCGGGGGGCTGGTGACCTGAAGGCTCTTGGGGTGAGAGTATCTGGCTTACCGTAAGCAGAAATTACGGCTTGTAACTTCGGGGGTCTGCTTCCTGGATGGAGGAGAAGGAAGACAGCCGCCCGGGGATTCATGTAGGAAGGGGCGCGCAGTGATTGGTCGGGACGGAGTCACATGATCGGAAGGCTCCAGGGAAAGTGTTGCAGGACTAATTTGTGTGAATGGGGGCCATATTGGGAGGGAGGAAGGTATGGATAATGTACATGAAGCATGATAGACCACAGGGGGTTAGAGAGCCACATTCAAGGGAGAAGGTGATTGGTGAACTAAAACATTTGTGTATTGTGTGCAAAATTCAGAATTTTATACAAGATTAAGGAAAGGGAGAAGGCAACGGACACTGGTGTTATAAAATCAAACATTTTCTTAGATGAATTGAATGTAAGTAAAACTCAGAAGGGCAGTATTTGCACGAAGGTTTGAAGAGGGCCAAGGTTATAGTTCAATTGCATTGCTTCAGGTTAGATAAGGGTTGTCCAATCTTCAAGGCGATTAAGTCCAGAGTGGAGGCTATTGGTTTTCAAAATCCATTTCAATTCCTCCTTGTTCAATAGTGTGGATAAATCACCACCCCTGGGTGGGAGTTTGACTACACTTATGGCTGTCCAGCGCATGTCGTCCTCGGAATGTCCAGAGGCAGTGTAGTGGTCAACCAAAGGAGCATTCAGTGTCTTGCTTCTTACTCTGCTCCGGTGCTGACAAATGCGCAGTCATATTTTCTGGGTGGTTTGGCCACTATATATCCTATTGCAGGGACATAAAATAGCACACACAACATTGCAAGTATTACAGTTGGTGAATGTTTTACAGTCTACTCATATATTCCCAAAGCAGAACTCTTGGCCTTCAATTGTCAGATAACAAATACTGCAATTACCGCATTTGACATGGCCTGTGAGGGGAGGTAGTCCCCACTGGTAGTTTAAAGTGAATGGTTGAGATTCTGTGGGTAGGGATGCGCACACAAGGTGGTCTTTGATGTTATTGTTTTTTTAAATGCAAACATGGGGAGCTATTGATTCAGACTGCCAGCATTAAGGACATTCCAGTTTTTCAATATAGATTTGCATACAATGTTGGAGACTGGGGAGAAGGTTGTCACACAAACCAGGCGGTTTTGAGATGGTTTGGTTTTGACCTCCAAGAGGACTTCACGTGGGCAGTACCAACCTCTTTTCATGCCGTTACGTACAAGTCTACGCGGCTACCCTCTGCTTGTTAGTTTGTTATGTAGTAGTTTCGCCTCATGGAAGGAGTCTTCTTTCAAGGAGCAGTTCCTCCTGATTCGAAGGAACTGGGAAAAGGGTAGAGAGTCACGTAGTGCCCGCGGGTGGTGGCTATCGAATCGCAATAGGGTGTTCCGCTCAATGGGCTTACTGAATAAGCTAGTGATGAGGGTGCCCTCCCTATGTACAATGTTGAGGTAAAGGAATGGAATTGCTGCTTTGTCCTTTGACAATGTGATTTGGAGGCTGCGCAATTATTGTTCAGCCAATGCAGAAAGGATGCTAGGTTAAGCTTGTTGTCCTGCCAGATCATGAAAATGTCATCTATATATCTCTTCCATTGTTTAATGCCTTTCTGGAAGGGATTTGTTATAGATAAGATGTAGTTAGTCTCCAGATAATCCATGTACAGAGTGGCTAGATTAAGGGAAAAAACTGCCCCCTTTGATGTACCCTTGATTTTCTGGTAGAATTGTCCTTCAAATACGAATAAATTCCTAGTTAGACATATCTCAAGGATTTGTAGTATAAAGTTGGTTGAGACAGTGTGAGGGTGTAGGCGTTTGTTGAGGACAATTTCCATCACAAGTAGTAGTAGTTCTAAATCATGGGCACCTACTTGGATAAAGCCTGCCTTCTGGTCTTTTCCTTCTTGCATTTCCTTGTATTCAGTCTTGCAGTGTCCTGGCTCCTCTAGTGGTGCTGTCCAGCATCGGTCAGTGATTTATTGATCAAGCATGCAGCCATGTTGCTTTGGATGGCCTTGTAGGTAATGCAGGTGGCCTTGAAAATGTTACCAGCCTGGAAGGAGTCCAATGTGGTTCCGCTTTCACAAATCAGCAGTTTGACAGTGACATCTATGAACAGAGTCTACTATTAGGCATATATGACATAATTGGGCACCTGAACTCACTGAAAGCATACATATGCACAATAACTCATAGAATACAAATGTCAGATGACCTGCAGCACTTGTAGTACATTTTTGCTCCATGACATAGATTACCAAAGGTATGCAGTAGGACCGTGGCTGATGACCAATGTACAACCCTCCTATTACAAAATCGAATGAAGCATGCAATTGTTCTCTTAGCGGGACACACAGTGTAATGGTGTGAAGAATTTTCATTTAAATGCCTAGTTCTTTCTGCCAATAAGCTGTTAAAAAGGTCAAAAATAGTTTTAGATATGATTGTTGCAGGGACATGGCCAAGCAAGCAGCCAAGATGGCCACACAAAATTTAAGCTCCGGCGGACTCTGCCCGTTAGCTAACTGGGATGGTCCCCTAATGTCTATCAGCACCCATCCTGAGCACAGGCCTATGATCTGCCTTACTGCGGGGTACACCTGTTGATGAATGAGGGGAAACTGAACATTGGTTGAGGTGCTGGGGCAAAGACAGATCTGGCCTACATCTCAGACCCCCGCTGCTAAAGGGGCCATGGGCAAGCCTAAGGTGGAGAGACCATCCAGTCTCACTGGACGGTCTGCTCTGTCCCAATGTATGAGGTGTACTAGGGCTACACTGGTGCGCGGGAACAGTCTACTGCTGCCGTGCGACCATCGGTGACCACCTGAAATCCTCTGGCCTGCTGTGGGCCGTATTTGGTCCGGGTGCACCTCATGCCTTTGGCACGTCACAGTGAGTGTCGACTTAAACTGGTTACTGCCCCGGTTCCTGATCTCTGGCTGGAGCTCCCGATCCCTGCTGTAGCTGCATGAGAAGAGCACTGGTCTGGCTGTGTTGCCCGTGGTTGGACCTCACCCTTGCTTGGCCCTGCAGCCATGGAAGGACTACCAACATCATTGTGCCTACTAAGGTGCCCCTGGGGCTCTACTAATGTGGGCCTCTGTGCCACACATCCAACGTTGGTTCTGCCCGGGCTACTGCTCCGTCATTTCCATGAATGGGCCTACGTCCTGAGCAGAATGAGACTGGCCTCCCTCCACCATTCCTTGCTCCAACGAGGTCCATAATCTGGTGAGCTGCGGGGTTGGAATAGATTACTACTGGATTCCCAAGCGTGCTGATCTGGATGGCCTCTCTGGCCTTGAACTCCTCAGCATAGCCCCCCTGGCCTGTACCTGCTCCTCCTCTGGCCTGTCTATGTGCCTCCTGCTGTGCCTGTGAGTGACAGGTGTTTTGGCACTTTCTTGGCTGACTGCAGGGCCCCCACTCTGACACTTGCCTCACCTGGTCTGTAGCTCCCTGCCCCTTTCCGCACATCCCCGCAACACTGATTGGCAACCGATGACCACCAGCGATATTCTTTGTGATTACCTCACTTGTCACACACCTGTCTATCATATTCCGCACTTCCGCGGGGGTGCTGGTGAATGCACCTACCTGACGCCCGACGCCCCATTGCCGGCCATGGTACGAGGCAGCCCTAAGCAGCGGAAGCTCACGTTTGATAAAACTAAACATACCGAAGCTAAAGAGACAGCACCCATGCAAGAACTTAGAGCCACTGCGGCTGCTGAACCTGAAGGACTGACAGGCACTGATGCCATTATGGTGAATTTAGGGTGGGGTTCTGTGCTATGGACACCCTGACTGGACGCCTTGATGCTTTAGGCTTGAGATTGGACAAATATGACATCCGGCTGAGTAATGTAGTGGAACGGATTTTGACCCTCGAAGATGGCGCCGAACAAACTGCAAAGCATCTGGAGCGATTTGAATCCCTGTTGAGAATTGTGGCAATCAAAAGATTTTGAGGCCAGAGAACATCACAATAGCCTACGCATTTTGGGGATCGCGGAATCCACTAAAACAAAGACTGATAGATTGTTTAGTCAAACGTGTACTGACCGAGTTGCTGGTCAGGTCGAGCTTCACCGATGCATTTGTGGTGGAACACTCCTATCACACCTTAGGCCACAAGCCATGCCTGGCAGACCACAGTGACCCATATTTGCTACACGACTAAATTTTACTGACCTTGACACTGCTCTCTGATGGAACGGCCCCCTACAATGACACGGGTGACCCATTTCTTTGTTCCACCACTTCACCATGGAAGTCCACGAGGCACGCCACAAATTCACAGACATCAAATCCAGGCTCGGCAAATTTGAGTTCCATTACAGCATGCCCTATCCTGCCTGTCTTTTGGTGAACCCTAATGATAAAACACACATAGAGCAGCACACAATCACAGAGATTCACCCCGGAGTGCTCTCCCCTGGACTTGCAGCCCAACGCCAGTGCAAATTTGTTCCCTACAGGATTTATTTCTGGTCTCCTGCAAGTTCCTGCCCTGAGCTCTGTACATTAGCTTTCCTCTCTGTAGAAAACGAGCCCATAATCCTATCGATGCCCAGGCTGCTGGCGCAAACCGCCTCTTAGTTCCCATGTTGAATAATTACCAAATAAAGAGACGGGCGCTGGAAGCAGGAATCAAGAACAGAGTTTATTTCTCATGAGGAGAGCCAGTCATTTCGGACACGAAACACAGTGTCTTTCGGGAGGTGCTCTAACAAGTGAGCTGAGACTCTTGCTTTTATACCCTACAGAACACTCGATAACACAATCAGGACTGTATGACGCAAAAGAAAGACATCCCTATAATCCTCGTGGTGATCCTATCCCACATACATTCACAATGGGGACCCTTGCCCTGCTGATAAGAGGGGAGGGCAATCACACAGCTGAGTGTTTCGTAGGATGTGTACGCCTGATCATAGCCCAGGGGGTGGGGTGGCTAAGACCAATAGAGGATCCTTTGAAGAGGAGTGACTTCATACAATAAGGGCAGTAAATGGTATCTCCTGGCTCAGGCGATGGCCTCGGACATGTGTGGTCAGCCGGACTCGGGGGAAAGGGTCATCAAAGGGGTGGTATTCATGCCGCGTGGACAATCGAGCGCGGAGGGAAGGCTTGTCAACAGAGGGGCATTCATGGAAGGGAAGGAGGTGTTGGTCAGGCGCGGCCGTGACTCTCAAGGACAGGGTCTTGAAGAAGAAGAAGAAGGTTTATGACTTGCCCACGTGAGGAGAAGGGAGGGGTAGCCAGGGTGGACACAGGGACAGAGTCACACAGAGAGAGAGAGAGATCTTATGACCCGTACATGAGAGAGCGGGGGCAGTCAGGTGCAGCTGGGGAGGGCTACGTCAGCTAAGGCGAAGGATGCCTCTTCAAGAAGGAATGGGGGGGGTTTTGTGCGAGTCAAGTGGGAGAGTTGCCTTTCACAGCGGGGTCGCGCAGAGGGAGAGGGTTTCATGGTCTATGCATGAGAGAGGGGGGGGGTGAAGATACGCGCAGGAGGGAAACCGGGGATCTCAATGGGTAAAAGGCCATGGTGCCTAAACTGGCTGTACATATGTATAGGGGTAGGGGCTCTTACTGGCAGAGTGATACGGTCAATAGTTTACGGTATTCATGGTGCTCACAGGGAGAGGAGTGGGAGAAGAAGGGGAATGAATGCTGTCTATGTACATCAATTTCTTCAACTTTCACAGTCTCCCCTTTTTACATAGCAGCAGTCATATTTGCAATTGATGGGTTTACAGGTAGACAGGCATCGTTGATGAAGTAGCATTTTGTCGATACTAACATGTGGCGTACAATCATAGACAGTTAAGGTGATGGGCAGAATGCAGTACATAGGAAATTACATTTCATTGAGTTCCTAACAATTTAAACGCACTACATAGCAAAAATCTTTCTGACTTAAAAAATGTGACCAATGAACAGTTTTGACCAGGTAGTTGAGAGCGGAATCCAGTTCAATACACAATATTTCTTCGTCACAGCGTCTTTTGTCAGTGAGCCATCACTGGTAGGCTCTAGTCCGTGTACTTTCGTTGGCGCTGTTGAGCACCGGCGGTGGAGCTATAGGTCCAGCTCTGTTCTTATCCTTACGCGTTGCAGGGTGCGGTCAGTCCTCTGCTGTTAGACCACAGTCCTGTTCCCTAAACAATCCGGTTGGTGGCGCCTTATGCTCGGTACCCATAGTTCTATGGCAGCACCCTATTCCCAGTGGAATGCGGTTCTTTCCCTTGGCAAAAAGTCACGTGGAGAAGAGGGTGAGTGTGGTTCAAATAGTCGATAGGTGAGAGGGCGGAGTTGGGTCAGAGTTCCTGGGACACACAAAAGGGACCAAGGGAGCAAAGGATAACAAGCAGGCAGGCCCATCAATCAGGCCCAAGGAAGGGGGGCGGAGACTCCAGGCACACGTGGGTTAGCAGGCGGGGGGCTTCGAGGTGGCCCACCGTTTTTCATTTTCCACGTTGAAATTGCGGTCTCGTCCCGTATCCTGTTGCTCTGCGGCTCCACCTTTGGTCGAGGTCACACGAGTCCCAAGATCCGCAGCCAGGCTGTACGTTACATCTGACCCATTTCCTTCGGTGATCGTGAATCTTTGAATAGGTACAAGACAATGTTTTAGAGAAATGGCAGAAGAAGATATCTACGCATGTGAATTCCTCCCTCAATTCTACGCATTTGGGAGATACGCTCATTGGTCACAGTCAGAGGTCCATTACCAAGCAGTGCATGTGTCAGCATTCCTACTGAGTTTATGGCTATTTTATTAATTGTCCTGTTTATAACTTAAGCGAGGATAAATGAGATTCCCATCAACAGTGCATTACATCATATTCAGCATTACAGAGCATTTCCCATCAGGACTGGCTAACCTTTTCAAACAGGGCGGGGGTGCCATTATCGAGAGTCAGGCAAAACAGGGTTTTCTCGGGGGTCAACAGCTACTCATGGTCATCGTGTTTATATTCGGGACAGCAATTGGGGTTTATCAAAAATGGGGCGGGGGTGCTTCGGGCGCTTGCGCTTGGGTGCAAAAAGGGGGGGGGGGTGGGGCAATCTGGGCGTTGGGGGTTCAATCTAGACGTTGGCGTTCGTCTCTGAAGAACAGACATAAGGTGCCATTGACATACAGTTCCCCTATAAATGGCCAGATTTGGGGGACTTTAGTCGTCTTACCTGTCCTTTCCTTCTCAGCCAATTCAAGTTCATTCATTTTGCAGAAAGGAGAGGCAGTAATATGGCGAGATACAATCATTTTAGTTTCGGTCAATTTCGCTGAACACCTTCGCGTTCAATATGTATCAAATCAGACTGGTACCGGTGGGGTACAGTTTTACCAAAAAGAGGGAGAGAAAATAGAGAGACTCTCATAGAGAGTGAGAGTCGTCCGCAATCTAAACGAGCCATTCGGTACACGTATGACATGTAGGGAGAGAGAGAGAGAGAGAGAGAGAGAGAGAGAGAGAGAGAGAGAGAGAGAGAGAGAGAGAGAGACGTGTACAAAAATAGGTCATTTAGTGCACTCACAACACGGAACAGCAAAGGTCAGGTAACACGCAGATACAGACAGAGGGAAGACATAAATTCGTACATTACACACACACAAACTCAGACAGGGAAGACGGCACATGTATTACACATATACAAGACATTCACGACAAGACAGGAAACAATTGTTAGCCTACAGGATCTGTTTTTTATATATATATCCTACGTATCTTTACTATCCTATTTTATCTACGTGCTTAGCTCTTTCTACCCTTCCCCCCTTTCCCTTCTTGCTTGTCACGCCTGCGAGCGTTCCCAATTACCAATACTCACACCTCGGTTGGTCGATCAGTAATTAACCTGGTCGTGCTAGTTACCCATGGTTGGATCTTAAGCCATTTTTCTGTTCCCTCCTTTGGTGGGAAGTTCTCCAGGCTGAGGCAACGGCAAGTATTGATCGGGAGAACAGTCGGACAGCTTGGCTATATCTATAAGAGTGTGAGAAAGGGGGTAGTGCATTTTGAACATCAGCAACATTTCTAACTTCCTAGACGGGTGGTGCCGTGGCAACCCTTACCCGTATAATTTTTCTTTGTCCTTTCCCTACCTAGTCAAACGTCCAGTTACATTATTTAACACGTCATTTCTAGTCAATTTTTCGTCATTCAGTACCTGTCCAGTTTCTATGTCAGTCCATCCTCTCAGTCGCTATGTCCTAAGGAGGAACAGTCATGTTAAGTCTACGTCATTTAAAAATTTATCGTTATAACGACTACACACATATTCCCTCTTTCCCTTTTTCGTCGGTGGTCCGACCGTCGCTCCTCCACACTTCAGCCGACGTTCTGACGTGACCTGCAGAAGGGAGGAAAGAAGGGGTGGGGGGCAGCATTCAAAGCACATCAGCATGTAGTAGTCCAAAAATGTTTTTACCTACCGCATACTCGCCCTATCTCCTCGTACTGCATTCCCTTGCCATCTCGGCGTTTAAGCCCAGAGGGACCAGTGGTGTCAGATGGATAATCATTGACGATCTGCGTATCTACATGAGCTACTTGGTCGTAACCCTCTTTTATCGGGTGCAAGGGTGACGGTCAGGTGGCATTTCTGTGGTGTCATTTTAAGGGTGTCTGAAACACTTTTCCGGCTGCTTGTGGCACATAATGTAGCTGCTAAATATCTGATCCCTTGTGATCTACATCCTTTATCATACTTACTCTTCGCTTACAGTAGTAAGGCATCCAAAACTCATTAATGCAACTGCTACGACCATGCTTTCTTCTTCAAAATACTTTTAATAAACGAAATTGGTGGCAGTTCATTGCATAAAGTGCAGCAGTGCAATAAAATCGTATTAAAATTTCCTTACAGGGCAAGCATGATGCATGTCAAAAATTCATTTTTAATTAATTCATAAATTCATTATCCAATACTCATTCGTTATCTAAGTTACACCAATTCATTTTCCAAATCATAATCAGTACCCACCCTAAGTCAATTCATTATCCAAGCACATACTCAACGCCCTTCATATCTACTTTCATTATCCAAAAACTGCATATAGATCTCGGGACAACAAGCTGCGCAATCAGGGTGCAACAAAGTCTATTCAAAAACGTCTCATTTTGTGTCGGCGCCATTTTGGGAGGGGTCAGGCGAGTTTCAGCATAGTCAGAAAGTCTCTAGTCTCGTGTGGTTGGCCCAGAACTTTCCGTTGGCAGTTCAAAAAGTTTTGTGCTATGTGGTTAACAGTTTATCAAATATGGACCATGAGTCAAAGAGTGGGAAGGGCGGCAACAATTTTCCTACCGGGTCATCCTGGTGTTCCTCCGGAACTGAACAAGTCTGTGCCGCGGCTGCATTTTAGCCATTTCCAATCCGAGGCTGGTGCCGGCAGGAGTTGCACCGGTGTCGTGGTTCCCAGTGAAGGGGGCGGGGGCACCCATGCGGAGGGATCGGGGTGCCCCCCGGCTCTTATAGAATCTTCAAGGTCGAGGAGAGAAGGCATGGAACGTGTGCCCGTCCTGGGCAGAGGACCGCTTTATGATGTTGACCCTCTTTAAGTAAGAGCATTGGGGTGTCGCTGGAAGCCTCCACCTGGAGGGAGGTGGGGGAGGCTCGTTCGCGTCACCTCCCCCTTCCAGCGACCCCGCGCCGTTCCTCGGCTCCGTCGCTTCGATATTGGCCGTGCTGGCTATTGAAGATGGGGGGGTGGTCGGCGGCTGAGGCAAGACAGCCCCCCCCCTTTTCTCTTGACATGTGGCGGGACTATCTGGAACTGTCCAGGCGTCGACATGTGGCGGCACTACCTGTAACTATCCAAGAATTTGACGTGTGGCGGGACTACTTGATTTGCCGCCATTCTCGCCTTTGGCTTCGGCCTTCTTCGTGGGTCGGACCAGGCGAGAGACAGAAGGGGGGGTGGTCGGTGGCTGAGGCAAGACAGCCCCCCCCCCCCCGTGGCCTGTAGGGCAGCGGAAGAGGAGAGAAGGAGAGGACTCTGCCATTCTTTGGACCGCCTGCCCAACATCATCTCCTCCCGACCGTGGTCAGGCGAGCCCCTCGTGCCTCGAGGCCTCGCCTTCCGGATGGGCGTAACCGCGGACCTGTTGCACTTCGGGAGCTTCCGGAATGGGGGTAGGTACCTATTGGATTGTTTCTATTTCATGTGACCGTTATTTGGGCGTGGCGGGCAATGAGGCAGACATGTTGGGAGCAGGAACAGGCAGTAGAGCCTAGCTACCTCGTGGCTATTCTTTGCTGTCAAAACTTTTCGCCATTTCATATTTCTTATTACGAACTATTTCTAATGTTTCTTATTTTTAGTGAAGTCAAAAGCTCATCAGGGGGTTACTGACTTAGCCTGATTTCTTTTTATTTTTCTTTCTCTTCCTTAGCGTGTTTCGAGCTAAAGTTTTCTGTTAGTAGGGAACGGTGATCACTTCATATTTTTTATGTGTCCTTTTCACTAGGGGGTACTTCTGAACGGACCAGACGAGTTCCCTCCAATAAATGGTCCGGGGTGGAACGAGATTATCGATCAAAAGGGGAACATATATTCCTTCATTAGGGTATCATCCTGGACAGACCGAGCGATGTACTTCCATTTACTAGGGTAGCCTCCTGGACGGACCAGATGATCTACTTCCACTAAATGGCCCATGAGCGGGGAGCATATGTCCTCCATAAGGGTAGTCTCCTGGGCGGACCATGCGAGCTACCCCCCAAACAGTGGGGAGTGGGTAGGACTGACGAATTCACAAAGGGGCATAACCTACCCTTTACTACTTGCAAAGACTAGATAGAATATTTCTATTCCACGTTGTTTGCAGGCAGAAAATACCTCAAACGAAACAATTCCTGGAACAACAATGTCCAGGCAACCAACCAATCAGTGGGGAGAAAAACAGGCATGACGGATTACAACGGGGACAAATGTCTGCATTACCTGCCCTTCGCTATCCAAAAAGGAAGACAGAATATTTCTACTCGTCTCAGTTTGTAGACAGGGAAGATCTCAAAGAACAACAATCGATTATTAATCGACTTCAAACAATTCAGTGGGGAGAAAAGTAGGCATGACGGATTAATACCGGGGACAAAAGTCTACATTACCTACCCTTCTCTATCTGCAAAGAGGGACGACGTTCCTATTCGCCGCTGTTTGCAAACAGAGAATGTCTCGTTTTCGGAAGAGAACCAATATGTCAAGTAGCCTTCAAAGCTAAATGAACCAATACCAACAATTTCGGTATACAAATACCGATTTTCAATACAAACAATCAATCAATCAGGTGGATAGAACCACCCTACCAATCAGGCGTAAGAACGCCCTACTTAATCTTACCCGGACCGGACCATACGGACAGTTCTTCGACTTCCTCCTCCAGCGCCCGATCGTTCTCTTACTCCATGTAGCATTCCTGTGGGATTCCAGTCAGGACAATAGGCCACTCAAGAGAGGTCAGTTCAGAATTGCTGAAGTTCTGTCGATCGGCAGCCGGGCGAGGGCCCTCTCAAGGCAGGCATGCCCCGATCATTTAGATGTTCACTTCTTCGTCTGGATCTCTCTTACCGAACCCTATGTCACTGATGGACCCCGCGTTGGGACGCCAATTGTAGAAAACGAGCCCATAATCCTATCGATGCCCAGGCTGCTGGCGCAAACCGCCTCTTAGTTCCCATGTTGAATAATTACCAAATAAAGAGACGGGCGCTGGAAGCAGGAATCAAGAACAGAGTTTATTTCTCATGAGGAGAGCCAGTCATTTCGGACACGAAACACAGTGTCTTTCGGGAGGTGCTCTAACAAGTGAGCTGAGACTCTTGCTTTTATACCCTACAGAACACTCGATAACACAATCAGGACTGTATGACGCAAAAGAAAGACATCCCTATAATCCTCGTGGTGATCCTATCCCACATACATTCACAATGGGGACCCTTGCCCTGCTGATAAGAGGGGAGGGCAATCACGCAGCTGAGTGTTTCGTAGGATGTGTACGCCTGATCATAGCCCAAGGGGTGGGGTGGCTAAGACCAATAGAGGATCCTTTGAAGAGGAGTGACTTCATACAATAAGGGCAGTAAATGGTATCTCCTGGCTCAGGCGATGGCCTCGGACATGTGTGGTCAGCCGGACTCGGGGGAAAGGGTCATCAAAGGGGTGGTATTCATGCCGCGTGGACAATCGAGCGCGGAGGGAAGGCTTGTCAACAGAGGGGCATTCATGGAAGGGAAGGAGGTGTTGGTCAGGCGCGGCCGTGACTCTCAAGGACAGGGTCTTGAAGAAGAAGAAGAAGGTTTATGACTTGCCCACGTGAGGAGAAGGGAGGGGTAGCCAGGGTGGACACAGGGACAGAGTCACACAGAGAGAGAGAGAGATCTTATGACCCGTACATGAGAGAGCGGGGGCAGTCAGGTGCAGCTGGGGAGGGCTACGTCAGCTAAGGCGAAGGATGCCTCTTCAAGAAGGAATGGGGGGGGTTTTGTGCGAGTCAAGTGGGAGAGTTGCCTTTCACAGCGGGGTCGCGCAGAGGGAGAGGGTTTCATGGTCTATGCATGAGAGAGGGGGGGGGTTAAGATACGCGCAGGAGGGAAACCGGGGATCTCAATGGGTAAAAGGCCATGGTGCCTAAACTGGCTGTACATATGTATAGGGGTAGGGGCTCTTACTGGCAGAGTGATACGGTCAATAGTTTACGGTATTCATGGTGCTCACAGGGAGAGGAGTGGGAGAAGAAGGGGAATGAATGCTGTCTATGTACATCAATTTCTTCAACTTTCACATCTCCCTGCTGCGACATACGGCAACATCTTCTGATGTCTCTAACAGGGGCGGCTGGTGACATTTGAAAGTGGTGGGGCGTAAACTAATTTGCATATTGCACCGCAGCGAGCGAGCCCGAACCACCTTGCATCCATCCATACATCATTAATGCATCCACCCATCCATCCATCCACCCATCCGGCATCCATACATCATTCATTCATGCATCCACCCATGTATCCACCCATCATGCATGCATCCATGCATCCATCCATACATCATTCATGCATCCACCCATCCACCCATCCATCCACCCACCCACCCATCCTGCATCCATACATCATTCATTCATGCATCCACCCACCCATCCATCATGCATCCACCCATCATGCATGCATCCTTTGGTCCATCCATACATCATTCATGCATCCACCCATCCTGCATCCATACATCATTCATTCATCAGTTATGTGACCTGCAGGTTACAGAAAGATCACTGCTGTAGGTACATTACTCCCTGATCTATCTACCTGGAATTCGAACCCGAGTCCTCCAATCCCAAATACACATTAGTACAGCTCAGACCTTATATTCTAGAGTGTCACAGTCATTTGTGTATTGTTTTAGATACCTTTAAATTTGTGACTATGTACAGGAACAACTATTGCCAGGGTGACTTTAAATACGCGGCAAGGGAGGACTAAATTATGTAGCAAGAAATGGCAAATTATGTGCCATAATGGATGTCATTTTGTGATAGTATTAATGCATTATGTTGTCATTTTAACACTTGTTAACAAAGTCGGGCATAGGTTTCAACATTATTAGTACCAGTGTAACACAGAATGATGACAGCAAGTCCGGGTCCGCACCTCCTCTTCTCCTCAACCCCTTGGCACCTTCACGTCGTCGAATGGCACTGGCAGCCCCTTGCAGCCAATCCTGGCGCTGCAGGGGCACAGGTTACTCTATGCCCACAGCACGCCCATTAGGAGACCGTGGGCATGGGTAAAAAATTCACCCTCCGTCCCCACACATGCGCACTTGTGTTGCTGCCTGCCTGGTGACAATCATGTCAATCAACATGACGCCTCCCGACGTCATGCTGACTGGCATGCATTGTCAGTTCTCCCTCGGTGTCTCCTGCGGGCGGCTGCGGGCGGGGGGGGCTACGCCCCCATGCCCCTATGGACGCACCGCGCCTGGTCTCTAATACTTATGAACAGTGACCCATCGCTACCATCCATTCACTGAATTCGTCCATCGATCGGCCAAACCGCCAAAGTGTTGCCCACCCTCAGTGGTATACACACCATATTGATTGTATCTTGTTTTTTTGATTTTTAGGGTGTTTGGGAAATGTTTTGTGGGATTTTCTAGGCTACGGTTGGCTTGGTGTGTGTAGGGAGGTGAGGGGATTCGAATCACAACTTTTCTTGTGTTGATATTTTCTCTGTCTCTATGGACCACATATGCTAATCCTATTACATATACTTCCATCTACATAGCTAACCACCAACGACCTTATGGTGCCACGACAAAACCCTAGGTCACAATTGGCAGATGCCACACTCCTGTCCTGGAATATTAGGGGACAGAATAACCGACAGCAGGACAAACAGTTTTTGCAATATCTATCGTCATGAAGCACGGATCACCTTCTTACAGAAGATTCATCTTCCACCTGGGAATTCCCATACATTTGCCTCCACATCGGGCCCTCATCATTAATATTCATGGTCTAGCACGTACTCACACGGTGTTTGCATTCTTGTACATAAATCACTCCTGTTCCACCCAACAGACTCTATCTTGAATCATAGGGGCAGATACGCTGTGGCCACTCGAACATTGGCGGGACATAACTGACTGCTTGCCAATTTCTATGCTCCCAATATTGACTCTCCTGAATTCTTTCCCATATTACATGCTCGTATTGGGAATATGAACTTCGATCACATCATCAGCACGGTGATTTCAACCTCCTGTTAGATCCCACTCGGGACTCAACATCGGAATCTCCGACTGGTAAACAGAAATCCCTCCACATCTTGCGCGATCTCTGCAATACACATGTGCTTCAAGATGCTTGCTATTTGCGCAGCATCCCACCCCCATGTCCTACACACACTATTCAGCTACCCATAACACCTGGACTCGCATCAATTAATAATTCTTATTCCAGACTCATACTGAATGAAAAGGGAGGCCAGGAGAACACTATCCAACCTGGCATGAGAAGAATTTTTAAATTTTTAGTGAAAAATTAACTTTAATTTCGTGTCCACAGCCAGCGAAAAAGGAACAACAATAGCAGAGAGCTTCTCCAGAGACTCCTGTGCATGTATTCAAGTGTTCTAATAATCTTTTTTGATACACGGTGTCATTAGATGCAGACAATTCAAGAAGGATTAAGATTTATAGGTGACCATAATTCAAGGATACTAGGAGGTAATTTTTGATGTCAGAAATGGTGTTTTTAATGCCTCACCATGGTCTATTAAACAGGCTTGCTCTCATTCAATATTGAACTAAATTGTATAAATATATGCTGTGGTTGTGTGGCCTTCCCCTTACATGATTTTGCTAATAAACTGTAATGACATAGGTCTATAATTCTCTAGTTCTAAATGGTAAGTCAGCGCTTTAATCAGTACTGGAATAAGTGCTGCCTGCACTTGTGACCATTCCTTGTTGAAGAGTAGCATTTATGGTACTTGTTATCTCTGGAACAAGTGTAAAGGACATATACAATTATAGGTGGGTAACAGTGAATTCTGGGCATGTTTTTCACTGAGGGGTTTTGAGTGACATCAAATCATGAATGAGAGTGAAGCTCTCATTGTCTGAGATGTCACCCAGAACCCTAAGGTGTCAAATATTCATGTAATTCATTTTTTTCCCATCTATGATTTTATATTATCTATGGGCCCCTAATCCTCTGCCCTAGTTTTCAGCTGCTAAGCAGTGGCATAGTAGTAAGGGGGGAGCTATACATAACATTGCCTCTCCTCCTTGACCCAAATGTGACAAAAATACCATACCTGCCATCCCTAACCAATCACCACCACCTTTTCGGCCTTCTTCTCCCCTCCTGCAGCTGTGCTTTCTGCTTTCAGTCAAAGCCGATAAGCACCGCTCTGCTGACTTGCTGACAGAAAGCAAGGTCAGGCTAAAATGCGAGGCCTCTAAGATGTAGCAACAGTGGGTGATGCCTTTTGTTATCAACTATTGCTACGTTATAGCAAAGAGTAACCAGATTTAGAAGCTACTGTCAACTATTCCTATGGGAGCGATGTATAACATGGCTTTTGTTGGGTTAGCTGTACCTGGCATGGGCAGATATATTCAAGACTGTCAGCTACCCAGCCGCTTTGTACTCTTGATCTGGGCTTAAGGCCACAAAGGAGGAGAAATCAGGTTTTCTTTTACGGGAACAGGCTTTATACCAGGTAGTCACACAGATGTTTTGTTTTCCTTGCCCAATCTTGATTATTTTGGGCCAGATGTATCGATACCCTTTTGCCCCCCCCACCCCAGCGCCTTGAGACCCTCACGGGTATGTAGAAGTGCAGTGATTGATTGATTGATTGATTTACGATTCTCAAATAGCGATTTTTTGAGAATCGCTATTTGAGAATTGCAAAATGATATGTATCTAGAAATTCGCAAATTTTTTGTGATTTCTTAAAATTCCTTAATTGTGATTAGCAAATTGCTAATCGCAATTAAGGAATAATTTCCCATTCATTTCGATGGGACAGGAGGCCCATAGGAATGAATGGGAAGTTATTCTCAATTTGCGATTCGCAGTTTGCGAATCGCAAATTGAGAATAATTTCAAGGGTGTCTCAAGGACACCCTGCTTCACCCCTAAAATTTACATGTGCGCACATTGCCATTCCTTAAATGCTTACGCAATATTAAGGAATTGCAAAATTTGCGATTCCTTAATATTGCAAGGTTTTTAGTTGATACATTCCATTTTCCTATTTTTTTGTCGCAAACGCTGCTTTTTAGTGATTCGCTCATTGCACCATCAGGATTCAAGCAAGCTGGGCCGAAGACGGCTGAAATGCCAGAAACCGGTCCCCGGTAGCTTGTTTCCTTCCCAGTGTAAGAATTGGCTTGGTAGTTTGGTTTGCCCTGTTCCCATGATACACTGGGCCAGGGACAGACTAATTTGCATATAGCCAGGTTCTGAGCTGGGATGGTGCAGTGAGCTAAAAAACGGTGTTGGATTAAGCCCTGATCTCTTGACTGGATGAGAGTATTCTGCTTAATTCAGAAACTCTGTCCATCACCACCACCTGTTGTTTAATTATTTTAGCAATTCGCAGCGTTTGTGACAAAAATATGGTATGATACATCTGCCCCTTAATCTTTAACCCCTCCATGCTTGTGACGGAACCGTTCCGTCACGAGCCTCGGGTGGGCTGTGCCGGTGACGGAACGGTTCTGTCATGGCCCGTTGGCCGTGTCTGCGCGGCGCGAATTCCGCGCCTGTGCTGGACGTTCTGAAGAGGGGGCGGAGCCGTGATGGAACCGTTCCGTCACAAGCACAGCTCACCCGCGGGCCGTGACGGAGCAGTTCCCCTCACCCGTAGCGCTGCGGCGGAATAGCCGCCACAGCGAAGGGGTTAAACAAGGCGATAACATTTTCGCAAAGCATATTTTCTCTGAGACTGGGTTTGTGAGGTCCCACTGGTCATGTGTTTACATGCTTGGTCGAGTTTGGCCGTCAAAATTGTCTATTTTTTTGCTTTCTGGATTAGCCTATGCTGTTACTTATTATGAGGTTTTGCAAAGCTCTCTGCCAGGCTCTTCTTGGGTTTTCCAATGTTTTGCTCAGACTTTTTATTCTGTCAGTTCTAAAACATTTGTCAGGAGCCTTCTCAATTGATCTTGATTTTTGAAGTTGAAGAGGAGCTCCTGAATTAAGGGTTCTGAAAAGGTCTTGAGCAATAAGGGAGTGTAATGTATTATGGAACATTTGAAGTTCTCAATATGTGCCTCTTTTCCACCGCCTGTAGAGTGGTATTAGGACTGTGTTGCTGATCTGTGCATGGATATAAAAGCCCAAAACTAAACGTTCCCCTTGCATTTAGAAGCTCTGTGAGTGGGTATAATTGTCCTGTCCATTATACTAACTGTAGGGATGTCTGAGTGCATCAGCTGTCTGCAACGCCCTCCTGGCGTCTAGCAGGCAGGCACCATAAAGAAGTTGCCCTGCTGGGAGAATTGCTATGAAGAGCATTATAAGGGGCTTGCTAGTGAAATTAATTAATGTGAATACTATTAAGGACTGTGCAAGAATTCCTTGTATCGTGAATTTCCCACTGCGCGGAATGCAGTTTTCTCTGCAGGCCATTCCGACCGGCGTCCCACCTTCTTTCTAAATCTTGGATAGACGGATGTGTTAACATGACAAATGGAGGAATTGCCCACTGTTTTCACTTTCTTACCACAGATTTGTTTTTTTTTAAGGAATTTACCCACCCCTTTTGAGGAGAGCCACTGGCTTATAGTCCATTAGCGAGGGAGGCATATGAATGGAAGGCAAATGATTTGCTAAATAGTATTAGGGAAACATTTCTTCTTTATTTGTAAGCGAGAAGGTATGACTTGTGGCTTTCACTCTTGTGTGAACTCTTTGAGCTTTTGGGTTAAATGTGATAGGGAGGTGATCTGCCAATAATAAGGTGTGGTCTTTGTGTTGGATGTGAAGATAACACAAATGAAGGTATCTTTAATATACTTGCTTCCAAGCAGGTGGGTGAGGCATCTATTGGTAAAAGCAGAAGGATTCTAGATAGTCAGTGACTCCTGAAATGTATTTGTTACTCGGGACCTGCACCTGGAGATTGAGTCACCCCAAAACAAAATGTTCTGCAAGATGGCTTGAGTTGGCAGCATCGGATCCGAGATGGTCCTTCATGAGATAAGAGTTATGTGTCGATTCGGGGACCCTTGCAAGAAGAGCTGGGACATGTGAAAGTTGCACATTCAACTGCTGAACATTCAAGTGCTTTAAAGAATGTTAATCTGAATTGTAATGACAATAGTGTTTCAAGTTGAATGAGCACCTGACCTCTGCCTCTACCTTGAGGCCGGTGTTCATTTTAGAACTGCTGCTACCTTGAGGTCTGTTGTCTTTTCTCAAACCTGTGGATATCACAAAGCAAAGGAAAACATGCATATGCTTGTTATGAACCACACTCAGGGGCTGCAGGACAATTGTCAGTCAATATTTTCATCCGGGTTGGTGTCGATGGCCTTCTAAAGCCATTGAAAACATACATGTGGCAGGTACCCCACACCACCGCAGCCAGGTAAAGGAGGAGCACAGATTTGAGGCAGCATTGCATGGGACATGCTGCTCTGTGCAATGATCTGAATATCAATGTCATCTGTTGGCAAAATACGCAGAAGCTCTGACAACCTTCCGTGTCTGCAGGATGTAACCAGCAATTCAGGACAGGGTACGCCTAGCACCCACCAATAAAAGACCAGCATTTGGACGATAGTTAAAACAAACCACTTTGAAGCTCATACCTATGTCCATAAGACAACAGTCCTAAACCCGTATTTTGGTATGAATTCTTCCTGAAGCTGGACACATGCACTGCATCCAGGCAGCACCTGTCACCAGCCCACATCAGTTCAAAGACTTTACCTACCTAGTATGACCACACAACGTGTGAGACCACCTTCCCCACTGGTAAGTTTCTCTGTGAGTGACGCATAGGAAACCTGTCACCCACTTTCAAGTTCTTGAATAATATCCATATTTAAGGATCTATCCAGGCTATCTGGTGAGTATGATGGAACGGTGCTTTCCAACAAATAGGTTTCAAACATTTCTCATAATTATATTGTTTAGTTCATTGAGCGCCCCAAAGGTTCTGCCACAAGTTGACAATGGCCCAAAACCAGTGAATCTATCAAAATTAGCTGATTTTGAATTTTCTTCGCTAATTACCCGAGATGACCGCAACTCGGTCAAATGCAGCTCTTATTTTATACTGATAGACACAAGATGACGTAGGCAACATTGGTTTGAATATTTTTTAGTAATGTATGGTAATCTGTTGAAGAAATACATGATGAGAAGACTGATACAGTTTGGAAGCAAACGTAAAAATGTTTTGCATTATGTGTTTACTGAGCTACCAGATATACGTGGCAGGGTGGCACCAGTAAATAGCACTTAACAGATAAAGAACCATCATTTTTCACAGGTTCACAGGAGGTTAAATGTGCCACAATGTTTGAAAGGCCCATTAGAATGAGTTGCAAAAAATAATTTCCAGAGGTGTGGAAACATCGTGGAAGTGTAATCATTAATTAATCTCTTTCATAGTCATCTGATGGAAAGTGTGCGGTAATCAAAAAAACCTTTATCAAAACCCCCATTTAAATTATGTCACTTTCTTATAGAGATCTAGATATATTAAACCATTTTTTATATCCAATCTGTGATCTCGAAGTTATGAAAGACTAGTTTGATTTCCTTAGCAGGGTATAAACGTGCAATGGCTTGTGGGTAATTGTGTTCCTTGTTCTGGGTGTCACAGCAGAGAGGTGAAAAAGAGCGAGAACTGATTTCAAGCTTTCCCAATGTCCACTTTCAAATCAGTACATAGACCAGCAATATCAGTTACACAACTATCCATTTAGTAACACTTGTGTTCACAGTAAGGGACCACCTGACGCTGCCAGTGATTGGCAACGCAGAGTAGAAGTGATGTGCAAGACCCATCAATTGGTTAAGATATAGCGATATCTGAGTGTGTTTTATGTAGACTTTGGTGAATAATGACCTCTTGGAAGGATAATTTCTGCTTGCACAGAAAATTGTAGGCAGTCTTTGAGTGCCACTGAGGGAGCATGCTGTGGGGGGTCCTTGGGCAGCTGTCTGTTTCTCCATTGCAATAGCCAGTATTCACAAGGTGGGGCTGTCATCCAACCAGCTTCCACTTTGCAAATGATAACATCCCATTCAAGGGCTCTGTTTCTGACTGTACCACAATAGTACTTGGCACATTACATAGCAAACCACAGCTGAGGGGGGGGGGCTTTCATGTCCCTTTACAAAGCAGTGCGTTGCAGGTCACAAATTGCATTTGACAAGTGCGACTTGCAAGGCACCTTAGGCATACTGTCATTTGTCTTTTTGCTGTCACAAAGCCTGGGATCCTTCAACTTACAGGGGGCTTTGAGGCTGCAAAAATAGGCTTGATACAGCAAGCTCTAAGACAATTTAGTCGGCCCAGGCAAAATTTTAATTACACAGGCGTAATGAGCATAATTTCTGCAATTGAGTTTAAGCTTATTACAAGAAATTCCCAAAATGTCTTCATTATACTGCATTGCATAGTTACACCACACTTCATGGCAACATTTTTGTACGGGAGCACAGGAACAATGCAAAAATTATAAAGAGTATGTTGGTCATGGCACTTGTGTTTTTCACACTTTTTTAGCACATTATGCACCCTCGTGTGTTACAATATTATGCTAAATGACAGATTTGCATTTATCTTAAAAATATATGATTTCACTTAATTTACTCGCAATTTCATATAATTATACTAAAGCAAATTACTCATATTTTGCACACCCCTACAAATTAACAAGGCCTTCATAAAATGTATGCATATTCCTGAATATTACAGCTGTGCACGAAAGGCATCCCTGTGGTTTTGATGGAGAAGTACAAGTTAATTTCGCCTCAAACCCCTTTCCCGGTGAAGCTGATACCATTGGCATTGGTAACTTGAGGCATTGGAGAGGGGAGCTAGAGTTATTCGGGTCCCCTTATTATTATTTAGGAATTACCAGGAAATCGAGTAGCTGAAGTCCAGAATCCCATGAGTGAAACAAAAGAGTTCTGGTACTGCTGAATCTGTCATTCGCATGGGGACAGGAACCCCTATTAGTGGCATCATTTCAATTAACAGGCCACTCAATAAGAGAACACCGCTTGCTCCTGATATTTGCTAAATGTTACTACAGGTATCTTACAGAGGATAACTATAGGGACCATTGACCTGGTCTCTTGGGATCACTGGCAGACACATTTTAAAACTGCTTCAGCTAAGTGTAGGCTATTGTAATAGGCCTCCAGTAAAGTCGTTTTTATGTTCTTCTAAGTTTGACCATTGTTACTCAACTAATGTGGTTCCAAATGTGGAGAAATTCCACTATTTGCAAATATTTTCTAGGGAGACCCCAAAAAAACCTAGAAATTACGTTTCTCATTCATGGAAGGCAGTGTTTGATTTGTGGCTGTGTTTACTGATACTCGGCATCAGCAGTTATTTCATAACACTAGCACATATTTATGACAGTCCACCTCAAGGTAGAACTGGCAGTCTATTTTTAAAAAAAGCTAAGTGTTTAAAAATTCAATATAGGATAAAAAACATATTTTAATAACGGTGAGTGTACTCATGCCATTCTCACAGCTTTGGGTCACTTTCTATATTCCAAATTGTCACATTTGTTGGACTCTAAAGATAACAGTGCTTAACCTGAGCCGGTGGTTCCCGGTTGGGGCCACGAGCACTTAATTCTGGGGACCAGCACTTATTTTTGGGGACCTGCAATTATTTTTCCTCATCAGACACATTTCTCGAGAGCAAGAAAGTGAAAACCAAGCAAATGGAAAAGAGAGAGTAGGAGGAGAGAGAGACGGAAAAACCTTTACAAAGGGAGAATGAAGGCGAAAGCCAAGAGTGAAATAAAGAGGAAGGGAGAGTCTGGTATTGGATTAAAAAGGCCTGAGGTGGATGGAAGTCTATGCAGCCTTGGTATTCAGCACGCTTACATTTGATAGTGCTGGTCACAGGCTTCTGAGCAGAGCTCTGGGCACTGGCACTCATTCTTTTACACATTAAGCACTGAATGGTAAGTTGGGGTCATTGGAATTGGTGTTCGCCAGCTCTGGCAGGGTCCGCAGGTGGTGCAAGCTACAGTGGCCTCCTGAGGAATCTCCTGGTCCTGGCACTTATTCCTTTACAAAGTAAGTGCTGTTGCCAGGGGCCTGTCCCACATCTCTCCAAAGACTAAACGGTCATTTTACATACGTGGCCTTCACCACCACCTTGTTTGCTAATCCCTTGGTAAATGAATTGCACTGAATTTCCTCTTCAACATCACTGACATCCGGTTCGCCTATCCTTGACTGCAAAAATATTGGCTGCGCTGTGGAAGTGCTGCAACTATTCAAAAATGACTTTCAATTTTGTTAGCTATAGGACCCGCTACTGCTTCCTGCTGCTTTGATTTTTGTTTTTTTCTTTTGTTTTTCCCTTTCAAACTTTGCTTGTGTGGGCAAAAAGTTGCTGAGCCTTTGTTATCGTCTAGCGCTTTGAACATGTGCTCGTGCATTATATCACGAGCCATTGTTCCTAAAAGTGTCTCCTTCCTGCATTACCAATTATTTTAAAACTATGTGACAGATCACGGGGATCGTGTGAAGGGGACGCTGCCTCGCAGGAGGCTGGCTTTTAACTGTCGAGAAAAGCATTGAAGAAGGCTGGAGACAAACACCTCCGAAAAAACAAATAGATGCATTATAATCCATTAGGCATTAAAACATTTCGAACTACTGCCTAAAGTGTAGGTTTTATTGTTCGTGCGAGAGGTGCCGCTGTGTACTGCTGCTCATGGTGCATTTCACTGCCGCAGCCAAAGAAACATGAACAGATTATTATGAATTGGATTACGCGATGATGCAAGTGCTTACTTCAAATGCATGTGGGTCTTAGTAGTTATTTAACCAGTTCTATGAAATGTATTGCAGCCTACATATCCCTACTCTAAAACAAGCATTTACAATGCAATGGTCTCGGCATTATTAAAGGTAGAGCTATTGGCATTGCTCATGACTTTTTTTTTTAAATCATAAATAAATAGCATTGTCATTTACAATGCCAATAGCTTAATGGCTCGCAAATGCATGACCTATTGCATTTACACCCACACAGAGCCACACACAGAAAGCCACCCACACACGCATGCAGAGCCACCCACACAGTCATTCACATAGAGCCACCTACACAGAGCTACCCTCACAAAGACAGAGCCACACACACATAGAGCCACCTACAAAACAAGATTCAGGCACACAAACACACTTATATGGCACAACGGAAAGGAAAGGCGTCCCCTGCAGTGGCCTGGTAAGCAATACCTTGGACTCTGCACTTTTTTATTTACAAATTAAGCACTGAATTACTAATAGGTTGTGGGTGAAGTGGGATCTGAGAGGAATAAAAACAGTAACTGTAGTGCCTTTTTTAATAGAACACTTTGGAGCATTTTCCTGCATATTAAATATCTGATGTTAGTCAAGCTTAGTAGCTATAATAGCGCTCCATGTACTGACTCCTGTAAGCATAGAAGGCTGAACTGATTTTGAGGAGATGTGAACCCGTAACTTTTTTCCTGCCTCTTCTATGACATTCTGACCCTGCCTGCCTGTGTCACGAAGTCACGTTGTTCTTGTGTGGTCAGTGTGTCCACGACTGTCTGATGTTGCCTACCTCTGACTGTTGCTGTGAGTCTGCCCTTCCATCTTCCTGTCTTTTCTCTGACTGTGTGACCCTGTCAGAGTCTCACTGAGTCAGATTGTTGTTTTGTCAGCCTGCGTGTCCCATGACTGCCTGATGTTTCCTGCCTCTGACTGTTGTAGTGTGTCTGATGTTCAAGCTTTCTGTCTCTTTTATGACTGTGCGTGCCTGTCTGGCGCTGAGGCAGATTGTTGTTTTGTGTCTGCCTTTCTGTCTCCCTCCCCTCCTCTTCTATGACACTGTGATCCTACCTGCCTGTGCCAGAAGTGCAGCGGCAGCGTAAAGCGCCTAGTAAACAACAGGTTAGTTATCTTCCCAGATTGCATCTCCATCATTCCACTACACTCCGGGGAAATGCTTTCATCCTGACCGGCAGGGTGGCTAAGTGAGTTGAACACGTGCTCCCCCCCCTCTTTCAAATACAAACTTAAAGCAACAAATACAACCTGAATCTAAGCCATATAAGCAGGGCCAGGGGAATTATGATATTGTGAGGCCAGAGCGGTTTGCACAGGATTATAGATTTGCCAGAGATTTAATAATCAGCTGCATTATCTTCAGATTTTCACAACAATAGTCTCTAGCTCAAACGGTTCAAAAGTTACTAATAATGCAGAAACCAGAGTTGCTGCACAGTGGAATGCCCTTTGCAAAGTTAACTTTCTGTTGCTTATTCCTATATTTGGGTGTTACTGTGCCTTTTCTTGCTGCATAATTCACTCAACCCTACTGCATAATTTAGCCCACTGTTTAAACTATTCCTACATGGGTTTTAAGGAAGGGAATGGCTATCTGTTAAAAGAGAATAAAGAGGTTTCATTGTAACTGCTACTGGAGTATCCGTTCCAGGCTTTTCCAGAAACCAAATACATGCATGGCTCGTGCGAACATTTCTCGGGGTAATGCATCTCCACTTGCCCACCCCCCATCCCCAGAATCTCCAGATTCAAATTAAAAAGCACTCGATGCATGAACAACTCGTGAGAATTATTCTCGGGGTAAGGCGGCAACTTAACTGTACTTCCACCCCCTCCCCCCTCTACCACAAAAATCTACAGATTCAGAATAAAAAGCACACAATTGAATTACTTTTAGGCATTCGACATGTTTGCGCACGGTTCCAGACGATCATTTAGTCCAGTAAGCGCTGTACAGATACAATTACAATGCTGTAAACATTCGATGACACGAGAGGAAGAGGCGTCCCTGTCATAGAATACGTGTCCCTAACCTCCAATTCTGCTCTCACCGCTCTCGGGCTCTGTGTACAGCCCATGCACGTCCCGCAAGATCCTCTCACTCACGGATTCTCCGCATGCCATGAATGCCGTGATAGCTGTGGCGCAAGGCTTGACACGGCCCGACATTGTAAACACCGGGACAAATACCAGAATAACAACCACGCCAGCACTGAGCAAAACCTTAACCAGCAACTAGTTTTGCGCATGCGCAGAATACCACGTTCTGCCAACCTCTGAAGCTGACTAAAAAGCACACAATTGAATTACTTTTAGGCATTCGACATGTTTGCGCACAGTTCCAGACGATCATTTAGTCCAGTAAGCACTGTACAGATACAATTACAATGCTGTAAACATTAGATGACACGAGAGGAAGAGGTGTCCCCGTCATAGAGTGCCTGTCCCTAAGCTCCAATTCTGCTCTCACCGCTCTCGGGCTCTGTGTACAGCCCATGCACGACTCGCAGGATCCTCTCACTCACGGATTCTACACACGCCATGGACGCCGCGTTAGCTGCGGCGCGAGGCTTGACACGAGCAGGCGACCTATCTCGTCTTTGACGAACAGCAAAATGGCAGCTGCAAAGCTCGAAACATTTTTGGATTTGGGGGCGTGTTCGTGCTCTTCTAAAAAGGGCGTGGCCAAAAAGTGGAAAGAAGAACACAAACACACCTCCAAATCCGAAAAGGATGGAGCCTATTCAGAGGGACAGCTCTCTCTTCCAATGGCTGGCCTCCGTTTAGGAAGCCAGCCAATGGGACAGAGGCAAAAACAGAGGCGGGACAAATCGTCCACTCTAAGAATCATTAAATCTCGGAACTTCCGATTCTGCCAAAGGCAGAACCGGATAGTACCTCGACCTAAAAAATCTATAGATTAGGATTTGACATACTCTAATATGCTGAGCCAGATGTGTTGCCGTGTAACGGATTGAACAATGGCTTCCTGTAAATTGGAGGGGTTTGGCTTTGTCCGCTCTTTTGTTTTGGCAGAAGTGCTATGCCAGTGCCCCACGTAGACCCATCATTGCCACCAAGGTGGTGCACTTTGACCACAATCTCTAGACGAGAAAGCCTAGTCCAGTGTTGCAATGCTCAGCCTTTCAAAAATACCAACTCATAAAGTCATTCATGTCTAGCACCCGATTCATCATCCCAATGTAATTGTAATTGGATTTATGTAGCGCCAACTACCCTTGATGAGACATTGATGCACTTTACACATTTTACTCTGGAATCCAAGGTTAGTGGTTAGTCCAGTGGTTATTGTTGGTAACTGTGATTAGTTATGTGCTCGCAAGAACATTTGCATCCATTTACTCCAGGTACTTTGTGATATATTAATACGAGTTAGTATGACAAAATCATAAGTGGGGGCTATGTTGTTTCAGGTATATGGTTGGTGGGATAGATAGGCTGACTGAGATTAGTTATTGCTAGATTACAGGGATAAGGTTTTAAATTGGTAGAGGTTGTGATCTATGAAATGAGGTATCAGCCAGTTTCAGAAATTCAAAAAGAACAATTGAGGCAGACTGACAAGAGAAAAGTTGGCAGAATGATGATCTAGCAAGATGAAACCCTCTAGATGATCACCCCATAGGGCTCCATGAAAATGAATATAATTTTGATTCAGAAGTGTGCCTAAAACTGGTCTAGAGAAAGTGAGATCAATCCTGCAAGACATAACTTCATATAAGGGGATTTCAGATTTTACTGCTAATTCAGCCAAGAAACATTATTAAGGCCACAATACAATAGCATGCTTTGAGGAAGAGGAATATGAAGCAGGGCCTTTGACAGAGTGCACTTACACATATAAGGTGATACAACACTTGAATGATTAGAATGAAATAAATGTCTTGTATATAAAAAAATGATTACACACTTATCACTCACAATCTAGTATGTGTTTTGGTCACATTATTATACTATTCTACAATACAATTTCAGAAAGTAGAAAAAAAAATCAAATTAGGTATCAGTAATGCGATGGGCACCACAATGATTTAAGAGGGCACATTTTCTAAGGGTGAATGCAAGATGTTTTTGAGGGATTTTGATCATGCGTGGGCTTGGGTTTAACTTGTTTCTTGCATTTGTGGATCTACCTGACAAATGAACAGATTTTGGTTCTTTCATGCAATGTTCAAAGAGCAAACAATATTGTTGAAAAGACAATTGAGGCCTTTATTGTCATATTGTAGAATTACTCAGCATTACCGTTACGGCGGAATGTTTTTTTTTCTCAACATCCTTGAATTATCTAGTTCGCTTTTTACATCCAAATGTAATTATTCTTCATTGTAGTTAACTGATTTGCCATGGAATTGTAACCATTTTTTGTATATTCATAGAAAGTAGTACTTTTCTATTCGGCTTGTACAAAGTGAGGCATGATTTTTTCACAGTGTCAGATCTCTATATGGTAAAGAATAGGGAACAGTAAATAAGTTATTCAAACTTAAAAAACTAGTACAAATATTTTTTTTTAAATAATATTGTAAATTAATGTTATAGATCTAGTTTAAATATAGAACTAAATAATTTAAACAAATTTAACTAATTCAAATATATCCAATTAAATTAATTCATGGGGCCTAATTTGCAAAGGTAAAATTACACATTTGATTAAGTTTACACTTGCTGTAGTAACTTTGCTACTATTTTGGTATTCACAAACTATAAAACAATTTTATTACTAGTAATTTTATGTGTAAAATTACACTCGTACTTTGTGAGAAAACAAAAAGTAGTAAAGTTACTACAACGAGTGCAAACTTACACTAGGTGTAAGTTTACCTTTTTGAATCAGGTCCTGTGTGTTAAAGATTTATTTAAAAAAAAATCCCACCTAAATTAAAATATATATACGCATTTGCTAGGCATCGGGTGGCTATTACCTGGATGGGTCAGAAGGCCCCGGAGATTCCCAAGTGGTTGAGTGATGTGTGGGAGTGGTCCAATGAGGAGGAAGCACACATGCAAAGCTGCAGGAGGGATGAGAGACTGCAGGAGGACCTGTTGGCATGGCGTATGCTCTGTGCCGAGATTGGGGTCCTGGATCGCACCTCGCATAGTGAGTCAGAGGGGTCGTGTGTAGATTTATTCTCACCAATGGATTCAGGCACGGAGGAGGAGGGTGGGGTCATCCCCGGAGCGGCGGGGGAGGTGCAGTGAAAAGTGGGTGCTGGCCCAATACTCACATGGGGCTAGCTGCTGTCTGATATTTGGAGTAATGTCGTTGAAGCCTATGTATCTCAGTGTGATGTTTGTTCTTATGTGAAATGACAAAAATAACGTTTATAAAAAATATATATATATATATATGCATTTATTATTCATTACTATTACAAATGTTATGTATAGAATTAATTTTAAAAAGTGTAATTATTTTTTAAAAATAAAGTTGCACTTATTTAGTAAAAAAAGTTTATTATATAAGCTACCATACTAATATATAGCTTATTTGGCTGGTGCTCAATTATCATGAGACTGCCAGTTTTTCCCCTTGTTAGAAGCACACACTAGATTGGCCCTTTTAGTTCTGCTAGCTTCAATGTTTCTCTTTTCTCCTGACACCATGTGCAGGCCAGGCTACTTCTGGATGTCTGATTCGCATTTTCGCAGCTAAGTACTCTCTGCTTTCTCAGTCATTCATATGAATTAACTGCTATATATTTTGAAGAGCTTTTAAACCCTTTAGATTTTTGTTCTATATTGTTTTAACTGTATGGATTTGTATCTGTCTGGTTACAGTAGCATTTTTGCTTATTCAAGTCTTTTCACATTCTGGGCTTGTAGCTCGCCTATCTGTTTTACGTGGTCTTTTAGATTAGCCTGTTGAAGGTAGGGGTTAGTGTTTAGCTGTAACTCTGTGTGGGAGTATTGTTTTTTGGTTGGTTCTGTTCCCCTGTTGGCATCCCACCAGCCGGCTTCTCCGTTTGAGTGGAATAGTCCCAGGTCAGAGCAGAAAAATAAAATGGGAATAAAGTTTATACATTACCATTTTATTTTTCCGCATCTGACCCTTCCCAAACTGAGTAAAAGGACGGGGAGTGGCCAGTGCTTCAGAGTGGCAGCAGGGAGCTGTGCACTTTAAAATTTGCATGTCTCTTTGGTCGGCTGTCTTGTGACAGCTAGCCAGTCATGCACCTTTAAACTTTTCTAAGAGAAAGAGCAGGGCTTCAGAGCTCTTGAGAGCGCTGAGTGAGGCCGTTCAAACCAATCCTGGTGCTGAGAGCAGCACCAGGATTTCTTAGTGGAGATGGCTAGGTCTTATAGAAGAGAGATATTGCGTCTCAAGGTAAGAGTGTTTTACTACTTTCGTTTTTGTTTAGTGTCCCCCACCCCAAGACCCTCGGTGCAGCCACCACTGCATCCGACTTTGGAATAGTCCTTTTGGTGCTTCACTTTCTAGTGTTTTGCTTTTCTCCATTAGGATGACCCATTTGCTTCCACACAGCGGATGGGGTCCAGAGGGTGCACCGCTTGCACGCCAAAGGAAAGTCAATCTACGCCCGTTCTCACTCCCTCCAGAACCCAGCAGGCTGCCAAATTTCCCTTGGGTAGCCACGTTTTAAAAGCAAAAATCATAAACTGAATTTTCTCCAAACCTCCTGGAGGCCAAAGCGCACAACCAGTGGGGTGAGTGCATTAGCTGAAATACTGCAAATGCGGTATAATGATTTATTTTTTATAAGATTCGTGGGGAGCAGTACTGTTAGATTTTTACTTTCCCAACAGGTAGGTATTCAGCTGGAAGTTGGAATGCAGCTATTCAAATTTATAGATTTATGAATGGAGGCACATTGGTAAGTGCCATTGAGATTACTCACAGACGCATTTACCGCTCTGACCATAGATTGCGTATTCATATTGGGTATGGTGATTTTAATGAGCCATTCCACCATTTTTCAGATGATCCTCATCTGTAAAACAGTTGTTGGTTGACAAGCTCCTTCCTGGCTCGTCGGAGTAGATTAATTTCTTTTTGAAAATCCAGCTAGCAAGGGTGAGTACTCTTAGAGCATGGCGGCTCACACTCTTTTAATTACTTTATCCCACACCACACTAATGGGAATCTCATTTCCTTTTTAAATAGGCTCACTATAGCTACTAATTCAGGAAATAGTGCAAGCAGAGTGAAAGACCAAAGAAGGACGGATAATTTATGTTTTTGTTTTGTTTGTTTCTGGAATTTGAAAGGTCACTCATTTCACTTTTTGTAAACCACAGTCACCCATTAAATTGTCTGCATATTTGTCTTTGTGTTTTTGTTAGACAGCCCGTATTAGTTTTCTGTTTAAAATGTTTAAAAAGTTTGCCTGATAAAACAGAAAAATCAAAACAAAATAAGTAATACATTTATTTATTTTTGCTAAATTGTTAGGAGTGTGGCACATTCATTAATGGTTAGTATAATCCCATAGGGATTCTGAAGTAATGTTTTGTTTCTTAAACTAGAACCTCGTGGTGCTTACCCAAAAGAACTACTTGTAGCTTTGTAACTATACAGCCAGGTTCCCAAGGGAGACAGGATGACCCCATTGATCTTAACTGCATATGGCAAGAGGCACACCTGCCTCGCAACCACCCACAAAAACTCTCTATCGTGCCTAGGGGAAATTGGACAACACAAGATTAAGGGATTGCTTCAAAATGGATATTCAGTTAAATTCCATTGTTGACCATACCTTACTATTGCTGACAAAGCTAGTCAGTTAAATACCTGGATTGTTGGAGTACTAAATGAGGTGCTGTCTCTTAAAACAAGAATCTCATATTGAAAATTGCCAGCAGCTCCCTGGTATTCTCAAGAATTGACTCAAGCAAAAAGGAAATGTAAAAGGCTAAGGAGGATTTGGAGACAAGATCATTGTGTGGCAGGGCAAGATGCTTTAAAAATAGAACATACAATATATAATAGGCTTTGAAAGGGTCTTGGTGTATTTTTTTAATATAAAAAAACGCAATTCTGCAAACGACCTCACTAGAGAACATTTTGTGGTATACAACTCTCTGGTAAAAAGTATCAGCATTTACCCAAGGCTCCTCCAACACAGATGCTTTGCTCAAAAATGGCAGATTTCTTTCAGAATACAATTTCTATTATTTTATCATCAGTCACCCTGATATTGGAATCCGAAGATAGATTGGATCAAGTTGCTCATCATTTTAATTGTTGGTCAGATTTTAGACTTATCACAGGGGAGAAAGTAATATCTAAAATTTCCAAAAGCAAGTTAGGCTGCCCTCTCGACACTTGTCCTGTTAGGATTTTTAAAGAGCTAGCCTCCTTTTTCTCTCATTCATTAACTATTATGTGTGGTACCTGCTTTTTGTAAATCATAATTAGTTACTCTGCTCTTAAAAAAGGAGACTCTAGTTATTTTGAGAATAACCTGGAGAGCTGGGTAAAATCACAGCTATCTTCTTACAGTGAGGAACATGGTGTGTTTTTGACTATAACTGGTGCATTTCTATGGTTTTGTAATAATAAAGAGGAAAAGCACCATGCACAGAATTAACTGACTAATAGATTCATCTTGAGGGGCTATAAGCAAGCGATTTTCCAAGTTGCTAGCGTTCAGGCTAATAGTAAACCAAAAGAGGACCTGTTATTTTAACAAAATCCCAACACAAGAGATCAGGCCATGAAACCAGAATGATCATGTTTATTGTACAAAACATTGTCCATATATTGATCATACTATGTTCAATAAATCACAAATGACCATTAGAAGAGCTAAGGCCATGAGGCGTGAACTTGTGAATGGCAGCCCTCAAAAGAAAATGTCAAACAACTGATTAGTCAGTAATGGACGTTCCACAAATGTCACAAATATAAGGCTTGTAACTATGGTGACAATAGGTCTGAGGTGATATCATCTCTCAAAACACCCCATTCAAAGTCCATGGAACATTCCACTGTAAAGGTGACTATGTGGTGTACAAATAAATAACAAAATGTACCAGAGGGTCTCAAAAACAAACACCGCCCAGAGGTGTATAGAAGCTGCCCAAACACTCACGACTCAAAATTGATTCGGCACCGGAAACTCTCAAGGGAAGAGGAAAATACCCATCAGTCACCATACGGATCCGCCCTTCATCATTTGGGATTTTATCCGGACCACCCGTCTGAGAAAATCAGCGCCACAATCAAAGGTTGACCCGGTGGTATGGGGGTCCCTTTGGTGGTGTTGATAGGAACAGTGTGGTCTACCACTCGATGTTAATGAGTGGACAAAGACATGGGACTGGGGTGTGCAGTGCAGGAAAAAGTGAGTGAAAGAATAGAAAACCAAGACAAAAAAGTGTGTTAAAATTGGTTTAGAAAAGCACAGAATGTTATTTATTCTATGTGTGCCTTAAATACCAAGATTAAAAATATATGTGGCCTTAAGCAGTCTGGTTATGTAGACTGCCTGAGGTAAGGGTGGTCAACATGTTTCTGCAATATAGGGACTATTGCGTCCTTGTTTTCATCAGGACCAAAGCTAAACAAGTTAGAACTACTGCACAATGTGAGAAAATAATAAGTAAAAAGGTGACATAAGGAAATATAAGACAAGTGCACGCGGTCACCTGAATAATCCAAATGCCCTTACAGTCTGTGTCGATCACTGTGGAAAAAAAGAGAGGTATGGGTGTTGGGTTAAACTATCAGTTTCCTGTGGGCTATGAAATAAGTCCATAGACTATGGATCACTATAGCAATCACTTGAAAAGTTGGTCCATAAGCTCTTATTATTTATAGAGCTGAATTACATTCATTTGGAAAGAGATTTCATTAGCCAAATGTTGTCCAGTTCTTACCTTAATCTGTAAGGTAGACTGGCCTCACCCCACCTGGCAGCGGCTCAGGGGAAGATGACTATGTGGTGTACACCTTGGAGTGTTCATGCCCTAAAATGTATGTGGGCAATACCATTTTACAGAAGCGCTAGAGGATTTTACAGCATGAAAGGACTATCAAGAACTAAGATCAGAGTTACCCTGTTGCCAGGCATTTCTAAAAAGTACATACCAGTAATGATCAATAGTTGAACTATTTTGTGATTGATTCAATATTGTTGAGCATTGGAAGTAGCAATAGGGAAAAGAAATTAAGATGATTAGAATCCTCCTACATTCTAGATTTGAATACTAGGACACCGGTTGCTCCAAACACTGAATAGGAGCTGTATATACATCTCTATGCTATTTTCCCTCCCAGCAGTCATCAGAGCTGATGAGATATGAGGATTGTAGCGTGCATATCCACCCAATGATATGTAAAAGAGTTTTGTTTAGTCTTGTTATGTTGGAATAAGTGGTATGCTAATAGGCCTGTTTAAAATCATGTATGCTTAATGTAAAAGGTGCCCTGGTTTACCATTAGGTTTAATTTGAATTCTGAGCAGCTGTTTTGTTTTGTTTAGCATTTAGGTACTCAGAAAAAGACGTGACTGAATGCTTGTGATACATAGGACATCTGGACATGTACTTATGCTATAATCATAATTTGCCCATTTGGGCACAATTCCAGCAGCTCAGATATTGTAAATTTAGTGTGAAGTTTTTGTGCTGAAAAGTAAATGTTCAACACATGTATACAATACTTTTTCTGAATCAAATGTGGGCTGTGCTGATGAAGCAAGTATTTTGTTTATGTCTTACACGACTGACTAATCTTGAAACTATACTGTAGAATTGTGGGATGTTTAAAATGATTAACTAATTGAATTTTGCTGTATTTTGACAACAATTTTTTAACTTTTGATTAATTTCACGTGCACTTTATCCACAATAAGAAGGTTTGATGATTTGCAGTAATTCTTTGTTGTGAAGTATAAGAATCATGAGCGTGTAAATAGTACCCCCAAACTGCCGCTAGGTATGTGATCAAGGCTGTTGTTACAGCCGAAACGCATTGTGGTGGCTTTGCACAATAAAATAAATGAAATTCAGACCATGTTGTATCTGAGCTTGTTTTGGAATGGCATTTTGAAAGGATGTATATATATATTATTTTTTATGCATTGGAGGTCGCCATTGTGTAGTTTTAGTTTGGACCTAGTTACCATACCACAGAAAATTGATTGTTTGCTCACTAATATTTGTGGCACCATTTCACAAATCTTCACAATGGTGATGCATCAAGCTGGAGTCATGAAAAGGGGGCTCCCAAAACACAATTTCCCCATGCAATTTTCATTAGGGTTTTTTGAACAGCGCTACAGCCAGATGGCTGAAGAGAATTACACAAAATGTGGGAGAAAGATTGATTTGGTCTAAATCTGTTCATTTGTTTTAGAGAAATAAAATTTCACATTTTATAGGGATTAGGGGGGATATTCACAAAGAATTGGTGGAGTGAGGCGTTACCCATCATGGCTTAATGCCTCAGTCCGCCACTTCAGAAATGCAAGGCAGCACCATATTTACAAAGATATGGTGCAGCCTTGCGTTTCCACCTGCACTAGCGCAATACTTAGCAGTGTAGCACCAATGCATGCACCTTTGCACCACAGGGCAAGGGTGTCTGTGTGCAGGGGAAGACTGTTTATGTGTAGGAAGTTGTCCCTTCCTGACCATGACCAATCTTTAAATGTCGTTTTGTCACTTCTATGTGTGCTACTTAATAAAGCATACATGGAAATAACAAAATGTCATTTTTTTCAAAGATTGTTTACGTGCAGGAAGGGTGACCTTCCTACACATAAACAATCCAAGGCATTTTGCTTTTTCCATGTGTGCTGCACAAGGCAGCACACATGAAAAACGCAAAAAGAAGGAGAAATAAAGCATTTCTCCTAGTTTCGCCAAGCTAAGACCAGGTAAAACCTGGTCTTAATTTTCACGCAGCCTCCAATTTACTCTGCCCTTGTAAATAGGGGGCAGTGTCTGGATACTGCAAGTGTGGCCTCGTGCATAGATGAAGGTGAGGTAATTTTCCCAGACAATAGAAGTGCATTGCTGACATTTCTGAAGCTGTAGGTTGGAGACTTAGATAGAGAAGTGTGTAAAGATCTGCACACACTTAACAGGTAATGGGAGGAATAGTTGCAAATAGTGTAACCACTTGTAATTGCTTGGCGTAGCATTCAAACCCATCATTTTTCCCATTATGTCCCTCAAATTAGACCCTGCCATATGCAAATAAGCATTAGTCCTGCTCCAATCAAAACAGCGAAGCCCAAACTGCTGATCCAGGTCCTCTCTGAAATGGAACACAAGCAATGTTACACTGGTTTCGACCTGGTTGGCCTCTTCAGTCTCGCACAGTTTGTTTACAGTGTCACAGTGAGCAAAGGGTCCACGTAAGGGCATAACTTTGCCACTTAGGGCATTTCATCAAACACACAAAAAGTGAGGGGAAGAATGCTTGCAAATAGCCTAACTGCTGGCAATCACATGGGAAGCATTCCAATCCATTTTTTTGCCCATTATGCCACATCAGATTTGACCCACCAATAGGGAAATCAGCCTATGTCCTACTTTAATCAGAACAGTCCAGCCCGAACTGCCAAGCCATGTGCTCTCTGAACCAAAAGACAAGCAATGCAAGACTTGTTTTGGCCTAGTTTTGCTAATTTAGTCGGGTGCAGCTTGGTTCCAGTGACACAGTGAGCACAGGTGTAGAGGAGACAGGGACACTTTTAGAAAGTTGATTAGGTAATTTTGCAGTATGGAGCTGCTGATTATTTTCCCTAAGCATTTCATATGATAGATGGTGAGGTTTGTTTTGAGTGTAAAGAAGCCATTAGTAGAGGCCAACCGTTTGCATAGTTTCTGGTCATTGATCAGGGTGGCTGGTGATAGCCATATGAAAGCTCACACCTTTGTGTGCCTCTGTTATGGGTGGTATGGGCTGGAAACTACCTTGTTGTGAAGAGCATTGCTCTACATAAGGGATATGTCTGGAGAGGCCATGTGATAGGAGAACCATCCAAAACTAGTTCTGAAAGTGCAGACAGTGAATCTTCATTGTCTGTTTGCTATCACTATTTAAAAGAGGGACCCACTGACAGACTTGTTGGTTCAGTTATACATTCTCAATGACCAATTAAGGGAGTGCTCCACTGCGTTCTCATAGGACTGCTGTGCACCAAAATCTGGGGGAATATTTATCAATATTTTACATAGCACAGTGCAGCAAGACACCTTGCTGCACTGTGTGAAAGGGCAGGAATGTGCCAAATTTACCATTATATGGCATATTCTGGTCTTTTCCTAGCACTGTCACACTTTGGCTGCCTAGAGCAAATGCAGGCATCCTTGCATCATTTTGCTTGGCTGCCTGCCTTGTAGGTAGGATGTTTTGGTGCAGACAGTGATACCTTCCTGCACAAAAACAATCCTGAGAGGCATTTTCCTCTTTCTACGTGTGCTACACAAAGCAGCACACGTAAAAAGATGAAACAAACTTGGAGAAATAAAGTTATTTCTCCTTGTTACACGTCACCTGGGGTGGCTTAGCATTTTGACACATTCCCAGGTCTAGCACTAATGGTACATCTGGGAATGCGCCAAAATCCATGGGGGATGCGTTAGAACACCCATGCTCCAGCCATGGAACGTCTCCCTGCCACAACGTAATGCAAGGCAGCGATTTGCGCGTCTGTGCGTTATTCTGGATTTAACAAGCCATGAAGGCCTGCAAGGTGGCCATGAATGGCATGATGAATCTCTCTGGGGTTTTGTGTAGCTCTTGTGTCCCCTTGAGTGATGCAACGGCAATGCAAAAACGTCATAAATCTGGCCCCTGGTGTCTGCTTAACTGCCAGATTCACCTTAGTCCACCCCTTGCTGCAAGAGCTTATCACCAGTCCTGAAGCACCTAGAAGCCTACCTACCTGCTAAGGGAGGGTAGTATCCACAAACCCTGCATGAAAAGTGACTGTGCAGGAGGAGCGAAGTACAGTCTGATCCTGGTGCAGTCAGGCTGGTGCTGGTGTGTCCCAGGCTCTCCAATGTGCTTCTGGTGAAATCGTGAAGCTGCGGTGTCACCACAGCAGCTGTGCTGGAATCGTGGAGGTGTGAAGATACCTGGGTCTGTGAAGTTGCACCATGACCTAGCCCACTGTACTGGAATTGAGACTGTGGGGTCTAACCAGCTGCACCTGCACCCAGCTACAGTGTGACCTAAAACAGCGGTTTGATCTCCTGAGACTACGGTATGTCTGAAGCCATGGTCCACCATCCAATCAGCAAAGCATGTGTGGGGCCTTACCATCTGCTTGAGCCTTGCTGGGCATGGCCACATGGCCACATCAATACAGATCCAAACAGCTCGAGAGGGGCTGCACCAAGCACCTGCTGGACCATCCATGAGAAGTTCCTGTGCACTCCTGATCAGCCATTCCCGACCGCAGCCATATCACCTGGAAATGATGGCTAAAGAGTCCAAGAGGAACTGCAGGCTAACACTTAGTCCAGAAAAGGTTGAGTTAATAAGCACTTGCGCAGTCTGGCAGCACCTTGCAAAAGGCCATCCCATCCAAGGGCTGAAAAACACTTCTTTGGTGAGAATCATTGAACTAAGTTAAAAAGAATGTCTGCTAACATAATAGTACAGTAGTAATATGCACCTGAGCCTGATCATTATGAAACCAGATTTGGGAGTGAGCTGCTTGGACCATAAGGGAACTCTAGTATTAGTGAGGACAGGCCGGTTCTGCTGGCATGTTGAACTAATGCATCCACTGTAGGGGCCTGTGTTCGACCTCAGGGTGACAAATTCAAATCCTGGCAGGTCCATTCATCCTTTCATGCTTCTGAGGTTGACAAAATGTGTACCATTGAGGTGGGTAACAATAAACATCTACTATTCAATACCAAGATGCACTTGGGTGAACATGTGCTTTCAAATACACATGTAATATTATAAGAAGTGATGGCCATCTTAAGTTCCAGGACACTAAAATGCATCTTGTACATTTTCCAGTGTGTAGTATTCAGTACTACTGTGTATTAAAGTAGTAAAGTACTTTCAATGTACTGATGCGTGTGTGTTGAGTGCTTAACTCCAGCACCCCAACATTACCTCCCTAAGAAACATATGACTACTTCCAGTGCTCTCATTGAGAGTCATGTGGGTAGGGGTTGTGCTTAACCGAGTTTGCAGAGCCATAATAGGGCAGACACTGGGATATGCAAGACAAATTACCTCAAATCCCACAATTGTGACCCAGGAGCCCCTGCTTGCCCCATGGCTCTAAAGTATTATCTGACACATCATGTACGATTTTGTTTTTTTAAATAATTCCCAAAACAACGAGATAGAGTTACATAAAACTTTAAAGCACCTTTAGTAATCACAAACAGTCCACAGGATCCGACATGTCGCCTAATCAGTCAAGTTGAGCTAAGGTTTCCGCTTAGTGCTATATGATGTGATTTTTACGTCTCAGCTACCAAAGCATGATTTTGACGAACCTATTGTATCCAATACTTTAACGTAAAATTAAAGTGCATTTTGAGTCAAACCACTATGGACCATTGGCTTTTTTATGTTCTTCCTCTTGCAGCCATTAGTTTGGGACATTGAGGATTACTTCATAGGTCAGGCTGCAGGCAAAGAGCTCTCATCTTATTCTATCAACCATTTATTTGTCCTTTCACCTCCTAAACACTTTTTGCATTCTAGGGCATGAGTGACACTTTTTTCCTTGTCTCTCTCTCTCCCTCTCTCTCTCGCTACTCACCACTGCTCTCTCTGTTGCCCCCAGGCTCCCATTCCTTTCTTCACTCCCTCTCTCTCTATTTACCACCACCACGTTTTTATTTCCCACTTCACGTATCCCTTTTGTCCAGTGTTCTCTCCCTCACCCCCTCTCTCGTTTATCTCTTTACCCACTTTCTTGCTATCTGTGAACCCCTCCATTGCGCTCTCCGCACCTTTAATACTGGCTTTGAAATGCCTGTATAATTACGTTGGTAAATTAAATATTGGTAGGCAGGTATCTTTAAATGGCATTTTTCGTCCTGGAGGCATTTTGAGATGGCTTCTGGTGCAAGTCAACGCACCACAGGCCACCTTTTAATAGACTAACGTATTCTTACTTCAATCTTTGCCAAACCGAACAAAATAGACGCAAAACCATTAGGTATGTGGCTTATATTAAAAGGGGAACCAATTGTCTGTACCAAAGCTTGTTGTAAAATGTACCTGCTTCGAGGATTTAATGCTTCTGATATTTTGTCGGTTTTGTAGAATCTGATCAATCTTAATAGGTCTCGACAGAGCAATAATCCTGAACCAAGTGCAACTATCTGAATAATAAAAATATTAGACCCAGCCACAGTCTGGTTGAAACCCACAAACCCCAGCGCCACATCAGAGCCTCTGCTATTGGGAACCATACAACCAACCAATAACATTCTGCAGATCCAGGATAAGAGACAAAAACACTGGTTAATACGCGGTTGCAACAACCGATAGTCACAAACCTAAGTAAAATAACTGGGCCAACTTAATTGTAGTACTAACCATTGTAACAATAAACACAATCATATAGCGTCTGATTCAGCAAATCCAAACTTCAAAAGCTGGAAAGCGGCTGTGAAATTCCAGGGCCCCAGCAAATGAAGAAGACCACAAATCCAGCTGTGAGTAAGTAAGTGGGGTTTAATAAAACTCAGCCACCAACTGTATAGACATAAACTGACACAGAGGACTCTTCGCACAGGAGATGTGGGAGAGTTCCAGTGTGATGTCCCAGAGTTATTGCTCCAAGGATCAGACAGCATGGGATGAACTCCACGTAGGCTCCCATAACTTTACTCTGACGTTTGGAATATATTTCTCAACCTTCACAAAAAATGTCAGGAATTCTCGTGGACATCCATGATAGTTGTATCTATTTAAGAGTAGTCCAACTTCATAAATTGAAATTGGTCGTTCAATCCTGGAGACATGCATATTTCTTTGGTAGAAGTGTATATTGCCTTCCACTTTGGATCCATTATTTCCCTCCCAATGCCCTTTTCCCATGCTTCAATAAATATAATTCGATTTTAACACAAAAATTATCCTTCATCAAATGAAGTTTCCTGAAATAATGGCCCTCTTCTGACAAATCATTTTTTGAGCAAAATGTAGATGGGCATTCCATTGATTCATACGTTCTGTCTCTTACAACGTAGGCTAACTTAGACAACATTACTAGCATGTTATAAGCACAGCTTTGTATGAGAATAATGAACTTTGTGATATTATCAATTTTGTATTAAAATATTTATGCCACTGATTTAGAGGATGGTTGTATGTCCATCAGGGAGACGGTGTTTATCTTTCCCTTTCCCTGACAGATAACACATTCCCCAAATCTAGAGTTGTCCTCCGGCCCTGCTGACATCTATTAACATTTGCAGGATCCCCCATCACAGGGATACCTGTCAATGTTGACCTACGGCTCCGTCAAACCGGACAGCCGTCCGTCAAACCGGACAGCCGTCCGTCAAACTTCTAAATAGTTTTTTCTTTTTTTTTAAGGAACTGCCAAACTTGTATGGGGTTCTTTTTAGGTCTCGCCTGGAAATCGCATCCGAAGGATGCGTCCAGGCTGGAGACTTATAGCGAGCTGACACGGGGGAATGACGGACAAGAAACTGTCACGCGCTTCTCCCCGGCTGGATTCAGCTGCTTGCACGCGCACCAACATTCACGCATGCGCACATCACAGCCACACGCATACACAGCACTCACGCATGCGCACATACACACGCATACACAGGCACACCCCCGTCGCCGCCGCCACACCTACACGCATACACAGAGACCCCTCCACACACACCAGAACCTCTCCTCCCGGCTCCACTCACCGGTGTCTGGCGGGCGCTCCCCGGGTCTCCAGGCTCCTTCCCTTCCTCGGCAGCTGCAGGCTCTCAACATTCACACAGGCGCACATCACAGCCACACGCATACACAGCACTCACGCATGCGCACATACACACGCATACACAGGCACATCCCCCGTCGCCGCACCTACACGCATACACAGAGACCCCTCCACACACACCAGCCCCTCTCCTCCCGGCTCCACTCACCGGTGTCTGGCGGGCGCTCCCCGGGTCTCCAGGCACCTTCCCTTCCTCCGCAGCTGCAGGCTCTCCCCACATCACGGGGGCCCGCTGCTAGACAGAAGGCTTCTCTGTGGCCGGGCGGTGGTAGCGCTTGGCGGGGCTCTCTCTCCACATGGGAGCCCCGCCTCCTCAGTGCGCCCGCTTCGCCCCGCGGTCTTCACCCGGTCCCCCATCTCGGGACCGGGACTTAAAGGGAAACAGTATCCAGGGCTCCTTCCTGGTCACGGGAGCCCCGGGGCCGCAATGCTCACGCCACTTCCGGCCGGGCGGTGGTAGCGCTCGGCGGGGCTCTCTCTCCACATGGGAGCCCCGCCTCCTCAGTGCGCTCGCTTCGCCCCGCGGGTCTTCACCCGGTCCCCCATCTCGGGACCGGGACTTAAAGGGAAACAGTGTCCAGGGCTCCTTCCTGGTCATGGGAGCCCCGGGGCCGCAATGCTCACGCCACTTCCTGCTGCCGGCTCCTCTTCCTGGTTGCACGTCAGGTCCCGGGCCAGCAGCCAATCAGAGCGCGGCCCGGGAATGACGTCACAGAGGTGTCCCGCAGTACCGCCCCCGGCCTGCCTGACTTCTCAATTACTTTATTCAGGTTATTTTTTAATTTTAACTAACTTTGGCCAAAGCTCTTGTCAGTGTAGGCGCCCACGCCTGCTGACTTTCACCTTCTGAATAGTTAAGGTTCCGCCCGACGCCTCTCACGGGTTCCCTGGAGATGAGTTACGGCAGGCCGCCTCCTGACGTAGGAGGCATGACGTCCTTGAAGGTGGACAATCTTACCTACAGGACGTCGCCCGAAACACTTCGAAGAGTTTTCGAGAAGTATGGACGAGTAGGCGACGTCTATATCCCCCGCGACCGGTGAATGCAGAGTGACAGTAAGTGCAGAGTGAGTGACAGTGAGTGCGGAGTGACAGTGAGTGCAGAGTGACAGTGAGTGCAGAGTGACAGTGAGTGCAGAGTGACAGTGAGTGCAGAGTGCGTGCAGAAACAGTGAGTGCAGAGTGACAGTGAGTGCAGAGTGAGTGCAGTGACAGTGAGTGCAGAGTGACAGTGAGTGCAGAGTGACAGTGAGTGCAGAGTGCGTGCAGAATGACAGTGCGTGCAGAGTGACAGTGCGTGCAGAGTGACAGTGAGTGCAGAGTGCGTGCAGAGTGACAGTAAGTGCAGAGTGCGTGCAGAGTGACAGTGAGTGCAGAGTGCGTGCAGAGTGACAGTGAGTGCAGAGTGAGTGCAGAGTGACAGTGAGTGCAGAGTGACAGTGAGTGCAGAGTGACAGTGAGTGCAGAGTGACAGTGAGTGCAGAGTGACAGTGAGTGCAGAGTGCGTGCAGAATGACAGTGCGTGCAGAATGACAGTGCGTGCAGAGTGACAGTGAGTGCAGAGTGACAGTGAGTGCAGAGTGACAGTGAGTGCAGAGTGACAGTGAGTGCAGAGTGCGTGCAGAAACAGTGAGTGCAGAGTGCGTGCAGAGTCAGAGTGAGTGCAGAGTGACAGTGAGTGCAGAGTGAGTGCAGTGACAATGAGTGCAGAGTGACAGTGAGTGCAGTGACAGTGAGTGCAGAGTGACAGTGAGTGCAGAGTGACAGTGATTGCAGAGTGCGTGCAGAATGACAGTGAGTGCAGAGTGCGTGCAGAGTGACAGTGAGTGCAGAGTGCGTGCAGAGTGACAGTGAGTGCAGAGTGAGTGCAGAGTAACAGTGAGTGCAGAGTGACAGTGAGTGCAGAGTGAGTGCAGAGTGACAGTGAGTGCAGAGTGACAGTGCGTGCAGAGTGACAGTGAGTGCAGAGTGACAGTGAGTGCAGAGTGACAGTGAGTGCAGAGTGAGTGCAGAGTGACAGTGAGTGCAGAGTGCGTGCAGAGTGACAGTGAGTGCAGAGTGACAGTGAGTGCAGAGTGACAGTGAGTGCAGAGTGACAGTGAGTACAGTCACTCAGCACCACCACATTATCACTCAGAACCACCACAGTATTAAAAAAAATTAAAAGCCATTGTTATATGTAATATCAATACATCTAAGTCACGTAAATACAAATGTTGCATTACAAATGCTATAGGTGTCACATTTGCAAAAGTTATAACTATTGGCATTGTAAATGACAAAGCTATTAATTTAGCTATTTTCAAAACCAACACATAAATGAACATTTGGTGAATTTCCATTAAAATATTTGACTTTTTTACTAAGATATTATTATACTGTTTTATGCAAACAAAATTTAGATACTGCATAAATAACTTTAATAAAACATATTTTATATGTAGCTTTTTATGTAAAAAAAAACTATAGCATAAAGCAAAAAACAATTGCCATTTACAATGCTAATAGCTCAAACTTAAATAATGCGAGACCTATTGCATTGCAAATGCTTGTTTCTTTTTACTGTCCCTCACCTCCAGTTTTTACCTGCTGATTACAGAGAGCAAAACACATTTCTAAACTGGACAAACAGTAAGATGGCCAAACTCCAACAGCTCATACTTTGTTGGGCTGTCAGAGGAGTATGTCAGCAACAAAGTCAGAGTATGCTCTGTTTTCTGCATACTTAAGGTCAGAACAGCCCTAAATCGGGTGGGCAGGGTGGAGGGTAGTAAACTATGGATTACGGAAGTTTACAGGAAAGTAAACATATAAATGAATAAAACCAATTTCGTTGCGTGCACTGCATCCCCAAATGAGATGCAGTGCGCATGAAGAAATTCGTTTTATTTATTTATATGTTTACTTACCTGTAAACCTCCATAATCCATAGTTTACTACCCCCACCCTGCCCCTCTCCCTCCACACGTCACCGCCTGGCAGGTACTCCCACTACCGACCGCGGCTGCTGTCCACTGGCCACACGAAAAAGAGGAGGGGCCAGGCTTTGTTGTCCCTTGTAATTGGCCCCCCAGGTGGGAGTGGGAGACTAGGAGAGGAAAGCAATCCAGACAGTAAAAGTCTGTGTAAAATTAAATCCGGAAGTCCTAATCCATATGTCTGTCGGGAGGTGGAATGTCTCAGCGCTAATGATTGGAAAGAGGAGGAGAGCTAAGGGTGAGTGTGGAGAGTACCGAGCACAGGGCCTTGAAGACGAAACCAGTCAATGTGTTGCACTCTGCATTTTTAGACATAAGCCTGTCAAACACCAATTTCATCCCACAACCGCTGTTTTCTTCATGTCCCCAAGAACATCAAAAGTAACAGGGAGCCTTTTTTCAAGCACAATTAACAGTTTGCTGTTAAATGCTTTTAGCTGTAAGTGGGGAAAATGCAGAGAGCCCCTCTGACAGATGTCAGTGTGATAATCTGTTTTAGGAAGATTTAAGTAATTTTCTTTCCTCTGTCCATGCTATAAGGCTATTAGAAATAGCTGGTTGAAAGCTTTGCACGTTGCTTCTGGCAAAATAACTGCACTGGGAGCACTTAGATTTCTTTTTGATCTTCCCAGCATAGATCTTCATATTCAGCAGGTTATTACGTGATACATGCCTGGGCCAGAACATGTCAGTGTTATGTATGGGGGCGCAGCGCTGCTCCTAATGACGGCTCTTACTCGCATTATTCCCCAGCGCTGCCGAGCTGATTTGTATGTCCTAAAGTTAAGGACGTCTGATTTAATTTCAGTTCTTTAATACATCACTGATATATGCTTTTGGGGATGGAGTATATTGAGAATGTTATGTGCGCCAAGAAGCCGCCGCACAATGTGTGAGAGCGCGCCACAAAATCAAATGCTGTGGGGTGTTATTTGAATTGATGAATATTGTGCGATGTTCAGTGATGGGACACGTTGTGTTGTGGTATGGTACGGTACAGTATGGGAGGGTAGGGTAAGGTATACTATGGTATGCTATGGCATGGTAATGTATGAGAGTGTAAGATATGGTATGGTATGGTACGTTAGAGTCCAGTACAGTAGGGTACGGTATAGTTTGGTATGGTATGGTACGGTAAGATATGGTGCACAATTATTTGGTACAGTACGTTATGGTATGGTATGTAATGGTACAGTACGGTATGGTATGGTAAGGTATTGTGCTGTATGGTATAGGATGGTAGGGTATGATAATGTTATGGGTACAGTATTGTATGGTACGGTACAGTACAGTAGGTTACGGTATGGTCTGGTATGATATGGTATAGATGGAATGGTATGGTACTGTACTGTATGGTATGGTACGGTATGGTATGGTGTATGGTAAGGTTTGGTATGATACGTTACGGTATAGTGTGGTATGGTATGGGATGGTACGGTACGATGTGGCGTGGTACAATCTGGTATGATATCGGAAGTCGCAGCCCCAGCATGGAACAGCGGTGGGCCTGAGGGACAGGGTGGGGGGGGGGGGGGGGGGAGGTTGGTTGGGGGGATTTTGATAGACGGTGACGAGTGGAAATTAATTAATTATTTAATGTTTCCTCATTATTGTCTGGTGAAATCCACCCCCCCCCACCCCAATCCAGCCTCACTGCTCTTACCTGCAAGGGCCGGGTATGTTTCGTGAGGCTCTGTTTATCAGACACAGGGGGTGTGGTTAGCGGTGATAATACTTTGTGTGTGCGTTTCCATAGAGAGTCTCAGCGCCAGCTGCTAAGTGTGCGGTCTGAGTGTTTGTCCAGTACCATCCTAAACATCTCACATACGTTTATCCACGCTAAATATACGTTTTTCTTTAATCAAACGTAATCCAAATAGATTACACGTTGGTAGAACAATACCGAGCTGAATGTTGCAGCGCTGGCAGTGACTGTAGCAATCTAATTGTGGGTGAAGTGTTAGCAGGGAGGCCGCTGCTGTGGCTATGGTTGCTGGTCATGACAACAACAGAGACATGGCTGTTCCTCTTGAGTGTGTTAACACCTGTGGTGCCCTGGATCCAAGAACACTGTAGGGCAGATTTATGTCGGACTTGCGCCATGTTTACGCCGCCGTTGCGTCACGCAACGGCGCGGAAACGTGGCGCATCCCTGCGACCTATTTACAACGTGACGCATCTAGGCAGATGCGTCACGTTGTAAAGCCCTGCACCACATGAAACCGGCATCAGGTTTCATGTGGGCGTTCTGTCGCAGGGTGGGCTTTCCCTCGTAGGAATGCCCCGTAAAACTGACGCAGTGAAATCTACAAGATTTCACTGAGTCAGTTTTACGACGCTGCTGGATCAAATCCTTACGCCTGCTTGAAGCAGGCGTAAGGAGTGACGCACCACGTTATGTATGGGTGGCCTCTGTACATTGCAGGAATTGCGTCGCACTTGCGACGCTACTCCAGCAATGCGCCGCCCGTACACCACAAGATGCGTCACGCATCTGCCCTTCCTTGCACCATGGTGCGCCGCATTGTAAATGCGGCGCATCTGTGGTGCCGCAAGGAGGGAATTGCGTGACGCATCAGTTCTGGCACATCCCTGCTGATTTGCAGAGATGCGCCAGAACTCATAAATCTGATATTTACTGAACTCCATTAACTCTTTATCCTTGGTTTAACGTGTAGGAGAGCAAAGGATTACGTAAATGTTAATAAAGAAGATACTAGGACCATGCGGGCTTAACTTGCGTCCGGTTCCTTCATTCAGAACTGCAATCCACAAAATATGCAAGCGAGGTGATGCTCGGCACGTCACATGAAGTTGTGAGTAACGTCATACATCTCCTCACTGCAGTTCTGCAGTGACATCATACATCTCCTAGCCTGCAGTTCCGGGAGTGACATCATTCAGCACCTCACCTGCAGTTCTGAGAGTGACATCATATATCACCTCACAGTTCCGTGAGAGACATCATACATCATCTCACATGCAGACCTGAGAGTGACATCACCTCACCTCACCTGCAGTTGTCACAATCACTTCACCTGCAGTTTCGTAAATGGTTGGATATGTTACATATCAATGTGCTAAATACATTTAGTGAACCTAACTTTCTAGCTCCTAGATTGTATGAATAATGATAGTTTTCAAGCCCCATGTACAAACATGTATTTGTTCAGCCTGTGATGGGAAACGCCACAGTTCTTAATGCCCCTGGTTTCAAGAGTGCCATTAGTAGAGCAATGCCATGAATACAAAGAGTTCTCAGACCCCAGGAGTGAGCAGCGGCGAACATCAGCCTATGATGCGGACTGGGATAATGCCCAGTCCCCACTAGTGTACAGCGATACTTATCAAGGACACAGCACGAAAAGTGAAGGGATATTTCTTATGCCCACATGTTAATAATGATATTTATCACATGATAGGACGAGGGATGGTGCTCAGTGATACTTATCTGACCTTGAATATGAATAGGGACATTTCCCAGTAACAGTATTCATTTTAATTCAGCCCCGGATGTAAAACAGGAAGATTTGTGAGGCACCACTCGTGCCAAAATGTCATATACAAAATGTAAACTTTAGTGTTTACAGGTCTAATGCCTATTATCTTGTTCCAAATCAGAGTGAGTGAAACATAGAGGCAGTCAGAGCTTCTCTGTGTGCTGTAGTTCTACCAGACGTGTTACCGAGGGGCTAATACAATACTTGGGTGTATCAGAAACTAACACAGCGCAGCAAGACAACTTTCTGCACTGCATGACAGAGAGAGAGTAGGAATGAGCCTGTCTACTTAGATTTGACGCATTCCTGCTCTATCCTTGTGCTAGCTCATTGAGTGCTGCCTAGCGCCAACACAAGCGCCCCTGTACCATGGTGCAATGATGCCTGTGTTACAGGCAGGATTGTTTTGTGCAGGAAGGAACACCTTCCTGCACAAAAACGATCCTTTGAGGCATTATCCCCTTTCTATATGTGCTGCAGATTGCAGCACACGTAGACAGAGGAAATAACGAGGAGAAATCCACATATTTCTCCTCTTTACATCTTTGTAGAAAATGCATTCCATTTTGACACAGTTCCAGGTTACTGACCTTAGTAAATCTGGGATTGCATTAAAATCCATGGGTGGATGCATGAGAACACCCATGGAACAGCTTCCCAATGCAGAGTAACACAAGGTAGTGATTTGTGCTAACTGGCACTACTTTGTATTTCCTATGCCACGCCGCCATGCCAGGTGGCTTTGCCTTGCTTCGAAAATCCCACTTAAGGGCTTGTGTTAACTTGTGTCATCTTGCATGATGCAAGGGCAACACAAGTCCTTCATAAATCTGCCCTTAGGTGCCTCCATGCAAAAGACATAGTGAAGGGAAAAAGCTCAAGTGGTATGTATCTGCTGCTGAAACTAATGTCAAACATGGAAAGAACATCTTGCCTCTGGTACTCATAATCGTGTGATATCCACGGGTGCAACATCTCTACCTTTAATAAACCAAATTCGTGTCTTCCCCAGAGGTAGAAGACTAGGAGTGCCCTCTCTTGTAGCAATGCTGGCTTCCGCCTTTTTATACTATTGCATTTGTCTCTTGTATTCTGCTCTCCCCTACATCTATGCCATCTCTTTCATCCCTAGTAGACCGCCTTCACTGTTTGAGAGTTTCACTGCCAGTACTCCACTGACCTTTTACACCCTTCTGCTTAAATTAGAACCTTCTTCTTTGTTCCCTCTGTCATCTACATCACTGGCCAGACTGTGCATCCTCCTGAAGGCAAAACTCGTAATTTCATACGAAATATCTGAATGTTAGTGTTAGTCAAGTCTGTCATGGTGCTGATTTTCTTTGTGATACAAGATGACATATGTTGGACCTGGAAATTTCTGACTCATCACCCCAGATTTTAGCCTTCCTTTGCTGAACTCCTTATTGTTAGTTTTTAGGACTCTGTCCACTTTTCCCCTGCTAATTAATGGTAAAGTGCTTGTGCTCTCCCTTTAAAACATGGTAAAATGTCCCTTCACCTATTTGGCATATGTAATTTACTTGTACTTCCCTAGTAAATGGTAATACATATTCGCAGGTGCTTTAAATTACATGCTACTAGTGGACATAGGTATCCATTCTGTGACCCATTAAAGTAGCCCTGTAAAACATGCTTCAAGCTTGCCACTGCATCCTGTAACAAAGTTTTAAACTGTAATTTCAACCTCTTAACCTTCCTTTTTATTACCTGTCGGTCACCCCTAAAATATGCCCTAAAAGTGCATCAGGCAAGATGCATAGTATTTGAAAAGCAGGACATGTGAGTTTAAGTTTTTCATGTCCTCACAGTGAAACCCCCCTACAGTCATTTTTCACTGCTGTATGGCCTATCTTTCTCATAGACTAAAACAGGGTTACATTATTACCTTTAACAAGTGATAACTTCAGATGGGAGAGCAGATAGAGAAATGATGTTTATATGCAAATTAATTGCAATTTAAAATCCTCTTTATTGGTGAAGTCAGATTTGAAGTTACAACTTCAAAAGTGCCACTTTTACAATGTTGACACTTTTCTGCCAAAACCAACTGTGCCTTACTACCAGTGTACTGGGTCACCAACTGTGAATGGCTCTGCTGTTGTGGGTTCTGTATTGCTTCCAGGCAGTGAGACAAAGAAGTACAAGGGTCTACCTGACAGTATGCTTGGAGAGGAGCTGTACCCTGCCCTGATTACACTTCAAAGGGCTCTGCCTGCAGCACACACAAGAGAACCTGATACCTGGGCTACCCTTTCATTTGTTACCCTATAGAGTTTGGAGCCAGGACCAATGGAAGGGGAAGAACTGACAAGGACCAGTTTTGGGGGAAGGACAGGGAGTTCCCCCACACAAAGGCTGTCACCAGGTGTAAAAGAGGGACCTTCAGACCCTTTCGTCAAAACGTTCCTGAGCCTGTGGATGATTCAGAAGGAGGACTGCCCTGCTGTCTGGAGATGTAGGATTGCCCAGATGACTAAAAGAGACGGGGTGCTGCTTGCTTTTTTCCCCAGGGTACCCAGAGTGACTTCAAAGGTCAGTGGCTGACTTCCTACATGGGCTACAGGGACACAACAAGTTTTAAGAGGTTTCCTGCAACCTTCTAGCTAACGAGTACCAACTAGATCTACCTGAACCTGTATGAGCTCTGCAGCTGACCTCTGCTTGAGTGTGTCCTGATCCAGAAGAGTCCCCCCAGGTCCCAGACCATTGGCTAGCGTCATCGAGAACATGTCCTGAAGAAAAAGTGAAGTTACAGAAGTTTTTGGGCTACTCATGACGACAAAGTAATCTATTCACATGGAGAATCGACAGCCAACGCGAAGCTTCAGCAGGGCCTGCTGTTCATGCCAACAGCAATCATCTGCAATGACCCGTAACGCGAGATCTGCACTTCACGCTAACAGTGACCACCTGTGATGATCAACCAACAAGAATCTCCAGCGATGAACAGCTCTTTGCGCTAAAGCAACGACCATCCGCGATACATGACCTGCTTCTTGCGCTGACGGCCTCATCCTTAAGTACCCCCTCCAGCGCAAAAGGCACCATTTGCGCCGGGCTTGAGAAGGTAACTCTTCAATTGGACTAACCTGGTCCCAGGATCCAACCTGCACTCTGTCAGGATCATCCTGAACTTGTGACTCTACCACAGTCTAGCTCAACCCGATAACTGTGAGTGTTGCTTTGCTCTTTTGGCTCTATTTCACCGAAATCTTTAGAAACACATTTCTCTTTTTGATGACTTTCATCATTTTGGCGACATTTTATTTATGAAAAAATTCTCATTTTTGTAAATTGGTTTGGGAAATATCTTGTGATGTGATTTCACTTTATTACTGTTTGTGTGCTGCATAAATACAGCATGAATCCTTTTCTCATTCAATGGACACTCCTCTGTGGTATCTAACACACAAAAGATGGTGTGTATGAAAACATGTTGCAACATCCTGACAGCAGGATCAAGGGTGTCTAGACATTGAGGGGTATATTCACAAGAACGTGTAATAACTACAGCAAAATTAGCGCAATGAAACTTTCAGCATCGCCGCGTATCACGGGAAAATAACCCAGTGACAACGTGGAATTCACAACACGGCGGTAGCATGCAATAGTTTGCCGACACTGTGGACAATGTCCGCGAAACAACCACAGTGACCGAGATAAAAACACATTCTCCAACGCAACAAAACCTGCGATGGTCACACGTGCAATGAGAAAACAATGACAACCAGCACAAGGGCAGTAATACTCACGCACAATGTGGGAAAACAGTACGTTTTTTTACAAGACTTCCGGATTATCCTTTGGAGCAGGGAGGCCGCCAAAGAACGAGGAGAGATTGAGTCTAAATTGATGAATAGACCCCTTTTTCAATCATAATTGCATAAAGAATACATCAACTGGATACAAAAACATGCAGATTTGACTGACCATCAATAAACTATAATATGGTGGCTCCAACGTAATCCAAGAAGCGAGGTCCTACAAAATAAGGCATATACTTCCACAAATACCAGGGGAAGTGACTCATTGGAGTACATCAAGGACTATGAAATTAACAAGACATAGCCTACTAGATTGAATGAGATTGTAATAAAGAAACTGTAAAGTCCTTATGAAGGTGGAAACGAATGCAGACCAAAACGCTGCGTCAACTGTTTTTAAAAATACTGAAAGGATTTTTTGGGATGTATGACGTTACAATGCATACTTTTACCACGTATACCATTACAACGCGGTATTTACAACGCATACCGTTACAACGCATAGCGCTTAGAGGTGCTGGATAGTGGTAAGTATAATTTTATATTCCAACTCCAGTCCCCGTGGACACTAGGGAAGGTGTTGGATATAAAATTATACTTATTCCCTATCCTAGAGCGCCCCCCAGCACAATGCGTTGTAATGGTATGCGTGGTAATGCCTGCGTTGTAATGGTAGTGCGTGGTAAAAACTTCGTTGTAACAGTTGTATACCGATTTTTTGTATTAACTGTACTCAAGTATTTTTTAATTGTGTATTAGATTGTAACCATTAGGGAAGCCCAGGCTAAAGATTGATTTTTATGAATAAAACGTTTTTATATAAAGCTCTTGAAGTGATTGTACTATATATAGTGACCATACGTTTTTGATGTTTAATTTTGTCTGCCTTTTCCTGCCCAAATGCTAGTTAACCTGGTGGAATACAAAACAGGTGATCCTTGCTTTCCAAAGCTATCAATCGATTGTAGAATAAGAAACGACAGGGACGAGGTCTTGTTTTGAGGAAAATAGTACAAGACCAGCACACCGAAATGCCCCTGAACAAAAATCATCAACAAAGGAGTATGATGAATGCACCCTGGCCAACTGCAGATGACAACATGTACACCACAACATCCGAGCACCATGGAATACCAGAACTGACAGGCACACCGCATGAAAGAGACCAGTGGCAGACAACTCATAGCCTCAGGAGCGACACACACACCGTGCAGCATACGCACACAATCAGACATGCACCCCTGCAGTGACAACATCCCGGGTCAAACAGCACCCCCACCACATTTGAACACAGGACACAACTGGTTCTGCGATGTGCACAACCTGCCAAATCACATCTGGAACACAGGGAAACTTAACATCAAAATGTACAAGTACAAGCTGAGACCTGCAAAAATGTTTATTCACACATGCAGTGCATTTGGACATTTTCTACTGTTGCATGATTGCCATGGACGGTCACAATGTGACGTGCTCATGAGAAGTAAGTGTCAATGATGGTATTCCTATGAGCCATTCCTGCTGCTGCTGCAGTGGGATGTGGGCCACCTGCCCCATCACCACCATCATTGGCCGGTACCTCTGGAACTGGGATCCATGGGGCCCTGGTGCGAACACAGACGTTGTGCAACACACAACAATGAACTATCAGCTTGCACACGATGTCTGGACTGTACAAGAGCTTCCCCTTGTGCCGTCCAGGCACCTGAAACATGACTTCAACACGCCAAATGTGTGTTCCATGATGCCCCTGGTGCGTATGTAGGCCGCATTGTACTGCTGCTGGGCGGGTGTATTTGGATCTCGGAGGGGTGTCATCATCCAAGGCCAGAGTGCATATCCTTGATCACCTGTGACAGTACAGGGAGAAAAGAGTCAATACTTGGTTCAGAAGATTGTGATGGCAGGTCCAGCAATCTACTGACACCTGTGCTGGCTGTGTGTGGGGTGAGTGTTCGCCAGCCCACAGGAATGAGCTGATGCTGGCAACTACACCACCAAAATGTATAGGGTGCAGGGGTAGGCCAGGATGACCTTGGAGTGTTGTGGTCGGGTCTGGTACGGGTACGTGTAGTTTGACATGTTAAATATGGTTTGGTCACATGTGCAACCCCTCAGTTGTGCATTGTGCTGTGAAGGCATTGGCATGTGTGGTGTGTTGACTTGGTACTTACGAACAAGCAGTCTGTCCCATATGTGACATCCTGGAAGCGCTGGTTGATGATGGATTGTTGGAAGAAGTCTGAATCATGCACATTGCCTGGGTAGTTGGTGACGTCCCCGGTGGGCCACTATTGCCTGCACATTAATGGAATGCATGTGCTTTCTGTTACGGTAGTGGTGTGCAGTATCTTCAGGGGGCACAAGTGGGACATGTGTGCAGTCGATTGCCCCTAACACTGCAGAGAATCCAGCTATGTCATAGAAGCCTTGCTTGGTCTCCAGCTGTTCCTGCACAGTGTTGGGGAAGTGTAGGTACTGGGGTATGAAGCTGAGGATGGCATCCAGGCAGGTGTGATGGACTTCAACAGGGCTGGCTATGAGACCCCTCCGACTCTAGCAGTTGTTGGTTGGAAGGTACCAGAGGCCAGCAAGTGCAGCACATCCAGCAGCTTTGTCTGCGGGGGGATGTTGGTTCTCTGCTGTTTTGGGACCATCAGCCTGTGGGCGATGTGGGTCAGGATGCGGTAAATGGTTGTCCTTTTGAGCCTGTAGTGGGCAATTACTTCCTTGGGCGTTAAGGTCTGTGAGAGTGGTGCAGTTTCGTTAGGTCCGCTGTCTTACTCTGCGCTGCCTCTATGGTGGTCCGTGGGGGTGGGGGAGTCTGGGTCCAGGGTGTGATGGCTGTCCTGGGGGTGGTGGCGGTGGGTGTTGTGGCTCCGAGCGGCATGATGAGTAGCTCCATGACATAGTTTATTCTTCGGGTGTGGCTGTGTGCAGGGTTCCGATGCCTACTGCAGTTAGTCATCTGGCTTTACACTTGCTTGAGGCAGGTGTTAAATACCTGCGGATAACGCGGATGTTACCGCGGGGCTAGGAAGTGGTAGGAGGCGTGTTTTTGTTGTAGAATGCTTTATTTTTGCCAACAGAGTATCTGTACAGGTTCTTCTCGACGAGCCTCTACGGGGTGATGTGCTTCTCTCCTGCCGGGTCTTCCGGAGTACTCCCTCCTCCCTTCTCCGGACGGGGCTCCTCCTCCTGCTGGGCTCCAGAGGCTCCGTTATGTCCGCCCTCGCCGAACACCGAGGAAGCAAACAGAAGAGAGGACAAGTAAGTACTCGGGCGTATAAGCCTCGTATTGCAGAGGGGGAGGGGGAGTGTGAGGGATGTGAGGGAAACACCCGGTGCACTTATTAATGGAAACATGACAGGTAAACAACTGTGTTTGCTGGTGCGGGGACCCAGGCTATTCACGGAAACTCTGTACTTCAAGTTAGGCGTCTGCCTTTCTTCCTCCACCACCCCAGGAATCGCTCACGTAACTCGGCTAGCCGTACCCCTCCTGGCGTACGGCTGGGCGGCTCGTGGGGTTGGCCTCTGGGCTTTGCTGGTCCGGCCGATCGGCTCTCCTCACTTCCAGAAGTGGCCTCTGGTCCCGCTGATTCTTGAGACGATGATGCCGTGCTCAGTCTTCTCCTCTCCGGTCTCTCCTCCTCCACTACGCTTTCTTCGCTTATCCAACTCGCTCCTCCGCTCCACTCCTCCTCGCTGCTCCCCGCCTCTCCGCTCTCCTTTCCGCTGTCCGCTCCTCCGGTGTAGTAACACACCTGTGGACTGTCGGCGCCACCTTTAATCAGAGCGCGTGGCTCCTCCTCCTCCATCAAACTTCCGGTCCACTTAAAGGGCCCCCAGTCCTCTTCTTCCTCGTCATCGCAACTATACCGCTCCTGTCCCGACCAACCGGGGGGCTGTGTAGGCTGTGGAGATAAGAGGGGGGGGGTCGCACATGATTAATGGGGGCCCCTCTTCGGGGCGTGACGTCTTGCCCAGGTTACAGACCATCCCCCCTGAACACTTCCGTTCGGGAAGTGGATTTCTAGACAGATAGTCGGCCCCCTTATTGTTCACCCCTTTCTCGTGTCGGACGCTAAAGGCATACTGTTGTAGCGCCAGGAACCACCGCATGACCCTCGCATTGTTGGACTTGTTGCGGGCCATCCAGAGAAGGGGGGCATGGTCTGTATAAAGCGTGAACGGACGACCCTCCAGGTAATAGGATAATTTCTCCACCGCCCACCTGATGGCCAGAAATTCCTTTTCAACAGTCGGATACTTGAGTTCCCTCTGAAACAACTTCCGTCTAATGAACAGAATTGGATGAGCAATACCATCCCCACCCACTTGAGACAGCACAGCCCCGATACCGTAGTCCGAGGCATCGGTATGGAGGGAAAAGGGACGCGAGAAGTCGGGTGAGGTGAGTATTGGGGTCGAGGTGATTGTCCGTTTAAGGGAGGTGAATGCCTCTGACATGGCCGGGGTGGGTGTCCGTAAGTCCGACTGTTTCACTTTTGTCTGTAGGGCATCAGTGAGGGGGGCTGCCATCTGTGCAAAGCGGGGAATAAACGGTCTATAATAGCCTATGAGGCCCAGAAACGCACGCATTTCTTTTTTTGTTGTCTGGAACGGGGTCTCTGCTATGGCCCTCACTTTCTCCACTTGTGGCTCTATAAGGCCATGACCGAGTACATAACCCAGATACTTCACTTTCTGGAACGCGATCCTTGACTTCTTTGCATTTATTCTCAATCCTGCCTGGGCTAGGGTTTCCAACACCTGTTGCAGGTGTTGCAGATGTGTATCACAGTCCGGACTGAAGACGACTATGTCATCAAGATAGGCTGATATAAAGGCAGAGATGTCTTTTAGCACATTGTTCATCAACCTTTGAAATGTGGCGGGTGCGCCATGAAGTCCGAACGGGAGAACCGTAAATTCGTATCTTCCATCTTCTGTGGTGAACGCTGTTTTGTGTCTGTCTTCTTCCTTCAGGGGGACCTGCCAGTAACCTTTGGTCAGGTCGATCGTACTGATATACTTGGCTTCTCCCAGTTTTTCAATGAGTTCGTCTATTCTCGGAATTGGATAAGCATCGAATGTGGAAATGTCATTCAGCGCTCTAAAGTCCATACAAAACCGACGTGTCCCGTCCGGTTTAGGGATCAGTACGATCGGACTCGACCAGTCGCTATGTGATGGTCGGATAACCCCTAGTCTCAACATCTCTTCTACTTCTTGTCGAATCCCTTTCCTTCGGGCTTCCGGTATCCGATATGGCTTGATCTTGACGCTTTTCCCTGGTATGGTATTGATGCGATGTTCTGCCAGGCAGGTTTTTCCTGGTATATCGGAGAATACCGTGGCATGTTTTTGTAGTGTCTTCATTAGCTCCTGTCTCTCTGTTTCCCTCAAATCTTCGTTGATCACGGGTTTGTCAAGGGTAGTTGATGGGTCGAGGTTTTTTTGTTCCGCCAGATTGATCTCGGCCGGAGGAGTACCCAGCCACTTTTTTAACATGTTTATGTGGTATACCTGAGTTGTCCGGGGACGGATCTGTAGTCGGTAACTGGTGTTTCCAACCGTTTCAACGACTTTGTAGGGTCCTACCACTCCGCTTTGAACTTCTGTGTCGAGGAGGGCAGAAGGACCAGAGCCCAGTCACCTATGGAGAGTCTTCGCCATTTTTTTCCTTTATCGTACATCGTCTTCTGTTTCACCTGGCTCTTTTCCAGGTTAGCAAAGGCCAAGTCTCTTAATTTGCCCAATTTGGACCGAAGGTTTCTGGCATACTCCAGGGTATTGGCTATCTCTTCCGGGGTCTCCCTCTCCCATGCCTCTTTGGTCATGTCTAATAGGAACCGAGGCTGGCGACCGTAGAGCAGCTCAAACGAGGAGAATCCCATGCTACTTTGTTTTTGTCCTCTGATGACGTATATTGCGAGGGGGAGAACTTGGTCCCACTCCACACTGTTTACCTCCAACATCTTTCGCAGGGTGGTCTCCAGGGTGCGATTGTACCGCTCCACTAGACCATCAGTTTGGGGGTGGTATACGGCTGTGCGGATTTGATGTATGTGTAAGAGGGTACATACTTCTCTCATGAGGCGTGACACAAAGGGGGTCCCTTGGTCTGTTAATATTTCCTTTGGGAAACCCACTCGGGAGAATAGCTCCAGCATTTTCTCTGCTACGTTCTTTGTTGTCGCCGACGTTAGTGGGAAGGCTTCGGGAAATCTGGTGGAGTAGTCGACTACGACTAGCACATATTGGTATCCTTTTCTGGTCTTGGGTAGAGGCCCTATGAGGTCCATTCCTACTCGCTCAAATGGGACTCCTATAATCGGAAGAGGTTGCAATGGAACTGCGGGTGGTCTGGTCATGTTCCGTTTTTGACAAATGTCACATTCCTGACAATATATCATTGCATCCTTATAGATCCCAGGCCAGTAGAAGCATTTCAGCAGGTTTTGCGTTGTTTTTTCGGCTCCTATATGACCTGCTACTAAGTGCGAGTGGGAATAGAACAGCACTTGCTCACGAAAGGACACTGGTACCAGTAACTGCTCGGGGTCGTTTTCTTTCCCCTGTCTGTATAGCAAGTCATTTTTAATGAACAGGCGAGGATACTTGATGGGGACACAATCTTGGTTTTGGTGCGCACTCTCCCAGGCGTTAAACAAGGTCGCATCATTGGCCTGTGCGAACTGAGAACTCCGGTCCAATACCCATGGTTCTGGAGAGACCAGGGCTGGCAAGGACTTCCGTATCCCTGTGGAGAGTCTTGCCTTTTTCTCGGGCTTTATGCTCTGCTTAAACATCTCCAAAAAAGCCGGGTTATCTGTTCCTATTATTAGGTCCTCCGGTAGTGAGGACAACACTGCCACTTTGACTCGGTAGGGGATGCCCGTCTGGGGAACCAACGGGAGTATGGCCACGGGATAGGGTTTCACGTCCCTGTGGACACACCTGATATACACTTTTTCTCCGGGCAGAACCTGGTGGGGACGCACGTGGTGGGTCTGGACTACTGACTGGCGACATCCGGAATCAAGAAGGGCTTTTACTGGGTTACCATTTATATCCATACTCACTCGATATGCGTGTCCCATCTCGGCCGATTATAACACGGTCCGGGGTAAGTACCCGACCTCCATGGGCTCTTCTTCATGTTTCCGACGGGGGCAATGATGGGCAATGTGTCCCCAGATTCCGCACTCGAAACATTGCGGCCCACTGTGTGGCAGGGGCTCCGGCCTCCAACTTCGGGGTTTCACTGGCTCCTGGGCCTTCACGGGTCTCTTCTCGCTCTTGAAGGGGTTTTTCTGTCTCTCGGACTCCCCCACCATTGGTGGTCTCTGCTGCACTCGTGAAAACGTATTAGCCATCTCTACTGCCTGGCTAGTGGATAGGTCGTGGTGTTGTTTTAGCCACCGTTGGGTAGAGAAGGGTAGTGCCTCTAGAAATTGCTCAAGATAAATTTGGTCCATTATGTCTTCTTTCGTGCTCTCGTTGGGTTTGAGCCATTTATCCGCGGCCATCTTTAGGCGGACAAACAAGGTTTTAGGCGTCTCCCCTGGTACGCCTCTCTCCCTCCTGAACCGAAGCCGGTACGCCTCTTTGTCCACTCCTAAATGGTCCAATATAATCTTTTTAATGTCGGTATAGGTGGTGTCCCCGCGGGGGTTCGCCACCTGGTATGCCGCCAGAGCCTCTCCCACCAACAATGGGGCCAGGAAGAACGGCCACTTCGCTCCTGGCCAGCCACATGCTCGAGCTGCCCTCTCAAAATTAAGAAGAAAGGCGTCCGGATCTTCACCGGGCTGGTATTTCAGCAGGGATACCCCTCCTGTGTTATGGGGTGTTCCGCCTACTACCACGGGGCTGGATGATATAGGGGGATCCAAGGCACGGGCAACTACAGCCGCTTTGATGATCTCCCTGTCGGCCTCTGCAGCACGCAGCTGCTGCTCGGCTATCCTTTCTTGTCTTTTCTGTCCTTGAAATAGGGCCTGTACAACTTCATCCATCTTTGTCGGACAGACGGAGGTTATGCCCGCATTCTCCACCACTGTTACTGCGGGGCTAGGAAGTGGTAGGAGGCGTGTTTTTGTTGTAGAATGCTTTATTTTTGCCAACAGATTATCTGTACAGGTTCTTCTCGACGAGCCTCTACGGGGTGATCTGCTTCTCTCCTGCCGGGTCTTCCGGAGTACTCCCTCCTCCCTTCTCCGGACGGGGCTCCTCCTCCTGCTGGGCTCCGGAGACTCCGCTATGTCCGCCCTCGCCGAACACCGAGGAAGCAAACAGAAGAGAGGACAAGTAAGTACTCGGGCGTATAAGCCTCGTATTGCAGAGGGGGAGGGGGAGTGTGAGGGATGTGAGGGAAACACCCGGTGCACTTATTAATGGAAACGTGACAGGTAAACAACTGTGTTTGCTGGTGCGGGGACCCAGGCTATTCACGGAAACTCTGTACTTCAAGTTAGGCGTCTGCCTTTCTTCCTCCACCACCCCAGGAATCGCTCACGTACCTCGGCTAGCCGTACCCCTCCTGGCGTACGGCTGGGCGGCTCGTGGGGTTGGCCTCCGGGCTTTGCTGGCCGGCGGATCGGCTCTCCTCACTTCCAGAAGTCGCCTCAGGTCCCGCTGATTCTTGAGACGATGATGCCGTGCTCAGTCTTCTCCTCTCCGGTCTCTCCTCCTCCACTACGCTTTCTTCGCTTATCCAACTCGCTCCTCCGCTCCACTCCTCCTCGCTGCTCCCCGCCTCTCCGCTCTCCTTTCCGCTGTCCGCTCCTCCAGTGTAGTAACACACCTGTGGACTGTCAGCGCCGCCTTTAATCAGAGCGCGTGGCTCCTCCTCCTCCATCAAACTTCCAGTCCACTTAAAGGGCCCCCAGTCCTCTTCTTCCTCGTCATCGCAACTATACCGCTCCTGTCCTGACCAACCGGGGGGCTGTGTAGGCTGTGGAGATAAGAGGGGGGGTCGCACATGATTAATGGGGGCCCCTCTTTGGGGCGTGACGTCTTGCCCACGTTACAGCGGCTTAACGCGTGTTTACGGTTCGTGGATCTATTCGTTTGTTGTGAATGTGGTGTTGCCGTTTTTTTGTGGGTTTCTGCATGGGAACGCCTACTCTGCATCTCATTAGCGTTAGTTGGTGTTGTCCGCCGCAGTGTTAGGTTTTGGGGATGTTATCGCGAGAATTCAGGCGATGTCTGCAGTTTGCACCAGCTTGTGAATAGGGTGTTAATTCTATCACCACTTTTGATGCGTTAAAGTGGGGATAATTTGGAGATGAATCCTTGTGAATATGCCCCTGAGTTTTTAAAGATGGAGGGATCTTCTGCTATTGGACTAATGGCAAAGATAGATCAAGTGTGTCTTTTGGACTTTGCAAGAGGATTGTTGTGTGAAATTCTTGGTGGATTTTGTATGTTGTTGTGTTAGATGTATGTAATGAACTGGGAGATTAAATACCTCCTCCCCTTTCTTGCCATATGTGCTGCAAACGGCCAATGGAGATTTACAGCATTTTCAAACAAATGACTAGCTTCTTGTTCTATCATAAATAGAGGTAAAGGATGCCAGCCCTCTTACGGGCTACTTAACTAAACCTTTTGTACCTTCTTGCATTTTCTTGTTATGTCTTGTCTTCTGCTTTTGTACAGTATTATATATGTTGAACGTTGGTGTAAATAATGCATCATCCTCATTACATTTACATTAAAATGTACGTAATTTAATTCCAGAATCATACAATTAAATATAACACAGTAATATCTGCATGTTTAATTATTTACAAAACTTAAATTAATACAAATTAAATAATAATATAATGAGTGTCATTAAAAAATGTAAGAAAAAACCTAGATTAAAAACTAACTATAAAATTACCCCACGGGCAAATGGAAAGTAGTTATTATGAAAATGCCAACCGCATGTCAGGCAAGTAGATACTACAAAAGCCATGCAAAGCTGATCAGGCCATTTGCATAGATTATAAGTTTATTATCTGCTACGGATGCCCCGGTCACAAAAAATAGGTTTGAGCGAGTTTCTCACAGTATGCACATATGGAGATAAATGCAATAGTAAATGTTCCCTAATTCCTTTGTATACATGACAATATGCACATATAAAATGTATAAATGGAATCTTGTTCTGTTTAATTTTTCTTGCATCAAGGTAAAGTAATCTACTACATAGAAAATAATCAATTTTATTCAACTAATGATTTTGCCTCAAATTACGTTACAAAGAATGAACAACGGTTTCAGAGGACTTAACCTAGGAGCCGATTAGGATTGCGGTGAATCTGCATCCTCTGGGCCGACGGAAGCCACCGCCGGCCCAGAGGATGTGGATTCACCGCTGTGGTAGAAGAAAATACCCCCGCCAGATTAGGATGGCAGGGGGGTCGGGAAGACCGTCCGCAGCTTTTCCGCCACGGTCCCGCGCCGGAACAGCTCTAATATGGTGGCGGTGTCTATCAGACACCGCCAGCCATATTAGGATGCATGGGGAGCATGCTTTGCCACGCCGGCTTTTCCTCCGTGGAAAAGCATGTGGTCTTTTCTGATTGGGGGCCTGTTGCAGACCCCAGGGTGTCAGGGGGTGGGGGATGCACATGGGGGGTACCCATTTGCTTGCACATAGCGGCAGGCAGCACCCGCCGCAATGTTAAAAATACAGGATGTGACCGCCAGGGTGGCGGTCACATCCTAATTTGCACGGAGGGACCACTGCTGCCCCTGCAGACGGTCCCTCCACCGCTGGGGTGGGGGACAGACGAAGGGCTGTCCGCCATCATAATGACCCCCCAAATGTTTTGGAACTGGGAGTAAGTGATGTAATAGCTGTAGCCCCCTTCTAGTAGAAGTATCATTCATTAGTCCTTATTCTTCAAACTATTTCTGGACCTAGAGGAAAATATAGTTTGCACTTGTCCTTCTAGTAATAATTATGAACAATCACTATTGCACTTTATGTTTTTCTGCAATTTGCACAGCCTAGCACGTAAGCACTTTTTAACAACTTTGTTACAGAGGCTAGGTTTCCAATGCTTTAGACCAGATCTCCTTTACTTACAATTTTTGAGTTTACCTGAAGTTGTTTTCGGTGTCTATGCCTTTCGAAAGCAGTCATTACGGCTAGAAAAACCATGTTATGATTACTCGCTAGAATTATGGTTTATTACATGAAGCTAAGCTGAGAGGTTGTGGCTCAATTTAGGGGGATAGTAGGAGCGCATAGTAGACCCAATAAGAGGTTTTTGTTCTCTCGCCTTCCCCATTATTCTTTTTAAGTCTCAGCCATAAGTCATACTGGGTGCGCACACTTGCGCCCCTAACTCCTGTACTGGATGCAGATATAATCTCTTACCTGACAAATCATGCCGAATGGGGGTTGGTGTTGATAAATATCGACTGGTTTTATTTAATTGCCGCTCCTTACCTAAACATGCGACTGAGCTCGCTCAGCTAGTGGAGGAACGAGATTTAGATGTACTTTTCCTTACGGAAACGTGGACAAATGATAGCTCCCAACCGGATATTGTACGGGCTCTACCCCCCAATTATGCAATACATAGACAAGATCGACCCGATGGTGGGGGGGGGGGGATTGCCAATATATACAGGAATGCCCTTGGATGTCGAATAGAAAATCTCTCTATCTCTGGAGCTGAAAGCCCTAAATTTGCCATCTCTTTTTCTTCTATTTGTACTTTCTCTGCAATCTTGCTCTATAGACCCCCAGGCCCGTATGCTCAATTCTGTGAAGATCTCTCTTGTATAGCTATAAACTACTCTAGCACCTTCCCCAATTTTACCATCTTGGGAGATTTTAACATCCACGCAGAGGAAGCTGACGCGCCGGCCTGCATAACTTTGACCACCGGTCTGGAAGTTCTTCATTTGAAACAACTTGTTACTGACTCCACACATACCGCAGGACATATCCTTGATCATTGTTACAGCAACGTAGACTCTTTCAGCTATGACAATGTTATTAGGATCCCTTGGTCTGATCACTCATTATTACTGTTTTCCATGCCCTCTCAGAAGCAAGCCGAACATGCCATACTTACGAAAAAGTTCTGTCGGATCTGGTCTAAACTCCCAATAGAAACTTGGGACACCAATCTTAAGAACACCTTACCCAAAACTTCCACTGACCCTCTGCAAGCTGATATGTCGTTCACTCAGTGGGTGGAGGCCTCCTTGGACCTTACCCTTCCTAAGATGGAATTATCTCATAGAAGTGGGAAGAACAAGAAGGCCTGATACACGCCTGATCTGAAATTATTGAAGCTTACTTGCAAACAACAGGAAAGACAGTGGAGAAAACATTACTCTGAAAGGGATAGGGCCAATTATAAACTCGCCTTGAAAAAGTATAAGGAGGAGATTAAAATCACTCAATCCAATTACTTTCAGACAAAAATTAGCACAGCCGCCCATTCCTTAAAATCTTTAAATCCCTGGTCACCCCTCCTGCCCCTATTGAAGATCCAGGACTTGCTCAGGAACTGGCCAAATTCTTTTTCACCAAAGTAGCCACCATATATTCATCCTTCCACAACCTTCCCACTGAATCTTCCCCTGTGCTTCCCTGGGGAGTACAACTTGTCACATACGCAGATGACACATAATTGATTATTTCACTATCCACGCATGATGCCCCCTTTGAAAGCCTCTCCATCTGCCTCAATAAAGTTTGGGAATGGATGGATGAATCCTTCTTAAAACTTAATGGGGCAAAAACTGAGGTGATGATGCTGGGATTCAAGGCACCTACCACAGTGGAGGAATGGTGGCCGGACAGTCTAGGCCAACCACCCAAGCCCAAGACCCAAATTTAGAGCCTTGGGGTGTGGATGGACCCAGCTCTTAATTTCTCAGTGCAGGCCCGGAAGGTAGCTGCCACATGCTAATGCACTCATGAGGCTTCTGAGGAAAATTATCATCCTCCTTCCTTTCGAAGCCAGGAGGATCCTAGTGCAGGCATTGATCTTATTACGCCTAGGTTACTCTAATGCATTATATCTAGGTACCCCCCAAGGGACAATTAAGATACTGCAGACTGTTCAGAATTGCGAAGCGCGTATGTTGCTGAACGTCCCACGGAGATCATCTGCCAAACCCGCACTTCGCCAGCCGCACTGACTTCCAGTGCAACAGAGGATCGAATTTAAAACCCTGGTCACGGTCCATAAAGTAATCTACAAAACAGCACCCGCACTGATGCAATCATTATTCTGCCCTTACCATCCTGGTCGGGAAGTAAGATCCTCTAATAAAAATCTCTTGACAATCCCTAAAATTAGGAGAGTGCGTATGGGTGGCCGACGTTTCTCCCTTCAGGCGTCAAGACTTTGGAACAATCTTCCACTCTACATCAGAATGGAAAGCAACCATCTTAGTTTCAGAAAGTCGTTAAAAACTCTGCTGTTCGTCTAACTCCGGTGAATGAACGTTGTCTAAAGCGCTGGGATGCCTTCGGGTAGCCATGCGCGATACAAATACGTAATCATTCATTCATTCATTCATTCACTGTGCGAGTGTAATGGTGTTTTACAAATTTGATTTCGACTTGTAATTGAGGAATTCTAAAGCTGTTTATGTACATATATCTTTTTACCTGTTTTTAATGCAAGATCATTTTTAACATGTATGTGTGAATACGGCTATGCGAAATATTTCAAAGTAATTTTATGGTCTATTTCCATTCAGACCGAATAATGTTATATTGATTGATTGATTGATTGAGTAGAACTATCAAATGAATACGTATGTATGTATTTAAATTTACACTTTCATGACCTACTCAGTTTAGATCATTTACATAACTTTAAAAGAATGTAAGAACAAAGAATCCTAGAGCACCACTATATCTTTTAGTTCCCTTCTATACTGAAGAAGTTATTTTTTACCTAAAATTGTAAGCCAAAAGAAATATTTTCGTAGTCATATTTCACACCTGATGTCTTGTACCTTCGGCTTCAAACTAAGAAGACGTGCCACAGTTTTATAATGATTGCTTGATAAAATGTTTCTCAAGCACTTTTAGCTAAGTAGATTGTTCAGGTCAAAACGTTTTCAAACTATTTGAGGCTGCTGTACTAGCTGAAGCCCTGAAACCTCCAAGGTTTGACATTGTTGTCTATCCAACAAATTGCTTCAAGAAGTGTCAGTGGACTCCTCAGTCAGAGAATTGCATCACTGCTTGTTGGGCCATTGTTTACAGAAATAAAAAAGAAAAGGCCCTGGTAGTGAAAATGGCCCAACATATGTAATTGCACATATCCTTCCATCAAAAAAACACAAGGATCTTGCTGTTACCAGTTGTGACTTAGTCTTGTAATACACCTGGCTACTGAATTTCACGAGCAAGCCAGAAATAGGCCAATGATATGTCATAACAAAATCCTGGTTGCTCATGTGCAAGTTTAAAGAAGTTTTGTGTTTTGAAAGCCTTACATTGGATTTTCTCATAGTTGATTCCAAAGGTCATTTCATCACAAAACCAATCAAAGTGAGTGAGAACCTTCTATATCCCTATGGGTTTCCTTGAGAAAATGTACCTAACAGTTCATTTTATCATGCTTAAATAACCAGATTAGTATCCAAAAACAACTGAATTTTCCACCTCTGCCATCAACAGGACCCAACTCATTTGTCACATTATTTATATTACGTAAGAGCGACATACTCCCATAGCAACTCCTTCATTCACAAAGCACGTATCCATACTATCAACTCATCTTCCATTGAACTGTGGCATAGTTTCACCCAGACAACAACGAGCAACAATTTCCATGGGTTATGTCTGAGCACATGATTGTTCAAGGCTGACTTATGTAATGTACTGCATAATTCATTTTATTTTGCTTTCTGTTTTTGGAAGATTCTGTAAAGTGCCACCCTAAAGTGGTCTCAGAATGCTTATACTTCAATTTGACTATTACAATCAAAAGGATTGATTCTTTGTATTGACTCCTAAGGAAATCATGCCGGCAAGTCAGTCAGAACAAGGGAAAAACGCAGCGAGTGTGCACTCTAGAAACTAATTCAAAGCAATGTAACCAAAACTATACAATGTTTACTATTATCACTCAAAAATGTGTGCACCAGGCAAGGGATTCTGCAGGCCATTTGGTTCAAGTTAAGAAAAAAAGTAACCTATTTAGGTTGACCAGTGCACTACGGAATGTCACAAGTTAGTGTACAACCATAATTCTACATGATCCTCGAAAAAACGACTCTACTAAGTACTACAATTATACTCAAGAAATCATGTAAACCAAGATTCCGACCAAGTTTCAAAATAAGTCCTCATAGGGTTCCACTTTCAAGAATCTGCACAAATGTATTTCAAATGGTAGCAGATTGAAATCCAACATAAAATGTGATGTTGCTGCTTGCATTCAGCATGCGGAATCAAATTTGAATAGGTTCCCAATGCATTTTGGGCTTTAAACAATAACCCTTCATCAAGGGAATCTGAAACAAATATGTACATAACAGTAAGTAAGATTTCTAAGCTTCTGTATAATAAATCGTTGCATATGCTGACATGAGCTCAAAAAGTTAGTGCCAAAATGCTTCCCACGTGTTGTGTCAGCAAAATACAAGAATTGTGTAGAAAAAGAAGAAAAAGAAAGAAAGAACCGCGGGGCATATTATCAAGGGGGTTTATCTCCGCTTTTTTGGCTTTAAAAGCCAAGAAAGCGGAGATAAAATTATCTCCCTATTACCAAGCTGTCGCTAACACCAGTTAGTGACAGCTAAAAGGAGATAGCGACCATCTTGGGCCCCGCTTTGCATTTCAGTGATATTTATCACTAATGACATGCAAAGTGGGAGTGCCAAGATGTTAGCGACTGGAAACAGTCCCTAACATCGCTATCTCCTATTACCAACTTTTGGAGATATTCGCGCTAAGCGCGAATATCTCCAAAAGCTAACACCTGCCCTGAGCAGTTCTTAGCCATGTTATCCAATGGGAGGTGGATAACATGGCTAAGAGCATTTGCTCGACAATGCATGAATATCACTGACTTTTCAGCGATATTCATACATTGCGGCCGTTTTTTATCGCATTTGCGATAAACCTTGCTAATAGCAAGGTTTATCTGCGATAAAAATCGCCGATGTGCGGCGATAATTTTTGTCTCTAAACAAGTTAGAGACAAAAATTATCGCTAGTTGTTGGTAATATGCCCCCGCATGTGTAAAAAAGTTGTGGAAAGATCTCTAGAAAACCAAGACTGGCCCGTGTTCATAGATGTTGAAAGAGAGAATGAAACAGATGATATTGAATACCTGTGTCCCACTTTCAGTATATTTGTCTGTGCATATTTTAATGAATTTTTGGTAAATTAAACATGGAACCTCTGTCCAGCTGGATAAGTTTAACTAATACAGCACTGATCAGGTCTGTATTTATTGCCTCTCGTTCATCCCGACTCTCCTCTAGGGACCACTATTGTGTTTAATATGTGAGAAAAGTCTTTGACAATTGCCACTGCAACAGCCTTTCGAGTGTACTGAGATGCTGTGGTGAACAGCAGCAGATAATTCTCTTGATCAAGAACTTCTATGATAATTTTATCTGCAAGGTGGGAGATAGGGAGTATAGCTATAAAGTCAATACAGGTGTGAGACACAGATGAGTGATGTCAGTGTTGCTCTGCAACATATCCATCAGATGGGTGATATAGCACACAACGGAAGACTAAGCCAGGATCGCTGGCAGTATTATACTCTTTCCTTAATTTCCTCAACTACTCACTCTTTCCTTGACACATTCCTTTAATGTGTCCCTGAGCTGCTACTCCTCCATGTCACCTTTTCTCCATCCATGCTTGCTCATTCTAGGCAGGTGAGCAAATGGACTCTTAACTTAGACAACTTTCCAACTGCAGTGACTTTATGGTGATATTGTTGACAGAAATGGTACAAGTGGGGCAGTTTTCATAACTCAAAGGTCCTGATTATAAGTTGAATAAAGATGTTGACCCCTGTACAAGCACAGATTTGCAAAGAGATCAGAATTCTGAGTTGAAGAACATTTATTGACCCATCACTGTATTTCCTTTATACGTTTCCCCAAGTAAAATTGGCCAACATTCATCACTGTAAAATAGCATTAAAAAAGGGACAACAACATAAATGAAATGCTGTATGTTATGCCTCAATTCCTGGTCCAAACCTTGAACTAGGTAACATTTTGTGCACTGAGTAGGTACCTAATTCGGATTACTGAAAAGAGACAGGTTGTACAGAAATACAGCACAAATAGTCTGTGTGGGTTTGTGTATGCTTCTGTTTACAAGCAATTGCACTTACAGGTGAGTTTGATTAGCTTTGTAATGCTTGTTTCTCAGTGGTGTTAATCTGTAGATGTTTTGGAAACTTGGTTTGCGTGCTCTCTCTTATTTTATATTACACCTGGAACAATGTTTTTCTTTAGAAAATAAATCACTTCTTCCTGTTGCGACAAGAGAAACCTTATAAGCTCAAACTCCCCAGGGACAGTCAGTTTGTGTATTGCAGCTGCTATTCTATCCCTCTCAGAAGGCTTAATTTCTTGGCTTTCTCTTTCGTTTTTCCTCGCATTCTACTTGTTTACTTCGAATCTATAAAGTAAACCTCCCAGACAGACCTGACACACTGCACTTTTATACTGATGCTGCACTAGCTCAACTAGTAGCTCAACTAGTTTCCACACCAGGGTTAGGGCAACCTGACAATAGCCGCGGCCCGTGCAGGTATGAGCGGTGAGAACCCGTTGCTGGGGTGGGGGGATAAATTCAACAGACAATCTTGAGGGAAACTTAATAAAGAATCCATTTTCCTTTGTTGTCGTCTGTCGTCACCCCACCACTCTTACCTGACCGGGTCGCGGCTGCCTGAGAACTTCCACAAAATCATGACCAAACAATTTGCACTACGCATTTTTTCAACCTTATTATTATATTGTGTGTTTTTGGTCGGTTTCATCCCAAGAAGAAAACAAAGGATCCAAATGTTGCCTGCTTATTCCATCACCCATTGATGTCATACTGTTACTGATAGGCCATCCACTTTACTGTTGAGCATATAATTAAACAATTTCCAACTGTAAACCTACTCTTTCTTGAAATTGTATTAGTTCTATGCCATTTCCTATAAATTACACTTTGACCTATACATACGTATACAGTTTATGCAAACATACTTGTATGCAGTTTATTTTCTAAAAGCACTGAATACTCAAAACTACACCCCCATTATTGAGTATGTTTAATTGTGTCTTCTGTTATCATTTACCTGCACTTTCAAATACTGTGTGCAGCACTGAACACATCTACAGCACTCTACTCAAAACCATGTCTTTTCTTTTACCAACAGGTGTTACAGAATTCATCTGAAATCAAGCAGCACACCTCAGGTGTCTACAAGGTAAGTCTTTTTTGTTATTTTCCTCACTAAACACGTCCTTTCATAATAGCGGTTAATGGTATTTTGTTGTAGGATACATGGAATTGAATTTCACGCTAATGACCAAACAACAAACGCAGAACACACTCTAATCCATCAAACATATATTTGATTAAAAATAGAATTATATGGTTTCACAGTGTGAGTTTTTGTGCAATGATGTGTTTAATGTAAAAAGCAAAAAGTGATGGATGTAATGCTTGAATTAAACATCACGGCAGGATCCAACTATATGCCAAGATGTCTTTTCCCTGCCTCAACAAGGACAGTTCAGACAGATGTGTGACAGACTATATGTTCACAAAAATATTGTGGTCCTAAATTATCGTTGTCAAAACACAGACAACCAAAATATTGACTGTACATACTTCTAATGTAAAGTACAAGAATGTTGACTAGCAAAATATCATGCTTAGACATAGTGATATTATACTGATAAGTATATGTATGTAATTGAAATTAACATGATTATGAATTAAAATTAAAGATTAAAAGATAAATATTTAACACATACATAATGTACAAAATAAGATAAACGCATGCTTTTATTAACTTTCAAAAATATAATATGTATCTTTAAATAATGATTTAATTTATATAACATAATAATATATTGCAGATTAGAATGCATTCAGTGTACACATAAAACCCGCTAATTTGAATTATCATATAGCCTGATTACTTTTGGTTGAATAAATAATCACAATGTAAACATGTATAATCATTAATACATTAAAAATAACCATATTTTATATACCACATACCATTCTATGATTTTTTGGAAAATATGTAGCAAAATGTAATAAAAAAAACACAAAAACACATGACAAAAAATAGCAGAGAATAAAAGGGAAAAAAGAGGAGTAATCAAAAGAAATACAATGAATTAAAAATATATTAGTTTAAAATCAATATGCTCTCTGGGGCATATTTATAAAAATTAATGCAGTGCAGCAAGTCACTTTGCTGCAGTATGTGACAATGAAAGGGTAGGAATGTGCTGTATTCAAAAGAATGAGATGCATTCCTGTCCTTGTCCCTGTGCTGGCACCATTTTGTCTGCCTCGCGCCAACGTAGACACCCTTGTACCATGGTGCAAAGGTGCCTGCATTGCGGAAAGGATTGTTTTTGTGTAGAAGGGGTACCTTCCTGCCCAAAAACAATCCCAGGAGGCAAATTCCTCTTTCTATGTATACTGGAGAAAACATTTAGCAAAATTATTATAATATATCAATAAATATAAAAAGTTACATACTTCAAACATTACCCATCCAATGTTCTATTAAATCCCACAACCCTAAATGTATTCATAATTTAAAAAAACTATCTACCCATTCCCTAAAAAGGTTAACAACCCACAAACATTAGATATGACAACAATATATTTTTTTAAATAATTACAAATAAAACTCGCAAAACATAATTAAATAAAAAACTGAAAATATTCAATAGAACAACGTAACAAGAAATATTATCCCAAACAAAATGTTAAACCTAAATGCTACTGGAGATAAATTAGGAAAGTATTACTCATCTTCATTATTTTTTTTGTTGAGGACATTTGTGTTGTCACAATATTTTGAGTTTTTGACAACGATATTATGATATTTTTGAGTTGATATTTAGGTGGAATGCCATTCTAACAGACCTTGTAAACCACACACCCTCCAAAGAGAAAAACGAGCAATCCCAGATATGTTTTACACTTTATAATCCCCATCAATAAGTTTCCTTTTAAGTCCCTGTAACTTAGTCAGTCACAGGATCCAAGTTTTGTCATACATTTGCCAATTACTGCAACTCGTTAAGAATGGGTTGGGCCAGATCACCAGTGCTTTTTGATTAGACTGCCGATTTCCAGCCATCACTTTTGTGCTGTAATGTTATGAAGATTTCCTGTGCCTTTTCTTCAATTTTATCGGAATCAGCTGATTCTGTTGCTACACGCATGTGTAAGTTAGTTTTAAATGTGTTGTGACTCTAAAACTGAGGTTCTTCAATCCAAAAGTAACAAAAGTTCTAGCTGTGTATATTATTAAGCCAGTGTTTACCCAAACTGTGTGCCATGGCTCCCTAGGGAACCATCAAACTTAGTCAGGGGAGCCACAAACTAAGCACTTTAGTGCATTTAATGTTGAAGGGTCTTTCGGCTTCAGTTAAACTAGTTAGACTTAAACACATAGGGGCCGATTCCGATTCGGTAAAATCCCGTCCAAATTGTTGTACAAAGCCTTTTTCCCATACGAATCGTACGGAGAACCATACCCGTACGTACGATGTAGTACGATGTGTACCCAATGAAGTTCTCCATACGATTCGTACCAAAGCCCGTACGACTCAATGATCCATACGAATCGTACTTGGAACACACAGTACGCAACGTCCGTATGGTTCGAAGCAGCTTTTTCCGACCCAGCAAGTATGATTCGTGTTGACAGCACTCCGTACGATGCTTTTGCTATGGGAGTTTAAAACGTTTGTAAAACCAGATTTCGGCTCGAAATGCGTACAGAACGGACCCCTGTGTATGTTGCGTACACCCCATCATTGCAGGGCGCATCGGGGTACGGTGCGTACAACCCTGGATTAAAGGGGTACGGTGCGTATGTCCCCATGCGTACCCCCATAAATGTAGGTGTACGGTGTGTAGGGGTACGGTCCATACCCTCTAAGGTCATACGTGTACGGTGTGTACACCCCCTGCGTACTCCCCTTGAATTTAGGGGTACGTTGCGTATGCAATGATGTAGATCTCTGTATCATTGCTCATACCCGACGTATCTGTACGAATCGCGTCCCCATTTCCCGGTCCGGATAGTACTTGGCTGGTCATACGGCATGTTTACGATTCGTACGGTTTACTTGTGGGTCTATGTCGTACGGACTGACCCTTGACTTTCGTACGTTTCACGACGATTCGTACGTATTTCGAGCCAACGGATCGTACTACGCGATTCGGACGTATTACTACGATTCATACGGAAACGGCTACGAATACAAATCGTCGTACGGATTCGTTTCCTGAATTGGAAACGACCCCATAATTTCGATGATTTGTAAGTGACATTCCTAAAGCCGTACACGTAGTGCTTAATTAAATGTCAAGGGAGATAACCTCCATATTTCACTAGATTCCGTTCCAACCCTCCCGAAGTAAGCAGAAGATGCCAGATTTATATTGTTAGACTCGTTAATAGTTTAGTTTATTTCCAAATGCATTTTACACCAGTGCAAGTTGTCAGGAAAGTACAGTTGTCCTGTCTATTAAACACACTCAATATTATTAAGTATTGACATTTGTACGTGAATCATAGGTATTCCAGTACACATTTCTTTCAGTACACACACATTTCCAGAGAGGCCTGCTCTCTCCTTGAGCCAAGGGAAGTAAAACACCATATACAGCATAATGAAAAGATTTGGAAGCAAGAAAGAGGGACGTTTAAAAAAAAAATCTGAGGAATTTATTTGACTTCCATTGATTTCGAGGCAATGTTAGGGAGGAGCTGTATATGGTTTAAAAAACCGTAAGTCACCCTCTTGAAACAGGTGTATTGGCACACATGACATGGGTAGAAATGGAAGTGCTTGCAGATATTCTTCAACCACAAAAAACACTTTGGCAATGGGTCCCACTTGCATAGGGATAGTGCACCCCAATGCATGTAGTCACTAGGAATATTTAGTTAGAGGCACAAGCTTAATTATACAAACACTACGCGTATATGTTTATAATACCAACATCATCATCATCCCAATTATTTTCAGGGAGAAAATACAAGTACTCCTGAGGCCAGGCTTACTTCCCCCCACCCTCCAAAAAAAGTAACGGTGGGGAGCCATGAGCAATGGCCAATGGGTCAAGGGAGCCGTGGGTCGAAAAAGTTTGGGAACCACTGTATTCAGCATATATTTTATGTGCCCCCTGCATAAAAGAATCATTTTTTCCAAGTGGAAGGCTCTTTATCCTTTGCAGTGGGTGTGTGCATTCTAAATTCTGAAACCGCTGTGTTTAATGATTTTCTTAATGTTCTTATTTCTTGAAGATGGCAACAGCCCCAAAGAGAGAGAATGATCTAATAGCTAAAAGGCAATTCAGGGAAAAGGGAGTACTTTTGAATTAAGATGACATTGAATCTTTATAGCTCTTACTACCCCTGATGAGGCATTGACCACCTTTAAGGTGAGTAGCATGCTATCCTAGGACTGAAAATTAGTGGTTAATCGAGTTTTGAAAATGTAGCAGAGAAAGAAGATGATTGAAATAATTCAGAAAGTTAGAACCTCTGTGGCATGGATGGTGGGAGTCGAAATGGTTTCAGTGATAGGTTGTAAAGGAGTGTAATAATATAACATAAAATGTGGATTTGTTCAGAATACATTCACCCCTTGGCGGTCTCTTATTTATTAATTTATTTATTTATTTGTGCGTTTTTATATAGCGCGGACTTTACCCGAAGGTGTCAGAGCGCTTCACAAAAGGAATAGAACTGATACATGAGAACATTACAAGTGAACAAAATACAAAAGCAAACGTTACATTAAATGAAGCAAAAATGACAATTGTGAGCCAACAAAATACAAGAGGTAGCAAATGGTGCTTTACAAAAGTGACAATCGTGAACCAACAAAATATAAGAGGTAGCAAACGGTGCATTACAGGAGGAAAAAGTGACGTGTGCAGGTTACAAAAGCGTACAAGTAAACATAGAGGTATAATACTGCAATATATGGAGGGCACTCAAGCACAAGAACAAACGTTACGTAGGCCATGGTGGCACTTGTACAGGTATCGAAAATAAACAAATGTAAGAGGTAGAAAGCAGTGTGTTACAAGAGAAAGTGACAGGTGCATGTTATACACGAGTACCAAACACAGGAAGAAAGATAATACTGCAATAAATGGCAGACTCTCAAACCACAAGAACACACTGGGAAGACACTTCCATAGTCATGTAAAGTAGATTTTTCTATAATGGAAGGCTCTTGGCACTAATACCAAATAATGGATGTTTATTGTTATCATTATAGTGGTATTCATAATGAAAAGCTTAGTCAACCTGCCGGGATTCGAACCTTTGACTACGGGATCATGCATAGATCCCTGAAAATGAAGTGGTGATTGTTAGACCTGACATCTTTTGGCGTGATTACCCCTATCTTTTTGCCTCTGCCTTCTGTATTTTTGATGCTGTGCTGGATTCGTTTTTGCTGGTTTAGATGCTTTGGACACTCTGCCACTGCTGATCAGTGCCAGAGTGTAAGTGCTCCCTATGTAAATTGTTATTCTGATTGGATATACATGTTTGGCATATTTGTATCACCATGAAGTCCCTAGTAAAGTGCACTGGGTGTGCCCGGGCTGGTGATGACAAATGCTACTAGTGGGCCTGCAGCGCTGATTGTGCCACCCACCGGAGTAGCTCTAAAATGGTGTCTCGGGCCTGCCACTGCAGCGCCTACGGGCAGTTTAGAACTGCCATGTCCTCCTGGTCCGCGTCCCCGCTGACCAGGCCTAACCCTTCCCTTTTCGTGCACATCAGTCATCCCTATGGAAGGCCCAAGGTACCCCCCTGGGCAGGGTGCAGTGTATGTGAAAGGTAGAGCATGTACTAGTGCAGGTGACATGCTCTGGTAGTGAATTACAGCCATTTTCGTTTTCACTATTGTAAGGCTATCTTGCTCCATAGGTTAACATGGGGGATGCTGGCTACAGTGGTTAACGGCATTTCTTCCCATAGGAACAAGATAGGACATAAGTATCTAGTATCCCTGAACTCAGAATTTAATAACGCATCTTTTAGGAAAGATGGTTTTTGGATCCTGTGTTTGAGGACAGCGCTTTTAGAAAGTTGCCGTTCTCTGGTCTGACCCTTCTGTGTGCCTGAGACTGTTTGTGTATTGACTGTCTGGTTTGTGAGTGACAGGGGCTGGGGAGTCCCCCCAGAGGCTGGATGAGTCAGCACTAGGCTGAGTGGAGCAATTGCTACCTGAGTGGTGGGAGGAGTTAGCACCTGGGCTGAATAGGGCTGTGCCTGCCTGCCACAATGCTGGCTCCACCTCCTGCTGGGCGGCTGAGGACTCTGCCCCTCACTCTGAAAGGAAAGATGCAGCCAGCAAAACAAAGTGCTCAAGATCCACCCAGAACTGGTTCAGACCGGGCTCAGGGCCCACATGCACAGAGAGAACAAAGACTTTAGGGGTATAAGTACCGGACCCCTGACAACAGAAGATTAGATCATCCTGGAATCAAGAAGGAACCTCTGCCAAGGAGAAAGCTGACTCTGAAGAAGGAAGACTGTCCTGCTGTTGCTCTGCTGGACTGACCTGCTGTTGCTTTGCTGCCAAGGAGAGGGGAAGGACTTTGCTGTGAGCTGTGTCCCCTGTCTTGAAGGAATCTCCAAGGGCCTGAGAAGAGCTGGCTCCCTGTTTTGAAGTCCCAGGAACAAAAGGACTTCACCCCAGTCTCCCTGAACTCTGCTGAGAGAGTTCTGTCCTTCGTAGAGTGCTTGATCCAGTTGTGGGGCCTCTAGAAGTTGAACCTGAGCTGGGAAGCTTGAGACTAAGCTGAGAAACTTGTGAAGCTGAAAAGTGTCGCATCGCTCGCTTGCGGAGCGCATCCCCGACAGTGCGAGAAGTTTCCCGCCGCTACGAAGGTCGAGACCGGCGCAGCGCCTGACATCGCTGCCGGAGCCGTCGCACCCTTCGTTTGCGGGACGCACCAGACCGGTGCGGGAGAATCGAACATCGCAGCGAGTGTCGTCGCAGAGCCTGTCGTCGCTGGGTGAGATCGCCGCACCGCTTGCTTGCGAACCGCATCACGTCGCTGCGAACATCGTCGCAGAAACATCACATCGAGGAGCTGCGAGAGAGAGGGTCACCGCTGGACCGCGCATCGTCGCCCCGGAGATCGTCGCAGCCCCTCCGAGATCATCGCATCGTGCCTTTGTGAGAACAGACTTCCCACGGAACCTACGCACCGGAATCTACGCAAGCTGCCTTCCTCCCCATACAGATCGGATTCGTCGCCACACGCCCTCTGCCGCAGCGGGGCTGTCGCATCGCCTCCCCAGGGTCTCAGGAGTAACGCATCGCTTGTTTCCACCGCACCAGCTTCCTGCTTGTGGAACTTTGTTGCATCTAAAAGGTACTGTGAGTAAACGTGACGCAACTGTGAACTTTTCACGCATCTGTGGATTATTTGAACGCAACTTAAAGAACTTTGATCACAACCTGAAGAACTCTTTTGAAACCATATCCTTGAACTGTGTATGTTGGATTTTTGCCGTTTTTGGTCTTGTGTAGTTTAGAATAAATATCTTTATTTTCCTAAACTGTTGTGGAATCAGTTTGTGGTGTTTTCACTGTGTTACTGTGAGTGTTGGTACAAATACTTAACGCATTGCCTCTGGTTAGCCTAGACTGCTCAGGCCAAGCTACCTTGAGGGCGAGCAGGGGTTATCTGAGAGGGTTATCTCCTTGTCCTGACTAGAAGCAAGGGTCCCTATTTGGACAGTGGTACCTACCTCTGCCAACTAGAGACCCCCAGTTCTAACATTGGTGGTCAGGCGGTGGGATTTGAACTTGTATTTGTACTTGACCCACAGTAATTGGTGTACATCACTAGTGAGTGCAGACCATTACGCCACCGCATACTACTGGTTTTTGAGTTTTTGAATTCTGTTGTTGAGTAACTCTTCGAAAAGCATCATGTCTCAGAATGGGAAGGCACCCAGTGAGAGGGCAGAAGAAGCAGAATTAGAGTTTTGCATTGAAGATTTGTGTTCATACAAAGTTGAGCAACTGAGGTACTTCTGCCAGCAGTTCGAGTGCCCCATAAAAAGCGCCTACAGAAAGGAGGAGCTACAGAGAATCTTGAGAGCCCATTGGGAGGCACAAGCGGAAGATGATGTGGATGTAGAAAATGCTTTTCAAAGCACAGATCTGCCAGTGGGCAGAGTAGGCTCAGGAGCTGGCAGCAACCACTCCGGTAGGGGCCTCACCCCAGAAGAGTTACAGGAAAATCAAAGAATAAGAGAATATGACTTGGAAGTCATGAAAATGAAACTTAGGCAATTGGAGTTGGAGAAAGAAAGGGCAGCGGAAGACAAGAGAGAGGCCCGCGCCTTAGAGGAAAAGAAATTGCTTTTGGATCATGAATTGAGAATAAAAGAGCTGGATCTGAAAAACAAGGAGGTGGATGCCAGTTCTAATGGTGGCAGCGCGCAGCCAGTGCATGGGGGTAAAGTATATATTCCCAAAGACCTGGTACAGAATTACCATAGGAGTGAGGATATTTATGCCTGGTTCACTTCGTATGAAATTGCATTGAAGATGAATGATGTGCCTGACAAGTATTGGGGGGCGGCCTGTGGAAACATTTTGAGGCGTCTGGGAGGAGTGCTCTAGAGCCTTTAGAGTTGACGGGTGCCATGACCTACCCCAATATTAAGGAGGCCTTATGTCTCAGGTATGGCCTTACTCCAGAGCAGTACAGACTGCAGTTTAGAAACTCCAAGAAGAAAGAGTCTGAGACTTGGATGGAGTGTGTGAATGGGTACTCGCGTGCACTGGAAGGTTGGATGAAGGGCAGTAAAGTAACTGATTTGAAGGGGTTGTTGCATTTAATCAGTTGGGAGCACTTGAGTAGTCTTTGTGTTCCAGAGCTGCGCCAGCATCTTTTAGACAGCAAGCTGACAGACCCCATTGAGCTTGCTAAGGAGGCGGACCGCTGGTCCAGTACCAGGGTCCACAAAGGAATTGTGGGTACCACAGCCAAAGGTGGGCAGGGTCCCCAGCAGAAGAGTGGGGGGGACAAGGGTAACCAAAAGGAGTTCTCGCAAGGGCCCCAAAGTAGTTCCCAGGAAAAGGATTCTCAACCCCCCAAGCCTAAACAGCCATGGCCCTCTAAGGGTAGGCGGGACAAGAGAAATAACCAGGGCCCCCCTACCTGCTATCACTGCAACGAGGTGGGCCATATTGCTCCGAAATGTCCCAAGAAGAAGCCCGCACCCACTGGTGCTCCCGCCCCAGCGTTAGCTAGTGTAGCTTTGGGTGGGGATTTGGTTTCTAGTGATTGGGGAGAGCTAGCAGTTATGACCCTTGTCTCGCTAGGAGACCGAGAGATGGTCCCGGAAACCTTACTGCCCTCTAACACTAAGAAATATGGGCAGAAGGTGACCATCAATGGGAGGGAGGTTGAGGCTCTGCGAGACACCGGAGCCAGTGTGACATCCGTGAGGTGTCAGTGGGTGTCTGACGAGCAAATCATCCCTGGCGTACTCCGCCCTGTAGTGGCCGCTGACAGCTCAGTGCGCCTCTGCAAGATAGCGAAGGTTTCCTTTGAATGGGGAGGAGTCTCTGGTCTTTTGGAGGTAGTTGTCAGTGATGCCTTGCCTGTAGACTGTCTGTTAGGCAACGACCTGGAGAGTTCTCCATGGAAAGACATAGAACACCGAACTCACTTGGAGATGTAGGGTCTGCCTGCGTGGATCTGCGTGACCACGCGTGCTATGGCAGCCAGTAAGGGAGAATCAGCAGAACTGGAGCCTGAAACAGTGGCCCAGAGACCTGCCAGGAGAGGAAGAGGCAGAGGGCGCGGGAAACCAGCCCCAGTCGTTCCCACGGTCCAGGAGGAAGCAGAACCTGAGGGGGATGCCCTGGAACCTACAGGGGAACAGGTGGCCGAACTGGGAGACCTACCTGAGCTGACCCATTGGCAGCAAGAAGGTGGTCCCTCCAGGGAGGAGTTCTGCCAGGCGCAGAAGGAATGCCCTTCCCTCATTGGTCTGCGGCAACAGGCTGTAGATCAGGCAGCAGGCGGAGCCGTCAAAGATCACTATGTTTACTGGGAAGGTGACCTACTTTATAGCGAGCCTAAGTTTGCTGAGCCCGGTGCAGCCCGTGTGCTGGTGGTACCCGAGCGCTTCAGAAACTTCCTAATGGGTCTGGCTCATGACGTGCCTCTCGCAGGACATCTGGGGCAAGACAAGACCCTAAACCGGCTTGTCACCCACTTCCACTGGCCCCAGATGAGGAAGCACGTCGGTTCCTTTTGCAGATCTTGCCAAACCTGTCAAGCTAGTGGCAAGACTGGAATGAAGTTGAAGGCCCCCCTTCAACCCTTCCCAGTGGTGAGCACCCCTTTCGAGCGGGTGGGCATAGATATCGTAGGGCCCCTGGACCCCAAGACAGCCTTAGGCAACAGGTTCATCCTGGTCTTGGTGGACCATGCCACCCGGTACCCGGAAGCAGTCCCTCTCAGGACAATCACAGCACCCGTGGTGGGCCGTGCATTGATGGGGATCTTTTCCCGTGTGGGGTTCCCCAGAGAGGTGGTCTCCGACCGGGGTACCAACTTCATCTCTAGGTACATGAAGTCTCTGTGGGAGGAGTGTGGGGTAACTTATAAGTTCACCACTCCTTACCATCCTCAAGGAAACGGGTTGGTTGAAAGGTTCAATCGGACCCTGAAAGGTATGATTATGGGCCTAGCGGAGCCCATGAGACGTAAGTGGGACGTCTTGTTACCATGCCTTTTGTTTGCCTACAGGGAGGTGCCTCAGAAGTCCTTAGGGTTCAGTCCCTTTGAACTCCTGTATGGCCACCCTGTCAGAGGACCTCTCTCGCTGGTGAAGGAGGGTTGGGAAAAGTCCCGTGGGAAAACCCCCCAGGATGTGTTCAGCTATGTGCTGGCCATCCGCAACCAGACACAACGCTTCAGGAAACTCGCTCAGGCGAACCTGGAAGCCAGCCAGGAAGAAATGAAAAGATGGTACGACCAGAATACCACTCTGGTCGAATTTCAACCTGGGCAGAAAGTGTGGGTGATGGCGCCAGTGGATCCTTGCGCGCTCCAGGACAAGTGGTCTGGGCCATACGAGGTGGTGGAAAGGAAGAGTGAGGTAACCTACCTGGTTAACCTGAAGACTCCCAGGCAGCCCCTGAGAGTTTTGCACGTGAACCGCCTCAAACCACACTTTGAGAGGTCTGAAGTAACCGTGCTCATGGCTACAGATGCAGGGATGGAAGAGGATAGCGATCCTCTCCCTGACCTCCTGTCAGTTAAGGAGCACGATGGGTCAGTGGATGGTGTGGTCCTCTCGCCCACCCTGACCCAAGAACAGCAGAATGACTGTCACCAAGTGCTGGGTCAGTTCTCCTCTCTGTTCTCCCTGACCCCAGGAGTCACCAACTGGTGCGTCCATGACGTGGACACTGGAGACAGTCTGCCTGTGAAGCAAAAATTTTACAGGGTAGCTGACAAGGTCAGGGCCAGCATCAAGGAAGAAGTTTCCAAGATGTTGGCGCTAGGGGTGATTGAGCCCTCCAGCAGCCCCTGGGCTAGCCCAGTGGTCTTGGTCCCCAAGAAAGCTGCTACCCCCGGTGGCCCGCCAGAACTCCGGTTCTGCGTGGACTACCATGGGCTCAATGCGGTCACGAAGACTGACGCACACCCTATCCCCAGAGCTGATGAGCTCGTGGATCGGTTGGGAGCTGCCAAGTACCTCAGTACGTTCGATTTGACTTCGGGGTACTGGCAGATCGCCTTAACTGACGGGGCCAAAGAGAGGTCAGCATTTTCAACGCCAGAGGGGCACTTCCAGTTCCGTGTCATGCCCTTTGGGTTGAAGAATGCCCCTGCCACGTTCCAGAGACTGGTTAACCAGGTACTGTCCGGGCTGGAGGAATTCAGCGCCGCATACCTGGATGACATTGCTGTGTTCAGCTCCACGTGGGAGGAACACTTGCAACACCTCTGCGAAGTGTTGAAGGCTCTGCAAAAGGCAGGCCTCACTATCAAGGCCAGTAAGTGCCAGATAGGGCAGGGATCTGTGGTGTATTTGGGACACCAGGTGGGGAGCGGCCAGGTGGCGCCCCTACAGGCTAAGATTGATACCATTCTGGCTTGGGAGCCCCCCAAGACCCAGACAGAGGTGAGAGCCTTTTTAGGACTCACCGGGTATAACAGACGGTTTGTCAAGGGATATGGCACCATTGTCGCCCCCTTGACAGAACTCACTTCCAAGAAGTTGCCCAAAAGAGTTGACTGGACTGACGCCTGCCAAACTGCTTTTGAGGCCCTGAAGACTGCAATGTGCACAGCACCGGTGCTCAAGGCACCTGACTTTTCCAGTGAGTTCATAGTTCAGACGGACGCTTCAGAGCATGGTGTGGGAGCAGTACTCTCACAGGCCACTGAGGAGAATGGAGACCAGCCAGTAGCTTTCATTAGTCGGAGGCTACTCCCCAGGGAACAGAAGTGGAGTGCGATTGAAAGGGAGGCTTTTGCTGTGGTCTGGGCTCTGAAAAAGTTGAGGCCCTACCTGTTTGGGACTCACTTTCGTGTTCAGACCGACCACAGGCCCCTCAGGTGGTTAATGCACATGAGGGGTGAAAATCCAAAACTGTTGAGGTGGTCCATCTCCCTACAGGGAATGGACTTTACGGTGGAACACCGCCCTGGTACAGAACACGCCAACGCTGATGGTCTGTCCAGGTTTTTCCGCCTTAGTGAAGAGAACTCCCAAGAGGGTGGGTAGTTCTCCCCACTTTCAGCTGGAGGGGACACGTGTTAGACCTGACATCTTTTGGCGTGATTACCCCTATCTTTTTGCCTCTGCCTCCTGTATTTTTGATGCTGTGCTGGATTCGTTTTTGCTGGTTTAGATGCTTTGGACACTCTGCCACTGCTGATCAGTGCCAGAGTGTAAGTGCTCCCTATGTAAATTGTTATTCTGATTGGATATACATGTTTGGCATATTTGTATCACCATGAAGTCCCTAGTAAAGTGCACTGGGTGTGCCCGGGCTGGTGATGACAAATGCTACTAGTGGGCCTGCAGCGCTGGTTGTGCCACCCACCGGAGTAGCTCTAAAATGGTGTCTCGGGCCTGCCACTGCAGCGCCTACGGGCAGTTTAGAACTGCCATGTCCTCCTGGTCCGCGTCCCCGCTGACCAGGCCTAACCCTTCCCTTTTCGTGCACATCAGTCATCCCTATGGAAGGCCCAAGGTACCCCCCTGGGCAGGGTGCAGTGTATGTGAAAGGTAGAGCATGTACTAGTGCAGGTGACATGCTCTGGTAGTGAATTACAGCCATTTTCGTTTTCACTATTGTAAGGCTATCTTGCTCCATAGGTTAACATGGGGGATGCTGGCTACAGTGGTTAACGGCATTTCTTCCCATAGGAACAACCCTGAACTCAGAATTTAATAACGCATCTTTTAGGAAAGATGGTTTTTGGATCCTGTGTTTGAGGACAGCGCTTTTAGAAAGTTGCCTCAGAATTTAATAACGCATCTTTTAGGAAAGATGGTTTTTGGATCCTGTGTTTGAGGACAGCGCTTTTAGAAAGTTGCCGTTCTCTTGTCTGACCCTTCTGTGTGCCTGAGACTGTTTGTGTATTGACTGTCTGGTTTGTGAGTGACAGGGGCTGGGGAGTCCCCCCAGAGGCTGGATGAGTCAGCACTAGGCTGAGTGGAGCAATTGCTACCTGAGTGGTGGGAGGAGTTAGCACCTGGGCTGAATAGGGCTGTGCCTGCCTGCCACAATGCTGGCTCCACCTCCTGCTGGGCGGCTGAGGACTCTGCCCCTCACTCTGAAAGGAAAGATGCAGCCAGCAAAACAAAGTGCTCAAGATCCACCCAGAACTGGTTCAGACCGGGCTCAGGGCCCACATGCACAGAGAGAACAAAGACTTTAGGGGTATAAGTACCGGACCCCTGACAACAGAAGATTAGATCATCCTGGAATCAAGAAGGAACCTCTGCCAAGGAGAAAGCTGACTCTGAAGAAGGAAGACTGTCCTGCTGTTGCTCTGCTGGACTGACCTGCTGTTGCTTTGCTGCCAAGGAGAGGGGAAGGACTTTGCTGTGAGCTGTGTCCCCTGTCTTGAAGGAATCTCCAAGGGCCTGAGAAGAGCTGGCTCCCTGTTTTGAAGTCCCAGGAACAAAAGGACTTCACCCCAGTCTCCCTGAACTCTGCTGAGAGAGTTCTGTCCTTCGTAGAGTGCTTGATCCAGTTGTGGGGCCTCTAGAAGTTGAACCTGAGCTGGGAAGCTTGAGACTAAGCTGAGAAACTTGTGAAGCTGAAAAGTGTTGCATCGCTCACTTGCGGAGCGCATCCCCGACAGTGCGAGAAGTTTCCCGCCGCTACGAAGGTCGAGACCGGCGCAGCGCCTGACATCGCTGCCGGAGCCGTCGCACCCTTCGTTTGCGGGACGCACCAGACCGGTGCGGGAGAATCGAACATCGCAGCGAGTGTCGTCGCAGAGCCTGTCGTCGCTGGGTGAGATCGCCGCACCGCTTGCTTGCGGACCGCATCACGTCGCTGCGAACATCGTCGCAGAAACATCACATCGAGGAGCTGCGAGAGAGAGGGTCACCGCTGGACCGCGCATCGTCGCCCCGGAGATCGTCGCAGCCCCTCCGAGATCATCGCATCGTGCCTTTGTGAGAACAGACTTCCCACGGAACCTACGCACCGGAATCTACGCAAGCTGCCTTCCTCCCCATACAGATCGGATTCGTCGCCACACGCCCGCTGCCGCAGCGGGGCTGTCGCATCGCCTCCCCAGGGTCTCAGGAGTAACGCATCGCTTGTTTCCACCGCACCAGCTTCCTGCTTGTGGAACTTTGTTGCATCTAAAAGGTACTGTGAGTAAACGTGACGCAACTGTGAACTTTTCACGCATCTGTGGATTATTTGAACGCAACTTAAAGAACTTTGATCACAACCTGAAGAACTCTTTTGAAACCATATCCTTGAACTGTGTATGTTGGATTTTTGCCGTTTTTGGTCTTGTGTAGTTTAGAATAAATATCTTTATTTTCCTAAACTGTTGTGGAATCAGTTTGTGGTGTTTTCACTGTGTTACTGTGAGTGTTGGTAGAAATACTTAACGCATTGCCTCTGGTTAGCCTAGACTGCTCAGGCCAAGCTACCTTGAGGGCGAGCAGGGGTTATCTGAGAGGGTTATCTCCTTGTCCTGACTAGAAGCAAGGGTCCCTATTTGGACAGTGGTACCTACCTCTGCCAACTAGAGACCCCCAGTTCTAACAGTGATCATTTATGAAACATTCACACACGTATGATACGGTTATGAACTTTGTCTCAGTGTGTTCCCGAATAGGCGAAAACATGGGTCAAATGTTTCCCTAACACTGCATTGTGTCATCTGTGGCTCACTCTCAACATGCTTAACTGTCCATAAGGAATGAATGGAAAACCTTAGCGGCAACAAATCCATCTGAAACCAGCACTTCAAGGGTCCCCAGACAGAGCCACAGCCCATGCAGTTGAGAGCGGTGGGGCGAATTTTAATGGACTATGACGAGGGAAAATCGAATAAATAATTAATATTCCTAATCATCGTCAGTCGAAATCCTCACCTCCCATCCAGTCCCACCCCTCTTACCTGCACGGACCGCGGCTGGCCAGGCAACTTGAACACTTGCAGCATTTTCTGAGGTCTCTCTGGATCTCATATTTACGAGGTCAGAAGTCAGAGAGGGCACAAATTATTCATAAACAACACTGTTGAACATATTTGAATGACATAAACTGATTGAAAGAGAGAACTGTTTTAGTTGTATTGGTCATTGCATGCATATAGGCTTCTTTTGTGTATTCACCACGATGAAGAATAAAATCTTTGTTTCACTTAGTGCACATGCAACAGTACCAACTACCAAAGTGGCGCATTTATTCCAAACCTGTAGTGGACATTTTATTGAAAACAAAAACAGTGGTTAGTGGGATGTTTGAACTAATCTCAGTCACTGGTAACTACTCTTGCAGCATTCCTGTCCATCATTTTGTTTGCTGAATTTGTCACTTCAGACAAGAGGAATGTTACATAATTATGCAACGGTGTTCATCCAATAGAAACAGTCCACCACAAACAGTCAGATCATAGCCTTTATGAAGGGCAACACAAGAAGCACCAGACCGGTGTCAGCCTTGCTGTGCTCATGCATGCGTTGCAGTTCAAGTTCAAGGTATAATGAAGTTGTGTGCTCTCAGAGAAGGGGAACAGGGTTGGGATATGAGTGCTCTATTGGCCATTGCGTCATACCTCCTTCTGTGGATGCACCCTGATGAAAGGAAGCAAAGGGGCATATGTACAAGACCCTATTGCCATCACTACGTCACTTCCAGTGATGTTGTTTTGGCGATAGAGGCCTGCCTTATTTTCAAGGCAGCGTTAAGCCACTTAACATGGCTTAAAGCTGCCTTGTAAATAAGGCCCCCCTTTCACGTTATGCTTAGCGTGAAAGGGGTGGGTAGTGGGTGTTCCACCCCAGCACCCATTGATTTTGACGCTGCCTTCTATTTACAAGGGGCAAGGGGCAGCGTAAATAGGAGGCAGCGCCAAAATTAAGACCAGGGAAAACCTGGTCTTAAGTTGGCAAAATGAGGGGAAATGCTTTATCTCTCCTCGTTTTTGCTTTTTCCATGTGTGTTACCTTGTGCAGCACACATGGAAAAAACAAAATGCCTTGGATTGTTCATGCACAGGAAGGTCACATTCCTGTACAAAAACAATTTTAAAACAAAATGCCATTTTGTGACTTCCATGTGTGCTGCATTAAGTTACACAATGACATTTTAAGATTGTTTATGTACAGGAATGGGGACCTTTCTGTACATAAACAATATTTCCCCTGCACGCAGGCACCATTGTGCTATTGTGCAAAGGGTGCCTTCATTGGCGCTATACTGTTAAGTGTAGCGCCAGCGCACGGGGAAACGCAAGGCTGCACCATATCTTTGTACATATGGTGCAGCCATGCATTTCTGTAGTGGCGGAGAGAGGCGTTAAGCCATGACGGCTAACTCCTCACTCCGCCACTTCCTTGAACATATGCCCCAAAATCTCATTCGCCCAAAGTATATTCGTCAGCACTAACATCCAAGGTTGCACCGGAATGTGCCTCACTAAATTTGATTAGAAAATAGACACAGAATTGCAATATTTGAATGCAGAATTTAATACATATAATCAATAACAAAGATCACCGACTGCATAATCACTATAAAATACATAGTTTAATTGCTAATTGTTAAACTACATCAAAAAAACTAGGAAAGACTGCTTGAATAGCCATCAGAGGAATTGTTGAGTGCTGAATACTAGTTGCTGGGGTCATCGTAGGTAACTGTTTCTTCAGCTTTTTTCCTTTGAGCCTCTCTGCTTTCCAGAGGCTTTCAATTCTCTTCCTTGGCAGGGAAGACGCTTGCTTTTTAGCCAACATAAAGAAGACAGTATTCACAAGCTTCAAAAGTGGCTTTCTTCCACGCACAACCACATGCCTCCTGTCGAGTGATGGAGACGGTTGAAAACTGATCAACCATCCTCAAGCCTAGCAACAGTACATTCAAATAGCAAATGCATTTTACTGTAGCTTTTGATAAAGCAGAGTCGCATTTCCTCTGTGACCCACATTGTACTCTGTGGTACGCAGCATTGCACTGAACTGCGGAACTGGGTTTAGGAAATATTTTCATGTGTGACATTTCCACTGTCAAGCAGCTCAGAGATGCTATCAGCTCTTCTTGGATTAAGCTGATAGCCCTGCTGCATTCAAGAAACTGGTTAGCAATGCCTTTAAGGGGAAGATTTACAAATATTTTGTGCTGGGTTATCATCACAAAAGTGACACTAACCAGCACAAAATGTTTTTTTGCTAATTAACTTTCCAGTGCAAAACTTATTTTGTGCTGTAAAAAGTACCTTGAAGGTAATGCAAAGCAGCATAAAGGGCTGCTTTGTGTTATTTGGCGCCGAAGGCGCCTTATATGGGTGGTACATGGGGGATGTATGTCGTTACAACGCATACTTTTACAACGCATACCTTTACAACACATTTTTTACACCGCAACATCCATTACAACGCATTCCATTACAACGCATGCCATTACAACGAAATCTTTAAAACTACCTTTACAACGCATTCCACTACAACGCATACTACATTTACACCGCATACCATTACAACGCATACCATTACATTGCATGTATGGTAAGTATTGGATAGTGTAGGGGTAAAAATTACTATTCTAACTCCAGGGGGTGCAACAGAAGGGTAAGTGTTGGATAGTGTAGGTATGCGTTATAATGGTATGCGTTGTAATGACTGCGTTGTAAAGGTATGCGTTGTAGTGGTATGCATTGTAGTGACATGCTTCGTAATGGTTGCGTTGTAATGGATGTTGCGGTGTAAAAGTTTCATTGTAAAGGTAGTACGTTGTAAAAGTTGCGTTGTAAGTGTTGTTTCCCATACATGGGCGTTCCCATGCAACCACCCATGCATTTTGTCGCAAAATCCTATCTACAAACAATAGTAGAGATGGTTTAGTGCAAAAAGCCACGCCCTTTTCAAAGGAAGCGTCAAAAGGAGAAATGTTTTTATTTCTCCTTTCTTTTCTTCATTGCGAAGCACACATACGAAGTAGGAAATGTTTTAGTGTGTCTAAGCATAGTATTTTGTACTGGAAGTGTATCCTTCCAGTAAAAAATCTATTGCAGACTCAGGCACACAGCCTTGCACAGTGGCGCAAAGGTAGGTGCCTGGCGCATAGCAGCTTAAATCAACACCAGCGCCACGGAGAGGGGAGGACAGAGCCACATCTCTATAGATAGGGCACTCACCTGCTTCCTCTCTTTCATGCAATGAAGCACAGTATTTTTGGTTGGTGCACTGCGTTTCGTGCTGGGCCTTAGTGTGCACCCTCGTAAGCAAAGGATGTAACATCAACAAACAGAGTAATAAATACAGTTTTGGAGAAGCAAGTAATTGCGTCACTTAGCATTGTCTGTAAAAAACCTGAGCCCTCATTACAAGTTAGGTAGAATAGGTGAGATTTGTACCATATGTGGTATATAACACTTGACCAGAGTGAGGTACTTACCCTATCAGGTAAATACCATTTATTCCAACTTTTTAACTTGCAAATGATGCATAACGTGCAGAATCAGAATTTAAGACAGCAAATTCCACATGTTTTGTAGTTTTTTACAGTCCTGTCCTTTTCCTCTCTGACACATTTCGGCAAGTTTGACTTTCTGGAATTTCTCTGGGGAAAACTGAGAGCGTGTGAAAATTATCACATGGTTTACTGACCCGTCTGCAGACACACGATTGCACGGGAATTAGAATTTAGCCCTGCACTTGTGATCAGGACCTTAGAGTTGTATTGTGATTAAAACTATGTGTTACTTGTTCCAAACTCATGATATTGCCTCAAAATGTTTAAAGGCTGAGTGAGTCCTGCCAGAATCCAACCCTGCAATCCCGAGGCCACAGACGATTAGAGCAGAAGCACTATTCACTAAGGGGTATATTACCAACAACTAGTGATAATTATCGCTATGTTGGCTTAGCGGCAATATTTGTACCGCCGAGCTGCGGCGATTTTTATCTCAGATAAACCTTGGTATTACCAAGGTTTATCGCAAATGCGATTAAAATCGGCCGCAATGCATGAATATCGCTGAAAAGTCAGCGATATTCATGCATTACCGAGCTAATGCTCTTAGCCATGTTAGCCATCTACCATTGGATAACATGGCTAAGAACTGCTCAGGGCAGGTGTTAGCTTTTGGAGATATTCGCGCTTAGCGCGAATATCTCCAAAAGTTGGTAATAGGAGATAGCGATTTTAGCGACTGTTTCCAGTCGCTAACATCTTGGCACGCCCACTTTGCATGTCATTAGTGATATATATCACTGACATGCAAAGTGGGGCCCAAGATGGTCGCTATCTCCTACTAGCTGTCGCTAACTGGTGTTAGCGACAGCTAGGTAATAGGGAGATCATTTTATCTCTGCTTTCTTGGCTTTTAAAGCCAAAAAAGCGGAGATAAACCCCCTTGATAATATGCCCCTAAATTACCTAGATATACATATGTTGCCGTATGATTGTAGGGACCTTCCTTGGCATGATATGCAGAATCCCCTACTGTTCTTTTGCTTTTATTGGAGTTGTGGTCTGAGTAGCAAGATAATCCCCAGAGGCAATGTATGAGTTTTTTAGCAAACAACACAGTTAAAGAAATAAAAGTGCTTAAGTCCCACAATAAGTTTAAATAAAAATCTAATAAACATAGATGAGGATGAGCAAGGAGTTCAAAGGTTACGAATGAAAAATAAAACTCATTATAAGCAACAAAATGGCTACTCCTCCTTTCCATTGAAAACTTGGATAAGGATCTGCATCAGCCTGTGTTTACCAACAGCTGTTTCATCATGCATGCCTGGTGCTAAAAACACCTCGGTAACAACGGGATCAAGGGTAAGCAGGTAGCAGAAAGTTATATGCCTTTTCAGTTCCTGTAAAAGGTCAATCATTACCTACTTGGCTTCTATCAATATTTATGGCCTCGAGAAGCCTACTCTACAAATTGATTCTATAACTGACTCTTCCAGTAAATTACTTAAAATCATCAGTCTTTCTCCATACTTCTGCCTCTTAAATCTGATGAACCCTGACATCATTTAGCTGAACCCTATTCTGGAAGTGCCTCAATTTATTCAAAACAGCCTATTTTCTTCCTGATCCTACTGAACACTGACATCCTGTGGAACATCTTCAAAATATAAAACTGCAAAAATCCATTTTAGTTTGCATTCTTAATTCAACCACTTCAAAACAGAGCCCCAGCCATTTAACTTCTCCTGAGGGACCCCAGTTGGGTTTCAAAGTGTTTTTTTTCGCGTTGCCTCAGGTATGCTGTACACCTGTGGTTATTTATTTATTTATTTAGTGTTTTATAGAGAGCAAACTTGACCCGTGGGGGTATCAGAGCGCTTTACACGGTATACATTGTTGAGAAAACAAAAGGTATAAAGTGCAGAGACAAACAAGATCAACGTGTATGGTTACAATCACCGTCAGAGTCAGTAACAAAACAAAGGTCCCATATGTTCTCGTCATGGGGAGTTGGTGATCTGGGAAAGCAGTAGTCATAGAATAGTCCGGCACAATGTGCTGGTTGCGGGCAGGCCTTAGGTCAGGAATTTACCCATGAGGAAGGTTTTGGTCTCTTTTTTGAAGTGTGCTAGAGAAGGGATTTTCCTGATGCAAGGTGGGAGAGAGTTCCAAATTCTTGGTGCTACTCCGGTGAACGCGCTGTTGTGGGTTCTTTTTTTGTTCTGAAAGGAGGCAGGTTGGAGTAGGAGGTTCATAGCGGAACTGGAGTTCTTGCTTTCTCCGGATATCACTAATTTCTGTGCCAGATAAGCAGGGGAGTTTGTGTGTAGAGCCTTGTGTATAGTGCATGCCAGTTTCAGTTCAGAAATTTCAGTTCAGTTCAGTTTCAGTTCAGAAATTTACAGAAGCGTTGCAAAAGTACTGCAAGATTACGGTGGGACAAAAAAACTCGAAAAAAGTGTGGTGGAAGTCCATGGGTTGTTGAGCAAGCGTGGGGGATTGGCCAGTAAATCAAAGACTATGCACAGCGCAGAGTAGGCCTACTTATGGTAAATATTACTTTACTTAAAAAACAAAAAAAGAACTTGAAATTCACTGAAAAAAACAATGTTTAAAGTGACATCATAGTTTGGTGAAAATTTCAGTTAAAACATTACATTTAAGCTCTAAAATCCACTCCAGTTCAGCAGTTATGGTTAACGTAAGGAACTATAACTCGTATAACTCGTGCCCTTGCCATGCAATGTTTATGACTTCACATGTTATATTACTCATGGAATGCCATATGAAATCATTGATAACATCACTGATAACATCCGGAATGACATGATTGATGACAACACTGTAAAATGTAACATTTTAAATAAAATGTATATATATTCACTCAAAAAACAACGGTTAAAGTGACGTTATAGTTAGATGGTGGAAGGAGACACAAGGTAATGTTTAATAAGCCCAAAACACTAAAATACATCAGTTCTACTTTAGTGAACTAACTATCATGCACTGCTTTTGACGTCAGATATAAAAATTGTGTTTCTCTCCGTTTAACTATTTTTAGCTCCTTTAAAAACATATTATGCCACAAATTACTAAAAACCCACACCTCACGTCACATTTTTAAGCCTATGGTTTTGTGCTAATACAGCCTAACTTTCCAGGAAAGGCTTAACATTCAACAGCTCCTATTTCCCACAAAATGGTGTTCAGGGGTGCCTTGATTTTGTTTTGGCTAAAAAATGTTAGCGCTCTAGTTTTTTATTACAACTCTGTGGTGATGCTGTGGTTCATGACTAGTGAGTTGACAGACAGACAATATATATATATATAGTATGCACTGCAGTGATTTTTTTTAAACAGGGACAGGAAGGGCTAGCAGTCCTTCTAAGTTTACAAATCACTGCAGATTAAACTTTAATCTGCAGTGGTTTTTAAACAAAAGGGACTGCTCCTTCTCCCCACCCTATTTAAAAATCATTGCAAAGCACAGGACAACAGTGCATACCTTTCAGTGCCCTTACACACTCTGTAGTGATCCATATTCAATGTAATTCTACAGAATTCCTTTGAATAAATCAACACCAATTCCGCCCACCCCCAATACTTAAATCCTTAGAGATGGTGGTGCAAAGGGATTTAAAAGCCCCTAATATGTTCTTGGGTGCTTCGTTTGGGGTAGCCAGTGTTGTTATTTCACAACTATTATCCTTAATTTGACCTTGTGAAAATGTCTCTGTATCTTTCTTATATCATTTGATCCAAATTCCATTATATGCATGTGTGTGCTAGTCATATTCTCACATAAAGTCCAGCCAGACTCGGAGCAAATGTGCTGCCCATGCTGGTACCATGGCACTGCTGATAGATTGTTATTTTATATTGGAAAAAGTTTTTCTGCAGTGCCAATGAGATGCATTCCAAAACCAGCCCTCTTGGTGTTTGATATTTCCATGGCGTGGAGAGTAGGACTTCCTCAATGATCAGGAGTGTCTCATCGTGAGGTAGACTTGTATAAAGACTTTCCACGTCTAGACTGATTAGGAGTTGGGTCAGAGGGTCGAAGGTTGTGTCCTGCAGTAGTTGTAAGACAGATTTTGTGTCTTTTAAGTAGGTGTTGGTCGATTGTACCAATGGTCGAAGGAAGGCGTCTGCGAATGTAGACAGGGGTTCCAAAATAGACCCGATGCCGGAAACTATTGGTCTTCCTGGTGGATTGGTGATGTTCTTGTGGATCTTTGGGAGGCAATAGAAGTAGGGGATGCGAGGATTTGTTTGCTCCAAAAATTCCCCTTCCTTCTTGCTCAACCAATCGTGTGCCAAGCCTTCTTCAATCATGCCTCCGATTTTTATCCTAAGGCTCTCAGTAGGGTCTTGTTGGAGAATCATGTAGTTGCGTCTGTCTGACAGCAGTCTCATGCATTCATTGTCATATGCCTCAGTGGTCTGTAACACAATAGCTCCACCTTAGTCAGCTGGTTTTATAAAGATGCTCGTGTCTTCTGACAGAGCCCTGATGGCTTGTTGTTCCTCCTTGGTCGTGTTATGGAACGTTTTTATGGAAGACAAATCCAATTTGTTGACTTCCGTCATTAGAGCTTTTTCAAAAGTTAGTAACTCAATTGGAAGCATAGAGTCAGGAGGGGTGAAGGTAGATTTTGGTCTTATCCAACTAAAATGCTGCCCCAAATAATGCCAGACATTTGGAGGATTTTACATACACATATCAAATCAATGATGCTCATTACCCGTCTCTCTAATAAACTGTAACCGCCAGTACTGCCCTCACCACAACCTAGATAATTGTACTTGGTTAGAGAGTGTATTCATTCCTTGAGATATGCCTAGGAATCAAAAAATATGACACCGCGTCCCGAAGAACATACTGTCTGCTGGCACGTAGGCGCAAAAAATCACTATCTCCGGGAGGGAGCGCTGAACTGCAATACGCATGCGCGACGGACTCCTTACTGTACAATGCGCATGCGCGCTGGACGAACACTCACGCGCAGCAACACTGGTCCATCGCAAGTCTGTTCTGACACACAAGCTGCAATATGTATGGTTAAAGATCGGACGCTCCTAACATGGGCATGTAATTAACTACAAAGAGCGGAACACCCATGTTTGGTCATGTTAACATTTCCGCCCAATTAAATACAGGGTATAAATAGCGCAAACCCGGTGATCACCTCAAACCAGCGGAGCAGCGTGTGGGGGTAAGACGGTGATTACTGTGTCCCGATCCTGTGAGTATAAAACCTGAAACGACCATTTGAACCTATTTCCTAAGTAAGTGAGAATGTACTTTTACACCTTCATCATTCCTCACTACAGATTGCAAACAAGCAACACCCCTGACGTTCCTATTGCTCATGAAGCAAGCAAGGAAGCTTCATAAGTATGACAACTATTGCCAGTAACTCCTAGTGTTTATGTGTTCTGTGTTGTATGTGATGTCAGTACCTTTTCTTTTACAGGGCTTATTACAAGCAAGAGGTGAGGTTCCAGGTGACTGCACCTGCTTGAACTACCCGTTACATGGGTAACCATTAGTTTCATTTTTCTTTTTGTCTTTCTACAGGTCATTGTGCTTGTAGCAGACCGCTGTAGGCACACTTAGCCTAATACTTCACTTTTTTGTAAATACATTGTGAAATTTAGAAATACGTGAGTAAGGTGGGGAAGTTGTGCCCCCGTCCTGAAGAAGGAGCTTGCCTCCGAAACATGTCGACGCACACCAGAGGTCCTGTTCTTTAATATAACAGATCCGACCTCACACTGCACCCTTTTAATAGTACCAGCCAGAGTTCAGAATAAATTTTTCCTTTATACTCATGTGCCAGGTACTTTTTAAATGTTCACCACATCCCACCACTCACTTGTAAATACACCCCACACACCTACACCACACATAGTCATTTTACTATAAGTGCTCCCGCGTAATCGTTGGTCGCAGCACGTCGCATCCCGTTAGAGGGGTGCGAAGACCCCGATGATGAAGCATGACACCAAGGGGCCTTTTGGTGTTTGAGGGGTATTTTACAAAACACTGAGTGCTTTAACATCCGTTGAACACTTCACCCCACTTCTGTGTTGGATTCTCTTTGATTATTAAAGTACTTCTGTGGAGCAGGAATCCAATCCCTTATTGCTCTACCTCCCCCTTGTGTTTTTGGTATAAATATGACATTTACCATTATTGATGCTTAGATTTGTGGCCTCCTCTTCTGATTGACAGTGGATATAAAATGAGCTTTTAGTGCTGGGGTGATAACCCTGCCCCCTTGGATTCCATGCTGAAGTTGCTCCTCCTGGCACCTATCCTGGTGGGAAACGGGGTCGCCAAGCACAGGTGCGGTCAAAAGGATCTAGTGACCCCAATTTGAGGTAGTGTATTGTCCTGTGCTGCGGGATAGCAGAGGCACTTTTTAGCACTGGTGTGATGACCCTGCCCTCTAGGGCTCCGTTCTGCAGTCGCATCTCCTGGAATGTATCCTGGTGGGAAATGGGGTCCTGAGGCACAGTTGAGGTCAAAAGGGGCTAGTGACCCCAAGTCCAGGTAGTGTATTGCCCTGCACGGCGGGATTGTAGAGGCGATTTGGTGCTGGGGTGACAACCCAATTCCCTTGTGCTCTATTCTGCATTTGCACCTCCTGTCACACACCCTGATGGGAAATGGGGTCCCCAGGCACAGGTGAGGTCAAAAGGGGCTACTGACCCCAAGTCCTGGGAGTGTATTTTCCCATATGATGGGATAGCAGAGGTGTTTTAGTGCTGGGGTGAAGGCCTACCCCTTGGGCTCTGTTCTTCAGTTTCGCCCCTCCTGGTGCATAGCCTGGTAGGAAATGAGTTCCCCGGCCACAAGTGAGATGAAAAGCGGCTTGTAACATCCCTCTTTAATGTTAACTGTAGCCCCAGGGAGGTGGTGGTCCCCGGGGATGCATATAGGCCCCTTATTTAATGTCAATTGTAGAGATGGTGGTCCTTGGGGCCCAGAGGGGTCTATGAGGCCTCCATGCATTTTAAATTAACATAAGTCCCGCGGAGGCTACTGGGGTTCCACGTGGCCCCCTATTTGTTTTAGTCTTATCCCCAGGAAGGTGGTGGTCCCCAAGACCAGGGGCCCATACAGCCCCCCACCATAATTTTATAATAAGCAGGGGAGGTGATGGCTCATGGAGAGGGACCATGTGCACCCACCTCCTATAATTTAATTAAAGAGGCATGGCCCTGGATCGTGCCCACCCGGGGGCTTTATTAAAAACAAATGCAGGAGACCATGCTTGCTTTTTTCAATTGTGCCATGAATTTGGGCATCAATCTGCAATTTTGTGATAAAATTGATAATAATTAGTTTATTTAAGCCCCAGCACCACATTTAGGGATTCAGGCAATGCCTACCCTGCCCCCTTTTCTACAAGTTAAAATGTATTTTTTGTGTCCCATAACGGCTGTCAACACTTCTTTGTTGAGGTGTTGGCAGCCAATCAGATTTGCAAACAAAACAGGTAATGGACCGAATGTGGATCAATGTCACACATTCACCCCAGTCCAAAGATCTGGGCCCAAATCCATCGTTTTTTTGCACTCCACACCACCCTGGGTTAGACAATGGTGATATGCAAATCAGCTCTGACCCTGTGCCCCATGGGAACAGTCCAGTCCGAACTACAAAAGCCATGTCCTTCCCAGAACGGAATCAAGCATCCGAGGACCGGACCGGTTTCGAGGTAACACCTCTCATCAGCCCGGCTAGCTTGACTCCAGTGGTGTGGAGTGCCTGGGACCCACGTCTGAGCATCCCCAGCGCACCAATGGCGGAATTTGCAAACAAAACAGGTGATGGACCGAATGTGGATCAATGTCACACATTCACCCAGTCCAAAGATCTGGGCCCAAATCCATCGTTTTTTTGCACTCCACACCACCCTGGGTTAGACAATGGCGGGGGCTTTATTAAAAACAAATGCAGGAGACCATGCTTGCTTTTTTCAATTGTGCCATGAATTTGGGCATCAATCTGCAATTTTGTGGTAAAATTGATAATAATTAGTTTATTTAAGCCCCAGCACCACATTTAGGGATTCAGGCAATGCCTACCCTGCCCCCTTTTCTACAAGTTAAAATGTATTTTTTGTGTCCCATAACGGCTGTCAACACTTCTTTGTTGAGGTGTTGGCAGCCAATCAGATTTCAGCATGGGGACTGTTGGATCCGCTGAGGATCTGCACCCCAGATGTACAAATGTGGGTTTTGGTTAATTTTGCTAAACCTCCAGAACAGATTCACACCAAACTACCCAAAGGCACTACTCTGGAGCCAGATCTATCTTCCTGTCAAATTTGGTGTAATTCTGTTCAGTGGACCGAGCAGCAGTCCTCATCGAAAACCCTATGGGAATTAACATGGGGGAAAACATGTTTTGGGGCCACCTTTTTTCTCAGCCCCTGCTTCACAGATCACCCTAAACCTTTCCAGACAGAAGCTGAAGCTGAAGTGATGGTCAATTTGTGGGGAAGAAGTTTGTGAAGATTCTTCAACCTGACCAAAGATATAGGCCATTCAAAAATCACTTTTTTAATGGAAACTAGGTCATAACTATAACTACCTACTGGTGACCGCCAGTAGGTAATATACATTAGTGAAGACTTCTTCCACAGCATCTCTGATAGACCCACTCATACCCATATAGAATCTTCTATACACCCACTTTCACTCCCAGACAACTATTCACAAACACATTCACAGAGCCATACCAGTACTTACACACCCATTCACTGATTCATAGCTCTGCACACATCCACTCGCTCACACATACAGCCACTCATACACTCACTCACTCACTAATACAGCTACTGACATATCCACTCATACACCCATACAAATAGTCACAAACTGAGCGAGTCAACCATAGAACTACTCACACACCTAGACATTCACCCATACCGTCAATTACACAGCCACTTACTCACTGGAACAGCTACACACACACCCTCTTACTCATACAAATAGTAATATGTAGTCAACCACCTATACAGTCACTGACAGAAGCATGCACTCATCCATATAGCTGCTCACACATTCACTCCCACATACAGCCACTCATATACCCAGTCACTCACCTATACTGCTTTCACATATCCAGTCACTCACTCATGCTGACACAAGCACTCAATCACTGACACAGCCATACAGACACTCACTCACCCATACAGCTTCGCACGCTTGCACACACTACCCCTTACAGCCACTGACTCACCCACACACTCATCCATACAGGCAGTCACACACCTCCTCATCCACACACAGACACCCAGACAACTATAGAGATAGCCAGACAACCAATCAATCACCCATATAGCCATTCACATACTCACTAACACACTCATACACCCACTTAGGCATCAACTGATATACAGATACACACATTTACAAAACCATACATTCACTAAGACATCTAATCACTCACTTATATAGTCATGCACCCTCTCAGTCATTCATATAGTCACTCATACACCCACTGATTCACCAATACACATAGGTATTTATATTTAACACTCCTAAACGTTTTAAAAACACTCACAGTCATTGGATGATGACATCACTGATGTCGTCAGTAATGTCAATTGAAATGCCATCAGTGATGTCACTGACCATGTCGAGAGTGATTTAATATGTGAGGTCATTAGCAGTGCACTGCAGGGGCGCGAGTTATAGTTAAGTCAGGTAACTGCACCTGAATTTCTATGGTTTTGTATGAGTGAAAACCGACCCTAACTATAATGTCCCTGTAACCTTTGTTTTTTGTGAGAATTTCTAAGGTTTTTTAAATTCTATTTGCAAACTATAACGTCCTTGTAACCTTTGTTTTTTTTCAATGAATTTCTAAGGTTTTTAAATGCTAATTCCTAACTATAACGTCCCTGTTACCTTTGAGTTTTTTAGTGAATTTCTATGGTTTTTTAACTAGCAGTCTTGTTTGCAGAGTGGTATAGAAAGGGAGCTGGGATTCCAACCAGCTCTAAGGAATTCCACTGCATAGGACTTACAGGAAGTACCAGGAGGGCTACTTGGTCCCCAAGGTCCCTCTGAAGCCAAGGGGACTTTATCACCAACTAGTAGTGCACCAGGAGGCACGTTTGCAGAGTGGTGGAGAAAGAGGGCATGGCTTCTAACTTCTCAGCAATCCTGCAGTGTGGGACTTACTGGAGGAAATGGGATGGGTAGTTGGCCCTCAGGGATGTCTTTGAGGGTCAGCTACCTCTCTTATTGCCTACAGTAAGTCCCATACTGCAGGATTGTTGAGATCTGATAGTAGGCTGCGCCCCTTTTCTCCACCAAACGCTCCTCCTGACACACTACTAGTAAGGGGATGAAGTCCCCTTGGCTATTGAGGGTCCTTGAGGTCCAACTACCCTCCCTGTTACCTCCAGCAAGTCCCACACAATGGGTTTGCTGAGAGGTTTTTGGTGGCCATGCCCGCTTTATCCTCCACTGTGCAAACGAGCCTCCGGGCGCACTACTATTTGGGGAATGAAGTCCCCTTGGTTCTTGAGGTCCTTGCAGGCCAACAAGCCCTCCTGTTACCTTTAGTAAGTTCAAAACAGCTGGATTTTTGAGAGGTGGCCAGAGGCCAGGCATCCTTCTCCACCACACTGCAAACGTGCTGTAGCGATCGCCACCGTCGACATAGCCAGATGCAAAAGATTCCGTACTGAACGCCCCTTACGGAAATACTACAAGTCCCAGAAGGCCATGTGGCGCTGGGGGTTGAGACAATGGGAGGACCTTATTTAAACTCCACCTACGTAACGTAACGGGGCTTGTCAATCTTGTTCCGGATTCTCTCGCTAGCAGTTTGGTTTGTCCTCACAGGAGTTTGTGTTACATGTGTCTACGCCGACGAAGAGCCTGCGTGGTCAAATATCGTTTGTGCAAACAGCGCCGACGAAGAGCCAGTGTGGTCAGAGTGCTATTAGTTGTCTGTGTCGATGAAGAGCCTGCATGGTCAGAAGTCCTGTGGAATCATTGCTACAAGCCGTATCTTGCCGCGCAAGTATACTTGAGGAGTGCGGGCTCGCCTCCTATGTTATTCTCTTGTTGTTTTCTGATATTTGTTTAGTACTGGTGCAGATGCACCCTCCGTTATAGTTTATGTACCGTGGGGTTACAATCCTCACTATCAGTGTTTACTGCCACAAACGTTATTCTGGGCTAGTCCGTCCACAAGGAGTATTGTGGTCCTTACAGGGCGTGTCACTTAACGCCAAGTACGAAAAGCCCTCATAAACCTCTCTTAGGCAAACTGAGGTGTGTTTAGGTCGAGAAGTGAAGTTAACTTTTCAGTGCTTTTGGCATCGGAGTCAGGTTAGTGGCGCTTGCGTGTTCTTGCGCTGCTTTCAATCCCGGCACGTGCCTCCTGGTGATTTGCTGCTTGGGGGATGAAGTCCACTTTAGTCCTGAGGCCCTCAGGAGGAAAGGGGATCTCATCATCATTTCAGCAGTGCGCCGAGAGGCACGTTTGCAGTGAGTGTTAGAGAAAGGGGTGTGGCCTTCGACCACCTCTCAGAAATTCCACTTTGGGGGGCTTACTGAGTTAACAGGTAGGCTAGTTGGTCTCTAAGGACCCTAAGCAGTGAAGGAGACTACACCCCCCAACCAGGAGCCTGTGGGGCCTCTGGCGAGTTGCCGGATTCTGATTTTTTTTATTTGAGGAAGGAGGCTGAGTCGCCCCCACCTGAGGGCAATTTAGGCCCCGGGGACCCCATCCACCGGGGCTAGGTCTTTGTTTGTATTTTAAGAGGGCTCTGTGGCCCCCCTCCCCAGACTGATTTTGTCCAGGGGACTCCACCCCCAGGGCCCAGGCATTTAAAAAAAAAAAATTTGAGCAGCCCGCCTCCCAGGCCATTTTTTTTCTTTTTTTTTCTTTTAAGGGAGGGGGACTGCTCAGCCCCCCTTCCCAGGCCGATTTTAGCTCTGGGGACCCCCTTCCCCTGGGCCCAGCCATTTCTATTTTTGAAGAAAAAAAGGAAAGGGGGCTTACCTCCTCCTGCATTGCTTTTGACACCCAGGGAGTTGCTGACATGCAGAATGCTGTCACTTGTTTAAACTGGAGCACTTGTTTGCTTTGGGATGGCGGGAGCAGTGCTCCCACCATCCCATACCAAACTGCAAAGTCCCAGGGGTGGACACTCTGAGACATTGCTGGAGCCGGGATGGGGTGATGGTCTTCAGGGCCATTTATGGCTCTAGAAGGGTGCAATTCAGCCCAGCTACAATTTTTAAAATAGCCCCAGGAGGTAGTGGTCCCCAGGGCAGCGGGGATGCGTGGCCCTACTGCATTTTATTATACTAACCCCGGGCAGTTGGAGGTCCCCGGGGCTGCGTCGTGGGGCCAGAGCAACCATGCATCCTTTTTTATTATAGCCCAGGAAAGGTGGTGAGCCATACATTATAATTATAATAAAATATAGCACCAGGAGATGGTGGTCTCTGGGGCTGCAATGGGGGTGTCTGTGCCTCCCTACACTTCAAACTAATATTCTCGGGACCTGACCCACCCGGGGGCCTAAAGTAAATGAAGCACAGGAGCCTGTGCTTCTTTTTTTTAATTTTCAGCCAGATTCGCAGATCTACGGCGAATCCCAGTGAAAATTTTTATAGAAATGCTTTTTTTTGGCCTAGGGGGTCAGGGTGTTCTAGTCTGCCCCTTTTCTTTTTTTTAAATGTTTTTTTCTTGTGACTTTGTTCAACCGAGTCACAAGATGGCTCCCAATACTTCCTGTTTTGAAGTATTGGCAGCCAATGAGCTCCCGGGCACGAGATCGGGAGGGTTAGGGGATTAACTGCGGCCACAGTTGTATATCTGAGAAATATTTAAATTTCTCAGTAACTACTGAATGGATTTACATAATTGAACAAAAAGAGTGCTTTCTGGACCAAGAGCTACCATTTTTCCAAATGTAGTGTAATTCTGTTCAGCAATTCGAGCTGTAGACGTGTCTAAAGTTTTCTATGGATATTAACATGGGAAAAAGCAGTTTGGGACCCCCCTTTTTCTTGGCCCTCGCATGACGGATCCTCCCCGAAATTTTCAACAAAGCATCCTAAGAAAGAGGTGAATTTGTTTTTTAAGATTTTGCGTCAAATGGTGCCAAAGATATTGGCAAATTATAAACTGCTGTTCGTATGGAAACTAGGTCCTAACTATGACTACATACTGGCTACCTCCAGTAGGTAATAATTGTGTACATATATATATATACATCTGGAAACCCTCAAACCACTTCCTGAGATCTCCCAATGGCAGTCAGGCGAGGAAAGAGACACAGACCTCCGAGGTTTTTCAAGTGGGCAGTGATTTTATTAAGTGACCCAACACAACGCGTTTCAAGCCCGTAAGCCCTTGATCATACTGGCTACCTCCAGTAGGTAATAATTGTGTACATATATATATATACATATATATAAACGCTCCTGAGGTTACCACAATAGCAGTAAAGCACTCAAACAACAGGAAGGTTTGCCTCGTAAACCTTTAATCTGTGGTACAGGTGAGTAAAGCATGCAGGTAAGTAAAGTAGTTCCAGCGCTTTGCCTTACGCGTTGCAAATGTCTCTTCATCAGAGGATTTGCGTAGATGGCGTGCAGCGGTGGACACACCCCGATAGATATACTCGCATCCACATTGGTGCATTATGGGAGCCGAAGTCTGTTATTCCACCGTGAATCTATGCACTTTTAATTGCTGCTCTGTTTCAAAGCTCTACATGAGCCCCCCGCTTGCCTGCTCATCTTTATCCTCTGCCTGCTGTTCCACCACAGGATAGGTGTATCTAAATCCTCGGCAGCCCCCTGAGATCGCGGGGTGATGCTCTCCCGCGGCTGGGCTGCCGATCTTGAATCAACGCTCCTGAGGTTACCACACTAGCAGGAAAGCACTCAAATAACAGGAAGGTTCACCTCTTAACCTTTAATCTGCTGTACAGGCGAGTAAAGCATGCAGGTAAGTAAAGAAGTTCCAGCGCTTCGCCTTACGCGTTTCGAATGCCTCTTCATCAGAGGCATTGCGTGGATGGCGTGCAGCGGTGGGCACACCCACATAGATATGCTCGCATCCATATTGGTGCATTATGGGAACGAAGTTGGTTATTCCATGGTGAATTCATGCACTTTTAATTGCTGCTGTGTTTCAAGGCTCTACATGAGCCCCGCCGCTTGCCTGCTCACCTTTATCCTCTGCCTGCTGTTCTACCATAGGATAGGTGTATCCAAATCCTCTGCAGCCCCCAGTGATCGCTAGTGTGGTAACCTCTGGAGCGTATATATAAATATGTATTTATTCAATAAAAAAACCATAGGTTTCAGGCATGTTATAGTTAGAAATTAGCATTTAAATTACCTTAGCAATTCACTCAAAAAAACCATAGGTTTCAGGGGCGTTATAGTTAGTTGGACATTTCACTCATACAAAACCATTGAAATTCCCCCATTATAGTTAGTTCAGCTAACTATAACTTGTGCGTCCGCAATGCACTGCTGATGACGTCACATATTACATCACTCATGACATGGTCAGTGACGTCACTCATGACATCACTGATGACATCTCAAATGACATCACTGATGACATCACTGATGACATCATCCAGTGAATGTGTGTTTTGCTGAAAATTAATTAGGTTTTATATATATATATCTCAAGGTCGATGGAAGAATAAATGGGTATATAAGTGTCTAAGTTATTTTTTGTAAAATAAATTCTACACCGGACTGATTAAGTGCATCTTAGTGAATACATGGGTTAGTGAGTAATGTTTAAATATGTAAATATTTTTTATTAGTCTCTCACTTTGTGTGTAAGTGACTGCATGGGTTGATGAGTAGCTACATGAGTGTCTATAAGGGTTATTAGTTGGTTTTTTGAGTATCAGTATGAGTGTCTGAGTGTCTGTATGGTTTGGTTGGGGGAATTGCTTAGTGCATAGATGCATGAATTAGTGACTTACTGTTTGCATGTGTTGAAGACAGCATGTGTGCAGGACTGTATGGGTGGATGAGTGTGTGTATGGGCGTGTTAGTGAGTGAATGACTGTCTCAATAGTGTCTTTAGGAGAAATTACATATGTTTTAAACTAGTATATGTGAGTATTCCTGTATGTGACAGTGAGAGATTGGAAGAGTTCCTGTATAAATACATATGTTTTTCTATAAGTGATTGTTTAAGAGAGTAAGTATGTGTACGTTTCTGTAGAAGTAAGTGTGGCGGTGTGTGTATAACTGTATATGCCAGTAAATGGATGTTTGATACTTTGTTTGCATGTGTGACTATGTATGTGAGTAACTCTATGGATGAGTGTCGGTGTGTAACAGGATGTATAGGTGTAGGAGTACATATGATGAGTGAGTACATGTATGAGTGACTGTATAGGACTGGGACAGGAGCCGCGAGGCTCCTGCCCTGCCATAGCAAACTGCAGTGTCGCCGGGGTGGGCACCTCGGGATACTGGGGGTGGCGGCCCCCCAGGGCCATCACAGGCTCCAGGAGGGGGGGTCGCGCAGGCCCCTCTTAATCTGTACATAGCCCCGGGAGGTGGTGGTCCCCGGGGCTCGGGGGTCCTTAATGGACCCCATAATTTATATATTAGTGCCCCGGGGAGGTGGCAGTCCCAGGGGCGTGTGGGGGGCTCGAACCCCGCAAATAGGTACATTGTTTTAAAAAAAAGAATCCCCAGGGGTGGCGGTCCCTGGGGGGGCAGTGTGCCCCCGCAAATATAATAATGATAGCCATGGGGGTGAGTGTCCCCGGGGCTTATAAAAAACAGCCCCAGGGGTGGCGCTCCCAAGGGCTGTGGGGGTGTAATGTGCCCCTGCAAATATTTATGCAAAGCCCCAGGAGGCGGGGGTCCCCGGGGCAGTGTAGGGGGATTGGGACCCCCACCACATTCATTTTTTTCACTGCCCTGGGACCTGGACCACCCGGGGGCCAAATATTACACACTTAATTTTTTTTATTTTCGTAGCGGATCCGTGGATCCTCCGCGGATTTTGCCGATTTTCTTTTTTTTAATGCTTTTGTTTTGCCCTGGTGGTCCTTGTGGGACCACCTGAGCAGGCCTAGGGGATCAGGGTGTTTCTACCCTGCCCCATTTTCATGTTTTGCGCCTTTGTTTTTCTCTTTTCTTGTGCCTCGGTTCTACCGAGGCACAAGATGGCTGCCAACCCTTGAAGTGTTGACAGCCAATTAGCATACAGCTCATGATCGGTTGGGTGCGCGGATCCTCCATGCCTCTATATATTGATATTTTTATTTTTTTATTTTCTCAGCAACAACTGAATGGATTTACACAATTTAAGTTGGTGTAATTCCGTTCAGCAGTTCCAGCTGTAGCCCTGTCTAAAGTTTCCTATGGGAAATGCATTTTTTGAATTTTTTTTTAATTTCTCAGAAACTACTGAACGGATTTACACCATTTAACAAAAAGAGTTCTTTCTGAACCAAGGGCTACCTTTTTGCCAAATTTTGTATAATTCCGTTAAGCAGTTCGGGCTGTAGCTGTGTCTAAAATTTCCTACAGGGATTAACATAGAGAAAACACATTTTGGGACCCCCTTTATTCTCTGCCCCCGTTTTCCGAATCCCCCCAAAACTGACAAGATAAGAGCTGACCGGAGCGTCCCATGAGTTCTGAAAATTTCGCGAAGATTCGTCCACCGGCGCCAAAGTTATTGTGAAAAGATTGTTACGAATTTCCTATGGCTAATAGGTCCTAACTATAACTATCTACTGGCGACCGCCCGTAGGTAATATAAAAATATTTATATATATATATATATATATATATATATATATATATATATATATATATATATATATATATATATATATATATATATATATATATATATATATATATATGTGTGTGTATATATATATATATATGTATATATATATATATATATATGTATATATATATATTACCTACTGGCGGTCGCCAGTAGGTATATATAGTTAGGACGGTTTACCATAGGAAATCCCCAACATTCTATTGGGAATAACTTTGGCCCTGGTTGATGAATCTTCGCAAATTTCTCAAAGAAGATGGCTCGCTCCGCTCCGCTCCTTCCCTGAAAGTTTGGGGGGGATTCGTCAAAAACCATAGGTTTTAGGCCTTATATAGTTAGGAATTAACATATAAAAAACCATTGAAATTCCTCCTATATATATATATATATATATATATATATATATATATATATATATATTAGCATTTAAAAAACAATGAAATTCACTGAAAAAACCAAAGGTTATACACTATATATAGTTAGGAATTAGCCTTTAAAAAAAGATGTATTATCACATAAATGATATCATCAGTGATGTAATCAGTAATGTCAAATGAGATGTCAGTGATGTCATCAGTGATGTCATTTGAGATGTCATCAGTGATGTCATCAGTGATGTCATTTGAGATGTCATCAGTGATGTCATCAGTGATGTCACTGACCATGTCATGAATGATGTAATATGTGACATCATTAGCAGTGGATTGCGGGTCCGCGATATATAGTTAGTGCAACTAACTATATATGGAATTTCAATGGTTTTGTGCAAATAAAATAAGGTTTTTTAAATGCTAATCCCTAACTATATATGGTCTATAACCTATGGTTTTTTCAGTGAATTTTCAAGGTTTTGTAAATGCAAATTCCTAACTATATATGGTCTATAACCTATGGTTTTTTCTGTGAATATATATATATATATATTCACTGAAAAAAACATAGGTTATAGACCATATATAGTTAGGAATTAGCATTTACAAAACCTTAATTTACTCGCACAAAACCATAGAAATTCGCATATATAGTTAGTTGCAATAACTATATATCGCGCACCCGCAATCCACTGCTGATGATGTCACATATTACATCATTCATGACATGGTCAGTGACATCACTGATGACATCATCCAGTGACTGTAAGTTTCTGTAAAGTTAAAATATGTCTTACATATTGAAGAATGAGTAGATGTATAAGTGTCTGGATGAAGGCTTTAGTAGGTGCATGACTGACTGTATGAGTAAATGATTAAATGTGTCTCACTGAGTGCATGGGTTAGTGACTAAACTGTCTGAATGTGTGCATCAGTATGTCTGTTGTTGTGTAAGATGCTGCATGTGTTGATCAGTAGCTATATGAGTAACTATATGGGTTATTGATTGGTTGCCCAAGTATTTGTATGGGAGACTGAGTGTGTGTGTGGGTGGCTGGGAGGTGTGTGACTCTGTGCATAGATGTGTGAGTAGTTGATTCACTATATATATGGGTTCAAAAGTGCATGTGGAAACAGCTGTATGGGCGGTTGACTGTCTGCATGAGTGTATTGGTGATTGAATGGATTTCTCAGTGCTACATGTCAAAGTAAGTACATATGTAAAACACAGTACATGTGAGAGTTGACATATATAAATAACTGTGCATAAGAGCCAGTGAATGTGTGAGTGGCTGTATGGATCATTGTGAACTTGTATCAGGGATTGTATAAGAGAGTAAATATGTGTTAGTATATGTTTGAATAAGTAAGGTGTGTATAACTGTATAGTTGAGGAAATGGAGGAGTGATTGATTCTTTTCATGCCTGACTAGATGTATGAGTAACTCCATGGATGAGTGACAATCTGTGAGTGTCTGTTTACACTGATTGTATCTAAGGTTATATTAGAGTCTGAAGAGGTTCATCGTATTATCACATGACTGATATTATCAGTGATGTGATCAGTAATGTCAAATGAGATGTCATCAGTGATGTCATCAGTGATGTCATTTGAGATGTCTTCAGTGATGTCATTTGAGATGTCATCAGTGATGTCATTTGAGATGTCATCAGTGATGTCATCAGTGATGTCACTGACCATGTCATGAATGATGTAATATGTGACATCATCAGCAGTGGATTGCGGGTGCGCGATATATAGTTATTGCAACTAACTATATATGCGAATTTCTATGGTTTTGTGCGAGTAAATTAAGGTTTTGTAAATGCTAATTCCTAACAATATATGGTCTATAACCTATGGTTTTTTCAGTGAATTTCAATGGTTTTTTAATAGCAAATATGAAAAGCTTTAAAATGTCAAGTACGTGGTAGGTAAAAACATTTTCGTGTCTATGCACGCTGATGTGCTTTGAACGCTGCCCCCCCCCCTTTTTTCTTTTAGGAGTATTCTCTCTTTGCAGATAGTGAAGGGTAGGTAACGCAGGCCTGTGACCAGTTGTAATCCGTCGTGCCTGCTTCTCTCTCCATTTGATTGATTGTTATCCAAGCATTTACTGTTTTAGAATTGGATCTCTTTGCTTCATTCTCTAATAACAAACAAGCACAGAGCCGCAATACTCTGTTTAGTCTTTGCAGATAGTGAAAAATCGTTTTAAAAAACAAAAGGAATCGAGCAAAATCAGTAGGCCACTAATGGGATCTCTTTTTGACCTCGCTAAAATAGAAACATTAGGAACAACCCCTCATGAGAAATACGAAACTAGTGAGATGAACTGAGCTCGACGCCATGATGGCTGCAAGACAGCTCGGCTCCGCCACCCACCCCACCCAAATTCTATAAGTTCCGGTGGAGCCCCAACGTGAACAGGTAGAGAAGAACTTGCCCTCCCCTCTTTGACTGAAGGTTCTTGTAGCCTGTCCCTTCTGTTGTCATTTAACAGAACTTTTTGGACTACTGAAAGGGGTTGTGTTCCGACCGCTGGTTGGTGGAGACATTTTGACTATATTCCTGACCTGCGTTGTCGCGTAATGCGTCATATGACGCGCCGCGTTAGCGCACCCGGAAGTACTCCGGTGCGCAAGGCGCAGCTTCCCGGAAGCGATCCAGAGCGCGGCGCGCAGCGCGTAACATAACCATAACAGGTCATGTGACTTGTTAATAAAACTTTTCATTGGTTCATTTTACTTTTGTTATTCTAATGATGAAAGGCTTGGTCATAATAACGCTTTTCATTGCTTTAGAACATTTTTTTTTTCTTAAACAGATATGGTATAATGTTCCAGGCTAATGTATTTTCCCGGGAACTTTACAACTGTCCTGCAAGTAAAATATTCCTATTTCGAGAAAAAGGGCGTTTCTTCGTCCCATGAGGGAGCCGTTGAGCAAAAGAGGCTCGGCCTGCTGTCTTAGTCGCCGATAGGCCTGAATATCAGATTCTTATCGATCACTTTATGTTGCAGGAGTAGAAAACACAACAGCCCTTGACCATTTATCTTTACTGCGTTCCTGCGTATTATACCTTTTAACCGTCATGTAATTGGACTGCTTTATTTCACTTGCCTTTTACTGATTCGAAAACAGTGGCTATTATTCAAAACTTTTCCAATGTAAGTACTACTACCAAGTTTTGTTTTAAAAACCTTTATTGTGAAAATGTCAGTATACAAATACGGGCCTATAACCACGTGGGCCGGCCACGGAGCAAACTGGAATCGTATATGATGAGGGGACATTTACACTGTAGAACAACGTAACGGGCGACCCATTAGGTTGCAAGAACTAAGGTGTCTAACATTTGCGGAATCGGTGGACGTACATTTTATAATTAAAGTACGACAGGGCCAGTTACAATAAAATTATCTAGATATACATTTGCGGGCAAGTACCATGGGTGACGTTAAATCGAACTTTCAATAGTACAGTAATTAATAACACATCAGAACTTAATATAAATAGGGATGTCCAAATGTTCAATCATTACTCGTCCCCGCCCGCCTTGTGCTTCAAAACTGCATACGTATCTCGTGATATCAAGGTTGGGCAACCAGTACACAACAAGGAGTTACGAGTCCCATTTATACCGGCGCCATTTTGGCCGAGGCCGGACAGGTCCAGGATATAGTCAAAATGTCTCCACCAACCAGCGACTATGATGATGTTCATAAGCTCTATTGATTAGAATAACACTCCTCTCTCCACATGAAATTAATTTGCCGCAAGTTAAACATGTCATTTTCATTTGTCCAAAGTTCTTCTGAAGATTTAGAACCGTTTCCCTTGCCTCTGATTCTGTCACTGCCACTTCATTGGTGGATGTACTGGCAGGTCGGGGATTATCCACCAAATCAAACTGCAGATGAGATGCCTTCACCTGGGGAGGCGGAAGAGGTCAGTTTACGCCGCCTCTCCCCCCCTTCCCGGGCACCCCACGCCGTCTTTCGGCGCAGCATTGTAGGATGGCCACACCAGTGCGGCAACTTGCTGGACACCTCCTCGGTGTCATCCGGATCTCGGCGCGTTCGAGTCACTGTACCGCAAGAGCGGGAGAAACTCAGCTGGACACGCCGTCTTTCGGCGCAGCATTGTAGGATGGCCACACCAGTGCGGCAACTTGCTGGACACCACCTCGGTGCCATCCGGATCTCGGCGCGTTCGAGTCACTGTATCGAAAGAGCGGGAGAAACTCAGCTGGACACGCCGTCTTTTGGCGCAGCATTGTAGGATGGCCACACCAGTGCGGCAACTTGCTGGTCACCACCTCAGTGCCATCCAGATCTCGGCGCGTTGTGCTGCCTTCGGCCTACTGTAGCAGCAAGTGCGGGCGCAACTCGGCTGGACGGCGTGTGAAACGCTAAGGGGCACCGCACTGCAGATGAGGTGCCTCCACCTGGGGTGGCGGAAGAGGGCCGTTCGCGCCGCCTCCCCCCGGGCACCCCACGCCGTCTTTCGGCGCAGCATTGTAGGATGGCCACACCAGTGCAACTTGCTGGACACCAACTCGGTGCCATCCGGATCTCGGCGCCTTGTGCTGCTTTCGGCCTATTCGCACATCGGTCCGCTACTGACGCCGCCTCATGGGCCAACGGATTTTGTACGCTTTTTATAGCCCAAAGCCGCATAACAGGTCATGTGACTTGTTTATAAAACTTTTCACTGGTTCATTTTACTTTTGGTTTCCTAATGATGGAAGGCTTGATCATATGACCTAAAAATAACACTTTTCATTGGATTAAAACATTTTTTTTTCCCAAACGATGAAAGACCCACCTTTTTTTTTTCTCACATGGCAATCAAAAAAGGTTCCGTTAGATGACAACAGAGGGGACAGGCAACAAGAACCATCACTCAAAAAAGGGGAGGGCAAGTTCTTCCCTACCGGGTCACGTTGGGGCTCCACCGGAACTCATCGAATTGATAGTCTACAGTGTTTCTGGATGTTTCAGACTGAAGCTGGCGTCAGCATGAGAGCACCACCATCTCGTAGCTCCGTCGTGGCCATTCCGCAAGCAATCATGGCAGCCGCTCCCCACCGGAAGCCTGCGGGAGTCGGGGGCCTCCAAGACTTTTGTAGAATCTTCAAGGCTGAGGGGACGCTTTCGAGAATGGAGCCCAAGCCCTAGCAGACAAGCGTCTGGGTTCCAAGGTGTCCCAGGGCCATTTTAGTGGACCAGGCCCGAATCCGAAGAGCCGGCCGCCATTTTTAGAGTCCTGTGGCAGCCGCCTATCGCTGCACCGCAAGAGTGGGCGCAACTCAACTACATGGTGAGCGAGACGCTGTAGCCGCAAGAGCGGGCGGTAAACAGCTGAATGGCGGATGAGGCACAGTGTAGCAAAAGCGGGCAGAATGGCAACTGAAACGGTAAAGGGGCGCCCCACTACAGCAGACGAGCCTCCACCTGGGGAGGCCCGTTCACGCCGCCTCCCCCCCTCCGCCCCCCCGGGGCGCCCCACACCGTTTTTTGGAGCAGCATTGTAGGATACCAAAACCAGTGCGGCAACTTACTGGACATCACCTGGGTGCCATCCAGATCTCAGCGCGTTCTGCTGCCTTGGGACTATTCGCACAACAGACCGCTACTGACGAGGCCTCCCCCCGGGGCGCCCCACGCCGTTTTTCGGAGCAGCATTGTAGGATACCAAAACCAGTGCGGCACCCAGGTGGCATCACCTGAGTGCCGTCCAGAACTCAGCACGTTGTGCTGCCTTGGGACTATTCGCACAAAAGACAGCTACTGACCATTGTTGCTTCTGTTTTTAAAATTTTTTTTAAATGTGTTTACTGTTTTTGTTGCATTGTATATATTTATAAGTTATTAAAGTTTTATAATCCTACTACTTTGTTGGAGTGCTATATATTTTTAATGTGACACATAATTGTAAAAACTTTGATGTACAAAGAGGCATCCCTGGAATCTTCCGCTTCAGGCTCGGTCCCACACACCCTCACAGTGAGAATCCCCTCCCCAATCACAATACAGGATGGTTATCAGATAGTAGGAACGCATGTGGTGTGACGGATCTCATCGGGTGGGGGCCTTGATCTACTGTAACTCCTTTGAAGAGGGGTGATTCTTTACAGTTGAGGCCATAAACTACATCCGCAGGGCTACGTGATAGCCTGGGTACACAGACAAAATATCGAGTTTTAAATATCGATATACAATAATATCAAAGTTTAAATATCGATGGGACAAAATATCGAAGGTAAGTAATATTGACAGTCTTAATATCAATATTAGTATGATATCAGTAATATCGAAGTTTTAAATATCGATGTCAATAATATCGAAATAAATAACTTCGATGTTACTAATATCAATTTTTAAATACATTTAGTGTATATTATATTGTATTTATTATGTTTTATTATTTATTTTTAATGTAATTTAATTAAATGTTGTCTTTTACTACTGTAGCGGGTTGTGGGTTTATAGGGGAATAGGGTGGGAAGTAATTTAATTATGTTAAATTAATTATTAATTAGTAGGAATTATTAATTAATTAATTGAGAATTAATTTTTAATTAATTTTAATTAATTGATTAATTGATAAATATGTTCTGTAGTGGGTTATGGGTTTATTGGGGAATAGGGTGGGAAGTAATTTAATAATAATTAATTAACTATTATATGTTTGTACATATTTTAATTAATAATTATTGGTAATTAATTTATATAAATTAGTTAATTAATGAATATAATTTTGTACATATTTTTAATTAATAATTAGTTGGTAATTAATTAATATTAATTAGTTAATTACATTAATTATAGTAATTTTTTTATATATAATTTTTTGTTATTCTTAATTAATTAATTGGGAAAAATAATATTAATTATTAAATTAAATTAATTACAGCTAATGTGCTAATATATTTACTTTATTGTTATTTTTAATTAATAATTAATTGGTAATTAAATAATATTAAATAATTTTGGGTAAAGGAGTATTTTTAGGGTTCAGGGTCAGTTTCAGTTTTTTGTAAAGGGGTATTTTTAGGGTTCAGGGTCAGTTTTCAGTTCTTGGGTAAAGGGGTATTTTTAGGGTTCTGGGTCAGTTTTCAGTTTTTGGGTAAAGGGGTATTTTTAGGGTTCAGGGTCAGTTTTCAGTTTTTGGGTAAAGGGGTATGTTTAGGGTTCAGGGTCAGTTTTCAGTTCTTGGGTAAAGGGGTATTTTTAGGGTTCAGGGTCAGTTTTCAGTTTTTGGGTAAAGGGGTATTTTTAGGGTTCAGGGTCAGTTTTCAGTTTTTGGGTAAAGGGGTATGTTTAGGGTTCAGGGTCAGTTTTCAGTTTTTGGGTAAAGGGGTATTTTCAGGGTTCAGGGTCAGTTTTGGGTTTTTGGGGTACAGGGATATTTTTAGGGTTCAGGGTCAGTTTTGGGTTTTTGGGGTACAGGCGTACAGGGTAAAAACAAAAATAAATTACATTAAATCAATTTAATAACATTAAAAAAAATTAAATTACATTAAATTATTAAGTGTTTTATTTATTTTAAATGTATATGTATTAGTTTTAATTTTGTTTTAATATTTTTATTTAATATTTGTAATATTATATGTATTTTAAAATTATTTTTACATTATTATTAATACATTAAAAAAACGATATTTTTAATTCCGATATTTTTGTACTACGATATAATTTTTTCGACATTTTTGTACTTACCTTTATGAAGATATGATTCCGATATTTTTGATGTCGATATTTTTGTTCCGATATTTTTGTATTTCGATATTCTGTCTGTCGATATTATGTCAGACATTCGATAGCCTGGGACTGGCCTGGACAAACAGACACAAAGGAAGAGGAATGTCAGAGGGTGCGGTAGTGAATAGGGTGAAAGGGTGGTGTCGGGCGGGCACAGGGTGTGATTCTCAGGGAAGAGCAGCGCAGATGGGGGGAGGTTTATGGCCCATGCATAAGACAGAGAGCGGGGGTGACCAGTGCGTGGGGGAGATGCTTGCGAGGGTGGGGAGCCATGCTGAGGATCGGCGGCGTGCAGAGAGTAGGTCTGGTCAAGGCATCTAAAATGGCTGCCGTGCACGACAAAAGTGTGGCATTGGAAAAAAAGCAAGATGGCGCAGACAATGTTTATCAATACGAATTAATTTATAACAATTATTTTTAACAATATATTTACTCGCAGTGTCAAAATGGCGGTCAACACTTCCTGATTTCCTTCGAATCGAACGTTAACAGACGTGACGATCGGCGGCGTGCAGAGAGTGGGTCTGGTCAAGGCATCTAAAATAGCTGCCGTGTACGACAAAAGTGTGGCATTGGAAAAAAAGCAAGATGGCGCAGACAATGTTTATCAATACGAATTAATTTATAACAGTTATTATTAACAATATATTTACTCGCAGTGTCAAAATGGCGGTCAACACTTCCTGATTTCCTTCGAATCGAACGTTAACAGACGTCACGATCGGCGGCGTGCAGAGAGTGGGTCTGGTCAAGGCATCTAAAATGGCTGCCGTGCACGACAAAAGTGTGGCATTGGAAAAAAAGCAAGATGGCGCAGACAATGTTTATCAATACGGATTAATTTATAACAATTATTTTTAACAATATATTTACTCGCAGTGTCAAAATGGCGGTTAACACTTCCTGATTTCCTTCGAATCGAACGTTAACAGACGTCACGCAGCAAAAAAAAAAAAAAAACGCTCACGCGCAGCCGCTGAAAGACAAGTATCAACATATATGAGCCTCCTCAGCCACCCTCAGAAAACATAGGGGGTCAAGATACGTCTCCCGTACCCCCTTATACCCATTTCTCACATTGTTTTTCCTCCATCTTGAATTTAATTAAATCGAAACACAAAATGGCGAATTCCCGTTTCGCGTCCCGGTTCACTACCCGGTTCGCGAACCGGAAAGCGCTTCTACCGCAAAAAATCTATATTTTTTTATTTGCCCCACGGGACCCTTTAATAACCCCAACATCATTCCTAGGGGGTCAAGAAGGGTCCACCTTGCCCCCTTTCATTAAATTCCCCCTTCGTTTTTCTCCTCCTCTTGTCTCTCGATCCTACCGAGAGACAAGATGGCGGCCGCTCCGGACTGTTTAGAATGTTGACAGACACCGGAGAGCCAATCAGCTTCGCTACGCAAAGTTCCGTTACGCGAAAAGTTCGCGAACCGGTGCGCTATCCGGGACGCTGTCACAGATATATCTGTTTTTTAAAATGTTAATTTCGCAAAATCCACTGGAGCACATAAATTGAGACCCAGCAAAGGCACATCGGGCTAACAGTCCCTACAATTTTGCCAAGTTTCGTGCAAATCCATTCAGCCGTTCGAGCTAAAAGTGAGGCCAAACGCCCTACGGAAAACTCAATGTTAAAAACGCGTTTTGGTACCCCCCTTTTTTCTCGGCCCCCCCTTGACGAAACCCCCCCACATTTTCCGGGGCTGCTCAGAAACAAAATGTGCCATTTTCCTGAAAATTTCAGCCGATTCCGTCTACAAACGCCAAAGTTATTGAACATAGAATTTTCAAAAGTTCCATAGAGAAAAAATCCTAACTATATATACCTACTGGCGACCGCCAGTAGGTAATATGTATATATATACACACCCACATATATATACACGCACACATATATATCTATATATAAATATAAACTAATTAAACACTTTAACTTATTTTACAAATTGTGAACAAATTATTTCACTGAGTTAAAGACCTAATTTGCAACCAGTTTTACAAAAAAATAAAGCTAAGAATGGCTGCTATATTTTAACATTATTGTTTTAAAAAATTGGAAATATATTAGTATATATAAAATATTGTATTTGAGTAGTTACTGTAACTTTTTGTCTATTAGTGAGAATTTAATAGGAATTATTTTAAATTATTTTCCTGTCATATTCTATGTTAAAATATATGTAAATATATTTGTATATAAACAAAGTGTATTTGTTTCCCCTATGTGGTATAACATCATCAGCAGGCCAAAAGGTACTCCAACTACCCCCTCCCCCATTGGAGGCTGTGGAGTCATGTTCAATCAATCAATCAATCAGAACATTTGTAAAGTACACTACTCACCTACGAGGGTCTCAAGGCGCTGGGGGGGTGCTGCTACTTCTCGAACAGCCAGGTCTTGAGTACTCCTCTGAAGGTTAGTAGGTCCTGGGTCTGCCGTATGAGGATGGGGAGGGTGTTCCAGGTCTTGGCGGCGAGATGGGAGAACGATCTGCCACTGGAGGTCACTCTTCAGATGCGGGGGACGGTGGCAAGGTCGGCGGAGCGGTTAATAGTCGGTTAATATTCTGTAGAGGTATGCTGGTCCGGTGTTGTGGAGTGCCTTGTGGCGCGTGGGTGAGGAGCTTGAAGGTGATCCTCTTATTGAAGGGAAGCCAGTGGAGGTCACTCAGGTGGGGTATGATGTGGCTGCGGCGAGGGATGCCGAGGATCAAGCGTGCAGAGGTGTTCTGTATGTGTTAAAGTTGTTTCAAGAGTTTGGTCGAGGCTCCTGCGTAGAGGGCGTTTCCGTAGTCCAACCTGCTGCTGACGATTGCCTGGTGAACTGTTCTTCTTGTTTTGGTGGGGATATACCTGTAGATCTTTCAGAGCATGCGGAGGGTGTAGAAGCAGGAGGACGAGACAACGTTGACTTGCTTTGTCATAGAGAGAGTGGAGTCGAGGATGAACCCCAGGTTGCGTGCGTGGTCAGTAGGTGTTGGTGCGGTTCCCAGTGCGGTCGGCCACCAGAAGTCGTCCAAGGCTGGAGGGGTGGATCAGAGGATGAGGACTTCAGTCTTGTCCGAGTTCAGCTTCAGACAGCTGTTTTTCATCCACTCAGCGACGGCTTTCATTCCTTCATGGAGGTTGGTTTTGGCTGTGAGAGGGTCCTTGGTGAGGGAGAGGAACACCTGGGTGTCGTCGGAATAGGAGATGATGTTGAGGTCGTGCAGTTGGGCGACGTGGGCGAGCAGTGTCATGTAGATGTTGAACAATGTCGGGCTGATGGATGAACCCTGGGGTACGCCGCAAATGATCTCAATGGCTATGGAACGGAACGGGGGAGGGGGATTCTCTGGGCTCTGCCAGAGAGGAAGGAGGTGGTCCATTCCAGAGCCTTGTCTTGGATGCCAGCGCCGTGAAGGCGTGTGCATAGGGTGCGTTGGCAGACAGTGTCGAAGGCGGCTGACAAGTCCAGGAGGATGAGGGCCGTGGTTTTGCCGTTGTCCAACAGGGCCCTGATGTCATAAGTGGCGGCAGTGAAGGTGGTTTCGGTGCTGTGGTTGCTGCGGAACCCGGACTGGGACGGGTCCAGGATGCTGTTCTCCTCCAGGTAGCGGGTCAGTTGTCTGTTGACGGTCTTCTCGATGACCTTCGCCAGGAACGGGAGCAGGGAGATGGGTCGGACGTTCTTAAGGTCTATTGGATCAGCCTTGGGTTTTTTGAGCAAGGCGTTGATCTTGGTGTGCTTCCAGCTCACTGGGAAGCCCGCGGTCTCGAAGGAGATGCTGAGGGCCCTGCGGAGATGGGATGCGATGGTGGCGCTGGCTGTGTTGAAGATGTGGTGTGGGCATGGGTCTGACGGAGAGCCGCAGTGGATGGTGTTCATGATTTTGATGGTGTTGTCGTCGTTTATGTTGGTCCAGGTGAGAAGAGAATCGGTGTTGATGGTGGCCATGAGGTCGGAGGACTCAGTGGCTGTCGGACAGTCATGGTGTTAAAGCTATCAAGGATGTCTGCAATCTTGCGATGGAAGAATGTGGCAAGGGAGTCACACAGGTCTTGTGAAGATGGGATGTCGTTGGTGTTGGAGCTGGGGTTGGAGAGTTCCGTCATGATGTTGAAGAGCTCTTTGCTGTTGTGCCCGTTGTTGTCTAGGCGGTCTTTGAAGGAGGCCCTTTTGTCGGATCTGATGAGGTGATGGTGTCTGCAGGTGGCGTTCTTGTGGGCTGCGCATTTGTCCGGTGTCTGTTCGCTGTGCCATTTTTCCCTAGTTTTCTGCAGGTTTGTTTGGAGGCCTGGAGGAACTTGGTGAACCAGCTGGCTTTCTTGTTGGTTTGTCTGTTGGAGGGTTTCTTGATCGGGGCGAGAGCATTGGCGCAGTCGTCGATCCACTGTCTGAGATTGCGGGTGGCGGTGGCGTCCCAGAAGTCGTCCCAGGCTGGAGGGGTGGATCAGAGGATGAGGACTTCAGTCTTGTCCGAGTTCAGCTTCAGACAGCTGTTTTTCATCCACTCAGCGACGGCTTTCATTCCTTCATGGAGGTTGGTTTTGGCTGTGAGAGGGTCCTTGGTGAGGGAGAGGAACACCTGGGTGTCGTCGGAATAGGAGATGATGTTGAGGTCATGCAGTTGGGCGACGTGGGCGAGCAGTGCCATGTAGATGTTGAACAATGTCGGGCTGATTGATGAACTTGGGATTCGCCGCAAATGATCTCAATGGCTTTGGAACGGAACGGGGGAGGGGGATTCTCTGGGCTCTGCCAGAGAGGAAGGAGGTGGTCCATTCCAGAGCCTTGTCTTGGATGCCAGCGCTGTGAAGGCTTGTGCATAGGGTGCATTGGCAGACAGTGTCGAAGGCGGCTGACAAGTCCAGAAGGATGAGGGCCGTGGTTTTGCCGTTGTCCAACAGGGCCCTGATGTCATAAGTGGCGGCAGTGAAGGTGGTTTTGGTGCTGTGGTTGCTGCGGAACCCGGACTGGGACGGGTCCAGGATGCTGTTCTCCTCCAGGTAGCGGGTCAGTTGTCTGTTGACGGTCTTCTCGATGACCTTCGCCAGGAACGGGAGCAGGGAGATGGGGCGGACGTTCTTAAGATCTATTGGATCAGCTTTGGGTTTTTTGAGCAAGGCGTTGATCTTGGTGTGCTTCCAGCTCACTGGGAAGCCCGCGGTCTCGAAGGAGATGCTGAGGGCCCTGCGGAGATGGGATGCGATGGTGGCGCTGGCTGTGTTGAAGATGTGGTGTGGGCATGGGTCTGACGGAGAGCCGGAGTGGATGGTGTTCATGATTTTGATGGTGTTGTCGTCGTTTATGTTGGTCCAGGTGAGAAGAGAATCGGTGTTGATGGTGGCCGTGAGGTCGGAGGAGTCAGTGGCTGTCGGGCAGTCATGGTGTTAAAGCTATCAAGGATGTCTGCAATCTTGCGATGGAAGAATGTGGCAAGGGAGTCACACAGGTCTTGTGAAGATGGGATGTCGTTGGTGTTGGAGCTGGGGTTGGAGAGTTTCGTCATGATGTTGAAGAGCTCTTTGCTGTTGTGCCCGTTGTTGTCTAGGCGGTCTTTGAAGGAGGCCCTTTTGTCGGATCTGATGAGGTGATGGTGTCTGCAGGTGGCGTTCTTGTGGGCTGCGCATTTGTCCGGTGTCTGTTCGCTGTGCCATTTTTCCCTAGTTTTCTGCAGGTTTGTTTGGAGGCCTGGAGGAACTTGGTGAACCAGCTGGCTTTCTTGTTGGTTTGTCTGTTGGAGGGTTTCTTGATCGGGGCGAGAGCGTTGGCGCAGTCGTCGATCCACTGTCTGAGATTGCGGGTGGCGGTAGCGGGGTCGGTGGGGTCGGCAGGTGGGCAGCTGGCGAGGGTGATGGTTAGCTGGTCTTCGGTGGTTTTGCTCCAGCAGCGGCGAGTCATCTGTTGGGTGCGGTGGTGCGTGGTGGGTTTCTTGAAGGTGAAGTGGATGCAGTGATGGTCGGTCCAGTGGAGTTTGGTGGTGTGGTTGAAGGAGACTTGGGGGCTTGCGGAGAAGATGGGGTCAAGCGTTTTACCAGCAGAGTGGGTGGGTGTTGTGACGAGTTGTCTGAGTCCGAGGTTGGATAGGTTGTCAATCAAGGTGGTGAACTTGGTGTTGTTGTTGTTCTCGAGGTGGAAGTTCATGTTCCCGAGGAGAATGTAGTCCGTGGAGGCGAGGGCGTGTGTACTGACAAAATCGGCGATGGAGTCACTGAACTGTGGCTGGGGTCCAGGGGTCTGTAGCAGAGGGTTCCTCTGAGGGTGGTGTTGGGATCGGTGTGGATCTGGAAGTGCAGGTGTTCAGCAATGCTGAGGGTGTAGTCGGTACTGGTCGAGAATCTGAGGGTATTTCTGTGGATGAGGGCGAATCCTCCCCCTGTACCGTTGGTGCGGTCCCTGCGGGTGATCTTGTAGACGTCAGGGATGGCTATGGCAATGTCTGGTGCCAAGGAGGGGTTCATCCAGGTCTCCGTCAGGAAGGCAACATCTGGGGAGGTGAAGTCGAGTAGGTCCCAGAGTTCGACGGGGTGTTTGTGGGTGAAGCGTGTGTTGAGTAGAATGCATCTGAGGTGGTTGCTTCTTTTCTCAGAGGGTGGGTTGTCAGATCGGATGCTGGTGAAGCTGCAGTTCCGGCAGGAGAAGGATCCTTGGGTGTGCTTCGGTGCGGCCCGGTAGCAGGTGTGTGATCGTCCGGTGTTGAGTTTGTGTGGCATTCGCGGGGCCAGGGGTTCTGGTGCTGGGTGTTGTCCGGGCACCGATGGGCAAAGACGAGCTAGCGTTAGGCACGCCAGCGGCTCGGCCGCACAGCAGCCGCCGTATAAGAGAAGGTGGGAGGGAGGAGCATCTGGGAGGCGGGAGCGGGGCGGCAAATTGGCAGGCAGGAGGGCGGGCTGCAGTGGACGCAGCGGCAGGCGAACAAACGGGATACAGAAGGCAAAAGGGGGACAGCAGTAAAAATAGAGGATATAAGGCAAAACAGAATAAGGCACAATAATTAGCAACTAACAACTAAGTACAATGCAAATGCAGGAGCAGAGACACAATTAGGGCGAGCGGGGGGGCGGGCCGCAGGGGACGCAGCGGCGGTGGTGCTGTGCGGCGTGGGGAGCGGCCTACCTGAAAACAGGGTCAAGGGTTTCTCTCCTCACCACGCAGCGGCTGCCATATAAGGGGAGGTGGGAGGGAGGAGCAGCTGGGAGGCGGGAGCGGGGCAGCGAATGGGCAAGCAGGGGGGCGGGCCGTAGGGGATGCAGCGGTGGGCAAAAGAGCGGTATACAGAAGGCAAAAGGGGGACAGCAATAAAAATAGAGGAAAAAAGTCAAAACAAAATAAGTCACAATAATTAACAACTAACAACTAAGTACAATGCAAATGCAGGAGCATAGACACAATTAGGATGAGCAAGGGGCAGGGCTGTAGAGGAAGCAGCGGCGGGAACACAGGCGGGGTACAGAAGCAGTGAAAACAGAGGGACAGGCAAAACAGAAATAAGGCACAGCAACTGGACACAATGTAAAGCAGGAGCAGAGACACAATATACAGTATGGTTGATGGAAGACAGGGGCGGTGAATCCACAGCAGCTGCAGCAGAGGGCTGGGAGGCATGGACACACAGGTGGTGTGTGTGGCGAGAGGGGCGGCCTACTTGAAAACAGGGTCAACACCTACGAGTCACACCTGCAGGGTCACACATACGAGAAAATCTCTACTAGGAAATGGTGAATAGAAAAAAAGTGGAGAATTACATCTAGGTATAGGAGTAGTTCTATACATGAGTAGATCTACATGTGTAAATATCTCTTTGTGAATCAGGACCTTAGTGCACAACATCCTCAAGTCCAGTACTATTAACTTATACTGGGTAGAGAGGATCTAGTGACGTGGTGCTAGCAAATCATTGTGCAAAACCTAAAGTAATGTAAATTACTAGGTGCAGTCCATAAAATGCTCAGTAAATACTGGAAATCTTTTTTGCACATTTCATGTTTATTGGCAATCATCAGTGAAGAATATTCATAGTGCCTGGCTCACATCGAACCACAGGACCCATGGCAGAGGCCCTGCGGTCGCGGGGAAGTCTTCGCACTCGGGGAAGAATCTCCGCAATGAGAATTCTTATTGTGGAGATTCTAGCCCAAGTGCGTAGACTCTGCCACAACTGCACTGCCTCCACCACAAATGTGGCAGCTCTTTGTGAGTCAGACCCACAGGTTTTAGTGTGAAGGTGTCCATGTTGTCTAGTTTAGTACAATATAAACCAGAAAACAACCCGGATATAAACCTTCTTGTGCTCTGTGAAGTGTTCTAATGCGGTTTAAGGGCTGCAGCATTACAGATAAATGTTAAAGCAATGAATACATTTGAAAAAACAATAATATACTTGTGATGCATCTCCCTGATCCCAGATTCACTTCTATGAACATTGCTCATCACTGCACATTGCAGCTTCATCTAACAAGGTGGCTGAGTAATCCATGCTGAATCACGTTTATGATACAAATGTCTCTTCCAAGATGATGGCACATGCCATCATACACAGAGGGACCATCTAGAGACAAAATGTTGAAAATCCAGTAAGACAAGGCTTAACAATAATGCTACATAGACATGCCTGTATTAAGCTCTGTGTATTCTCAATATATTAGAGAGAAATCAGCGCTATTAGTGTCTAATACTTATGTCCTAATGTCCATTAATAAAGAATCTAGATTTACTCAGCCTTAAGGGTGAAAATTATATAGGTAGTAAAAGCCAGTTCCTGGGGTTTACCATATACTGAGGCCGAACTTGTGCCTGAATCCACTTACACGCCTCAGAAAGGGATTATCAAGTTTATAGTGCATGTTCTTCTCCATTCCAAGTTGCACAAGCAGTGCAGGTGTGGTTTTCTCAGGAAAAAAACTGCCAGGCAAAGATGCACAGAATACATCATCTGCACCCTACTTGAAATACAAACGTGAGCACAAATAAGAGTTTGTGCTCAACTTGGCATGTATGTCTGTATGTATGTGTATGTTATTTCAGTAGCATGAACCTAGTCAAAAACAGGAAAGCGATGTAGATGATCAAAATGGACCATAGTATGGAGGTGACATAAATTTAGCACTCAGTTTTGACTACTTTTTAGATACGCACCTAATCTGACACTCATTTTCATGTGTTGTTGCTAAGAATGATTCAGTGTTGCTGCTCAAAACCTAAACTACGTAACCCACTTGGCTAATGTATTTATTGATTTGTTGCATCATTTTAAAATTAAACATTGTAATTAATGGAAACGAGAAGGAAAGGTAAGCAGTAGACGTATGGCAATTTTAACAAGTAAAAGTTGCTACCCAGACTAAGAGGACAAATAAGATCAGGACTAATATCAGTCAGACAGCTGTTATGTTATGTTATGTTATTAATGGGTCTTATATAGCGCAACGGCTACTCCAAAGGAGTGTCCCGGCGCTTTGAGCTCCAGACCCAGAAAAGATACTAAGGAAAAAACATAACAACCAACAAGAAAACAAAAGGAGAAGGGGAACAGAACTCTACCTAGCGAAAAACCAAAGTCTTCAGACCCTTCCTAAAGGCTAACAGATTGGCTGTGGAACGTAAGGACAATGGTAGGGAGTTCCAATAACTCTACCTAGCGAATAACCAAGTCTTCAGACCCTTCCTAAAGGCTAACAGATTGGATGTGGAACGTAAGGACAATGGTAGGGAGTTCCATAACTGAGGGGCCAAAAATCTGAAAGATCGCCCTCCCAGACGTGCCCTCTTTATACGGGGAACTGCAGCAAGTGCTAGAGACTCCGATCTTAAAGATCGAGTCGGCCGATAGAATTCCAGCCTCTTCTGTAGGTATTTTGCACCCGTGGCATGCAGTGCTTTGTGGGCTAATGTCAAGGCCTTGAACATTATCCTCTTCCGTATAGGGAGCCAATGAAGGGATTGCAGCAGGTTTGAGGCACTGGCTCGACGGTGCAGGCCAAAAATAGCTCGCGCAGCAGCATTCTGGGTCACCTGCATACGCTGTAAAAGGTATTCTGGGAGACCCAGATATAGAATGTTGGCATAGTCTAATCTGGATCCGATGAGAGCCTGAACAGTTATTCTCCGATGCTCCTAGGACAACAGAGGGAAAAACTTTCGGAGCATCCTGAGAATCCCGAAGCAAGTCCCAGTCAAGGTTGCCACCTGGGATTTGAGCGAAAGCCCGTTGTCGATTTTAATTCCCAGGTTCTTAGCCCATTTAGAAGACTGGGCGGGAGGGAACTTGTCAGCAGGCCACCAACCATGCCAATCCGGTTCCACAGGGCATCCAAAGAAAAGTATCTCGGATTTATCCGAGTTACACTTGAGGCTGTTCAGATGAAACCAGTTAAAAACAGCCCCAAGGCACTCACGGATACTTTCGCCATCGAATTCTTTGCTCTTACGGCAGGTGAAAAGAAGCTGGGTGTCGTCAGCATATGAGACGATCCGGGCCCCGTAGGACTCCACCAAATCCGCCAGAGGGGTCATGAGGATGTTAAATAAAGTAGGGCTCAAAACTGAGCCCTGAGGAACTCCGACTCCCAATGGCGGCATTTCGGCAGATCCAGGCGAGACCCAGACCGTTTGTCGGCGGTTGGCTAAGAAGGAACGAAACCAGTTGAGCACCGTCCCCCCTAGACCGATGTCATGTAGTCTTATGAGGAGATCCTCATGGGGAACGGTGTCGAAAGCCGCCGACAAATCTAACATGACTAACATCACCCTGCCTCCATCATCCAGCACCTCCTTCACAGTCTCTGAGACTTCCAAAAGTGCCGTCTCGGTGCTTAGGTTGGATCGAAAGCCCGATTGAGACGCATGGAGAAGCTCATTCGACTCCAGGAAGTTGGAGAGCACGCTATGAATGTGCTTCTCGAGGATTTTGGTAAGTGCAGGAAGGAGCGAAATTGGTCGATAGTTGGATGGGGCTTCCGGGGCAAGGTTGGGCTTTTTAAGGAGAGGGATCACCATGGCCTGTTTCCAGGGTGGAGGCAGCACCCCCTGACTCAAGGAGAGATTGAGAATAGGGTTAGCTAGGGGGTTCACAACATCTGCCATTCTAGCTAAGAATTTTGCCGGGCAGGGATCACAGGGCGAGCCAGATTTGAGATTCCTCATTAGTGCTAAAGATGAGGAGATCGTGAGAGGCAGAAAGTTCAACAGAACCGGACCAGAGATGGGCTGATGGACTATCTCATTAGACAATATGCAAGGAGCAACTGTCGGTCTCGGAAGAAAGGATTCCTGAATCTGTCTAATTCGGTTCGGCTCGGTTAAGTACTCACTGGTGAGTGATATCAGTGTGTGACCTGCACTTTACAGACTTCGATCGTCTCGTTCAAGGTTTCAAAAGAACAATTAATCAAAGTATTATTAACACCTTTTATGTATATGACTAAGAAATTGTAAAAACGTGGAAGCAAGTGCTGTGCATACTAGAAGGCATTGTTATTATCATTACCATTGAGAAGTATAGAAGAGAAAAACCTGCAGCCTGAATATTAAACAATGGAATACAAATATGCTCCTGCTGAATCAAATAACGAAAATTAGCATCAGAGAACACAATTGTAGAGCTCACCATCCTATGACAATTGATGTCCTTGGAATAGATGTGCTTTGGGCCTATTTTAGACAAAATAGATATGTTTATGGATCCTAAATATAAATGAGATAAAACACCAAAGAACAACAGTATTTGCTATGTTTATCAACAAATTAATCAAATGTAGATCAGTGGTTAATTAATATAGTAGTCCCTTTGGTTTAAAAGTAGTACCATGAAAAATGATGACACAAAAAAAGTAGTACCAGAGAATAATGCCAGTCTATTAAAAAATCTATATTAGAGTTTGCCACCCTATTTCCACCCTACATGGAAAACTCTATAATTATTCTGTTTTTAATCTAAATGAGAGGAGATGGAAGAAGAAATTGAGATGCAGGTTCATAGGGCAACGCTTTTATGGAAAGCAGTATCTCAAACAGTCTTCAAAGAAATGCAGGAGGACTGGGGTGCATCTATGTGTGCTCCGATCTCCCGATGCTGGTGGACCACAACCTATTGTGGTCTTTCCCAATGAGGCTGTGGGCCTTATCAGTCTCCTGAAGGATCACTTCACAGTTGGATGTTCTTTTCCACTGCTCTTTGCTTTTAGTAAGTGTTTCTCACAGTATTTAACTTCAGGGTAGCCCCCTCCAGGCACACAGGGTTGCCAATTTCCTCCTCACAAGTGTGACAAGCCTTACTACACGTGCCCTTCACCTGGCATACAAGGGTCATGGACGGCTCTGAAAAAGGCACTGCCTTTCACAGTGGCCCTACCTGGCATATGGGGTTGGTTCGGCATTGTACATGAGGGATTACCCTTAAATCATAACTCCTCCTCCAGACACAAGAGGTCACTGACTTGGTCAGTGCAGCAATTCTAATGGATCAGCCATCTTACATTGTGCTCATTGGGATCCATTCAGCAGGATCCCCGCTGGGCTTGAACTCTCCAGGCACTCTCATTCTCCTCACAGATTCCATTGGTTTTGGCAGGCAGGCAGAAGGCTGTTGCTCCAGACTTGTGGCAAGTGGTCTTGATTTCCTGGCTGATGGTCCCTCACCCAGCAGGGAGACTATCATACCTTGGTCCCTAGTCCTAGTTTCAGCAGCTAGAAGCCTTAGTGAACTGCTCACACCTTTATATGATTTAGTATCTGAACCTTTGAAATTTGGGTTATCGGTGTCAGCATTTTTCCTGGTGTTACAGCGCTAACCTTATCAGACCCACCATATCCATGGCAATGACACAGACTCCACTGACCAGTAACTCTTCTTGGAATCAGAGACCTTTTGTGTGCACAGAGGATGCTGTGTATCCAGACCCCCAGTGTGTGTGTGTTACCTCTCTATCCCTCAAGAATCTGAGAACTTTCCATCTCCTGTTAGGGGGTGCAGTCCTCACCTCCACTGGCTTTTCTAGGCCCATACATCCCAGCATGCACTGGCAAGTATCAGCTGCTGTGTTGCACTACACACATTTTTCATACAGGACCAGTGGGGAGCCCACAACTTTTGCTGTTATGTACCACTCACAGCACCACATACATCCCAGCACCCCCACACAAGTATCATGCGATCTCCTGCATGTAGGCCAAGGGTGAGTTAAATACACAGCAGTGGCACTTTACATGAGTGGCCAGTAAGCACCACTCCAGGGACACAGGTAAAAAGTCTTGTTTACACTACTGATCATTAATAAACATAAAATGGATATGCTTCCTCCACCAAGATAATGTCACTTGACTCCAGGCAAGGGCAATAGCCCTCTGTCACTATGAGGGCATTGTGTGTGCGTACTTCCCGATCTACCACAACCACATTACCATGAGACAGGCCTAGGCAGGGCTTTAAGTGGAATTAAAAAACTGTGAGGTCTCTCAAAGGGGCGTGGTCAATGTAATATGGGGCTTACAGATACCTAAGCTAAAAATCTGTGCTTAGCATAGTGTGCCGCCCGACTTTTCTTGCTGTTTCTGTAATTCCATCCAGATATAGAATACAGCAACTCACATCATACCTACAGCAAGTCAGGACTATTGGCTTTGTCAATGGTTGTTAGTTGCATAAGATAAATAAGCAGCAACTATGGCTTGTATATAATATTGAAAAAGCTTCCACTTAAAGCCCTGATGAGACCACAACAAAGTTGCTGCTTCTGCGTTTCAATAAAAGAAGGGAAATCCAGAGAGAAAATGACCATCCTTACAGGATTTTCCTTCCCCTACAACACTCAGCTGGCATGACGTCATGGAGTAACTTCTCCACTAGTGAGACACATCAATGTGCACCTCAATGTGCCTGCAGTCATTGCAGTCCGGAAAAATGGACCGCCTGTGCCAGGGCGCAAAACAGAGCCCGATAGAGACCTGTTTCGAGTCCTCCTTTAAAAAACTGATGGTGCTCAGCACTGTTGAGATCCGGCCCTCTTAAAGTCCTGGGCCTAGGTCATGGTGCTCACACATGATCCGTGTTCATCCATGACCGAAAAATATGTAACTTGGATCCGGATATCCATGCAGCTGGAGAATAGGTAGTAGTGTTCCCTAAAAGGGAAGAAACCACACAATCAATCTGTGGTATGTTATGAGCAAAAGAAAAATAAATGTGAGTCAGTCTAGCCCTAGAGTTGGATCGGGGTGCTAGAGTAGCTTGAAATAATAATCCACATTTGTAAAGCGCGAACAATCACCCGTAAGGGTATCCAGGCGTGTGGGGCCGTCAGTAAGATTAAGCAAGCTATTGCCCAGAGTCACATGGTGCTGGGCTAATCTGCCGCTGGCGCCGGGGATCGAACCGTGATCCCCAGATTCCAGCGTCAGTCACCCTGGCTGCAGCGCCACACCTCTCCTTCTGCCACACCTACTACCAAAAGGTGTTATTAGAATATTAGAAGCTAACATGCATGTTATTGAAACAAAGAACAAAGCTGATGCAGCACACTATCTATAAATAATGATAATCCAAATACAGTTTTAGATAAGTTCTACATGTCAAAATTCCAATGCAAAAGTCAACTCCAGTTCATACGGGCAATCTAGTATGGCATCCAGCATACAATGAGTAGTCCAAAAAGGTCATCTGTCAGTTTTCAAGTTCTTTTTGTTATTTATCTCAAAACGTTTTCCCAGCGCACAAACTTGCTTACACGTGTTTCGTCTAATCACTGACTTTTTCAAGGCGAATTGGGAAAACCGTCGCAATGTGGTCTGATGCGATTGATTCATAGGCTGTAGTCCATTGGTGAACTCAAAAGCCAAAGTCCAAATGAAAACGAAGACATAGCGATTCAAAATGTCTAGGCCTAGATGTAGGTAAAGCGATTTTACCGATCTGAAAATACTGAATTTTACAGAATCGGTATTTTCAGATCGGAAAATGAGATGTAGCAAAAAAAACGGTAAAAAATACCGATTCGGTAAAGTTCGGTATTAGACAATCGGAAATTACCGAATCGGTATTTACCGAATCTGTAAATACCGATTCGGTATCCCCCATTCATTCCTATGGGCCAAAAAGGCCCATAGGAATGAATGGGGGATACCGAATCGGTATTTACAGAATCGGTAAATACCGATTCGGTAAATACCGAATCGGTAAGCTAACAAAAGTGAAACTCAGGTAGGCAGCCAATCATGTGCCACCACCCTCCCCCTCCCTAGTAGGAAGTGGCCACACAGGCAGCTGCAACTAATCAGAACCTTCTGGAAAGGCAGTTGGAGCAGAGCAGAGTGCACGAGCAGCAGAAAGGGTTTGGAACACTTTTAAAAGTGAAAAATGACAAGCAGCCAAGAGAAAGAGCAGCCTGAGAGGAGGAGGAAATTAAAATTCAGCAGCATGGAGCTGCAGGTCCTAGTGGAGGAGGTGGTCAGGGTGCACCACAAATTGTTTGGCAGGCAGTCCCTGACTGTGGCTGAATCAGCCAAACGAAAAATCTGGCTGGACATCATGGAGAAGGTGAATGCTGTGGGGGTCACCACCAGGGATACTGAGGACCTAAAAAAACGATTTTATGACCTGAGGAGCCTAACCAAAAGAAAAATGGCAGAAATACACAGGCAGGCTGGGAAAACTGGCGGAGGCAAGAACCCAGCACCCCCAATGACTGACCTTGAGGAGATGGTGGCCTCAACCCTTGAAATGGAGAGCGTCTGCGGACTGGGAGACGTAGACAGCTCGGCCAGAGCAGCAAGCAAAAAAGGTAAGAGACATGCACAGCATTCCCCCATACCATTACCCTTACCTGTACCCTTAGTGGGCAAGTAAACCCAATTACAGTACTGCTAGCAATACACAGGGCCAATGCATGATGCGAGATGGAGACAGGAAATGTTAGGCCATGTCATACAGCACACCAACCAACTAGTACATGTAATGACTGCATACAGAACATGGCCAAAGTGTAAATATTTTATCGTAGTGACTGTGAGACAGTAGCGCCTATCTAATGTACGCTCATATGTCCACAGGTGAAACATCTCGTAGGCGATCGCAGGAGCTGAAGGGACACCACCTGAGGGGGAGGAGAGTCAGGATGCAGGAGTCAGTACACCCAACGTACCACCTGAGAAAGCTGGAACAAGTAGCCATCCAGCTGGCCAGGACACAGAAATGGCCCAAGAGTTGCTGCCAACCCCTAGCAGATCTCAGTCCCCACTCCTGCTCTCATCACCAGAGATGCCTGCATCACAACATGACGTGATACCCCCAACACAGCCAGGCAGGAGGCATGTCGTGGGTCCACTCCCCGATTTTGAGTCCGTGTCAGCTGACATTGAGGGTGAGGGACAACAGAACCTGCCTATACCAGCGGGCCCTGGCATAACACACTCCAGTGCAGGGATGGGCGATAGTAGTGAAAGACACCGCAGAGTGCAGGAAAGGCCAGGAGGTGCATCAGTTGAGGGTGGAAGTGTGTTCCTTGGTCTGGAGGGGAGCATGGTCCGGATACAGCGGATGCAGGGGAGAGCCATCCAGGCATGCGAACGACAGCTGAGGTCCCTGAATAGCAACATAGGGGAGGTAGGAAAGGGTATCAGTGAGATGGTACAGGACAACAAGGAGATAGTGAAGGTCAACAAGGAAATGGTGCAGGTTAACAAGGAGATGGCTGCAGGGATGCGAGGAATATACAACTCGGTGCAGCTACTATGCACAAAACTTGACAATGACTTTGCTGCAAGGGACAGGGATAGGCGGCGTGCACATGTCCAAAGCAGTGCCATCAACCGCATGGCCTCTGCCGCTTCCCTGTTATGCAGGAGGAGCTCCAACGTGCAGGAGGCCATGATGCAAAATACTAATGAGGTCACTAGGGGCATGGGCAGGGTGACCAGTGCCCTGGAGGCACTGTTGAACGCCCAAACTGCTCACACAGCTGCAATGGAAGTGCCTATCAGTGAGGAGAGCACGAGCAGGAGCAGCATTGGAAGCATCCCTGTGACAGAAACTAGGAGGAGCAGGCGCCATGCTGAGGCCGCAGGCCAACAAGAGAGTGAGCAGGTTGAACAACCCCTAGTGTTACTGGGAAGCGATCTAGGAAATGACTTACACAGTTGAAGGTGTTATTCTACATCACGCAGAGCATTGGCGTGAAAAGTGTTTTTGTTACACTTTTGTGATTTGATAACAAAAGTGATTTGTTAATTAAACCTGTGTTCTAGCATCCTATGCCTGTGTTTATGACTTACTTACTTAAAATAGTTGCGTGCAACCTCTTCCCGTCTGTGTCTGCCATCAGTTGCTGATGCTCCACCAGATGTGTGTGGTTCAGGGACGGCATACTCGTCGTCATGGTCCTCAAAATCAGAGAGTTCCACTTCTGTTCCCTTCTTGACCGCCAGGTTGTGCAGCATTGCACAGGCTGCAATCATTTTGCAGCAGGTGATTGGTGTGTACTGGCGGGACCCTCCGCTTTTATGGAGGCAGCGAAACCGGCTTTTCCACATGCCAAAGGTGCGCTCCACGATGTTTCTTGTTGTTTTGTGTGCCCGGTTGTATCCCCTCTGACTTGGTGTTGTTGGGTTGAGGTAGGGTGTGAGGATGAAGGACCGGAGGGCATATGCACTGTCCTCTATTATTAATGAGAAATGGACATTATTCACATGCTCAAACACATCCACCTGTAATATGATTCTAGTGATTACCACACAGTGTCTCACCTAGCAAGTATCCTTCGCCAAACTCCCCCGCAGTCAGGCGTGCATAGATCCCACTGTTTTGGAATATGTAGGAGTCGTGGGTACTCCCTGGAAATTTGGCTACTATGTCAGTGATGACGTATTTGGCATCACAGATCACCTGAACGTTGATGGTGTGGGTGGACTTGCGGTTCCGATAAATGTACTCTGTGGCAGCTGGTGGGCATATTGGTACGTGTGTACCTTTAATACAGCCTATGATGTGTGGAAAATGCGCCACCTGGTAGAAGTCTGTCTTTGTCCTTAGCAGTTCTGCATGCGTTGCTGGGAAGCGGATGTATAAATGCATTATCTGCATCATTGCATCAAGGAATTTTTGAAAAAAACGCGACAGACTGCTCTGGGACACCCCACCTACCCCAGCAGCCACACTCTGGTAACTTCCAGATGCGAGCAGGTGAAGGCTGCACAGCACCTGGACATGGGGGGGGGATGACGTGGGCCCTTGAGGTTGGATGTTCCAATAGAAGGTGGAGGTCCCTGATTAGGTCCAGGATGGTTTGTGGATCCAGCCTGTACCTCTGCAGGATCTCTGGGTCAGTTAGCTGGAATAGAGTGATCCTCTGTCTGTACACCTGCTCCTCTCTCCTCCAGACCCTCTCACCTTCTGCCTGTAGGCGTAGCCGCCTCGCAATGACATAGAATGCCGCCATAGTTGTGGAAATGTTGCATTTTGGGCCTTTTTTATACCTTGCACCTGTTTACCACCTGATTTGAATCCATGGTAATTACAGACTCTTGAATACCGATTTTCAGTCAACATCAGTATTTCTGGGCTTCCCTACATCTCAAATACTCATTTTTACCATTTGTTATTTACCGAATCGGTAGTTTTACCGATTCGGTAAATTTACCGAATCTGTAACTTTACCGATTCGGTAACTTTACCGATTCGGTAACTTTACCGATTCAGTAACTTTACCGATTCGGTATATTTTCCGATTTGGTGCCTTTACCGATTCGGTAATTTTACTGATTCGGTAAAATTTCCGATTCGGATGATTTTCTGTCCCCTACATCCCAAATGGCCTATACCGGTCGGTAACGGCCAATATTCGGTAAAATCGGCCTTTACCGACCGGTATTGGCCTACCTACACCTAGGCCCTAGTCTCTTAGTACTGGTAGCTGCAACACATGTGGCTTTGTTTGGCATATATCGCTCGTTCGAGGTGGCATACTTATCATGGATTTGCCTCCATATTGAATTCACTGCTTTGCTATTGTTGCCACACTAGTGGATCCAGACGCAAAAGTCCGTCTACTGTTGTAAGACTTGACCTGGGACTATTTATTACTGGACATATTATAGGGTCAATACCCGTTAGGTCACACACTACAACGGATCATTTCGAACGACCCATTTTGAATTGCTATTTCTTTGTTTTCATTTGGACTTTCCAGTTATCTATACGATATTGGCTTTTGAAATTCACCAATGGACTTTGGCCTATGAATCAATTGCATCAGACCACATTGCGACGGTTTTCCCAATTCGCCTTGAAAAAGTCTAGCATGAGACGAAACACGTGTCGACAGGTTTGTGCGCTGGGAAAACATTTTGAGAGAAATAATAAAAAGAACATGAAAACTGACAGGTGACCTTCTTGGACTACTCATTGTATGCTGGATGCCTTACTAGATTACCCGTATGAACTGGAGTTGACTTTTGCATTGGAATTTTGACATATGTAGAATTTATCCAATACTGTATTTGAATTATCATTAATTATAAAGGGTGTGCTGCATCAGCTTTGTTCTTTGTTTCAGTATCCATGCAGCTGGGTTACCCGGGGCAGTCACACATCTGCCACACTCAGGGGCATTGTCTGTCCCAACAATAAAATGTTGGTTCTCACATCTGACTCAGGGTAGCAGCTCGGAAGGTAGATTGTAGTGATACGTGTCTGCGTGAGTTTAAGTCTAGCGTTGCGTCATAGATTACAAAGGCAGATGCGCAGCAGACGTGCTTGGCATCCATTAAGCTCCTAGATGGCACGTGCAGTTTGAATAACTGCCTTGTTGGCAGGATGACAGCGAGAGCCGCCCGCCCGAGGAGCTCGCGCCAAGTCCATCTGCAGCAGCATTTTTGCAGAGATCGATCCGGAGCCGAGCTTTGAAAAGGCCGAGAGCTGATAATGGTCAGCTTTTGAAGAGCCCATATCATTAAGCGAGTGCAAATCCGGGGAGCAGTCAAAATAGGAATATTCTCCCTGGGGCCGCGCGATAGCTTGAGACGCTCACAATACTTGTGCTGCTAAAGTGCTTGTTAAATACATTAGCAATCTGGGACATGTCTGCGCGCCGGACCAGGCCCGGATCGATTCGGTTGTAATAGGCAGTTAGTTAAGATAGACGAACTGTACCCCCAAACAAACACAGCGAAGGCTGCAATTTTGTATGTGCTGGGCACAGAAGGAAACATAACAGATAGCCAACTCTTTGAAGACATTTGTATTCCCTCCAGAAGCTCACGAAGCAAGATGTTTTATCACAGAGGAAGAATGACTTTTTTTGGGAAGTTATCATTTTAATCAACAGGACTTGTAAAGTTCTTTTTCTTCTGTACTTTTCTCTTTCTTCGGTGTATTCGAATGTGACTGTGCCCTCGCTGTGGACCTTGGATTCAATAACAATAAAACAATTATATTTGTAGATGTTGCAACAAAGATTTCTAAAATTAGAATGGCGAATGCGAATGTGTAAAAAGGAATTCAAGCGACGCGTCCATGTATAAAAAAAAACTACATTGTACAATAATAATCATTTTAATTGAGCGCCTCTATAGTGCTGTAACATAAAAGCACTGCAATTTTAACATGAAATTTCCCACGCAGAAAGCTACAAAAACAACCAATTGTCGTATATGCCAGCATGAACTTAAATTTGCGGGTGAAAAACTTCTGAATTGTGCACACCCCTTATTAAAAAGCAGAGCTTACGATTGCAGCACGTTGGTCCCAATGCACAAAGGTGTTTTCATACATTCACAGCCAAAAATAACTTAATGTAGCCTTTCAGGAATACACAAAATGATTTCTGGTAAAGTTTATAAATAAATAAATAAGTTCAAATTAATTTACTTCTGATGATTTCTCCATGAGAAGGGCAGAGAAATCCTCAGTAGAAAATCGGATGCAAGAGGTTGTAAGAGGGCAGAAAAGTTGGGGTTTACATAGGCGGAGGACCATCGCCCCACTGCTGAAAGGCAGCAGATGAAAAATAAAATAATAATAAAACAATTTTATTATATTTTTATTTTTCACTGACTCAGCCGAGTTAGCCAAGTCTAGGGCGGGGTGGGGCTATCCAATGTCAGCAGCAGCCAGGGGGGAGAAGTGGTGGGTACTCTAAGTGCGCATGTCTGTTTAGCCGTCCGTCTTAGGATGGCCAAACCGACACGCGCACTTACATGTTGCCAACCCGAGCTCTGGTGCACAGCCGTGTGGAGGCAGGCAAAGACTTGCAGACCCTAACTGAGGGCTACACCAGCCCGCTCAGACCAATCCCTGTGCTTCTGTCATGCTGGGTAATAGTATGAGAGCAGCATCAGGATTAGGTTGTGTGTCTGGGAGCCTGTGCCCATGGGGAATGCAGTGCCAGGAGCAGGGGAGCAACAAGGCATGACACAGGATCAGAAGATAACCGAGGCGGCGACTGGCAGCAAGAGGTAAGTGCACATTTATTTATTTTTTATTATTTTTCAGATTGCACTGCCTCACCATGTCATATTGGCAGCAGTCACCACTGGTGGTTTGCTTTGAAGGTGTGAGCACCCACAAACATATATTTATGGACATTCACAAACTGAAATCCGACCCTTGCCCACCCTGGAAAACGTTGGACAATTACTCCAAGCCAAGGGTTGGGGTGACTAGCTGTTAAGGGGAAGGGGTAACCCCATCCTAGATTTTCGGTGCCTGTAGTGAAAGGACTTTCTCCACAAGAAGAATGTTTAACCCCCCAGAGAGAAAAGAAAAATGCATTTGCACTTTCAAGTGCCCTTCCCACAGCATGGAAGTGTATAGTAAGTACCATTCCGCAAAGAAGGAATAGGCATCCATCATAAAGTCAGATGGCATGCAACATTACACCTGGAAACCTGCACTTGGAGTGGGCTACCAGGTGCACTCTTACTCCTCCTTTGAGAATAGCAAAAAGTGGAAAAGTTCAGCCAGAGTCTAACAACCCCCCCCCCCCATATGGATACACTATTTTGGTGAATCAGACCCCTTGCTTTTATCTTCAGTGAAACTAGCAAGTATATTCATGCAGATGATAAAAGTCAGATCACAAGTTGTTACAGGACGTGAACTGCGTAGGCAAATACTGCAATAAAATTGGTAGCCATGTTTAATTTGCAAGGGTGTTTATCGAATACAAACCTGGCACCAGAGAGTGGTGGCGACACATACAAAGCAGCCGATATACATAACCAAGTGGCAAGTGCATGCTATGTTGCTTGCGTAGTATTCGGGGGCTGAATTTCGTTGTTGAGAGAGAAGAAAGGAGGTAAATGCTGCCATATTTCCATTGCAAGGTAGATGGAGAACAATTGAACCTAGAAATATTTTCTGAAACTGAAGATTTTAGGAGTAAAGTGACATCATTCCACAGTCTTGTTGTGCGTATTAATAATGCATAGGTGTGTTCAAAATGCTACAGTATCAAAAAAGAGAGGCAACCTCCTTAATTGAGTCTAGTGATTCCTGGACCAGACTAGTTGCTGGGCGGCTTACCTTCTTGACGAAAGTGTGATGCAGGGAGGATTGTTTTTCAGAATACTGCAGTTGGACAGAGCAAGTAAGCCAAGTCACCAGTGATGTAAGATTCAGTGCAGTTATCGATATAAAAAGTGGATTGCAGTGAGAACGATTTTGGATCGATTTATGGTCGATGAAGTCTGCCAGAGTCTCAGTGCTTGACACAGCCAGGGTAATGAGCCCGTGTTTGGTTATTTCATATGAAAGTGGGTATATCGACCTGGAAGGCTGCCTTGAATGTTCTCCAAAGAAAAAGAAAATAGGTAACTAGATGAAGGCTGTAATTTAGGTACAACTTCTCTACACATTTAGCAATTTTTAGAGAGATGTATAAATTATATTTTGCAATTCTTTTAAAGTGGTCCTCACTTCTGAGTCCTGATAGGAACCTTGAAATAATAAAGGTTTGAAACGCATTGACAAATCTTCAGCCAATGAGTGCATAATACAATTGAGTGCTGGGACCTATGGTAGATGGAATTGAATTGAATGAAAATATAGTTTAGTTATAGTTGATTGAATGAAAATATAGTCACTCCTTTGCTTAAAAGCAGTTTGGCCCTGTTGTGCCGGAAAGCCCCATTAGGGAGGAACTCACATGTTATACAATAGATGGTGAGAAATACCATTTCCTCTTGGGCAGTCAAATTCAGAACTGTTTCATTTGTTTTGTCATAATGTATGTGATGTCTTGAAATGTTTGTGATTGTAATTTGCTTTGTTTCTTGTGGAATGGAACATATGTTTTGTAATGCATATTTGTGATATGTTCATATTTTGTTTTCCGTATACTGCAATGGTAAATTTGGAAATTATTTTGGTATGACATATGTATTGAAAAAATAAATGGTGATCACTGCTATTGAGGACAGTGAGCATGAATGAGAAAACAAAGGTGCATAGCAATAGAGTCAGTATTGGTAATTTGTGTGGTGTTTGTATTTGGCATAGCCCTACTGACTAACACAGGGGCATTCCCTATTGAAGTGATTCACTTTTAGAAAGATGGCATGTTTCTGCTCTTAGCCATGTGTGCCTGTAACCTGTCTTCAATACATTTCTGGGGTGGATTATAACTGGACTTTGTGCAGCCCCTCTAGACTGGTACACACAGCTTAGGTTTGACTGAGTGGCCTTCCACAACCTGATGGGTCATCCTGGGCTGAATAGGAGGGAGAAGCTGACACTTAAACTTGAATAGGCTGTGTCCTGCCCAACACAAAGGGCTGCCTGCCCCCCTGTCGTGAACCTGGAGCCAGGGAGTGATGGAGATTCTCTGTGCACTTTAACCCCCTCTTTCAAGTCTCCTGCACTTTAACGGGACCACTAGGTATAAGAATCAATCAATCAGGGGGATTGTAAGTGCGCTACTCACCAGTGAGGGTCTCAAGGTGCTGGGGGTGGGGGTGGGAGGTAGCAGCTCCGTTCAGTCGAAGAGCCAGGTCTTGAGTGTTTTCCTGAAGATCTTCAGAGAGGGGGCGCGTCTGATGTCAATCGGTAGCTCGTTCCAGGTCTTGGCCGCGATGTAAGAGAAAGCTCTTCCACCTATCCTGGATTTGTGGGTGCGTGGAGTTTCAGCGAGGGCAGGGTCAGCAGAGCGGAGGTTTCGTTTGGGTACGTGGAAGGAGATCCTTTCGTTGAGGTACTGGGGTACTGTGTTGTGGAGGCATTTGTAGGCAATGGTGAGTATCTTGAAAGTGACTCTCTTCTCCATGGGGAGCCAGTGGAGGGTGTGCAGGTGTTGGGTGAAGTGTTCGTGTCACGGGATGCTGAGGATGAGTCTAACTGCGGTGTACTGTATGGTCTGGAGTTTGGGGAGCAGAGACTTGTTGATCCCGGCGTAGAGGGCGTTTCTGTAGTCCAGTCTGCTGGTTATGAGTGCCTGGGCGATGGTCTTCCTAGATTCGGGGGGATCCATTTGAAGGTCTTTCGTAGGATGCGTAGGGTGGTGAAGCAGCTGGAGGTGACTGCGTTGACTTGTCGGGTCATGGAGAGGGAGGAATTTCGACCATACCCCTTCAGTACACTACTGGACCTATGAAGAACTCTGCAAGGAAGAAGGACTGCTGTCCTGATAAAAGGACAGTCGCTCTGCTGGACTGCTGCTCTAGAAGAACTGATTTTCTTCTATGCTGCCCTGCTGCCTGCAACCATCTGTCCTGACAGCGGAAGGACTAGGCCCATCATACTTGAACCTAGTGTGACTCCAATGGCTTGCTGGTTTGCCCCTGTTCTAAATCTCAGGGACATCAAAGCACCTGGACTTTGCTTGCTGCAATTCTTGCCCTGCCAAGTGGTGGCAATCCAGTCCTGGGCCATTGGAAGTGAGCATAACGTGCTGCTACAACTAGAGCCCATGCAACAATGCATTGTGCCAAAAGGGACTGGTGCATCTCCCTCGATGTCGAAACATCACAGTTGCTGTGAGAACCGCGGAGACTGCAACACCGATTGCATGGCGTATCATCTCCAGTTTCTAATGCATCTCCAACTTTACACAGTTCAGTGCCAGGCGCATCACCTTTAATCCTGTGCTTTGACAAGAACACATCTTCCTTCATCTCTGATCCATCAATAATGCATCTAAGGTACTGTTCAGTGGGTCAAGACTGGTCTCAGTATCTGACCTGAGCTTTATCGTAGTCGGCCTGAACCTTTGAATTTACCCTGGTCTAGCACAACCGTATAGCTTATTAGAGTTTTGTCATTTTTGTCTTGTTTTGTTCATAACAATATAATCTATTCTTCTCACAGGGTGTGGAGTCTTTTTGTGGTGTTTTCACTGTGTTACTATTTGAAGTGTAGCACAAATTCTTCACACATTGCCTCTTAAGTGAAGCCTGACTGCTCTGTGCCAACCTACCAGAGGGAGAGCACCGGTTAATTTAGAGTGTGTATCTGACTTAGCCTGACTAGGATTGTGTTTCCTGCTTGGACAGGGTGTATACCTGAGCTAACCAGAATCCCAATTTAAAACTATGAGGTGGAGGAATCCCCCCAGAAATATTTTTGGATTGCTGCATTCCTCTGAGCTTGGTGGGACACACTGGAGGAAAGGGTGAACCTGGCTCTTCAGTACACTTCATAGGATGGTCTGTGGTTCAGAGAGAGGTAAATGGATTAGGACCTTGACACAGCTCAGAAAGGGGATGGGGTGAATAAGAGAATCACAAACAGTAGGTCTGAGGCCCTGCGGTGACATGTTGATACACATATCATTGTGGCTGACATCCTGCTGGGAACCTCTATTCACTCCTATGGCCTTTGTTATGGGGCTAGCAGATTTGGAGTTGCTCCTGCTGTGATAGACTGCTTACTGGAGGAAAGGTAAGGCTGACGAGAGGGCACTACAAAATGAAGCAGTCTCCCAACATAATCCTAAAAGACTCAAACCCTAAATCCCATTTTGGGTGTGGGAATGCGCTATAAGAAGTGGAGCTTGAGGCCTCCAACATTGTCAACTGTCAAGCAGCCATTTGAGCTGTGTGTGGAGGAGAATATATGCAACACTTCTGCCTGTGACCAGGACTGGAAGCTAAGGCCTGCCAGTCTCCCAGCTGGGTAATGGGACATCACCCAGAAGTCTAAGACCACCTGCCTTTGGAGCCTAATGCACCAGTCTCTGCTGGCTTGCCAAAACCTGTGAGCCCTGTGAGTAACAGAAGAGTGCTTGAGGGAGCGAGGTCCAGTGAGAGGTCTTGGCGATTGTATCTCTGACGTGTGGTGTGAGGAGACAGCTTGTGCACCCATCAGGCCTCAGTCCATTGCAGAGGAGGGTCAGTGACCACGTATGCCGGGTGGGGCTACCTTGAAGATTACTGCCATAGTCCATGTGTGGAGTGAAGTTGGCAACCCTGTATGCAAGGTGGGGCTGCTGTGAAGATTATTGAAGTGTTCATCGGACTGTAGACTGTGTGGAGAGTGAAGTTGGTGATCCCATTTGCCTAGTGGGGCCACAGTGAAGATTTCTGCCATGCAGAGCAGGCCATAGCCATGTGCAGAGTGAGGCTGGTGACCCCGTATGCCAGGTGGGGCCACCAGGAAAAAGCCAAGAAGTGTGGGTGGGTCGAAACTGTAATTGAGAAGAAGAGGCCACTATGGTAACCCCTCTGGGCCCAGGACCCGACTGAGGATCTGCACCCAGAGCATCAAATTCCTACCACCCCTTCTGTGGGAAGGATCTGAGGAATCCACCTACATCAGAAACAAGGACACCCGGCCGCTGTCCACAAAAGGCCAATTTGAGGAACTCCAGAACACTGAACCGCTGCCCCTGCAGGGCTGCATGTGTAATGCTCACTGGAGACAGCTACTGCAGCATTTGAACCAGTAAAGGGGTGCTGTCAGAGACTCCACTCACAGAGGTGCTGCTAGTGCTGGTAAGACTGATTGACAGGTTGGAAGACCTTGGGTAACTTGCCTGCCATATAGCACTTTGGCACAGGATCACTTTTGACTTTATTATAGGCTGAATGGGACTCCTGAGACTTGGTCTACTCGTGGAGATTAATCTGAATGTTGCCTAAAGTGAATGGGAAATAATCACTACCATGGTGGTTGAAACACTAGAGCCCTGACCTTGGAGGACTGTGTGTATTGCTTGTGAATGCCATATTTTACTTTGTGTTGGACTATAAATACTCCCTTTTTCATAAAAGCAAGTATTTTACTAGAGAATCATTTATTGCTGCCATTGACCCTGTTCACCCTCCTGTGTCTACCTCCTCTCCTCAAGACTCCTTGGACTGCTCGACCCGTTACTACTAAGAGTCAAGTGCTGAAGGGTAATTGGTCCAGTTGCCCAAGATCCAAAGTAGGTGGGGCCCTAGGACATCGGGAGCAAAAGGTCTCAACTTCCATGGTTGGACCCAGTAACTGCTTGCCCCATGGCCGCAGTGCTTTATTTGTAAAAGTATTAGTGCCAGGGCCCTCATCAGGAGGCCACTGCAACTTGCAGAATCCATTGCCCCTGCCAGCCCTCCCAATTGACAGTACTAACACAGCTACTAATGAGCACACTCCTACAAGTGTGATAATTCAGATTATTCCAGCCCCCAAAGCTATAAGAATGGGTTTGGTGGTAGGTATTAGTCTATTCTCATGTACGTAACTACTCTTGTGGTGTGTGCCTCTAAAGCAGACAAACAGTGCCACCATATGGCAGATTGTCATAAGTGCGGGGGTTTGACACTTAGGGCTGACAATTAAGTGCTGGTGCTGAGCACCGGATCAAATTAAGCACTGTGTGGCCCTTAAATGGGTTCGAACAATCCTAAGCAGTACTGACAATTGTACCGGGTGAGGACTTGATGAAGCCTGCCACATGCTAATATGTGGGTGAGAGTACGTTAAGAAAAACAGGAGTTCTGTCTTCACAACATGAGAAACTCAATTAAGAAGGTTGCATCTCTTTCATGATTATTATGTGGATTCTCCGGGGCAATACAGTTACTCTCCCCTATTCTTTTCCTCACTCACTTTCTCCCGTCGGTGTTTGGTGTTCGACATTATGCCTTGTTTCCCCCCTCATTACGATCAAATCATATATTTAGCAGTTTGTAAATGATTGCTGAATTACTTTCAAATATACACTCTGCCCAACATGTACACAGAAGAATTTATAGTTCCTTAAAATGAATATATTTTCTGAATTAATTATGAATTGCTGATAAAGATTTTCGCGGTTTCCGTTACAGTTCGCTTACATTCTGTTCTCACTGCTCCCAATTTTAGAGCTGGGATAAATAAATCTGCAATCTCAGGAATTTAAAATGTGCTTTCAGTAACAAAGCTCTTTCATTTCCTCACACCACCAGCAACACGGTCTTCTAGCAAAAACATGCGTTTGTGTTTTCAGATTTTATACCACTGTCATTAAGTGTAAAGGTGAGACTTGCTGTAGTCTCACATGCCTCGTTTTCTAATCTTCATGAACACTACATGCAACATTACATTGCTGTTAGATATTTTGTGCCGGATCACAAAACACTTTTGACAGATGATATTAATGTAGTGCTTGTCATATGCAAATTTAAAGCCATAATATGACAAAAAGGATTCTGTAGATGCTAATGTGTGACAAGAATACCTTTGCTGTGTGGCATTTTGTTTTGCTCTTGATGTGCTCCGTTGTTGTACTGCTTTCATTTTCTGCTGCATTATTTCTCTGTGATTTTCTTCTTGCTGGACTTCAGTTTTTCTCTTGAATTCTGTTTTGCTGTGATGTGCCATATTATGTTTTAATTGTGGTGTGATGTTTCTTTGTGTATGTCAATGTGCCTTGTTTAGTAATTTACTTTACATATGTCAACATATAATGTTATATTTTCAAACAAAAGCAGCACATGCCCTGAAAGCTCCTTTGGCAATCATTCATTTACCACTTTTAAAGGTTGTAAAATAGCACTGCTCTAGTTTTTCAAGCACTCAAGACAACAGTCAATCCAAAACTCTGGCCAGCGGACAACCACCAATTCCCACTTTACATGATATGACCCATTTTTTTCATTTTTTAGACTGAAAGGGTATTTTAAATTATAATGTGCTGTGAAGAACTGTGAAACTGCTTCCAAACATTATAGACACCCTTAACTACTGGAGGAAGCAGATTTGTGAATGTGGTGCATTTGTCTTAGAAAGCACCTCCAATACAAAATTACCATGGACACCAAACATAGGCAAATCAAATATATTTGTATTTTTTTTAGTTCAAACTGTTTGGAGATTTTGTGGTTTACACATGGGTGTATTGACGGATAAATTGACGAGGAAATGAGTGCATAGTTGATAAGTCCAAGCATTGATGAATAGATGAGTGAATACATAGATGGATTTAGATTGACTAGGTGAATTAATGGGTGGATGAATGGATGAATTAGTGCATGTGTATATAAAATGATGCATAGGCAACAAAATAGAATAGCACAACAATGGAACAACGCATTGTGTTTTCTAAAATATAGTATCGAAGACACTATCTTTAAGCACTTTACAGCTCTATGAACAATAGAAATATTACTCACTATTAGCAACCTTTTCTCGAAATGGTCAATCTACTCATCCGCTTGGAATAAAAGGACAACTCATTGGCATTTATGCCTCCAAAGGTTACATTTGAGTACTAGTCATTCTAGAAAGTATGGCCTAACTCGGACCCAAGCAACTGGTCACCGACCCCACCCAGATTGCAGGACACATGCTTGACCATATCCTAGCAGCCAGCAACAGAGTAAAAAACACCCAAAATGGAGAGCTCACCTGGATTTTCTACCACTAGGTCCACTTTGTCATCCCAGAAACCCTCAACACCTCCACCTCAACCACTACGGAACACGGCACACCTGGTTCAAGGTATCAGAACAATGCTGGACCAACGACCTCAACTCCCACCTACCCACCACCGCTGAGGACACAGAACAAGCAGTCGACATCTTCATAAACTGGATCACCGCAAGCGCTGACAAAGTCTCCCCGAAGAAATCTACCAACCCCAAAATACAAACGCAGCACCCCTACTGGTACATGGAAGAACTAAAAACCCCGAAATGCAACTGCAGACTGACTGAAAGGAGATGGATTGCCAGTAAGACCCTTGAGGGCCAAAAACGCTTCAAAGCTGCCCTCAACCCGTACCAGCACCTCCTGAAAAGACCCAGAAGTCCGCCCTAGTCACTTGCATCAATGACAGCTTCAACAACTTCAAGGAATTCTTAAAAATGGTCCTGGAATTCACCAGCCCTTCAGCAACAGAAAACAACATCATACTAGCTCTGCGATGCCCTGGGAGACTTTTAACACAAGAAAACTAACACCATTTACCAAGACTTCACACTCCAACCCCCGGATGCAGACAGAATCTACTTCCTCTCGCCGAATGACACCCACCCACACAAGCTCACCATGTGGAACCCCCACACAAGAAGGAAATGGAGACCATTGGAGATCCATCCACTCCGGAGCCCCTGCAGAACCATGCCCCCACAACACTTTCAACCTCAGCATTCAACTCATCAGAAAAGAACTTACCAAGGTCCTCAACCACCACAGCCCACTTCCTCCAGAATTGGAAACACGCCAGCATGAATCCTTTGCTGATGAAGCCATTAACGGACCCAGAAGAACAACTGTCCCATCTCTTTGCTCTCCTTCTCAGCCAACGTCATCGAGAAGGCAATCAACATCCAACTCACCAGACATCTGGAGAATTATGACTTCCTGGACCCCTTGAATTTTGGCTTCAGAGCAAACCACAGCACAGGGACAGCTCTAGTCACAGCCACAGATGACATCCAAATGCTTCCAGACCAGGGAGAAACAGTGGCACTGATCCTCCTTGACCTCTCAGCAGCTTTCAACCCCATATCCCACCACACACGATTAACAGCATCCACCATATCGGAATCCAAGGAGCAGTCTCAGCGGATTGCATCATACCTCCCAGGAAGACCGCAGAAAATCATCCTGTCTCCCTACTAATCACTCCCTAAGAACATCACCTTCGGGGTACCTCAAGGCTCAGCCCTCAGCCCAACCCTTTTTAACACATACATGACTTCCGTGTCCAACAGTGTCAACAAAAGACACAGACTCAACGAACTCTCGTACGCTAATGGCAATCAACTCATCCTCTCTCTGACTAACAATCCAAGAACCATCAAAGACAAGTTCCAAAGATGCATGAAATATGTTGCTTACTGGATGAACAACAACTGACTCAAACTCAACACTGACAAGAAAGAAGTACTTCACACACTGGACACACACGCAAGGACACACATTGGAACAGGAAATGGTGGCCCCTGGACCTGGGTCCGGGGGCCACCATTAGAAATGGAGACGTGACACTTTTTTAGCCATTTTGTTCTAAAGATAAAAAGATAAAAACCAGAGGATGGCAATTCCTCACCTGAGTACAGCAAGGCCCCCATTGTACCTACTTCATCGAAGCACACCTCTCGGTTCGTTACCTACTTCTGTCCCTGGAGACCCATACTAATGTGTGTGTCTGCCGGATGGCTATTTGAAGCAGTCGGCGTGGGAGTCCCTTGTCATACTGCTGAACTACTGGGCCGTGAACTATCAAACAAAATGGCCGCCATGGTGGGCCATCTCTGTAGTATACCGATCCATTACTTTTCATTTAAAACTAATCAGAAGCACGACCCCCCTTCAAAGAAACGCAACAATGTCACCAGGCATGCCAATTTCCACCAATCCCCCCATACCGACCCACTTGAAACCTCACGGCGTGAACTCCTTCACAATTAGCTTCCTCCCCAACCTCTCCCTGAAAGCGAAAAGAAAATTAAAACATAGACTGATTAGACAGCACCCAGAAACATTATTCGCAGACACATATCATTGCTCCTCCAAAGGGCAGATAATGATGGATCTCATCTTCCACACTGATAGACCCGATAACTGGAACACTACATTCAGAATGCATCTTCACATCTCCAAAATGACGACTACCAGACATAGCTGGAAACTGGCGCCCTCTCACCCTAACCGTTCGACAAGGAGCGGGAACACATCAGTGACTATCTACTCAAATGGCACAGTCTTGATACAGTGTAACCACAATTCAAAGAGAGGGGGACACAGAGCCAATTAGAAAAGGGTCCTGTACTGATGCTCCAAAAGACATTGACCAAAAGCTGAAACTCTCCCTAGCCCCACTCTGGTGCAAGATCATAAACAGCTCCCTAAAAAGCGGAGTCATTCGAGACTGCCTCAAAGTGGGACAAGTCACCCCACTGCTGGAAAAAAACGGACAGGATATAAAGGATTTGAATAACTTTAGACCTATCTCTATCCTTCCTCTTTTTCTCAAAATTCTAGAAATATGTGTACTCCAACAATTAACCCAACACATGGACAGTATCAGCCTCCCTGATTCCCATCAGTCTGGCTTCAGGAAAGGCTTCAGCACTAAAACAGCGATCCTCAACATCTTCGACGATATCCACAAATCACTTGACTCAGACCAATGCTGTCTCCTCATTCTCCTAGACCTATCTGCAGCATTCGACACAGTAGATCACAAACTTCTCATTAAGGTTCCCCAGGAACGGGCCAGACTTGATGAGGTAATCCTCCAATGGTTCTCCTCCTTCCTACACAACCGACCCAGAGAATAAAAGTCATAAGCTTTGTGTCTGACTTTACCCAGTCAGTAGGGGAGTCCCACAAAGTTCAGTGCTCTCCCCCAACTTTTCAACATTTACATGATGGAACCCCTCACCACCCTACTCAAAAAGTCTAACATTCCCTTCCACCTATATGATGACGATACTCAGATTTACTTGAAACCTCCTCCATCAAAGACATTCAAAGACTCAACAACATACTGGGAGAAGTCCATCACTGGCTGTCAAGTAACCACTTAAAACTGAATCCTGACAAAACCAAATTACTCCTCATATCGAACAAAAAAGAGAACCTCCACATTGCTGAATGGCTAAAAGCTATTGATGCGCTTAACAGGAACCTCACCCAAGCCGACTCTGCTAAATCACTAGGTATCACGCTAAAACTGAAACTGGACATGACCAAACACATTAAGAACTCAGCTAAGAGCGCCTTCCTTGACCTGAAGCTACTGAACAAAACAAAACCTTTCATCCCTCCCAAAGATCTCAAACAAGCCACCCAATCATTGGTGCTGTCAAGATTTCACTATGGTAATGCAATCCTCTCAGGAATGGCTAAATCACATCTTGCTCCCCTCAAAACAACTCGCAACGCGACAGCCAGAATGGTCATCGGAATAAAGAAATTTGATCACATTTCACCTGCACTCACAGAACTCAAGTGGCTCCTAGTCGAAATGCGGGCGAGCTTCAGAACAGCCTGCCTCACACACATAGCCTTGCACACCGGCAAACTCGAATATCGGGCTGCCAAACTCAAAAAGGTCAGGCCAGTGTCCTCTTTCAGTATTACTCATGATAACTACTGATGTTTCATGCACCAGCCATGCTACGGACTCCACTTATGATGTCCAGGGCATTTTTATGAAGCCTCTGGTGCACTGTGTAGCCTCCGGTAACCAGAGTCATAGATGTTACACTTGTTCCTAGGTGGAGAATTTAACCTAATGGGCTGGATTGTCAGGTGCTCAAGAATAAAAATCATGCAGGCCACTACACCGATGGTATTTAGGTGTGTGTTCTATCTTTACAGAAGATGGTTTTCAGGGCTTGGTGAGAGCCAGACAGGCTACTCCTGATGGATTAGCCAACGAAGAGCCCCCAAGGGATATTGTCATTTAATCCCTCAGTGTCTGTGTGGAATTAATACACCCATTGCTGCTCCTTTTTCAATAGTCTATGTTCTAAATTATCAATGTGACTAAGGTGTTCTAAAACCACCCATTTCGGATTTTTGTGGTAATTCGGTGATACCTGATGTTACTGTAGTGTTCGCATATCCTGATGTTTACTTTTCTTGAAGTCATACCTACATAATGTATGCTTCATGAGCAAGTTAAAATGTATACACCGCCTGTAGTATTAAATTCGTTAGCTTATGTAATGTCTACCTCATCGTGTTATTGATTAACAATTTCTTAGTAACAATGGTAAGGTGGCACACACTACAATTACTGCATGGGTAATGGCCTGTGGGTGGTGTACCCAAAACTGATTGATTGCATCTCTGTTCGTTATTGATTTTGGGCGGCTATGCACCGAAATGTCTTTCATTTCCTCCCCCTCTTGTAGGAAAACATTGGTTTTGGTATGTTGAGTTTTCCGCTGTTTAGAATGTGCCAGTGTTTTTTGACTATCTTGGTAACATGATCAGAGACAATGTTAAAGGTCGTGATGCATATAGGTCTTCTGTCTTTCTCGGTGTGCTGTTTCGAGTGTGTCTCAAGTAGAGCATCCCTGTGGTTATTGGCTGCTCTCTTCTTTGCTTTTGATACCAGACCTGCTGGGTATTTTCTTGTTAGTAGTTAATCTGGTTGCCTTTTGGCTTGTATTTTGAAGTCTCTGGTCTCAGTGCAATTCCTTCTCAGCCTGAGGAACGGGCCAAAAGGGAGATTCTCCTTTAAATGTCTTGGGTGGAAACTAACGTAAAGGAGTAAACAGTTTTTGAAATACCAGCTGAGATCTGCTCGTGGTTGAGTGAATCTGAGAAAAATGTCTTGAAGATTCAGCCAGGAGATATACTCATCCACTCCAACACCAGATGTCTCGGTGTGTAGTAGGTCCAGTTATCTTCATACATGAACTCCTCAATGATGTCTAGGGTCTCCTTATGTGGTAGGCTGGTATACAGGCTTTCGAGGCCCAACCCTATGAGGATGCTAGTTCCTGGATTGAATTGCAAGTCTTTAAGAAGACAAAGTACCGCCTTTGTGTCCTGTAGGTATATGTTTATTCTTTGTATCAGAGGGCGTAAAAAGGCATCAGCTAATTTTGAAAGGGGTTCCATTATGGATCCTATACCGGAAACAATGGATCGACTGCTGATCTATCTCTTTAGGACGGTATCTGGAAGCATCAGACATCGTTACCACTCGACAAGAAACACAATCTTTAGAAGACCAAGACTTGCACGTCTTACCTCATGGACTTTCAAGCAGTGTACCCAGACAGTAAAAGCACAATCAAAAAGTCTGCATGTGCCCTAAATTCCACAACCATAAGAAACTTGTACCAGGCTGGTAAAGCACTCTAAGACCATGATACAAATGGCAGTCTTTGCAAAACACGGGTCGGCAAACTAAACATGGAAAACCAAAACAAATTGATTGGTAAAATGCTTGAATTCATTGCAGACACTATGGCCTCATTTTAGTCCATCTTATTTTGCCAACTATGCCACTCTAGACAGATCATACTTGGTCCTGTTCCAGTGTTTTCTCAGAATTACTCTGAGTGCAAGTGAAATCATGCGATAACATTTTATAATGATTGCTATTTTTCTTTGTAAGTAAAAGAGGTTGATAAAGAAGAAGCGTCTTCTTCAAAAATGACTTCATGCACAAGTGGGCTGTTTACTGTCACTGTCACACTCATGGCCGACCAATTGAAAATAATATTATCACCATGACCAGAGGCAGAGGTGTATGTTGTTTTTTGAATCTAATGCTGGCTACATTAGATGGAAAAATATTTACAGTACATTTTCTAAGCCCAAGCAAGCAGCCATTCTGCAGGTGCTCAGGGTAGGAGGTAGGGCTGGAGTAACCATTAAGCAAAATAAGCTTGTGTTTAGGGCGTCACTGGAAGGGGGGCCACCACAGAGATTTTCCACTGTTGGATTTACCATGGGCCTTATTGTGCAAAACTGCAAATGGTGCGGCTGAACCTAAAAATAAAATGAAAGTATACAAAAATGAACATTATTTTCCATGTTACAGTAAGTTTTGTTTCATTTCAAAAAAATTAAATAGCATTTTACGGTTATTATTGTCTATATTTTGAATTAGATAAACATGGGGGACCAAAATCGTTTAAGTGCTTAGGGCCTCTAAAGGTCTTAATGCAGCCCTAGTTGGAGAGGCACCTTCCTAGCAAAGCAAGAGTTTCACTGTCCTACCAGGATAGGAGGGGCACCCAAGGGTTATGAATAGGGAGGGCACCCACGGGTCATGACTTAGATCACATATAGGCCCTAGGAAATAAATGCATCCCATCCTGGGACTGAGGGCGGAAGAAGGAGGACACTAGTAATAACATGGAACCCAAGTAGTCAGATCTGACAGTTCCAGACTCCACTTTATTGCAAACCTCTTAAAATACACCCTCTGTCACAACTGTTCGACAAGCAACACAAATTTCTCTCATCCCCATTTCAACAACATTCCCTCTCCCCGTCAAATCAATTGTTCCATCTCCAATCAGCACTAACTCCTCCAGTCCCCTCACTGCAGCCAAGAGAAACTACCACAGGCTTTGCAGACGTATGTAACAGAGAACAGGACCACCAGAGCACCCAACCTCCATCTCATTGCAAACTAAGTTGTTACTCAGGAGCAAAGCATGTTTGTTTAGTGCAACCGAGCCACACAAGCAGATCTTTCGCTAACTGTTCCATAAATGTGTCAATTTCAAACTTTTATAAAAATAATCACCAACTTATTTCAAATAATAAAAAACGAACTAGTAATATCTATTAACATTTATATATTTTTGTGGCAATCAATTTGTGAATCATTGTAATGTGTGCTCTGGAGTCGGTAACTGATCCAGTGGAAGGCCAAGGTTAGAAAATTCACTAAACCAAAGATTTCAATAGGCCCATATTTATTTATACGAAAGTTTCATTCAAACTCCCTGGCCAATCCACTGGGGTCAAGTTTTATATTTCACTTAAGTTCTAATTAGTTAGTTCTCTGAGAAAACATATTAGTTTGGAAATAAAACTCAATGCCTTACTAATCTTCACAAATCAACACTCTTTCCTCTGGTCGATAGAGCATTAGTTGAGTTAGTTGATGGCGATATTGACAATTATTCAACTAATTCTCAGATCTCAATGAAATAACCACAGACTCGGGGTGAGATTCATAAGCGTTATCTAAGAATTCAGTCATAAAATTGAATGCTCATTTGAAGTATCACAACGCAAGCACCATTATCCTTATCATGGGAGAGAAAAATTCATTTAGCAAAATCATTCATTAATACAGAATCCATTCAACAAATCAAAATGCAAACGAGTGGATAGATATTGAGACAAAAGGCATATATATAAAATACATTTACAAAGAAATATGCAAATTGTGACAAATGATAATTACCTAAAGAAATGCTGAAAACGACCCCTGTGGCCAAAGGGCTGGTGGGGGTCCCCTGAATTAGGATTGGGTGACAAAGACTATAGGACAGGATCAGGGGACAGGACAGATACTTACTAGACTTCTCTATGAACCAGATGCACCGGGGCGCATCCCTCTCTTACACCCTCTCTCTCCTCGATGTTCTTCTGGAATTTTTTTTTTTTTAAGTTTGAAGTTTATTGAAATATAAAGAAACAAAGACAGGAAATGAAGAAACAATCAAGAGTTATGCGAAAATGAGAGCAATCTTACATATTATCGAATTACATTTAAGAAACTGAAACATAAAATATGAATAAAAAATAGGCAATGAGTATGAGGAACATAGGAGGATGAGAAGATATCTTAAAATATGAAAACAGATTAAAAATATGATAAAACATTTGCTGTAAATATTAATATAATAATCAAATAAAGTGAGGTAATGCATTTATGGAGGTTTACAAACTTCAACCGTACGTATTGGAAGTGGTGGAGGGGGTTTAGCCGCTGAGGATAGATAGTCAGTGAGGGGGAGCCATAAGAGATCACGTTTAATTGCTAAGGAGATAGGAGAGACAAAGTTAGTGTCAAGTCGGTGATTAAAGCAAACTGCATTCCACCATGCAGTAAAAGAAACATCCTTAGCTTGTTTCCAATGCGATGTGATATGGTGGAAAGCAATGGCTATGCATAAGTCAAGTAATGTGTGGTTAGAATCGGACTCAACAAAGGTGGGAGATAGGGAACCTAAGAAAATGTGTGAAATAGAAAATGGAATCGTTCTTCTGGAATTTTTAAATCTAATCAGGCTGTCATTTGGATCTGAATCTTTCCTGTCTGCTTTCTCTAATTTCTTCTAGCAGCTTTCGCTTCTGTCTCTCCCTCTCTCTCTCTCAGCATCGATGTCTCCTTTTCTCTAAAAGCTTTTCTTCTTTTTTCTAACTAAAGTCACTCTAGTCATAGTCTTTATTTTACATGTTCCACTCTCAAAAGTTGCAAATACTGATGGATTACTGAATTTAATTGGACGGGGGCTTGGAAGTTCTCGTCACCTCATGCTGACATATTCATTTTCATTAGTCCCCCTTCATCTGCAAACCCTTCCCCTTTAGTTTATTCACAAAATGTATTTTACTTAATTCCCATACATCTGTTGTTGCAAATTAAATAACATGTTCTCAATACAGTTCCACAGTTGAGGGCTTCTTTTACACAACTCTCGTCCTTGAATCTTGGCAGGCTCTCAGCAACGCGGTTACCGGGTCACATTATGACTTCACTGTGCATGCGTACCTTGCTTCTCTTTCGCCACCATTTTCCTTTCATTATGAGCAAAGTAGGCCCAAACGTATACTATTAATAAAGGAATCATAAACAGATGTTAATTTCTCAAATATATAATTTTAACTGTTCACCACCTACTTCTACTCTATCCCACATTATTATTGTTTCCTTTAGACAGAAGCATTAGCAGCAATAGCTCTCTTTTATATTCAAACAAGCATATGCCGGGCATGCGGTGCCTCAAGATCTAATGTTAGTAATTCTTGTGCATGCCTGAGAGTTTTCTCTCTCGAACTGGGTTAGTCATGTTACTATCTACATAATTCTGGTTCGCACATGCGTAAAAAACGTTTTCCCGTTTAAAGCGCGTTTTAGTCGTGTTGCATTTTAATCCACGTTAGTGAAGCATGCGCAAAGCTTTCCTCCCCAAATGTGGATGTTGCGTGTGTATTAGTTTGAGTTTTATCTATAATTCAAATGATTAGTACTGTTAATGAGGAATTGTTCAGAGCAAGTTTCGTTTTCTTGAAAAAAATCATTGCGCTCAGACTACAAGGTAGCCATTTTTAACAGGTAGAAAAGCCTTCAGGATGAGGCATGGTCTAATCTTAACTTTGCAGTAGAAACAAACAATGCCAAACTTTACTGGGAAATTATAAACAGTCCCTTTTTAAAGTCTGATAGCACACCTGAATTAACTTCTTATGTCGAATGTAATGCATGGATTGAACATTTTACGAAGATTTTTAACCCAGCTAGGAACATCTCATAGATGTTAACATTAGAAAACTCCCACCTGGTCTCCATTACCTCTGTTGATTAACCTAGATGAGGTATATGATGGTTTAATCGACAGCAAAGGTGGTAAAGATTCTGGAACAGATGGAGTTCCCATAGACCTCTACAAAACCGAAATGGATCTATGGGAACCCATCCTAACCAAGGTTTTTAACACGGCAGCAGAGGGACAAATCCCACTAACCTGGGGCCAATTGATAATCGTACCTCTCTTTAAAAAAAGGTTCCAAATCTGAGGCGAGTAATTATCGCCCTATCTCCTTGTTGGACGCTTCCATCAAGGTGATGAGCAGAGTTGTGTTAAGGAGATTGGAGACCTGGGCCGAAGAACAGGTTATTTTAACTAAGGTACAATATGGTTTCAGGAAGGGCCTAGGCACCTTAGAGCAATGCGCCAACCTAGACCTCTTGATAAATAAATATACTGTCACAAAGAAGGGGAATTTATTTCTCTGCTGTGCGGACTTGAGTAGTGCCTTTGACCTCGTGGACCATGTCATGTTATGGAGGATCCTATCGGACTTAGGCGCCCCCAAGGAAATAGTGCACTTTCTAGGGAGGCTCTATGAAATGCTGTCTTGCAAAGTCCAATACGGCCCATCTGGAGAATGTACCCCTTTTTTTAAAGTTACCAGAGGCATACCCCAGGGTTGTGTTTTGGCTTCTTTCTTATTTTTATTATTTATTAATCAAATAGACTCCACCCTAGGCCAAATTTCCGCAGATGCCCCGCGCATTGATGGTAAGGTGGTACCAATTCTATTATATGCGGATGACGCTGTTTTAATATCTCGTACAAAAATCGGACTACGCGCCTCATAGATAATTATTCTGAATTTATTAAGAGCAGGAAATTAAAGATTAATAAAAGCAAGACTGTTGACATGTCCTGCGGTAAAAGAAACAATTCAAAAAGCACGTTTTTATCGATAAGGAGAAGCTGCTAACAGTGAAGAAATTTTGTTATCTCGGAATAACGTTTTCAGATGACGGGAAATGGACACAAGAATTTAATAACATAGGTCTAAAGATGTCCAGGAATACAAACAGCATCTTTAGTTTCTCCACCAAATTGGGTGGCCCAAGAAGAATTAAGGACCTGGTAACCATCTACAATGCTAGATGTGTTACATCAGCATTGTATGGGGCAGGAATCTGGGGTTACCATGATGGGAAAACTATGCAATGTGATGAAAATAAATTCCTAAAGAGAGTACTGTGTGTTCCCCAATCTGCTTCTACTTTACTAGTGCATGAAGAAGTAGGAATTAACTGCATTACAGATCTAGCAGCTTTGCACCCTGTAATATTATGGCGATCTATCTGGGCAAATTCAGAAACGTTGTTTACACAACAAATAATACGAGATTGTTTAAAACTTGATTACTTTCTCCTTATACCATGGTTGAAATATATCCACTATTGGTATCGTATTTTATTTAACAATGATATTCTGTTACATCCAGATTTTGCCGACTCTATCTCTAAGAAGGAACTAATAGAGAAATTTTTATCTTATAAAAAAGAGAATAGAGTAAGGCAATTTAAGACGCTACCAACGGTTGTTTTTTATCAAGAGCTCGACTTAAATAAAGGCTTCCAGTCTTATCTATCTGAGGTCACATTTAACTCACACCGATTTGTTTTAACGCGTCTTAGATTGGGCACCGTACATCATTTGGTGGCATTTCCTGTCATGGGAACTGGTTCAAATTCTGTATGCCCTTGTGATGGAATTTCAAGACAAAGCTGCCGTAATTTTTTATTGTTCTGTAAATATTATTACTTTTTAGGGCTTTTTTATCTCAAACCAATTCTTTTAAAATTTAACGCTCGATACGTAGATATTGCAATGAAATTAATTACGCCCTTGGAAAATTCAGATATCTGCTTTGCTGTTGCTATGTATATAATGAAATGTATTGATGCTAGGAAATCTATTATTGTTTGAATTGGTAATCAGTACATAGCTAAATATATGAACTATGCATTAATCCTGTTGGAATATCTTTCCTTTTAATAGAGTCTTAATATTTATATTTGTATATAGTTGACTGTTTTTAATATTTCTATCAAAACACATCTAGGCCTTATACCCCCGAATTATATGTAGCACTTTTGCACTTTATAGACGCATTTATTGCACATGTAACCTAAGCAATTTCTGGGGGGGATTCGGCTTGTATATATGTATCATACGTAAGTGAAATGTATTGGCTACCCTGTGTATAATTTTTTTTAAATAATGTTTTTGTCAGCCATAATATGTTGTTGTGATTAATAATTATGTAACTTGCTGTTTTGTTTTTTGTTTGTGCTTACATGGATTGTTATGACAACCCGAATAAAAGCTTTTGAAACTAAACAAATCCTTGCTCCATCAAAACCACTGCATTCTATTTGTTGACACTTTCGACTTTGTCACAAGTCTGCTTTCCTGATCTAGGGCCAGATGTAGGTAATTCATATTTACCGAATCTTAAATACCGAATTTTACCGATTCGGTATTTAAGAGTCGGTAAATATGAAGGGGGGATCTGTAGGTATTACAGATTCTGTAAATATCGAATCGTTAAGATTCGGTATTTACCGAATCTGTAAATACCGAATCGGTATTGCCCATTGATTCCTATGGGCCTTAAAGCCCATAGGAATCAATGGGCAATACCGATTCTGTAATTACAGAATCGGTAAATACCGAATTTTGCAAGGGTGCAGGGGGTGTCACTTTGACACCCTCTAGCACCCCAAAAATAGGCATGTGCGCCATGTGGCACACAGACATGCCCTAAGGGCACGTCTGTCTGTCACATGGCTAGGTGTGCATGCACACATGTGCATGCACACCTGAATTCGGTATTTTAACACCCAATTGGATTGGGTGGTAAAATACCGAATTTGTAGGGCCTTTGGGACTCAGAAGAGTCCCACCTACATCTGGGAATTACCGAATCGGTAAAAATACCGATTCGGTATTTTACAGATTCTGTAAATTTACCGATTCGGTAAATTTACAGAATCTGTCAAATCTGGCCCCCTACATCTCAAGATGCAAAATACCGGTCGGAAACGGCCGAATTCGGCCATTTCCGACCGGTATTTGCCACCTACATCGGGCCCTAAGTCTCTGGCAAGGTTTGCAACATATTTAACATTTGTGTATATTGTTATTCATCTCTATGCTCTTGTCAGGCAATTTTTTTTACCAGCAAGACCATTTGCTATCCTAAAATTAATTCCGTTATGCATCCACTGCAGTCCATGTTCACAGCACCTTAAGTTGTGAATGGTGTTAAGTTCAAACATGACACAGATTATGTTGATATGGCCCCTGAACTTGTTCTCTGACCCTCTGTTTACAACTACCTGTCTTCCCCGTGCTTCACTCCTTCCTGCTGCTGCAGGCCCACTCCAGGAACATGCATTTTTCTCTTGCTCCACTGTCTCTTGCTGCTACTTGTGTGTTCAGTTAGACCTCAGCTTCACTACACCTCCACTGTTGTGACAGCACATATAGGCAATGTCAGCTTCACGCTCACCATATCTAGCACCGGTCCTGAGCAGAATCAAAGGTGCTGGTGCTCCTCACTATACTCTCACAGTGTTGTTTATCTGCTACTTAATACCCAGCAGCCCCCACTAATCTCTCTGGTAGCTAGCATAGTGGGAATCGAGAGAAGAGAAGGGGATGATGAAGTAATGAATGCTAAATAGGAAAAACCATACAAAATAGACATTGGTACAACCAATTATTTATGCTTCTGCATGCTGACAAGAAGTTCACATGCTTCAAGTCAAGTCAAGTCAAAGATTTATATAGCGTGCTACATACCCATAGGGTCTCAAGGCGCTTGAGGAGGGGTGGGGAATTACTTGTCGAATATCCAAGTTTTAAGTTGCTTTCTGAATGCTAGGTGGTTCTGAGTAAGGCGAAGGTGAGTAGGAAGAGAGTTCCAAGTTTTAGCTGCCAGGTAGGAGAAGGATCTGCCTCCCATGGTGGTTTTGTTGATGCGAGGTACAGTAGCAAGGGCTTGGTTGGAGGATCGTAGCTGACGGGAGGGGGTGTAGAAGGAAAGTCGTGTGTTGAGGTATTCGGAAGTACACAGAAATAGCATCATATGGGTTGCTATAGTTGCTATTTGTCTCAAACAGGAGACATTTTACTGTTGCTGCGCATGTTTTAGTGCTCTGTGTGTGGAAGAATGTGATGTCCTGTAACTGTTCTTTGTGATAGGTAAGGCTGAAGTCTATTCGGCATGCTATTTATGTGCTTTATGGTATTTAAGCGTTGTGGCCACTTTCTCTGTAAACAAAGTCCAAAACAATTCGCACTGTTACAAACATTTGAGGGTGCAAGGTAAACACGGTATACATAGAAAATTCGCTGTTAAAGGAAGTGAAGAAGGTCAAAAACAAGCTGAGGGCTCAGGTCAGAGTGCAGAGTGTAAGATGGGAACATGGTGCAAGGTTCCACTGTAGGGTATACAAGGGCTCGAAGGGGAGCATGAGAAGCAATGGGTAGAAGGTGCATGGAGTAGAGTGGGGTGAATTGAGAAGTGGAGGGTGGTAGCAAAGACACGCGTTGCCAACAAGGATGATTCAACTTTCTTTATAAAAAGGTGTTTACTTTTTATTATTGCACATCGGAAAAAAAGGAAACAGTTGACTTATTTGACTTTGAACCACACTGTAGAATACTTTGCTTCTATATGGGTGTCTCCTCTTTACTTAAGTTTCATGTTTATGTTTGGGGATTTATAGAGCACGACAGGTACTCATAGAGTGTTTCGGCGCTATAATGGACACTTACAAATGAATGACTTTTCTCTTCCCTCTGTGTGAATAGTCCTAACTGTAGAATGGTGTAGGCCATGGGGTTGTTCTCTTTGCACATTTGGCATAAAATGTAGCAAAATGGTATGGTTAACTACTAACTTCAGAAAAAACGTGTTGCAAATAAATAGAATGTGTTGTCATACTTAAAGTACTGTATGTATGCACAGCATCATTGCTACAACTGTCAAAATGAAGTGCACCGAACACAGACCACGTTTAGCAGGCGAGAGGTTACTGAGATAAGTAGGGCATGCATGACACCTAGAACAGGAAAGGAAATACCAGGTATGGGTTCGGGATGCATGCAAGAGACAAGTATAGAAGCGGTGCATTCTGCATTCCCAGAGTGTGCAATCAGCTATATGATCAATTATAGCAAGAGGGAGGAAGTACAAAAAGATGGGGATGGTGAATGGAAGAATGCTCTGTAATGCAAATGGAATGGAATAGAAGTAGTCATTGAGCATGGCCGAATGTTAGAAGGAGAAATGTGAGTTGTGTATGGCAGTAGTGATGAACTCAAAACCCCTGACCCTTCTCATGGGTCTCACTACTGTGATCTCCAAAAATAACACCTTCTAGACTCTTCCCTCTTCTATTCCTCCATTATCCTATTCATCCATCTAACAGACTCTTTTTTTTCATTTTTAGTCTTTTCCTTTATTTTCACCTGTGAAAGGTCATTAAGAGTAGAACATTATAAAATTGTTTGCTGCCTTTAGCCAATGCATTTTAATCATTATGAACTTCTTAAAGGCACTACTCCATGTGGCCAATATTATTGGTAATATTTTTAAGTCAAATAATCCATCCATATACACTGGTTACCTCTTTACAAATTGTAGTTCATTTAATCATCTATATAAAATGCAAGGTTCCAGTTAAGGAGTTCAGCAAGTGTCTCTAACTGGCAATTAGTCATAACTTTTTTTTAATCTGTACATTTAAAAAAATTGTTTTATTTGTGGTCTCATAGAATACATTCGTACATCTCAAACAGAGCGGATAATCATTGCCAGTGGCTGATAACAATAAGCTGGAAACCTAATGCATATTTCAAACATATACATTTACAATGAGCTTGCATATATACCCCTCATACACAGCAAGTATTACCTGTCAGGGCACAGCAGCCCTAACTATTGATTGGCTCCTAATAGTCCTAGCTTCCTTCTGGCACACCAGTTTCTTTGCCCACCAGATATTGCTGATATAATCCCCAGAAACAATTTGGGTTGACTCTGTGGGGGGAGGAGCTAGCTATAATTATCTGATTGTGTGTTTCAATAAAGCATATCTTTCTCCCTTTCATCTATAGTCGGGACAGGGCCGCTTGGCCAGCGCATGGCGACCCCACGCTTAGCGAGAAGTAGCCCCATGTCCACCAAGCGTCTGCCCATATTACCAATGTTCTTACTATATCCCAAGAGCATTTGTAACGGGTTTTGTGTTAATGAAAGGCCAATGACTATGTTCATCATAAGGAAAACCTTGTCCCAGAAGTCAGCAATCTTGGGGCAGTGTCAGGCTACATGCAGAAACCCTGCCCCTCCCTCCCACAGATAGGGCATGCAGCAGACTCTCACAAGACATATCGTCTCAGCCTCTCTGAAGTATAGTTAACTCTTTTGAGATATTTGAAGTGGATTAGACGGTGTTTACCATTAAGTGAGATGTGTTTAGTCAATTTACAGCAATAATGTGAGGCACTATCGTCTATAATCATATCTAGTTCACTCTGCCAGTCCTGTCTAGACTTAGTACATCAGTCTGCTGGTGTCTTGCCTCTAGTTATGAATGACAGTATCTATTTTAGTGGAAGAAGTGGAGCATAGAATGCAGGAGTGTGATAATATCTCCGTGTGTTTCTGCATGTCCTCCCCAAGGAGATCGCATCGGGCATACCTGACTCTATGGAATTGACACTGCGCTAAGGAGGAGGGAATGTGTTCTTCTGTTAACACGTCTTCCGTCCTGCGTGCAACCCCATCCTGGAAGAGATCGCCCGTCTGTAAGAAGCCTAATTGTTTTAGTGTGGAGGCCACTTCTTTTTCCGCCGTCCAGTCAAAAAACAGTCAACTGGGAACAGAGGGGAGTGTAACAGGGCACCCACCTGCCTGTTTATCAGTTTACGTCAAGCATGGACTGTGGCGTTTATAGAGACTAACTTACAGACTCACATGTCTACCACTCACATTAACATGTTTCCCAATACTAACCCTCTACTAATCCTTTTTGGGTTCTGGAGTAGCGTGCCACTCCCCAAAAAGTGCTTCAATGTTTCGTATGGGGTAGTAAGCGCTATAGATGTACAGCTACAATATCAGAATGGTGCATGAAGAATGTGTTCTGTAAATCCAAAGCAGGAAGTAAAGGAGCAAAGGTGTTCACAGTGCATGGCAGTAAGAATTGGGAAGGAAGCATAGATGAAAGACCCTGATGTACACCTGGGAACTTTTAGAGGGGCTTTGGATTGAAGGTGTGTGAGTGCCAACACTATAGAGCTGCCTCATGAACATGCACAAGTGTGGCGGGAACAAAAGTAGAGTTAATGCCTCACGGTGCCACTGCATGACGAGAGATTATTCGTCCAGAGAGGACAATGTTTTTGTGGTGCTGCCGGCTGCTTTTCCACTCAGTGGCACTGGGGAATTTGAGGGAAGAAGATGTTATGTTATGTTATGTTACGTGAATTTGTACTGCGCACAGCTGCCCCAGCTAAGGGGCGTCCTGGCGCATGGCAAGGTAACACGCAACAGCCACAGGAAACACAACAGCTAAAGAAAAGGAACCAAGTTAAAATAAGAAGGTTTTAATAGCCTTACGGAAGGAGAAAAGATCCTCCAACAGCCGAATCTCCATCGGGAGGGAGTTACACAGTTCGGCTGCTTTGACCCGGAAGGAACGACCACCAACACGGCACAACTTATATCGAGGGGTGATAGTAAGAGCTTGGCCCAAAGATCTCAAAGGCCGAGTGGGGACGTACCAGGACAGGAGGTCCGTAAGAATTTGAGGGGCCGTACCCTTTAGAATCTTAAAGGCCAGGCACAGTACCTTGAATTGAATTCTGGCCCTGACTGGCAGCCAGTGCAATGCTTTCAAAGTACTGGAAACGGGGCAGGATCTAGGAAGACCAACGATTGCTCTAGCGGCAGCATTCTGCATGCGTTGGAGGCGGGTGACTTCAGCCAGGTTAGCCCCCACCAGGAGAGAGCTGGCATAATCCAGGCGCAATATAACAGTCGCCTGTATTACCAACTGCCGGGTGCGGGGGTCGATGAACTTCAGGACTGGTCGCAGAGCCCGGAGGATTCCAAAACAACAGGCAGCCGTTTTCTTCGTGTGCCCCACAAAACTGAGAGTGGGATCCATCCACACTCCCAGGTTTTTTAATTCCGTCACCGGAAGAAGGGCCGACCCAAGCTCCGAAGGCCACCACCTGTCCCCCCAGAGATCCGCCCTTCTACCGACAATCATGATCTCGGTCTTCTTCGCGTTGAGCTGGAGACAGTTGGCCTTCATCCAGCTTGCCACCGCCCTAAGTCCACTCTGAAACCTGGGGGCATCCTGGTCCGCATCCCCGCTGATCGTAACCGCTAGCTGGGTGTCATCAGCATATGAAGATGATGGTTAAGATATGATGGTTAAGATGATGGATAAGAAGATGGTTGCACACTGACAATATTACGGAAGCTTTTTGCTGTTAAATTGTAAAGTCTAGGGGCCCGATTCACAGAACTAACTCAAAATCTTAAACTTACTACTATTTTGGTATTCACAGAAGGCACTTACTCATTTTGGTATCCACAGAAGGCCCTTACTCATTTCGGTATTCACAGAAGGTACTTACTCACTTCAGTATTCACAGAAGTTAGGAGTTCTAACTTTAGATCCTATATGCCTTCTGTGAATACCGAAAGTCTTAAAATTAGGATTTTTCTCAGTTTAGTAGTAGTAAAGTTAGGACTCCTAACTTTAAGACTCCTAAATGTTGTTGTTGTTGTAATACTTTATTCGATATATACATATCATAAAAGTACAAACAATACAGACATAAAACCCTTGATTAAAAGTGTCATAATCAAGTCATTTCATAGTTTAAAAAGATAAAAAAGTATTTACATTTAGAACACATAGTTATGTAATGAAAGTCATATGAAGCATATACAATGAACGATTGAAATATCCAGTACGGTGCCATGACCTAGCTATTGACAGTATTTAACAGTCTTGTACGTATAAACCACGCGTTTGTTAGGTACTTAGCAATCCCACATACGACAAACAGAGATGTAGTGTCTGTTGAGAGAATGCGTAGAGCAATCCTAAAGTCTCTCACTCCCAACTCTCTACACACAGGTTTTAACCATCTTGTCCTGGGTTTTGTGTATGCTATGCAAGCGAACAAGAAATGGGGTAGAGATTCGCTCTTGCAAGGGCACCCAGGGCAAGTGTTCGTATGATTCCTCAAACCTTTCCATCCCTCCATGAATTTGTTCAGGGGGAGTACCCTGTATCTCATTTTCAGGAAGAGAGACCTATCTCTTGGGATTTGGATGCCTTCTGTGAATACCGAAAGTCTTAAAATGAGGATTTTTCTCAGGAGTCAATGCATGCAAAACCCTTTCCAACCACCTTAACAATCCCGATGTATGTATGGCAACCACCATTACAACCGCACCCCTTCCAGCAAAACCGATTTTGCCCTCCTTTTTTAAACAGAGGCAGGCGCGGAAGAGTACGCAAAAAACAAGGGAACAATGTTCAAAGGGAGGAGGAAGACACGGTGGGCAGCAACACCAGGAGCAGGGCGGGAATGAACAAAGCGGGACCAAGCAATGCGAGGAGCTAGTAACTAACCTATCATCCAGGGCACTTACCGAGACGGAGACTAGGGTCGTTAACAAGGGACTTGGCTTCGTCCCAACAGCGGCTCTGGGCAAATTCAAACTTTATTGCGAACTGGCATGATTTTTCAGAAAACTCAGACTCAAGGCCTTCTTTAAGAAACATGACAAAAACGCCACTGACGAAGTACCAAATGAGACTGGACTAAGAATCAAGTCCACATTCGTACCACCACCACACACAACTCCAGTAGAAATCAACACCTTTGAGCGAGCGGTGTTTAACGACATCGAATCAATAATAGTCACCAAGTTATTTCAGAGTAACAGCAGAGCAGAAAACAACGCCATATCAGACCTGAAATCAGACAACACCATCATAATAAAACCAGCAGACAAAGGCGGAGGCCTTGTACTAATGGACAAATCTGATTACAACACGGAATGCAGGAGACTACTAGGAGATGCTAGAAACTACCAACCTCTCCAATCTGACCCCACAGAGGACCTTCGGGCCGAAATCATACAACTTGTGGAGACAGCAGAAGCCGCAGGGAAGATTTCAAAACAAGGGGCAGATTACCTGTTTAAAACAGAAGGCAAAATCCCGTATTTCTACGTTGGACCCAAAATGCTCAAAGGAAAAATCCCCCCACCAGGAAGACCTATCGTATCAGGCATAGGCTCACTATTAGAACCACTATCCAGGTTCTGTGACTTTTTTCTTAAGACCATAGTCCAGACTACCTCCACTTACCTCAAAGACACTAAAAGCCTACTGGTACTCCTAGATGATATCAAAATGGAGGAAGACAGCATCCTTTTGAGCTTTGACATTGAAAGCCTTTACACAAGCATACCACAAGACGCCACAATAACTGTCCTCAAAAAAACTCTGGAGGAAGCCACCTGGGAACACCACACACCAAAGCCATTCATACTGGAATGTGCCACCCTTGCCCTAAAGAGAAACTACTTTGAATATGAGGGATCACTATACCTTCAGACAGGGGGTACATCAATGGGCAGCGTTTTTGCCCCCAGCGTGGCAGGGCTCTACGTGTATGATTTTGAGCGGAAATACATCCTGTCAGACGAAAATCCCTATGCCACCCACATCAAATTCTGGCGAAGATACATAGATGATATCTTGGCAATCTGGCAAGGCCCGCAAGAAACACTCAAAGAATTCATCACATGGATCAATACATGTGACCCCCACCTACGGTTCACACACTGTTATGACAGGGAGAAAATGATCTTTCTGGACATTGAAATTAGTAGGGAAGAAGAACACTTGATGACAATAACCCTTTTCAAGCCCACAGCCAAAAACAACAATTTTTTTAGGTACGAAAGTTTCAATCCTCGCCCCCTCAGGGAAAACCTCCCTTATGGACAATACCTTCGACTACACAGGAATTGTACAAATTATCAGACTACAAAAACCAAGCAGAGGATCTTACCAAAAAAATGAAACACTTCTTGGAGGCACATCACACTCCCAATGACATGCAATGGACAGTAATAGAATAAGTGCAACCAGGTCCAAATTCAAAGAACCGCTTGTTTGAAAAGGAACAATGCTGGATCTACAGGCTTTTGACACATAAGATAGGCCTGAACGACAATATTCCTTGGGCCTCTGTTTCAAAATAACTAGTATTTGTTCATACCTGCATACCCGGATGCTTGCCGACTTTGAGTCAAGATGTTTACACATCACCCATGTAACAAGATGCTAAAACCTCACACATCTGTAATTTTCAAGCTTATTACCAGAGCAGTCTTTACCCTGTTCTGGTACACTGTGTGAATGTGCTACCAACAGATCAAAACACGAAACGCCCTATTAAACCCCGTCACAGTTACCCCACGGTTCGATCTATTCCTCAACCATGGCATTGTGCAACTAAGGTCAGGCATCTCTTTCCCCAGCACTACTTCCCTCTGTCAATGATTCTGCCATTAACAGTGCACCAACGCTATGAATGACCGCACTGCATCTACGGTGGTCAGTCCTTTGTATAATTATGTGCACTTCGTAACGCCATTTTTTTAAGCATCTACACCTTTGCCCGACGCTCTTATTTTATCAGCGTCTATCATGGCCAAAATATAGTAGCCGTTGTGCAGCTGCTTCTCCCCCACGATATAGGTTAGCAAATGTGCGCGCACTTTGTCACGCTTACAGTATTCACCCAACCCTGACAATGTGGGTATATCCCGCAGACGCTTTTTACACTATAGCGCCCCTTTTTTATCACCAAATAACTTTATCCCATTATACGGAACCGGGCTTGTAATCTTTAACCTTTTTGGCCGAACGCGGCAGCCGTAGTAGAGTGTAAACAGCAGTTGTCCAGGTTACGTTCACGTGACTAACACGGAACCCCGCCCACCCGGAAGCCGGCTCCTGACATTAACGCGCACGGGAACTCTGGCCAATGTAGCGGGGCAGCGAAGGAGAGATGTAGGTAACTGGCCACTTCCACCACGACAAAACTGGAAGTAGAGCAGACTTCCTTTTCAGCCTCCGTGACTCATCGCCATAAACGAGTCTAGAATCTACCGCGATACGCGGCCCACCCTAATCGGCAACCCCTTTTCCCTAAACAGTTGCCTCCATGTAATTACAGAATACGTTGTACACGCGGTGATACCACCTCCTGCCCTCCGATGCAACAGACACTAGAATAGGAGTAAGCCGCTTCCCATTTACCAATATATGTTTGTTTGTCCTCCATGTTACATGTCAGTGAGTCCTTGTGTGTCGAATGAGTTATACGGGTAATCTAAGCACATCTTCAAAAACGAACCCCGTGACCACAATAATAAGGATGCGAGAGGAAAATATCACGCCACAATAATTACTGCGAGTGCGCGAGATTGGAATAAAAGTATTGTATGCCACGGAGCACGCACCTATTGATCAGTATGCGTGTGTTGGCAAAATAGAATGCCCTCAGTGGGCCAAAGAACAGCACAACAATATCACGCTGGTACCGGCACGAGTACAAGATAATTAGCCATAAAACTACGTGCCTGGGTAACACAATTTCCTAATGAGAGTAGCATGAAGCATGCTGACACGAAGATACGACACTGCACAACGTAACAGGCATGTAATATTGATCACGTCTGACGGATGTTCGTTTCTCTCTTTTTCTCCCGAACAGGTCTTTTGATTTTTACTTCACATGCTCGCCCACTGAGGTTAGAGCCTTCACCAGTACCGATTTATGCTAACTTGGTAACGAGGATTTAGGATTGGGTGCGCCTTGTAGGCGGCACATACCGTTCACTTCCTTGTTTTTTGGTCCTGACGAAAACCTGGTATATCCCATCTAAGGTTGAAACATGTAGACCAGATAACATACAGAGATACTGTTGGGGGGTAACTACCCTCATAGTATCTCACCACACTTTTTTTTAACAATTTCCAGTTGCTTGTAAATAAAATGTATCTTCCCACTAAGTTAAACCAGGACAATTTTTAACACACCTTTTTTTGCACTTACACCCACAACTAGCTCCACTGTAATTCAGGTGTTGTAGCACACACAACCTCATAGAAACAAAGCATGCCAATCAATATGTGCCTATGAGTTATGTATATATGGGAACTGTAGAACCTATATTAGGCTGGAAAGGTTTTATTGTATATAACAGTTACTGTGCCTATGTCACTATACCTTTACCTTGTCCCTCACTCACCAACTCACCCCATTACCCAAATACCTTCGTTTTTTCCAATCACACTGTGAGCACTGTAAATACTACATGCACTATATATTGAAGCTGGTACATGTTAAATCATTAATGCTTTGAGTCACAATTGCATCTAATGAATGTTTTACTCATGTAGAGCAAATTGTCTTTTGAATAGAAACAGAAATTGTGTGTGGTGAATTGTCTGTCCCTATGTGTTTAATGTATAGTAGTAAGGAACTGCCACATCCAAACTTTAAACGTACCGCATTGTTAACAATCTGGGGCTTATTAACAAGTAGTTAAGCCAACAGAACGTCACTTTTTGTGACGTTCTGATGATGTTAAGTCCTTCGCCCTATTAATAATGTGGCATTAAGCCACATTTTGTGGTTTAACGTCACCTTATAAATAATACCCTATTCACGCAGCACTGAGCAGGAAAAGGGAATGCAATGGGTGTTGCAGTGGGCGTTCCACCTCAATGCCCATGGCTTTTTGACATAGCCCCATTTTTACAAGGTATGGGGCAGTGTCAAAAATATCACCAGGGAATACCTGGTCTTAAGCAGGCAATTGGATTAGAAGTGTTTCATTTCATTCTGCAGCATACATAGAAACAGCAAATTGCCTGTAAAGATTGTTTATGTCCAGGAAGGTGTCCCTTCCTACACATAAACAATCACCCCTGCAGTGCAAGCACCCTTGCAAAATGGCTGCAGGGTGCCAGCACCGGTGTTAGGCAGCTTTTTTAGTGCCAGCGCTGGGGGAAATGCGGGGGTGCGCCGCATGGTTGTAAATAGGGTGCATCACTGCGTTTTAAAACTGAGTGAGCACTACGTTACCAATTTGGTCGTACCATTGCACCCCACCAGTTCTAATAAATATGCCCCATTGTTTCTACTGATTTTTAGCCGCTTCAGTAATTTCTCTAACCTTACAACGAGATTTGCACTGTCAAATTATGATGAAGTGAGACTATCATTGCGTCTGGTGTATTGCAATTGTGATTTGGAGCAGGATCCATGCAAGTTGCAGGCAAGCACGCTGAGTAGAAACTATAATACACTGTCATAGACTTGATAACTATGCTTCGAACTACTATGAATATAGCCTTGCCCCTGCTGGTACCTATATGTCTCCTTCCCTCTCACCTTTTAAATACTACATGAGCCTTGCATTGATATGATACATTGAACAGCTTGCATTTTTGTTACTTTTTTTAGTTGAGGTTGTCTACTGAAGAGTGCAACCTATAGATCACATGTTATAATGAGGGGGATAGTGACTCAACTATTCATCCTTCTGAGGTCAGAGGGCATTACTATGACTACACGTTATTAGACTCACAAAACTGGAGTCTATTTATATTTGAAACAGATTTTTTTTCACTGCTTTGGCATTCTTTTTTCTTGAGAATCAGCCACAGCTACATGCCCAGTTCAAGTATGTTTTCCCCAGTTCTTGAAAGGGACACCAGCTGCCACTGGACAATGGCCAATCGAAGATGTATCTTATTAGCAACCTGGTTAATATATGAGCGATAACAGGACTAGGGGCCAGATGTAGGAAGGCTATTACGGGTCGGTACCCGCCGAAATTAACGAATTTTGGTCATTACCGACCGGTAATAGGCTTTTCTGATGTTGGGGCCGAAATTAACGATTCGGTAATTTGCCGAATCGGTAATTTAAGGAATCAGTAAATTACCGATTTCTTAAATACCGATTCGGTAAATTACCGAATTCCTAATGTAGGGAGCACTTAAATGAGTGCCTATCTCATGTTAGGATTCGTCATTTACCACCAACTACAAGTTGGTGGTAAATAACGGAAAAAAAAGCAATTTTATGCAAATTGCTTCAGTGCCATGTTGCAGACATACATGCCCTTGGGACATGTATGTCTGCAACATGTGCACCCATACACAATTGAGGGGTGCAACAAGGTGTCAAAGTGACACCCTGCCACCCTTCAATGTTTTCCTCCTTTTACAGAATCGGTATTTACCGATTAGGTAATTGACATTCATTCCCCAGGCCCTTAGGAATGAATGGCAATTATCGAATCAGTAAATACCGATTCGGTAAATACCGAATCTTAACGATTCGGTCATTCTTACCGAATGATTTGCTACATAGCATTTACCGATTCGAAAATACTGAGTCGGTAAAATTCGGCATTTTCGAATCGGTAAATGCTATTTACCTACATCTGGCCCTAGATCTTTATCTGCATTAGTCACTGTCTAGCTAGTGTATTAATCCTGCACTTAGTAGATTAAAAAAAAAATTGTGATATCATTTCCTATGGCATCATCAACTTCAAAAGTCATGAGAAATTATTTTCTGTGATGGTATTGGAGGGGCATGGATCAATGGGAATGTGATGTCACTTAGGATACCTCTGGAATTTAATGGTACATTTGAAACTAGTGGATTGGTCCCCAGAATGGGAGTAATGCAAAGTACTCCTACAACATGAAGACAAAGAAGAGCCAAGTCATTAGATTTGTTACCGTTCTCCTCAATTGCTAAGAAATATCACGTTGCTTCCCCTAGTAAAAGAAAAAGGATTAGGGACACCAGCGTGGTATTTTTCTACCATTTACTTACTTTTAAGCTGGCTTTATAGGAAAACAATGCATAACAGACCCCAGGGGACACTGGAATGAAGCCTAACAAAGTGCAACAGAGATCAAATAGTGAAAATTAGCTTTTTACGTTTAAAAGGATATGTAAGGATGGGCAGTGAGCCAGATGTATTATTTTGCTTTCCATAAATAGCTTTTTTCTGAGCTTTTATGTTTGAGCTACCACTGGTACATGTTGTTGTGTAGGTCCGTGAGGCTGCCTGGGAAAGAGGATGTCTATTTTATTCCAGACTGTTAGCAAGAAGTATTAGGGGGCTGGAGATGTCCTTTTTAGGTCTCGCCTGTCGATGCGCATGCGCATCGAGCTTGCGAGTCTATGGTGGCTTATGAGTGGCTTATGAGCTTAAATGCGCGTGCACATGCCCCCAGCCGCCTGCCTTGCCTACTCTCTCACACAGCCTCCCCCAGCTCCACCCCCTCACTTCTTGATTGCACGGCCGCTAGGCCGTGCCTCCTCTACTCTCCTCCCCGTCTGTTCCCGCACTCCTCCCACACCCCCGCTCCGCCCCCTCCCCTGCCTGCCATGTCGCGTTCAAAACTTTTACTCCATGCATAATCACGTAATAGTGTAAGAATTACAGAAACAGCTGGCCTGTCACAAGCAGAAAATCTATTTGCGTTTCAGGACTTTGAGCACACGTTTTGCTGGGCGATTTGTTTGAATTTGCATTTTTGTATAGTCTCTTATTGCCGTCCTTCGGGGTACATTATCAGATCTTACTACCTGCTACAAAAGTAAAGAAGCAAACAAAACATGCACTGGAGAGGCTAGAAAAACAAGTACCGACTCAATGACCTCTCCACTTAATAACGTAACCCGAAATGCAATAAAGTGTTTTATATCTTCACCAGACTTGCTTAGAAAGGACCTCAAGCTCACGCACAAGCAGGCTTTCTAATTGGAAGGGAGACTCCCTCCATTTAGACCACTTGTAATCAAAGGAATACTGTGCTTGTTAAGCGGAACATTCTTTGAGACGAAAAACATAGCATGAGATGGACAGGAAGGGGTTGTCATTACCCCAAGCCAATGGTTCACAAATTAGACCATCAGACTGCAAGTAAAGAGGGTTCCCAGACAATGGAACTGAGTATACTATTGTCAAAAACGTGCCTACCAAGACCAGGCTGTGCATAGCCACAGGACATGCACACCAGTTTTGATGGCAAATTGACTGGACATAGTGCATGCCTGCTGCTACTCCCTGTTCCCAGAGCCTGCTGTCTGTAGGGTATGTTAATTATAAGACCTTTTTACAGAACAACATCTAGAGATGTGGATGGCCGTGCACATTGGTTTCGATGCCAAAGGGGATTGTAAGGCCACGTACAGCACTGAAAGTACACTGCGCATAGGTTAAGTCAGTGCGTTGTGTGTTCTGATAACAGAGTCACTGGTGCAGGGAACTGTGTCAATGCCCACAGTGCACAGCTAAAGAGGATGCACAGCTAGATCTAGGTGTATGAGTATTGGGCACAGGGTATACTGAGGGCCACATCAGGCACCCAGTGCCCTGCGTGTCTGCCCTAGTTGAAGTAGTTCTAGAGACAGGGTAACTATCAGCCACTACCTCCACCTACAGCAAACTGAACACAGTGATAAGCGCATACAGGAAGTTCTGAAGCTGTTTTATTCTATTCTGTTGAAATTGTAATGCGTATGGCTATGCAAAGGCTTCCTAGCGCTAAGCAGAACTAAACCAGCCTGCACTACTTCTGCATCCATAACAAGTGAACAGCTAGTTCACAAACAGCCAGATTTTCAGAGAGTTTTTAAAAGTGGGTTCCAGAACCATTTGGCACAGTCTTCTCGGCAAGGAATTCCATACCTTGAGGGTCAGGTACATGAAAAATTGGCCTTGCCATCTTCCTCTGATGATCTTTGGTGCCGACCTCAGCATCCTGCCGGGGATGTAGGTTGCAACCGCAGATTATTGATAGCTTGGGGGCCTTTGTTGTAATAGGTCCTACGAGCCATATAAAGGGCATTGAACTGCACCTGCTTTTCCATAGGAAGCCAACAGTGCCATTTTTGCTGGCTGATGCCTGAGAAAGTTTAAAAGAAGGCAGGTTTCCGCATTTTGTATGACCTGTAGCCTTTTAATTACATTATTAGTACTAGTAGTAGTAGTGAGGGGATCCAAAAACGGAGGATTCCCGTAATCTAGAAGATACATTATCAAAACCTGTATAGTAAGCTTTCTGGAAAGGAGAGGAAGAAGATCTAGAACTTTCCCGAGCTTTCTAAGTATGCCTAAAGAATGTCTAAGTATATAGCTTGCTGCAATGTTCTTGGCTTGAGATTTCATGGTCAGGGTATCGTCTAGCCTGATGTCCAGGCTCTTTAAAGGTCTTTTGGGGCTGGGTAAATTTCCAAAACAGTCTGGCCAGGGTATCAGTGCCTGATTCTCAATCCTATTTCCCAGTACCATAATCTCAGTCTTACCCCAGTTGACTTTGAGGCAAGAATTTGCCATCCAGTTGGCCACTTCCTTTAAACAGGGTGCAAGTTGTGGAGACTTTGAACAATGTGCTGAAGAGACAGACAGGAAAATGTGGATGTCGTCCAAGTACAAGACTATTGACAACCCAATATGATCTCAGCGAGAGTACGTGTATGAAGATTTATAAGGATAGGGCTTAAAGCCAAAACCTGAGTCACCCAGCATTTCGGATGGAAAATGTCTGAGTAACATGCATGACCAAACACTTGAAAAGTCATACCCTCGAGAAAAGACATTATCCATTTTAGGGTGCTATCTTTAATACCCACGTCTGCAATTCTCTGGATGAGCACTGCATGGTCTACAGTGTCCAAGGCAACACTGAGTATTGTGCACATGTCCATAATTCTTATTTCAGAGGACAATTAACCAAATATTTGCACTTTGGAAAATATATGATGTTCTGATATTATGCTATCATCATCATTTTTTGTCAAGTTTGTCAGAACCCTCAGGATTAAAATGTGTGGTTGAGTGCTTTGGATGGTATGAAGATCTTTGAGTTTCAGTTGGTTTGCCTGAGGTAAGGGCAATCCCTTCCGGTAGCCACAATGCCACCGAAACCTTCAGTGCCTAATCAGATGGTGTCTTCCAGAAGAAGCCCCAGAGAGGAAAAACCCCAAAAAGAGAGAACCTCTGATTGTGATGGTAGGCTTCCAAATGGCATGGGAGAGTGACTAGGGTACACAGTAAGTAGACTGAAACTGGACATAGAAGTACCACTGGAGGTGCAGCCGGAAAAAAGGCCTCCACAGGAGTGAAGGCGCCAACTGAAGAGAGGAAGAATCCATCAGGAAAACAGGAGCAGCAAACCAGGATATTGTCACAGGAAAAAGGAACAGCGGGAGCATGGAAGCACATCTATGGGAGCAAATAGGTGTTGCAACGGAATGAGGGAAAAATCCCACTCCTTATATACCCTTAGAACAGGAAATTACAGCAGAAATGATGCGGCCATAATGGATTGGGAAGGCACTTTAACTAGGAATGAATGAGCAGCCATGATGGATTGGGTTTTAGAAAACTCCTCAGGAATTCTGGGAAGAGAACTATAGAGACTTCCAAAATGACCCCCATGGAGAAGAATCCGGAAACCTGCATTAGCAAGAGCCCCAGAATGCCTACAGCAGCCCACCAGCAAAGCTATTAAAATCCAAGTAAGGACTCAGCATGTCTGTGAGAAGCTCGATTTCTGTTGCAGTAACCTCCTCACATTTTGCCAGAATACTGTTGCACTTTGACTTGATGTGCCCTGGGTCCCTGACAACCAGGTTCCCAGGGCCTCTGTTCTTTCCCCAAAACTAACCCAAAGCCAATTGGCATCTCTGGCCACAGGTCAGCCCTGGTAAATGGTACCAAAGGTATCCAGGGCACTGTGATCAGGGAAGACCTCTAAGGTATGCGCACTTATTGTGCCACCCTTAGAGGCCCTATACCGTTACACACACACACATACTGCCTTTGCAGGCTGCATGTCTTGGTGCAGAACAAAGTGAATAGTCGACATGCCACACATCCCTGTGTGCAATGCCTACAACCCACTGCCTTGGCATAGATCACTCACCCCTCTCGCTGGGTGCACTATACCAGTGGTGAGGGTATAGATGCATGAGGCCTGTACCCCTACAGTCTCTAAGTGCATTCTTTGGCCCTGTAAGTGCAGTGCTGCCATTAAGAGTATATGGTGCTGGGAGTTTGTCATTACGAAGTCCACAGCAACATAATGGCTATACTGAAAACTGAGAAGTTTGGTATTAAACTTCTTAGCACATTAAACCCACGATGATGACAGTGTGGGATTTAATGTAAAATGCACACAAAGGGCATCTTAAAGATGCCCCCTGAAAAATGACCTACCACTAGTGTCCGGGCTGAGTGGCTGCTTTCAGCTACCACCGCCAGACATGTTTATGGACCCCTGGGTCTGAAGCCAGCTGCTCCGGGGGGCCTAAAACAATGCACATCCTGGGACGAGGTGCCAAGCCTCCTCCCCCAGGATGAGCAGGGTCCACGAAGGGGAAGCTTCAAAGGCTTGCTGCCTTTATGAGCTTCCCCAGGTCACTTGCTGCTTTCAGCAACTGGTCTCCACTGGTTCTGACCGCACTTTGGGCGGAAGAACCGCTTGGAAAAATAAGTGAGGAAGAGAGGAGTGCCCACCTTTGCCAACTCCACCCCTCAGGTAGGGAAGGAGAGGTGAACGACAACTCGCAGTCCCCGCCATCTTGCAGATGAGAGGACCCAGTCAACCAGGGTGAGGCTCATGACCCCCTCCCCTGGGAGGGGGTCATAATAGGGGATGTAGCCACCCCAGGGAAGGGACCCATTGACCCCAACCTTTTACCTACCTCTAACACCCCTAAATCTAGTATTTAGGGGCACCCCTAAACCTTGTTTCCTCAGACAAGAAACCAGAAGAAGAAAAGAAGAAGAAGCATGACGAACAGCTGTGCCAAAGCTAACAAGAGGAGGACGCCCACTGACTTGGCCCCCGCCCTACTGGCCTGTCCCCACCTCGAACCTGCTCCAGTGAAATCCTGGTGTGTCCTGCAGCCATCAACCTCGAGAAACCTGGAGCACCTGCCTAACTTCCATCCCAAAGACTCTGTCTCCTGTGAACATCAGATTTGTTCATCAACAGACTCCAGCTTCGCAAGGATCTGTGGGTCTGCAGATCCGAACCGAAAAGGCACCCCTGCCTTGGGTGGCCCAACCAACGGTGCCTAACCAACCCCCAACATTCCAATTTACCTCTCCAAGTGGTGGTCACACCCAGAAGACATTCGTCCCTGAGCCTACAGTGTGTTTTCCAACCGCAGACTCCCCATTGTAAGCTACAGGGCACCCAATGCCAAAACAGCACTCTGCACCCGGCGGCCCTAGTGCCGCTGAGGGTGAATCTTTTATGCTGGCCTAAACCCCCTTTTGCCCTGAGCTTAAGTCCAGGAGCTTTGCTCCCACAACCCAGTGGCCTGCTCGTCAGCAGCCCCCATTTGAAGGACCCCTGTCCCCCATTGGATAACAATGGGCCTCAGCAATATGCATCCGGGCGCCCTAGTGCCTTTGAGGGTGTAACAAGAGTGCATCCTTGACCCTGGGGGACCCCTGAGTCTAACCCCAGAATACCAACTCCCACAGCAAAGTACATACCTATTAACCGATAACACTATTTTCCTCCATAGGATAACATTGACTGTTTTTTTTTATGATAAATGTAAGTGTGGAGCTGGAAAACCTAAGAAATCCTTTTAAAATTGTACTAAATAACAATAAAGCTTTTAGGCACTTGTTTACTGGAAATGTCCCAGTGCAGTATCCAGGTATGCTGCAGTGTGTAATAAAAGTAATCTGCAAAGTAATCTACTGGTCATTTTACAGAAAATCCCATACAAAGTGTATATACTGTATTCTGAAAAACATTAAGTTATCAGTAACACTACTGTAATCAAATCAAAGTACATTTACAATTGCAATCCAAACTGTGTTACAACTCAGTAGCGGTCGGCAGTAGGTGTTTCTATAGGGCGGTGACGTGGGCAGGAGGAGGGGCAGGGTGGGGGGAAATAATGTATGGATTACGGAGTTTTACAGGTAAGTAAACATTTAAATACATAAAACGAATTTCGTTGCGCGCACTGCATCACATTTGGTGATGCAGTGTGCGCAACGAAATTCGTTTTATGTATTTAAATGTTTACTTACCTGTAAAACTCCGTAATCCATACATTATTTCCCCCCACCCTGCCCCTCCTCCTGCCCACGTCACCGCCCTATAGAAACACCTACTGCCGACCGCTACTGTTACAACTGCATTCCTACTGTAAAGTATTTATTAAGTACCTGTGCCAGGTTTACATGGTTGTAGAAAATAAAATAGCTAAAAGAATATTTTTATACAAAAACAATTGGTCTGAAGTTGAGTCTTTGAGTGTGTGAATTCATTTGCTCACTAAACAGTCTGTTAGGATGGCGGATGGACTCCAGTCCGCCCGCCACCTTAGCGTTGCTAGGACCGTCCGCCAGTGGTGCAACAGTCCCGCTATGCCTATTAGAATGCAACCACCACCATGGCGGTCACATCCTGTATATTTAACATTGGGGCAGGCTCTGCTGTTTTCAGCACCTACCACAATGTTAAAAGGGCATGTTGTGCATTTGCATGCACAACTTGACAGGCACCGCGTGCTGCCTGCCATCTTGTGCATACAAATGTCGGGGGTACCATGGGTACCCCGCAAATGCAGCCACCCAACCTCCCGTCAGCCCCCTGGGGCCCCACAACTGGCCCCAAAGGCATTGTCTGCATGCCTTTCCATGACTGAGCCTCTGCCATGGAAAGGCATGAGACAGCCATCATTGTGATATGGATGGTGGTGCCTGGAAGGCACCGCCACCATATTGCAGGTCTTTTCTGCCCGATAGGCAATCGGGTGGATTGCCTACCAGCGGAAAACTGGCAGATGGTCTTTCCATTGTAATATGGTGGGGGAAATGTTAGGCGGGGGACGGAAATGGCGGGCAGATCGCTACCGCCATACGGGCGGTAGCGATTCACCCGACATCCTAATAGACCCCTTAGTGTGTACAACAAATTCTTAACACTGTCCTCTGATAAAGCCTTACTGCTCGACCACACTACCACAAATAGAGAGTGAGGTGTTATCTACTTTACCTCTGCCTACTTTATGGGTTCCGCTGGACTCTGTGCACACCATACCTCACTTTGGTATTGTACATACAGAACCAGCTTCCTACAATGTCCTGTTGCATAGAGTGGGATTCTAGGGAAGGCTGCCGGGCGAGTGGGCCATGGTATAACATATTGCTTTAAAAGGACATTATTATTATTATTATTATTATTAATCGGGTTTTGTAGAGCGCAAACAACCCGGAGGCCTCGTAGCGCTGAGTACCGTCATACTAAAAGGGAAAAAAGTTAAATGAACAGGTAAGTTTTCAGATCCTTCCGAAATTTTAAAAGGCTAGGTTCACTGCGAAGGGAGGTGGGCAGAGAGTTCCATTCTTTTGTAGCATTCCAGGAGAAGGAACGTCCGCCCCATCTGGTACGTCTGATTTTGTTGACAGTAGCCAGGAAGGCAGTGCTGGATCTTAGGGATCTGTGAGGAAGATAGGGTTTTGCCAGGGAACAGATCATAGTGGGGGCATTCTTCCACATGGCTTTGTGCATAACACAAAGAGATTTAAACAACACTCTGGCCTTAACAGGAAGCCAGTGCAGTTTTCTCAGGGCCATGGTAGCTGGTTCTCGTTTGTTGAGGCCTAACAGGAGGCGGGCTGCAGCGTTTTGAGTCACCTGTAGCTTTTTGATTGTAAATGCGGGGGCGCCTAAGTATAAAGAGTTCCCATAATCCAGGCGGGACAAAATAATGGCTTGAACCATTATTCTGCGAGCTTCAAAAGGGAGAAGAGGCAGCACCTTTCTCAGCATACGCATTAGCCCAAAGCATATGGCAGAGAGAGTGGTGGCTTGCTGCATGAAGCTGAGGTTGGAGTCCAACCAAATGCCTAAGCTCTTTATATGGGACTTTGGTTGAGGCGTGGGGCACATACACGGTGGCCAGTCTGACAAAGGACTGGGAATGGTTGAATTGCCTAATACCATGAGCTCAGTTTTCTCGCCATTTAATTTTAAATGCGAGGTAGCCATCCACTGAGCCACCGCTACCAGACAGTTACTTAGATTGGAAGGGGGAGAATCTGCCTGATTCATAGATACGACTAATTGCGTATCATCGGCGTAGGTTATTATATCAAGGCCGAAAGAGTGCACTATATCAGCTAACGGCTGCATATAAATATTAAAAAGAGTAGGGCTCAATGAAGAGTCCCGAGGTACACCTTGATCCAAGGGCCAGACTTTTGAGTAGGTAGTGCCCTCAACAACCCTAAAAGAGCGATTCTCCAGGAATGACTGGAGCCAGTGCATGGCCTTCCCAGAAATTCCCATCTGGTGGAGGCGGTGAAGGAGAATGCTGGTGTTAACGGTATCGAAGGCGGCACTAAGGTCGAGCAACATGATTGCTGTAGTGCCGCCTTGATCCATTTGCTTCCTGGCCAGCTCAGTTACCGCCAGGAGGGCCGCCTCAGTTCCCAATTTTGGACGAAAACCAGCTTGGGAATCGTGGAGGAGATGATGATTCTCTAAAAATTGAGTGATAGACGAGTTGACGTGTTTTTCTAGGAGTTTGCTGATCCACGGAAGGAGGGAAATAGGCCGATAATTGGCCATATTTTCCGGGTCCAGAGTGGGTTTCTTCAGCAAAGCCTTAACCTGTGCACATTTCCACGCGGTGGGTACTGAGCCTGTGGTGATAGAAGTGTTTAATATGTTGAGAATAACAGGTTTGACAGTGTTCTCAATTTTTACTATCTGACAGGGAGGAGCAGGGTCTGTGGGAGATCCTGATTTTATTTTCATCATGATAGCCCCAAGTGAGTTCTCATCCAACAATGGAGACTCATCTAATTTTGGAGTCATGACGTTAGGTGAACTGGTTCCCATATCCTGGGATAGATTAGGTGATTTAAAAGCAGTGGCAATTTTTTGTATTTTGCTATAAAAGTACTCAGCTTGACCCTCACAGCGAGCCTGAGCTTTACTCGGGTCAGCAGGAACCAGGGGGATATCAATCAGGAATTTTGCTATCTGAAAGATTTCTCTGGAAGAGTTGGAGGCAGTTAAAAAATTTTCCTCGAAGTATAAGGTTTTAGTTCGTCTGATTTCTAATTTATATTTTTTGATGGCTTCAAGATGAGTAGTTTTATCTATCTCACTACGAGAAATCCTCCAATTTCTTTCAAATCTTCTGCACACCCTTTTTAGTTCTTTAAGTTGGGGAGTGTACCAGGGTGAGTCCTTGGATTTAGTTTTTTCTTTAAGGGCCTTAATAGGTGCAATGGAGTCCAAGGCTGTGCACAGCCATTTGATGTAATTCTCATATTGCAATGCTGGGCCTGTCGCCTTTTGGGGGGGGGGGGGGGGCAGCCGAAAGCAGATTAGCCCATTGGTCTGGGGAGACTTTGGACCAGTCTCTCCCAAATAGGGTAGTGCGAGGGAGGGGCTGTAGTGGCATGGCTGGAGTCCACTGAATGGGTATTAAATAGTGGTCTGTCCAGGTAAGAGGTAGTGGGGTCCCTACTTCCAGTCTATTGTCATTACTGAAAACACCATCAAGAAGATGGCCCTTTTCATGCGTAGGCTCAAAGCCTTTCTGTATGATCTGGAGAGCTGCCATACTATCCAAAAATGCGTTATCCGTGGAGTTGTTAGGGTCATCTAAGTGGATATTTATATCTCCTAGTATTGAGTACAGTTAATGAGGATTTGAAGTTTAATGTTAAAAAACTGTAAATAGATTGTTCACTGCCTTACAAATGGATATTGAAACTGTTCTGTTCTTTAGCAAATTTGTTGGTTGTGTATATTTTCTAATTATTTTTAATTTGACATTTTCAAAAAACATATCTCCATCTGGGAGAAGTAGAAAACCAATTTCAAAACTAGAAAATATGCTAATGCAAATGTTTAAAATGATTATCCTTCAATACTTTCCAATTTGCCATCATTCATTTTCACATTAAAACAAATTTTGCTCTTCTACATATTTCGTATAGTCAAGGAATCCACAGCAATGTCTTTGGAGGTTAATGGAGTGGCTTTATTCACTGTTGAGCTCTAGGATGGTGTACACATGTGCCCCAGGTAGGCATCAGTGCTGAATGTGTCTGCTTAAGGAACTAAAGATACATGGGTAGAGGCCCCTATATCTACAGCAAGACAAATTGGAGTTGCAAACTCTGTATATCGCCGTCTGATTGCTCACTTTTACTGGTCACTCATAATACCTGGAAAGGCCTACATCCGAGATTTTACTGGGTGAGTTTGTACTGCGTGCACTATATTGGCTGCATTGTTATGTTTCCTCTCATTTCTTCCATAGAGGTAGATTAAGCTTTGAAATTGGAGTGTTAAGAGAAAATAAAATGTTCCCTGGCAAGTCTGGGAAGAGGTTTTACCGTGCAGATACAAATTAAACTTCCAATTCACAAACACAAATGCATTTTCGTGCCCTCATCGGTTGAGAACACCCTTTGGCATTCATAAACTACTGTGTCATGCATGTGAGAGTGAATTGTGTGTGTTTTTATATGTCAATGTGCTTTTTAGGTCTGGTTACCCAACACCTTTTGATTTTATCAAAATATGTATAATATGCTTACAAATAAGGGCTTTGAGCTACTTCTATTCATCCATTGGTTTGTTGTTGTGTCAGTCACGTTTTTTTCTGCCCAGTGCAGAATATAGCATGGAGCAGTGGGTCAGCCTGCTTAAGCCGCTGGTTAACTTAACTTTGTGTGGCTGCATTTTGCTTCTTACAAGGAGCACATCCGCGCACAACCTACTTCCTTGCAGTGTTTTTGTTTTCACTTCATAATTACTTTAGTGTTGCCTTTGTGTTTAGAGCCTGATGTGATAGCAAGATGCTTCTGATGCACATTCTATCTTTATCAGATTCCGTCTCCTGCCAATTCTATCGTAAATTCACTTTGGAGTGTTTTGATCATCTGGCAACAGCTTTTTCACAGCATACTAGATTGTGGGCATTTGAAACTGTTCTGTATCTTCTTATGTTTTTCTCTCTCTCCTTCATTTCTTTCATTCTTTCCTTCTTTCTTCCCTAATTCCTTTCCTTTTTTCGTTTTCTTTGTTTCCTTCATTCTTAGTTTTTTCCCTCTTTCTCTTCTTCCAATCATTTTCTTTCTTTCTCTTTCCTTCTTCCTTTTTCTTTCTTCCTCTTTCATTCTGGCCTCCTTTAATGTTTTTCTTACTCTTTTCTTCTCTCTCTCTCCTTCTTTCTTTCTTTCTTTCTTTTCTCTCTCTTTCATTCTTTCTTTCTTTCTCTCTTCCTTTCTTTCTTTCACTTGTCCTTTCTTTCACAAATTATTTCATTCTTTTCTTTTTTCTTTTTGTCTCTCTCACTTTCCTTTTCTCTTTCCTTCTTTTATTATCTCTTCTCTCTTTCTCTTTCCTCTTCCTTCATTTGCTCTCCTTATTTCACTCTTTTTCTTTCTTTGCTGCCTTCTTCATAGCTTTCCTGCATTATTGCTGTCTTTGTCATTCCTTCCTTTTTTCTATCTCTTTTCTGCAAGTTTTCTTTCTTTCTTTCTCTTTCTTTCATTCTTTCTTTCTTTCTTGCCTTCTTTCATTCTTTGTTTGCTTCTTTATTTTTCTTTTTTTCTTATTTTCCTTTCTTCTTTCCAACACTTTCCTTCTCTGCTTTCCCTTCTTTTTTCTCTTTCTTTCTTTCTTTCTTTCTTTCTTTCTTTCTTTCTTTCTTTCTTTCTTTCTTTCTTTCTTTCTTTCTTTCTTTCTCTCCATCCTTCTCGTTTTCCTTTTATTTTATTTCCTTCTCTCTTTCCTTCATTTTTTATAAACCAATCAGCATTTGTGTAGCGCAGCACTGTCACCCTTAGGGGTATCTGGGTGCTATGGATGCGACTTCAGCATAAAGGTCAGAAACTAGCATAAAGACACAAAATAAAGGTCAGAAATTAGCAGAAAGAAGCAGAAAGACAGAATAAAGGTCAGAAATGATCAGAAAGAAGCAAAATACAGGTCAGAAACTAGGACAGACATGAAAAATACTGGGCAGAAAGAGCAGAGAAGAGGTAGAAAAATGAGCAGAAAATGAGCAGAGGAGGCACAAAACCGTAGGCAGCAGAGGGTAGCAGTCTGCAGACCAGCTGGACAGGAAGTTCATCGCATGGGGAGCTGGCACGAGAACCTTCTCTCTTTCCTACTCTCTTTCTTTCTCTTTCCTTCTTTTTAATTTTCCCTCTTTCTTTCTTTCCTTCTTTCAGTTCCCTTGTCTCTTGTCTTTTTCCTTGCCATCTTTTTTGCCTTTTTCCTCTCCTTTTTTCTTTCCTTCTTTCCTTCTTTCGCAGCTAATGCCACACAGATTTACTTTTTTAGTCTGTGATATCCAATACCTTTTAATTTAACTAAAATAATGTGTTTAACGTAGTTTCTTTTAGGGATTTCGGCCAGACTTGATCTATTAGTCTGTTGTTGGTGTAATTTAAATTGTTCTTCCACCCACTCTCGAATGCATTTAGGTGCAATGTATCATACCAGTTCAGATACTGGCTGACTTTACTATGAGTTACAACAGGGCTCCCATTCACAAGAAACACACCCACACACAAAGTAAAGTAGTTCCTTTCAGTGCCAAAGAGTACTATAGTAATGTGTGTTTTTTTTATATCAAAAAACATTTTGAATGTAGCAAATGTTATTTTTTTTAGATTGAGATTGATGAGGGCACGTCATGTTCCAAAACAACAATGTTTTGCAAAAATCAAATCAAAACAAGAATTGCCAGAAGGCTGGTGACCAATGCCAGACTTATTGGCTTTGCCAAACATTGTTGAAAGATGTTGTCCAAACTTTAAAATAGAAATAAAAGAAGGAACATGTTTTAGGAGCTCCTCCTACACCCCCAAAGCTAATCCCAAGACCTTAATACACATATAAACCCTCAGAATATATAGTTACAATCGTATGACATATAACATAATTCCAGTTGAGTTAGTCATAGGGCTCCCAAACTACCTGGGAATGCTAAAGACCTGACGTTCATAGCCATATACACCAGAGCTGGACCCCAGATTTTTTCAAAGTTATTTTCAATGTCATTGACTGAATGTGTAATTTTCTCCATCTTCAAGATTAACTTTCACTACTCGCTCTCTGTGTTCTCGTGTCCACCACCAGGGGGAGGAACTGTGGGACTCTCCAGTCTTCTAATAAGCTTCCAGACCCTCCCCTTTATGCATATACTGACTTCCAGCCATTTGGATGCTATTTGGAAATTGCCATGTAATCCCAATCCATGCCAGAATTTGTAAAATGCCAGCCTGCTCATGCTTGAAGCCAGCCTGCTCATGTTTGACACTCTGTTACATTGAATTCCCTGCTCTCTGCTCCGTCTCCGTCCCTGCAGGACAAGGATGGGTGGAGGAATCCATTCACCTGTGGCTGGCTGCTGCTAGCCTGCTCACACCTGATGCATATGATTACTGTAAGCTCTTTTAAACCTCAGCTCCCTTCAGTCCAGGGGTGGTCATTGTAGCTCTGTACCGGTGAGACCGACCCTTGTTTCCTGAGGTTTTGATATCCTTGTTTCCAGTGTTTCCTTATCTTTAGTTATACCTTGTTCCTGAGCTGATGCTGTTTTCCTTGTTCCTGAATGAGCACTGCCTGCAGTACTATATTGACTCCTGAACATTTGTCAATTCTAGTTCCTGCTCCAGCATTGCCTTTAGTGCTACTTTGTTTTCTTGATTCCTGAATCAGCACTATTCTTGTATACCCATGTAGCCTCCCCTTATGTATATCTTTTTCCAGTCCCTTCTTTTCTTCCCATTTCCTTCATTCCAGTTCCTAGTTCACTGTCTTTCTATTCCTGCTGTCTTGCATCTATTACCTTGCATGTTTGTTACCTGCTTTCTGCCAAGTGTGCCCTGTGGTTTCCTTCCTCTCCTGTTAAGAACTCCTCCTTGCTAGCTCCTTGTCTATTGTGCTTGTATTTAGTGCTACGCCTTGCTGTTACTGCCTTTGCTTGTTCCTGTTTGATTTACAGGCTCCATGAGCACAGCAGAAACCTAGGTGGTATTTCTTTTTCACTGTGAGTATTATCTTTGAGTTACATTTATAACATCCCCATAGGTATCAGCTCCACAGACCCTACCTATGCATGCATATCCCATATGTGGGTATTTGCAGTCAGTATCTGTAACAGCATTTGTGGGTAAGGAACATACTGAGCTTCAGTCTTACGGTGTGGAGCTCTTGAGTGCTTTACCCCACATCCCCTTTATTTTTAATGTTGTTACCTGTGTGTATATATATATATATATATCAATATATATCAATATATATATATATATATATATATATATATATATATATATATATGGATTGATGTCACTACAACGCATGCTTTTACATCGCATGCCTTTACAACGAGGTTTTTACCACGCAGTCCATTACAACGCATAATGCTTTTAGGCGCTGGATAGTGAATTATTTAATTTACTATTCCAACTCCAGTCCCCGTGGATAGCAGGGAAGGTGTTGGATAGTAAATTAAATATACTCCCTATCCTAGAGCGCCCCCCAGCGCAATGCGTTGTAATGGTATGCGTTGTAATGGTTGTGATGTAATGGTAGTGCGTTGTAAAAAATGCGTTGTAAGTGATGTTCCCCATATATATATATATATATATACATATATATATATATATATATATATATATATATATATATATATATATATATATATATATGTATATATATATATATATATATATATATATATATATTTATATATATATATATATATATTCCTCACAAATGTCCCCGTAGCAGAGGGAACTCCATTGGTTGGTGCACGCGTTTGGAGACCGGGAACGTGTCTCCCAGGTAATTTTGTAAACAAAAGGCAAGGACGCGGCACTCCTCTTGAACACGATAGTTTATTTTTAGGTCTCTTTGCAAAAACTCCTACGCGTTTCGAACTAACGTTCTTGGTCACGGCAGTGTTCTACAAGAGTCCCTTTTCACTTTCCACCATTTATACTATTCACTCAGTTTTACAAGAATGAGGAATTATGGGCCTTGTAGTTTATACATTTAAACGTATGTTTTTCAAAATCAAACAAAACATTCATGTTGGGATTCACGTGTGGGTAACATTCCTTATAAGAAATGTTCTAACATAAATTTTATAACAATAAAATTATATGCTAATTATTAAATTAAATTCACAATTATAGTCCATGTTGTGCTTTCACAATAAACACTTTTCATCAAGGACCTATTGATATAACGTTTACGTTATACTACGTTCAGCGGGCTGAGTGCCCCATGTCCCACACATTTCCCTTGATTATGCGTTATGGCCTGTATTGTGTTCCTTCACACAGGATTATACATAAGGTCAATGATCAGTGTTTTTCAGAGGTGTACATGCATCTCCTCGTCTGCGTTCAACCCTCTTGGCTGTCTTGTTTTGAACTTAATTATCAGTTTAGACTCCAAACATCTCAATTTCAGAAGTCTGTCTCCCCCTCTTTCCTGGGTGGGGATAGATGCTAAACCCAAGTATCTTATATCTTCCCAGGTTTTGTCCGTGTGTGTTTTCAGGTGTTTCGCCATGGCATAGTTGTTGTCACTGTTTTGTATTGCCCGAATGTGTTCTAAAATTCTCTTCTTGAGAGGACATTTGGTACTCCCAATGTATTCTTTCCCACATTGGCACCTGAGCATGTATACAACAAAGGAGGACTCGCACGTTATTTTTGTTCTGATTATGAAGTCTTTGCCTGAGGGGTCTGTGATGGATGTTGCATTTTGACCTATTCTACATGCTTTGCATGTTTTGCATTTGGTAAATCCAATGTTTCTTTTCTGTAGCCAGTCTTTTTGTTTCGTCAGTGAGAAATGGCTGTTTACCAAATGGTCCGAGAGATTTGGCGCTCTCCGATATGTTACTAGAGGGCCAGTTCCAATGTCATTTCCTATGTCCGGATCCTTCATTAAGATATGCCAATATTTTGCCAAGATTTTTTGGATTTTATAACTTTCTTTGTTATATGTTGCAATCATTCTCGGTTTTTCTTCATGCTCTGTTGTTTGTTTGTTTTCTTCAGGTTGTTCAATTTCTTCTGACTCTTTGGGTTTTTCCAGATTTAGTGTTTCCAATCTTGTTTTACATTTCGCTTTTTCTTCCCCAGTGGTTACATCTCTATGTTTATAACCCCTTTCAAGAAATCTTTTTCTCGTGTCATCAAATTTTATTTCCAACTCCTCTTCTGTTGAGCAATTTCTTCTCATACGGAGAAACTCCCCGTAGGGTATGCTTTTAACCAATTTTTGGGGATGGAAACTTAAACCGTGCAGGATGCTGTTTGTTGCCGTTTTCTTTCTGTGGGTAGTTGTCTCAATTTTGTTGTTCTGTACAAAAACTTTGATGTTCAGGAACTCAATTTCTTTCTGGCTTATGTTATACGTAAACTTTAAGCCAACATCGTTTTCATTTAGTACATCAAAGAAGGTTTTGAACTCCGATGTGCTTCCCTTCCACAAGAGAAACAGGTCGTCTATGAACCTCACCCAAAGTGCTACTTTGGCCATATGTTGGTCGTTTTCTTCTCTCCAAGCTATGCTCCTCTCCCACCACCCCATCATGAGGTTCGCATAGCTTGGAGAGAAGGAAACTCCCATGGCTGTTCCACACTTTTGCTGGTACATTTTGTGGTTGAATAAGAAGACATTGTTGTATAGGCACATCCTGATCATTTCAGTTAGCATTTTCGAATGTTCTCTTTCTGTAATGGGTCTTTGTTTCAGAAAAAACTCTATGGCTTTGATCCCAATTTCATGGCTGATAGAGGTGTAGAGCGACACCACGTCTATCGTTATCAACGAGTAGGTTGGATGCCAGTCAGTATTCATGAGCACTTTAAAAAAATCTCCAGAGTCTTTTATGTAAGATGTCAGGGTAGGAACTAATGGAGCAATAAAATAATCCACATAATTTGCCACATTCTCATACAAACTGCCACAGCTAGATATTATCGGTCTTCCCGGGGGTTTATTGAGTGTCTTATGAACTTTCGGTAAGAAATATATCGTGGGTATGATTGGATTTTCCACCATTAAATATTTCTTTTCATCATCTGTTAGAAGACCGTTCTGTTTCCATGTGTTGAGCTTGTTCTCCAATTCTGTTATAAGTTTAGGGATTGGATTCGTGTTTAAAGGCTCATAGTTCTCTTTCACAGTCAATTGTCTTAGGGCTTCTTCTATGTAATGTTCTTTGTCCATTATGATGATGTTTCCCCCCTTATCGGCTGGTTTTATTTCGATATTGGCATTGTTTTTCAAAGTTTGTATCGCTGCTCTTTCTTTTTTGGACAGATTTTCTTTTTTCCGAGGGTAGTTGTTTGTCATTTTCTCTATGTCTCCTATTACAAGGTCATGAAACAGGTCGATTTTGTTGCCTGGATGGAGAACTGGATAGAATTTAGATCTTGGTTTGAAAGGAGATTTTTTATGCTTGTCTGTCACTATTTCCATTTCATTTAGTATTTGTGTGGAAGTTATTTGGGATCCACTTTCTTCATTTGCCAGTTCGTATGCAATCCGGAGGTGGGGAACATCCTCAATATTATATTCATTGCTCGTTGTTGTCTGTTCAGAGTTTTCCAGGCAACAAAATCGACCTGTTTCATGACCTTGTAATAGGAGACATAGAGAAAATGACAAACAACTACCCTCGGAAAAAAGAAAATCTGTCCAAAAAAGAAAGAGCAGCGATACAAACTTTGAAAAACAATGCCAATATCGAAATAAAACCAGCCGATAAGGGGGGAAACATCATCATAATGGACAAAGAACATTACATAGAAGAAGCCCTAAGACAATTGACTGTGAAAGAGAACTATGAGCCTTTAAACACGAATCCAATCCCTAAACTTATAACAGAATTGGAGAACAAGCTCAACACATGGAAACAGAAAGGCCTTCTAACAGATGATGAAAAGAAATATTTAATGGTGGAAAATCCAATCATACCCACGATATATTTCTTACCGAAAGTTCATAAGACACTCAATAAACCCCCGGGAAGACCGATAATATCTAGCTGTGGCAGTTTGTATGAGAATGTGGCAAATTATGTGGATTATTTTATTGCTCCATTAGTTCCTACCCTGACATCTTACATAAAAGACTCTGGAGATTTTTTAAAAGTGCTCATGAATACTGACTGGCATCCAACCTACTCGTTGATAACGATAGACGTGGTGTCGCTCTACACCTCTATCAGCCATGAAATTGGGATCAAAGCCATAGAGTTTTTTTCTGAAACAAAGACCCATTACAGAAAGAGAGCATTCGAAAATGCTAACTGAAATGATCAGGATGTGCCTATACAACAATGTCTTCTTATTCAACCACAAAATGTACCAGCAAAAGTGTGGAACAGCCATGGGAGTTTCCTTCTCTCCAAGCTATGCGAACCTCATGATGGGGTGGTGGGAGAGGAGCATAGCTTGGAGAGAAGAAAACGACCAACATATGGCCAAAGTAGCACTTTGGGTGAGGTTCATAGACGACCTGTTTCTCTTGTGGAAGGGAAGCACATCGGAGTTCAAAACCTTCTTTGATGTACTAAATGAAAACGATGTTGGCTTAAAGTTTACGTATAACATAAGCCAGAAAGAAATTGAGTTCCTGGACATCAAAGTTTTTGTACAGAACAACAAAATTGAGACAACTACCCACAGAAAGAAAACGGCAACAAACAGCATCCTGCACGGTTTAAGTTTCCATCCCCAAAAATTGGTTAAAAGCATACCCTACGGGGAGTTTCTCCGTATGAGAAGAAATTGCTCAACAGAAGAGGAGTTGGAAATAAAATTTGATGACACGAGAAAAAGATTTCTTGAAAGGGGTTATAAACATAGAGATGTAACCACTGGGGAAGAAAAAGCGAAATGTAAAACAAGATTGGAAACACTAAATCTGGAAAAACCCAAAGAGTCAGAAGAAATTGAACAACCTGAAGAAAACAAACAAACAACAGAGCATGAAGAAAAACCGAGAATGATTGCAACATATAACAAAGAAAGTTATAAAATCCAAAAAATCTTGGCAAAATATTGGCATATCTTAATGAAGGATCCGGACATTGGAAATGACATTGGAACTGGCCCTCTAGTAACATATCGGAGAGCGCCAAATCTCTCGGACCATTTGGTAAACAGCCATTTCTCACTGACGAAACAAAAAGACTGGCTACAGAAAAGAAACATTGGATTTACCAAATGCAAAACATGCAAAGCATGTAGAATAGGTCAAAATGCAACATCCATCACAGACCCCTCAGGCAAAGACTTCATAATCAGAACAAAAATAACGTGCGAGTCCTCCTTTGTTGTATACATGCTCAGGTGCCAATGTGGGAAAGAATACATTGGGAGTACCAAATGTCCTCTCAAGAAGAGAATTTTAGAACACATTCGGGCAATACAAAACAGTGACAACAACTATGCCATGGCGAAACACCTGAAAACACACACGGACAAAACCTGGGAAGATATAAGATACTTGGGTTTAGCATCTATCCCCACCCAGGAAAGAGGGGGAGACAGACTTCTGAAATTGAGACGTTTGGAGTCTAAACTTATAATTAAGTTCAAAACAAGACAGCCAAGAGGGTTGAACGCAGACGAGGAGATGCATGTACACCTCTGAAAAACACTGATCATTGACCTTATGTATAATCCTGTGTGAAGGAACACAATACAGGCCATAACGCATAATCAAGGGAAATGTGTGGGACATGGGGCACTCAGCCCGCTGAACGTAGTATAACGTAAACGTTATATCAATAGGTCCTTGATGAAAAGTGTTTATTGTGAAAGCACAACATGGACTATAATTGTGAATTTAATTTAATAATTAGCATATAATTTTATAAAATTTATGTTAGAACATTTCTTATAAGGAATGTTACCCACACGTGAATCCCAACATGAATGTTTTGTTTGATTTTGAAAAACATACGTTTAAATGTATAAACTACAAGGCCCATAATTCCTCATTCTTGTAAAACTGAGTGAATAGTATAAATGGTGGAAAGTGAAAAGGGACTCTTGTAGAACACTGCCATGACCAAGAACGTTAGTTCGAAACGCGTAGGAGTTTTTGCAAAGAGACCTAAAAATAAACTATCGTGTTCAAGAGGAGTGCCGCGTCCTTGCCTTTTGTTTACAAAAATATATATATATGTATATATATATATATATATATATATATATATATATATATATATATATATATATATATATATATATATATATATATATACATACATATATATATATATATATATATATATATATATATATATATATATATATATATATATATATACATATATATATATATATATATATATATATATATATATATATATATATATATATATATATATGTATGTATGTATGTATGTATGTATGTATGTATATATATATATATATATATATATATATATATATATATATATATATATATATATATATATATATATATATATATATATATATATATATATATATATATATATATATATATATATATATATATATATATATATATATATATATATATATATATATATATATATATATGTATATATATTACCTACTGGCCAATACGGATACTCGGAAAGTGCTCACCAGCACAGTCTAAACAACTACCAACATGCACTGTGCATTTGGCCAATAGGTAGTTATAGTTAGGACCAAGTTTCCATAGGAAGAACATTTATTGTTTTGCTTATAACTTATGCGTTGTTTGATAAATCTTCATGAAATTACGAAGCTAATTCTTTGTTCACATCAGCTCCTATGTTGCAAGTTTGGGGTACTTCGTCAAGGGGGGCCGAGAAAAAAGGGGTGTCCAAAAAAGTGTTTTCTCCATGTTAATTTCCATAGGAAACTTTAGACAAGGCTACAGGTCGAACGGGTGCACGGAATTACCCCAAATTTGGCAGGGAGAAGGGTCTTGTTCTAGAAAGCATGCTTGTGTTTGTCTGCTGTAAATCAATTCTGTAGTTTTTGAGAAATATCGAAATTTACAGGTATCAATATTTGGGAATTCTGCCATCTGATTGGCTGAGGCGTTACGAGCATGAGCTTGCTGCTTATTGGCTGCGAGCGATGCGAGCGGTTGCAACTAGGAAGTGTTGGCCGCCTCTGGTCTTTGTTGCATACGTGTGCAAATAGTGTTAGTAGGTGTTTATACCATACAGGGAGTGGGAAGCGAACTACTGACTGCTACTGTGCGTTTATACTATACCAGAAGTGGTAAGCGAAGTACGCATGCCTACTTGTGTGAAGACTGAGGGATCAAACTGATTGATGTAAAGTGATGGGCTCTGGGTCCTGTAGCATACTAGCCACTTTAGTTTACCTGTGTAAGTAGTATTAGTATGCATTTATACTAAACAGGGAGTTGGAAGCAAATTACTCACTTCTACCGGTCTCAAGACTTGTGGATGAAACCATGAGCTCATTGCTGTAAAGTCATGTTCTCTGTGCAGTATTCCAATGTAAGTCATATTAGAATATTAGTATGTAGTTCTAGTAGAATGTAAGTATGTAATGTTAGAATGTAGGGCTGTCATGAGGGGAACCTTCCCGAGTTTGTACACAGTGCTGTAGAAGACGGTTGCGTTGCTGTCTGCTCCTGTTGGTGGCTGTTTAGGTTGTCTTATTTTCCTGCATTAAAGCTACTTATTGGATCCACTGCTGTCTGCCTCTTCACTAAATACATTTGGCGACGAGTGGGAGAAGGTAAAAAGAAGGCAGCACTCACCAATATTTCAAGGTTGCTTGCATTGTGCTGAAGACCCGTTTTCTTCATGAAGCTGTTTCTAATCATCTCAGGGTTGTCTGCTCATTGTGTATATATTCATTTATTAAATAGGTTATGTGCCCCCCACCCTCCAGTCCTGATGAAGACCCCACAGCAAGATAAACATTAATATCTGCACGTTAGAGGGTCGAAACGTCGACAACCGATTGCCCTTCATTGTCAACTCCTTACCACACTGTTCTCATTAATTGAACCATTTTGGAGTATGATGTGTTTGAAATAACCATATGAACCTGTTGGTCCTACTTTGGTACATAGTCTGTAACTTTGACAAACGAGTTATAATTGTTGATTTTACTGTCACTTCAGTATCTTCCTTCTTTTCTTCACCAATTTCCCTCACTATCACATTACCTTTCCCGCTTCCTTGCTTGGGGCACTGTGAAAACCACTGATTTATTATTCTGGAAATATTGTATATTCAATACACTTTCCCATTGTGAATAAAACAATGTGGATTGAATTTATGTTTGTTTGATTATTCTCATTCTTTGTTGTTTATTGTTCTTATGCTACTGGGACCCCTTCCTCCTTCCTACATTGTGCTTTGCCATCCGACCTCTGGTAGGAATTATATTTTTTGATTTTGGGCTTCCTCTGCCTCTTCACTGCCCTCTGGTTGCTGTAATACATATGTGCAAGTAGTGTTAGTATGCGTTTATACTAATTCTCTACTTATGCAGTAACCAATGCATCATGACCTGAGGGGGCGCAGCTCATACAATGTCCCAGGATGTGCATCCGCAGGACATTTATGTTTGCTATTAGAGGGTGGGTGCATGTCTTTCACCCTGTGATAGCAAATCCTTGTTTGCTTCGTTGAAGCGAGAGGAGGAAAACCTTGTATCGCTTTAAAAGAGGGGATCCGGATAGTAAAAATGGAGAAATAAATGAATCGGGTCTCACCCGTTCATTTAAATGAGCCCCCTGGTGGGTAATGTTCCGGTGCCAATCCTATTATTATATTGCGGGGTCTCTGCAGCACTGGGGACCTTAATCTCACTTGTGAATTAGGAGCGGGAGGGCACAGAGACGTTTCGTAACCTAGGGGATCGCTACGTTCTTGGGTATTGATTACTAATTGTTCAGGGGCTTCGAGGCCAACTTAAGGCTGGGGATCGCCACCCTCAGGGGCTTTACTTAAATATGCAGGGGGGCCTCGCCAATCCCTGAAGCCTCGGTGGCCCTAGACAGTGCCTTATTGGTTCTGTAATCACACAGGCAGTACTCATGGTGTTATAAAGTGATACACTCATAGAACCCTTGCAGTTGTAGAATTACCTAGGCTTCATTTATGTAATAGTCTGTTGGTTTATATTTGGTAGGTGCACCGGAAAATTACAAATGTTTTCTCTCATAACCTCCTATCAACCGCTGATTTTCACAATAAATTAGAGGCAAGTGTTGTCAGAAAAAGAAAAGCCGTACACTCACTTATTTATTGGTAAAAAAAAACCTTTGTTAAAACAACACAAATAAATGGAAACGCACCTTTATTCGAACAAACAACAGTATAACATCAAATAAGTGGGTGGGACTCCTCCGGAAGCCGCGTACAAAACCTGTAAGACAGAAAAATGAAACATAAGTATGTGTGCCATGTCCAAGAGAAAAATAAAGGTAGTCACAATGAAAGGACGATAGTGAGAATGGGAGAGAGAGGGAGTGGGTGGAAGGGACAAGTGGAGGGACAGTCAAAAGAACAGAGGGTCACCTGTGTGTCTAGAACGCTGGGGTCCGCGAGAAAGAGTGCAAAAGTCCTTAAAATGAAATGGATATGAATGAGGCCAGAGATTACATTATTATCTACGGCAACATCACTTGCCTGTGCACCCCGGCTGCTGCACCCCAGCCCCTTCCCCCACACTGTGCTCAATTGCTGCTCCTTCGCACTGAGGCATCACTGCTCACCTGCCACCACTGGTGTGTCTAACGACGAGCCGGTGCCTCTCTAGGGTGGCACAACAGGTCTCCGGTCGGGGTCGGAGTCTTGATACCACAATTGAAGGCGTCAGAATGCCCAATTTTGGCGCAACCAATGCAGTGTCTGAAAAGGCAGAAATAATATAATGGTGGAAACATCTGGAGGGAAATCAATATTTATTTGAAGCTCAATAAAGAACACCAGTTGAGTGCATTCTTCCTTCTTGACATATGATCTACCAACTGTTAGTGGTAATCATGGTTCAAAGAGGAGTTGGAGTGCACAAGAATACACAAGGTTAAATAATAATATGTTATGACAACGCTCACATACAAAGGAACAGACCGCATGCTAGAAGCATAATGTGAACGTGTACTGCAGTGGCGCAAGCCTTTGTGCATGTACACTGAGTAATTAGCTCACTACAGTGTTCCAAAAGCCAACGCCACGTGTTGAAGGACTGGGTTCTTTAGACCCAGCGGTGCCAGGGGACAACACCTGAAACCTTCGTGGGTAACCTGCTCCGGCGTACGAATGACAGAGACACGGGACACTTCCTTCGGCGTCAAAGATTCAAGGTTTATTTACTGCAGGGAAACACAGAAGTCACAGGAAGTACAACGAGTGTAGTTCGGGGAGACTGCTTCAAATTGGTTCTGTGGATCGCTCCTTTTATACAGAATTCTCCCATAGGTTTGCATAGCACACAAAGGTTTACAACCCGGTTCCCACAATTATCCCCGAGAGAGGTCGCTTTGCTCACTTTGATACTCATAAGGTCCGGAACATAAGTGCGGAAACATTTGGCGGTTCCCAACTGTAAAAACCCATCTTCCCACCATTAGTACATTCCAATCAGCAGTAAAACAGATCGAAGAAGGAACAAGGACAGGTGCAGAGGAAGATGGAAACAGTGGGGAGATTGGAAAAGGGTGTAAAAGGGGAGGTATCGGGAAACACGAGCTACAGGCATCAAAGGGACGTGCCTAATGAGATGCACGGCTGAGACAATAAACCGGCACAGCGAGATGAGCCTCGAGCAGGGCCATCTGCCTTACAGTATCATCCCCCTCATCATAAAGACACTTACAAAGGACATGTGTCTTCCGCAAATATCTTGGGAGCCCCAGGGTCGCGAAGCGGACAAGGTCCGTTCGCTGGCTACTTGAGGGCAAGAGACAAAATGGATGCCGTATCTAAGATGGAACCCGTGGGTACAGATGAAAAACCCACATAACAAACGAACGGTTTAAGTTAGCACAGCGAAACTGCGCACACTTACTAAACTCGTCATTTGCGGTTCGTAGATACCAGACTCGACCATATTCGTGCGAGTCGAAAGCACCACTGACAATTGTCACGGAACCTCAGACGCTCCTTTTGCCCTCATGTAGGCAAGCACTAGTCGGAATCATACTCGATATTCATCAGACCATCTAGATGTTGCTGTAGCATAGCTCTGTCCAACCGAGTTCCATTGGTAACAGGCGGCTGTCTCATACACGTTGTAGCACAGAGGCCACATAAGGCAGGACCGCACTGCACACAAAGGCAACACGTGAACAGGAACGCCACAACGACTCCGATGGTCATCAGAATCTTCCAACCCCAAGTCGACATCAGGCCCCAAAACCACCCAAGTAGCGTCCAATCCCCTACATCCACGTGTATGGATTCAGAGATTTTATGCAACTTTGAGATGGCTTGATAGACAGTCGGAGCGTTATCAGGAATGAAAATACAGCAGCTCGAATGGATCACCTTACATACCCCACCACGATCTGCTAAGATCACGTCTAAAACCATTCGGTTTTGTAACGTCATAAGTCTATCCGCCTGAAGTTCTGTTGTGATATTACCAAGGGCACTGGCAGTAATATTAGCTGTCGATTCTACCACTCGAGTCAACTGTCTCAGGTTCCTACTATTAACCATAGGTCCCCAAAACGGAAGGAAACCCTTGAAAAAGTCTCCTGCCTCTTGACCGGCAGTATCCTCTTCGCTAATTACGCCTCTCACAACTCTAGTCTTGTGATAATCTGCATCTACAGTAAACGTCGGAGGCAACAAGTTTGCGATAAAACATGAGCCCATGAAGTCAGAGGGCAACCATGCATACGCACGATCATGACAGACGAAGTAGGTACCCTTGGCAGCCAGAAACACAGGGGACGAGATCATCGGCAGCATGTAATTTTCAGTGCAAGCACTCTCTCCAAGTCGGGCTTTCGATCTTCGGCCACGACCCATTAGACAAAAATTACCAATGTGGGGTACGACCCATATCGGAGGCGAGCTTTTAAGCTGTTTATCACTCGTGAGCGCACTGTACTCGACCTTACTCAGGACCCTATAGGCTTGTACCTCTTCCACTGGAATGAGCGACGGCTCATAGATATCTCTATCTAAGTCTTCTATCGCTATAGACAAAGGCTTATAGTACGAGCCAGGGCCAAGGTAGGGAGAACGTGGCTCTCGATTGGGGTGAGAATCTAGTGCGCTTCGAAACATTATTTGAAATGCTCGAGCAGACCCTTGGGAACTATACGGTAACACCAAATATGGAATTCCCTTATCCGTAGTATGTGGCATCAACCCACACACCCAACAATTAGTAGTGTTAACCACTAACTGGTGCTGGTGAAGGAGCTGAATAAAGGAATTGTTGCGGAATTCTGCACGTCTAGCCTGCTCGTGTTCGGGTAAGATATGAAAAGAATGGGGAGATGCGACAGTGGTAGGTTTAGGATCAGAGGTAGGAGTAGGTATGGCAGGAGATAAGAAACAAGACATCATGTAATACACCCCACCCGACAATAATGCAGAAACAGTCAAAAGCAATACGAACATTTGGAACATAAAACATTTGGTACGACTAAGTTGTTGCAACTTGAACCTTTGCGCCTGAGCTTCTTCCAAGTCCATCAGCTTCGAAAATGCCATCCCCTACGACCGTCCGCAACGTTTCTTGACGCACTTCGTTCTGTGTAGCAGTAGTCAATCCCTAGGAGTTCCCAGGAACCGACGGTCTTTAACCTAGCGTCAAGACCTACTAACCAGAAGGAAGTACACGCGCGGCCCTACGGCCTTTATTCACAATTATGTGTATGCAAAGTGTCTCTCAGCTGTGGAAGCAAAAATATGAGGAACGAAACTCAATGTATATATACAAAAATAATTACAAAGATACGAGTGTTCAAACTGATCGTGGAAAACGGGATAATGCAATTGTCAAGGGACAAAACAGGATCTTTTATTAGTCTTTAGTGCTGGATCGCAAAAAGTAACGGGTTTTCCCAGGACGTGTCTGCTCGTCAAACAAAGGATCCGTTGAAGAGACAGCGTCCTGTTGATCAGTTGAATGTTCTGGTCTTGAGTCTTTTGATGACAAATGTTCAACAATGTCTTTCTGCTGCACTGAGGATTCTCCGACAGGTTGTGCGTCGCTGAAAGGTACAAACGCCGGCAATCCTTCTGTTTCAGTTAATGCAATGCCTCTCCTCACCCACGAGTCTGCCGGCAACGAAATAGGGACTTTTTTGGTATGGGTGGCATGCACCCAGTTTTTCCGACCCTCTAGACGAACAGCAGTTCTCGTGGCAAGGAGGACCTGGAAGGGTCCAGTGAATATGGGCTCCAAATTCTTCTTGCGCGAGAAATTTCGCGTCACCACCCAGTCTCCGGGCTGGAGCTGGTGGCCTGGACCCTCCGTCTGCGTCGGCAATGCTTCGTAAACCTGTTGGTGAATTAACCTCAGTTTAGCAGTCAAGTCATGAAGATAATCGATCAACATTGGATACTCAAGATCACAGAACACACCCGGCCTAGGGACCCCCCAAACATTTGCAGGACGACCGAACACTATTTCATAGGGACTGAGCCCTACTCGGGAGTGTACGGTTGCCCTTGTTGACAGTAATGCTAAAGGTAAAGCGTCAGGCCACGAGAGACCAGTCGTAGCCTGAATCTTTGCTAGCTTCAATTTAAGGGTGCCATTGTACCCTTCAACCAAACCAGCTGACTGGGGATGATTGGCGCTATGGAATTTCTGATTAATTCCAAGGCCCTTACACACACTCTTCATCACACTCCCCACAAACTCACTTCCGTTATCCGACCACACAACCCGAGGCATTCCGTACCGAGGAAAGTATTCCTTCAGTAGGATTTTCGCAGTTGACAAGCAGTGTTGTCCTTAAGAGGGTAGGCTTCAATCCATCGGGAGAACGCGCAAACCACGACTAAAACGTATTTCAGGTTATTGCATCGCTCCATATGGATGAAGTCTAATTGGATCACCTCAAAGGGACATGAAGGGGGAGCGAAACTACCAGGAGGAGTTGGGGTTCCCTTACCAGGATTGTACAACATACATACCATACAATTCTTGACCAAGCGTTCAGCACATTCCGTGATACCATCATTCTTCCACACAGGAGACAGCAACTTACAGATACCTTTCGCGCTAATATGTGCTAACCCATGCGCCATTGTCACAACAGCCAGCACATACGCATCAGGCAACATCCATCTTTTCTGTTCCGACAAATCAATCCAACAACCATTTACATCCAACTTCCCCGTACTTTCTTTCCACTTCGTCTTTTCAGTCTCGGTGGCCTCATTCTGAATTGCTTTCACACTCTCGATAGTGTCCTCACACATACTCGATTCTGTAGGCCACCTAACCGAACTCGTCACATACATTCGAGTGCTAAGGTTCCGGGCAGTTTCCTTAGCAGTCTCATCCGCAAACGCATTACCACGACCAACATCATCCGTCACCTTACGATGCGCACTACATTTAACAATCGCTACTTGCTTAGGCAACGTAAGTGCATCCAAAAGATCATTCACAAGCTGACCATGCTGAATCTTCGTACCATGCGATGTCAGAAAACCTCTCTCTCTCCACAACCGTCCAAAGCTATGGGCGACGCCAAAAGCGTATTGGCTGTCGGTAAACACATTCACGCGTTTCCCTTTCGCTAACACACACGCTCTAGTGAGAGCGATCAGTTCTGCAGCTTGGGCAGAATTCTGATTTATCCTTGCAGTCTCAACAACAGTATTCAACGTTACAACAGCATATGCAGTAGTCACATCACCATTCGGCAGTTTAAAACATGAACCATCCACGTACAGCGTTTCATCTGGGTCTTCCAAAGGAGTGTTTTTAAGGTCCACTCGACCTTTTGTTTCCTCTTCTGTTCTCAAATAACAGTTGTGATCTGTTATTTCATCTGACTCTGAGCTAATTGGTAACAAAGTCGCCGGATTCAGAACATTGCTACGTTTTATCTGAATGTGGCTTGCCAGCAGCGTCAGCTCGTACCCAGACAATCTCGCACTCGTCAAGTGCTGAGTTTTCGTACAATTCAAAAGAGTATCGACTGCATGCGGAACCATCACCGTAAGCATATTATCCATGACCAATCCTGCTGATTGTCGGATGGACACCGCAGCTGCCGCTGTTGCTCTCAAACAACTCGGCAATGCTCTAGCTACCGGGTCCAAGGTCGAGGAAAAATATGCACATGGACGTTGCTTACCACCAAAAGGTTGCGTTAAAACGCTCAACGCACAACCTTCCCTCTCGTGAACATATAATGTAAACGGCTTACTGTAGTCAGGAGTACCTAACACAGGAGCCGAACACAATGAATTACGTAATTCAGAAAAACTTTTCTGACATTCTTCCGTCCATGGTAAAGGAGTTGAAACATCCTTGCACGTAAGAGCTACCAATGGTTTCGCTAGCAATGAAAAATTTGGAATCCATTGCCTGCAGTACGACGTGATACCTAGAAAGGCACGCACATCTCTTTGGGTTGTTGGCACAGCCATTCGCGCAATTGCTGCAATTCTCTCTGGGGTCAACCGCCTTCCCTCCTTTGACAATAAGTGACCTAAATAGGTTACTTCTTGACAACAATATTGGAGTTTAGAAGGTGACACCTTGTGATTTAACTCGCAGAGATGTTGCAGCAGCGACACCGTAGCAATTTTGCAAATGTCCTGAGTATCTGCAGCTACCAATAAGTCGTCGACGTATTGGATTAAGGCCGCACCAGCCGGCAATGTAAACGCATCCAGTTGACCCTTCAAGGCTTGACTGTAAATCGATGGACTTTCACAGTAGCCCTGAGGAGCGCGTTTGAACCGGAAGCTGCGTCCACCAAGAGAGAAACCGAAAAGGTCCCTGCTCTCTTCTGCAATGGGAATGCTGAAGAACGCATTCTTCAAGTCAATCACCGAAAACCAAGATGCAGAAGCTGGAATCAGAGTCAGTAGTGCCGTGATGTCGGGCACAACGGGGAACTGAGGAATCACAATTTTATTTACCTCCCGTAAATCGATAACAAAGCGATAAACAGGTGGTTTCGAAGGATCAGTACGTTTAAGAATGGGCAGCACAGGGCTGTTGCACACGTTCCCCCGTGTTTCTTCAATTACGTCTTTCTCGATCAAATCATAGATGATCGCTAACAATGCTCGTTCACCATCAAGAGAGATACGATACTGGGGAATACGTGGCAACCGCACATTAGATTTCAACTGAACAACATAAGGGGAGATGTCAAGCAGGCCCACGTCATTGGGACCTGTTGCCTACAAAGATGCAGGAAGAGAACTCAATTCCGGGGGAAGCTTATTGAGAGACAAGTACATAGGAGAGACAACCCTCTCTCCTAAAGTAAGCTTTACACCCGCAGGGGAACAATACAGAGTTGCATACAAGCGTTTAAGCAAATCCAGACCCAAAAGATTTTCACCACAACCCGTGGTCAAAATCAACGGGGCTTCTAGCTCACGAGGCCCAATTGTAAGGGGCAAAGGGCGCGAAACTGGATTGCTAACGGGGGCGCCAGAGAATCCAACGGAAACATTTGTTAAGCCAGACAAAGGTGCGCCAGGGAGTTTCGAATGCTGTATGGAACTTTTCGCTGCACCAGTGTCCAACAGAAAAGGCTCAACGACGCCCGATGTAGCAATTGCGACGTAAGGCCCTCTCTGATCAACCGGAACTGATACCACTCCCTCTCCTTGTCTATGGCTGTCCTAGTAATTACTGTCGTCAGTTCCCTGATCGACGTAATAATCGTCTACATTGTACTGCGCAGATCGTCCTTGCGATGATCCACGTTGATCAAAACAATTATCGGAATTTGATGAGTTATCTGAACGGTCATTCTGAGCACCACGACCTCTACCGCGTGATGTCTGCTGTGAACCACCACGACCTCCTCTAGATGAATTACCGCTATTACGATCGTTTAGAGCAGGACAATTGAATTTCAAATGACCCTCCTGTCTACAATAGGCACATTGATTGTACCCCAATGAAGATCTTTGGGAAGAGGAGTCATTTCGGGATTGTGACCGATTCGATTGTGGCTGCGATCTATTTTGCTGCGAAGCATTCTGATTCGAACGCAGAGGATAGGCCTGCTGTAACAACACTTTAGTTTTGAGTTCTTTCGTCTTTTTATCGGCGCGGTCGTTCTCTTCTTTTTCTCTGTTCTCATAATACTGTGCCGTAGCCAATATTTGAGCCGAGGTGGAAACGGCCCACGCACTTTCCGAATTTTTCAATTTATTGCTCAAATCGGGCAATAAGTTAGAGACAAATTTATCTACAAACAACCGCTGACCACCCTCAGTGCTCATATCCTGACCACTATGGTCAATGAATGCCTCCTCGAATCTCGTAAAGAAGTCGGAAACACTCTCGTCCTTCTTCTGTCTACATGCTGACAATTTGTCCCAATTCACCCTCATGGCTGGCGTAAGAGTTTTCATTAACGTTATTATTCTTTGAGGAAGAGCAGCAATCAACTGTTCAGGCTTAGCCCCACCAACTTGTCGCGTATCGGCCGCAGTAAGAGCAGCCCAATCGCCACCTAATTCGTTTGCGTGATCTTCGTGCCGAATCTTAGCCCATACCGGTTGCGGTACAATATTTCCAAACAGCATGTCAATATCGGCAAGATTCATTACCGTAGCGTCTACGAGCTGCGATAATTCCTTGTAATACCCAGCAGGATTCTTGCGAGGGTCAGGCAATGATTGCTTCACCTGCAACACTTCTGAGCGTTTCCATGGGAGATGTATCCATACTCTCTGAAAGAACGGCAAGATCGGGGGGTTTGCCCCAGGATTACCTGGCATCCACACTGGTGGAACTTCTCGCATAGGAAACTGACCAGACTCATCTGGCTGTCTTTCAACATCTTCAACAAAGAGGGCTTGAGGTACAGGAGTGGGACGGAAAGATAGCAACCGTTCAACAGCACGTCGAACATTGGTATCCACTATCAGTCCAGTCGAGAACTGAAGCTGTAGGTCAGACAAAGCGGTCAGCACCTCGTCAGGTGCATCGGCCGATATCTGATCACGAAGAACCTTACACATTTCTTCGAACACGAATCTTTGAGTTGGTATATTAAATTGACAAAACGTATTGAGTACGACACGTGGCGGATTTCTAAGAGGATATGTCATCCAACCCATTGCCATATTATATAGCGAAGCGCGTTCCCTGTTACCAGGAAGCTGACTACGTCTCTGAGGACCATCTGAACCAGCAGACCCAAGAACAGGTCCGAGAGAATGAAAGAAGCTAGCCGCAAGAGGAGAAGTACGACTACGAGTAGAGGGAGAAGTGTAGGACACAGGACTAACAAGCGAAGGAGTAGAGACAGAAGCAACAGCAGGAGTTAACAGAGCAGGAGCAGTAGCGGGAGCAGGAGTATGTGGAAGCGGAGGAGCAGTAGGGATAGCAACAGGCAAAGGAGCAGGAACAGTCGGAAGAACGGGTGCAGGTTGAGGAATAGGTGCAAGAACAGGTACAGGGGGAACCACAGGAGCTGCGGTACCCTGTACATACGGAGGTGGCGACTTCATAAGATAGGACATTAAAGGATCCTCAACTATTTCTTCCTTCTTTTCCGACTCCGTAGGCAAAGCAGGATAGCATTTATCTATAGTATGTATATTTATCAAGGACCCCCTGAATAAATGAATCAAGAAATTCCTAGGTCAGGGAAAACAGTGCAATAGAAAAAATAACAACCTAGGCAATTTAAGAATTAAAATACCATAATGGCAAAGATATAATGAGAGGTTGACTAAAGCTTGCTAAAAACACATAATTTTATTTATCAGTTAACACAATAAAAAAGATCATTCATATAACACAGAGTCAAAGTTAAAAAAAAATTTTAGTACATATATGACATGGACAACAAAACATAAAATTAATATGCAAAAAAGGAGGGTGAGTGGCCTAAAGAATGGCATTTATCTAAAGTCATACGCTGTAGCCTATCAAACACTTCCTTTTCCTTAACCTCCTTGTCACGCTGAAATTGCTCTGCTTTCTTTACAATGGTAGCAACACCATCTCTCTGATTTCGTTTAGTCTGTCTGATTTCTTTCTGTCGGGCTTCTTTACGCCACAACCGAAAGGCATCAAACATGGCCGGCCTTGACTTTTTCTCGAACAATTTAGCCTCTAAGTTATCTAAGATCGGGGTCTCAAAGCTACCATGAGGTGGCCAACTAAGGACACCGTCCTTCTTAGTATAGCGAATCCAATAATCATTAAAAGTAATCGGGCCTAGCCCATGTTTACTGTACAGTTCATAAGTCGGAGTTCCAACCGGAGGTATCGGACACGAGTCCTCCAGTCGGGAATCCGCACCACAACGTCTGAAACAACTAAACAAAGTACTGCGACCAGGCATCTCGCACACTAGCCAAGTTTCACAATCGTCAAGGGTTACGGGATTTATCAAGTCCCAGCAAGAAGCAAAAACCCTCGGTTTTTGGCAGCTGCAGTCGTCAAACAACACAACAAAGTACCAAGAACCACAAATGCAATGGAACCATGCAACCACTAAGCAACCACAACCAAGAACTCTGGGAGCGACCCACAAATACTTAACTCAAAGATCGATGGCGTCACCAGGAAGGCCCGTCAGTCGTCTCGCTCTACCAAGGTCTACGCCAGGCGCCAAAACAGGTCTACAGTCAGGGCAGCAGTCCGTCGCAGCCGTCAGGAGGCGGGAATCTTCGCGGGAAAAGTCTTCGGGCCACTTGTTTCGACAACAGGATCGATGAAGCGGAGTGCACCTTCCCTCGGAGATTTCACACGAAGTTCCTCACGATCGTCGGGCTTGGACCGGTACCACTGATGCAGCCCCATGTTGGGCGCCAACTGAAGGACTGGGTTCTTTAGACCCAGCGGTGCCAGGGGACAACACCTGAAACCTTCGTGGGTAACCTGCTCCGGCGTACGAATGACAGAGACACGGGACACTTCCTTCGGCGTCAAAGATTCAAGGTTTATTTACTGCAGGGAAACACAGAAGTCACAGGAAGTACAACGAGTGTAGTTCGGGGAGACTGCTTCAAATTGGTTCTGTGGATCGCTCCTTTTATACAGAATTCTCCCATAGGTTTGCATAGCACACAAAGGTTTACAACCCGGTTCCCACAATTATCCCCGAGAGAGGTCGCTTTGCTCACTTTGATACTCATAAGGTCCGGAACATAAGTGCGGAAACATTTGGCGGTTCCCAACTGTAAAAACCCATCTTCCCACCATTAGTACATTCCAATCAGCAGTAAAACAGATCGAAGAAGGAACAAGGACAGGTGCAGAGGAAGATGGAAACAGTGGGGAGATTGGAAAAGGGTGTAAAAGGGGAGGTATCGGGAAACACGAGCTACAGGCATCAAAGGGACGTGCCTAATGAGATGCACGGCTGAGACAATAAACCGGCACAGCGAGATGAGCCTCGAGCAGGGCCATCTGCCTTACAGTATCATCCCCCTCATCATAAAGACACTTACAAAGGACATGTGTCTTCCGCAAATATCTTGGGAGCCCCAGGGTCGCGAAGCGGACAAGGTCCGTTCGCTGGCTACTTGAGGGCAAGAGACAAAATGGATGCCGTATCTAAGATGGAACCCGTGGGTACAGATGAAAAACCCACGTAACAAACAAACGGTTTAAGTTAGCACAGCGAAACTGCGCACACTTACTAAACTCGTCTTTTGCGGTTCGTAGATACCAGACTCGACCATATTCGTGCGAGTTGAAAGCACCACTGACAATTGTCACGGAACCTCAGTGTTTGTAGGACAGTGCTGCCCGCTGGCTCAGGCCTACAGTACAGTCCATCAGGTCTTTAAAATAAGACAGACATGTCACTGAATGAGGTCAGAGATCACATAATTTTTCACGGCAACATCGCTTGTTCGGACCTGCACAGCCAGGCTGATGCACCCGACCCCTCCCGTAGCACTGTGCTCAATTGAAGCCCCTGGGCAAACAGGCCCCACTGCTCACCTGCTGTCATTGTTGTGTGTCCAAACACGACGGGCAGCACTGTTCACAATTCAGATGCAGTGTTGATTGCAGGAGGGTGTACACCTCATGGATCCCTTTCGAAACACGATGTCCAGTAGGGTTCACAAATCATGTCCAGTGTTGATTGCCAGGATGGTTTACGTCTTCTGAATCCCTTTTTTTATTGCGCGTTGTGATATGTGACGTGGATGCGGCCACATCACCTTAGGTAGTGTGGAAGAACTGGGACATGTGGCATCTTCGTTATCCTATTTATACATATGCAAAGTGGGCTGGGCTTGTGTACGCCAGGTCAGCGTAGGGGTGTGAATAATTGTTCCGGGGACCTGGGCGTTGTTCAGTTCCTGCCTGGCCTAAGAAGTGTACTTACATATCTCTCCCTAATGCAGTTTTGATATCACAAAATGCACAATTTACATTAATGTAGCATGTACCGGTAGGGCGGCAACTATCGCTAATGAGATGCCGGTCAAAAACATTGAATGGCCAACATCACATGTTGTTGTCAAGCTTGTGGATATGCGCAGAAATGCATGTAATTTGTGTGTGGTATTATTGAAAATGTTGCTATCGTGAAGCGCACTCATGTGAATGTGCTGGATGGAGGGAGGATCAGCAGTGAGGCTACGTCATACATAGTGATAACGTTCATTACAGTCAAGTAATGCATGTTAAGCGTGAATCTGAAAGTCTCACATATGACACACTACTATACTGGTAAAGCCTGACAACAGGGCATACAGCAACACAAATGTACACATTACTCTTTACTGTTTGTCTTATGTGATCTTGGATGTGCACTCTGCCTGTGGCTGATGATACTACTTCGAGCCAACAATACCCAGGCCGAAAGGCAGTATAATAATGTGCACACACACACACGCCAGGGGCATCGTGTAACACACATTTGTTTTCGATTTAACGTTTCAGAGCATGGCCATCACACGTGGAAAGTTAAAGTACAGACCATGAATATTGATCAAGATGATCGTTGCATGTTGTGTGTAGTATAAGATATGTGTACACAGCAAAAAACTTTTCAAAAAAGCTCTCTAAGCAGAAGGGGTGCAGCTCATCAAATGCTGTACAGAGAATGACTAAAATGGGTGGGGTCCTCCAACTGTTACAAAGGGAAATGTTATGAACCAATCCAATGCTTTTTTTAAAGTTCACATGGCAATGGCGCATTGCAGGCACAAGGAGGACGCACCCGACGTGATTTTTTGAAAATATATTTATCATAATATCAGTTTATTACAGTTAGAAATATATAAATGTTTAAAATATTTTTTTAATATTGCTTGCTGTCATATACAGTTTAAAGTTATTTAGATATAGTTTTGAGACATAAAAAAAATGAGGGAATGGCGTACCCGGCATGACACCATACGTCTATGATGTAACACAGGGCCTGACAGCGTGTACTCATTGCATATTCAATGTGCAGTGGGCACGACCCCATAGGTACATGACATAACGCGTGGCTTGGTACTGCGTACCATTCGGATACAAAAGTAGCAGCTGGCACGACCTCATACCTATATGGTGTTACAGGGGACGCTGTGCCACGAATCTGTCGGATACGAAATGTGCATCATTTACAAGTTTAGCAATATGGCAAATAGGATTCACGTGGTAATGGAGCTTGGTACACTACCGGTATGGGACTGCAGTTTTCTCAACAAAAAAAAATATAAAACATTACATAATTTTTAAAGTAAAAAAAAGAATGATAATAGAGTTCCAAAATATTACAAAAAAATAGAAAAAATAAGTTTTATAAACATTAAAATATTAAATTAACGTTTAGAAAACCTTTGAAATTCACAAAAAAAATCATAGGTTTTACAGACGTTATAATTAGGAATTAGCATTTAAAAAACCTTTGATATTCACAAAAAAAACCATAGGTTTCAGGAACGTTATAGTTAGATGGACATTTGACTCATATAAAACCAGGGAAATTTGCCTGTTATAGTTAGTTGAGCTAACTATAACTCGCACGCCTGCAATGCACTGCTAATGCGCTCTAGCCCAGTGGCAGTGGGTCTGCGGACGCTGGCGGCGCTTGGGTTTGCTTTGCCTTTGCATCAATTTAAAAAAACTTTTAACTCACTATTTTGCTGGTTGTTTGCCTCATTTCTCGCCGCATTCTGTTGCCGCCTTCCCGCTCCCCTAGCCCCGGTCCAGCACGGCTGAGTGCCGCTTGTTTCCGGAGGGCTGACGGAGTTGCGGGCTCCATCTTCGGTGGGGCAGTGGTGGGGTACAGGTGCGCACACGCAGCGGACGCGCGCAGCGGGCGCGCCGAAGGCGCGCCAAAGGCAAGCCCTTCTGCGCCCGTCCGCGGCCGGCCGGGGCTAGGGGCACTCCACCCTGCCCAATTTTTATCTTGTTTAATTTTTACATCTGCCCAACTTCATTCTCTGCAGGGCCTGTGGACTTTGGCGGACTCCACCATTGCCAAAATCTCTAAACTCGGCCTCACGCCAACCGCCCCTATTTTCCATGGTTTGGCCTCAGTCCCCCTTTCCTTTAGCCCCGCCTCGAGCCACCCCTCCTTTGCCCTGTGACCCCTGCAACCTCTGTCCTCCTCTTGAATACCAGATCGGCGGTCAAGCATTTTCATGAACTTTTTGTTCTGCTAGACACCCGTCAACCCGATCTATTATTCCTTACGGAGACCAGGTTCTGTCAAGATTCACTTCCTGCTCTCTTGGCTGCCCTTCTTTCCTCTTATTACGCCATCCGAGCCGACAGACCGGCTGGTAATGCGGGCGGCGGTGTTGCTATCATTGCCCGCGCGGATATCCACTTTCAGTTATTACCTACCCCTCCTATTGCTACAGTTGACTATTTAGTGGTCCGATCTACATCTTTCTCGCCACCCCTCACTTGCTTGCTTTTGTACCGTCCCCCACAATCTGCTTCGCACTTCCTCCCCGCTTTCCAAGACTTGCTGGCCACATTGGCCGTGAATAATTCCTCTATCCTGGTTCTTGGGGATTTCAATTTTTGGCCCTCTGATCCGGCTGAGGATTCTTCTTCCAAAGAATTCTCCGACTCCATCTGCTCTCTCAACTTCGTGTCTCATGTCCACACCCCCACCCACGTTCATGGTCACATTCTAGACCAGGTTTGGTCGCTTAATTGTCCTGTTTCTCCCCCCGGTGGTCTCCCCATGTGTCTGGTCTGACCATTTTTTTATTTCCTTCTCCATACACCCTAGCCTGGTAAACAAAAAAATTCCTCCGAGGAACGTTTGGGCCCGCAACTGGACGCATGTGGACATTACATCTCTGTGTTCCTCCCTTTCTGCTTCACCTCCCAATCTTCTTGACTCTCCTTTTCACTCCCAAATGGATTCCCTAAACAATTGGCTTAGCAGTGGCTGCGACCAGGTGGCTCCACTCAGACGAGTCACTGCTAGGCGCGATTTCGACACCAATAGGTGGTTTAATGCCACACTTAAAGAGGAAAAAATGGCCCTCCGGCAAGCGGAGCGCGCTTGGTGCCGCGCCTACTGCCCTCTCCTCAAAGTTCAATACTCTACGCTTCTAAATGAATACAAAAAATCCATCCTTCTTGCCAAAACAGAGTATTTCTCTTCCAAAATTCTGCTCGCCGAAAATCAGCCGAGAGAGATATTCTCTATCGTGCAAGATTCAGCTTTCTCGGATAGAGTCACCCTTAAACCTTCCCCATCCCAGACTCTCTGTGACTCACTCAATAGTCATTTTATAGAGAAAATTATTGCCATTAAGTCCAATGTTGCCCCTCCTTCCCTTTCTTTTTCGGATCCTCAGCCCTTCTCTCCCCGAACTCACCTTGACCACTTCCCCCCTTTGACTGAAGAAGCTTTTTGTTCCCTTCTTTCTTTGGTTAAATCTGGTTCCCCATCTGACATCTGTCCTGCACATATCTTAAAACAAATCTACTCGGCCTGTCCCTCCCCTCCGCTCACTTTCCTTAACAACTCCCTGGTCCATGGTATTGTTCCCCAGTCCCACAAATCCGCTATCATTATCCCTATTCTGAAAAAGCCGGGTGCTGACCCATCTTCACTTGCTAATTACCGTCCTATCTCTCTCCTTCCTTTCCTAGGCAAAATTTTGGAGCGCCACGTCACCCGTACTCTCAGTGCCTTTGTGGAGGAAAATGGCTGTTTAGCCTCTCGCCAGGCGGGCTTCTGCCCGGTGCATTCTACGGAGTCTGTAGTTCTTTCGGTGATGGACAACCTCAGAGAGGGCATGGATGCGAGTCGGCCCCAGGCTTTTGTTCTCCTTGATTTGTCCGCCGCCTTCGACACGGTGGACCATTCCATCCTTCTATCCCGTGTCGAGGCGGCTGGCATCAGGGGGACCGCCCTGGTCTGGCTGACCTCTTTTCTGAGGGACCGCACCCAGGCCGTCCATCTGGCCAACTTCTCCGCTCCAGCTCCAAGGGTTCACTGTGGAGTCCCCTGTTGTTTAATTTGTATGTCTCCCCTCTTATTTTTGCACTTCAGCTGATGGACGTCAGCATTTACAATTATGCTGACGATCTTCAACTGGTTTTTAATTTATCTTCTTTTCCAGATTCTATTCACAACTTCCATTCCACCATGCTCTTCATCAGAGACTGGATGAGCTCTAACCATCTTAAGCTCAACCCCGACAAAACTGAGCTGGTTCTGACGGGTGGCACCTTCAGTCCCTGGAACTCTTCCTTTTGGCCGTCTTCCCTGGGTCCCCCTCCTGTCCCCTCCCTTTCAGTCAAAACTTTAGGAATCAAGCTCAATGCTCATCTCACTCTGCACTCCCAGATCAGTTCAGTTGTTTCTTCCTGTTTTCTCACTCTTCGTACAATCCGTAAGGTGTCCCGTTTCTTCTCCTTCAGTGCCCTTAAACTCATTTTGTCTGCGATGGTGATCTCCCGTCTAGACTACGGCAACGCCTTGTATTCCGGTGTCCCCGCTTACAACCTTCGGAGACTACAACTTGTGCAGAACCAGGCAGCCCGACTTGTGTACAATCTGTCAAAGTCTCATCATGTCACCCCGCTGCTCAAAGCTCTGCACTGGTTGACTATCCGGGAACGAGCATTGTTTAAAATGGGTTGCATCACCTTCCAGGCAAGGGCTGGGACGGCTCCTGGCTTTATCTCTTCCGGGATTAAGGCATATATCCCCAGCAGAGATCTACGTTCCTCCTCACAATCCCTCTTGATTGTTCCCTGTTTTAAGAAAAAGAGGTCAGGTGGCGCTAAATTCTCCACTCTTGCGCCTACCTTTTGGAACACCCTCCCCCTTCCCCTCAGGTCTTCCCCCCACTATCTTGAGTTTCGTAAAGCTCTGAAGACTTTTCTTTTTGCCCAAGCCTTCCCTCACTAGTAGTTTGCCCCCCCCCCCACTGTCTGATGGTCTGTGCTCCTAGCGCCAAGAAACCGCAGGGCGAACATGTGCTTTATAACTATTTTAATTTCAATTTCAATGATGTCACATATGATGTCACATATTACATCACTCATGACATGGTCAGTGACATCACTGATGACATCTCACATTGCATCACTGATGACATCACTTATGACATCATCCAGTGAATTTGACTTTCTGTTAAATTTAAATATTTTTCATATATATCTATGCCAAGGTGTATTGAAGAATTAATGCATTTACAAGTGCCTAATGGAATTATTTAGTAGGTGCATGACTGAATGTATAAGTGAATGATTGAAGGTGTCTTACTGAATGTATGGGTTAGTGACTAAACTGTGTGAAAGACTGTATTAGTCTCTCAGTTGGTGTGTAAGCAACGGAATGTGTTGCTGAATAGCTATATGAGTGTCCCAGACATTAATCAAAGATTTACATACCAGTCATCTGGCAGTGGTACCCACCTCTATCATCAGTATGCTAAGACTGACTGTTTTGCTTATAGTAGCAGAGTATTTCTGAGCATAGCTTGATTTTGATGCTTCCCCCATGTGTTAAACATCCATCCAAAAAGTATAGCAAATGGTTTCCTCATCATGGGTGTACCTATAATTTCCTCAATTGCATTTAGGACCTCGTCTTAGTACTGGTTAAGTTGTAGCCAAAAAACAAAAATTATATGAGTGATTATGCCCTCCTGATTACATCCTCTCTAGCACTATGGAGAGCAGGACCATGCGAAAGAGACTTGGGATCCAATGGCTGTGATGGAGCATCTGGCAGGTGATTTCTCTCCCCTGTACATGTCTAATTCCTATGTAAATACTGTAGTACTCTTCATTTCTCCCCAGACAGGGAGATGGCCACCTCTTTTTCCAACTCTATCTGTTTGGACATTTTGTTGGATGTCACCCCCTGCCTCCTTTAAGTATTTTGCAGATTTTGGTTATAAAGTGTATGTCTCCAGTTACCCTCTGAAGGAGTATCTCAAAGGTGGTCAATGATTAGATGGCTGCCTCCTTTAATTCCTTTTGTAGCACTCTGTGCCTTATGTGGAATTATCTAAGGGCATGATTTAGAGATGGACGTATGGGACACACTGTCACTAATGTGACAGATATCCCATCCACTGTATTATAAGTGCTATAGGATATAATTCAGTTATAATATGGCAGACTGGATATGTCTCACATTTGTGATGGAGTATCTCATCCTTCTAACTCTAAATCAGGCACAGAATATTTCTGTTTCTGAAAGGCATTAGCCTGACTTAATTTATACAGACATTTGACTGTCCATTTTGTGAGCATGTCCCCTATGACGTCAGGACTTCTGTTGGAGCCCGGGATGCTTGTTTTCTTTGGCCGCCATTCTTGGAGGAGAACCCAATTTTCCCCTGGATACTTGGGCACACTGTGCCTTTTCTGTCCAGCCGGGCGCTACTATGGGAGCGCAACACTGAGTTTGTGAGGTAAGAGTTGGGACTGTACGCATACCTGTGTTGCCTCTTCTTTTTAGACTGGCCTGTTTATGTTTAGGCTTAGGATTCAGTTTTAGCTCAGGAGCTTGTACGGGCGCCCCTTGTTTCCCTTTTCCCTTCTGCTGTCCCCGCTTTCCCCTTCTCCTCCGCCTGTCTTTTTCCACCCTTTTGTTTCCCTTTCCACCCCCACCCTGTTTCTTTTCTCCTCCTCAGCGCCTTTCCCCTCTTTTTGTCATCATCGGCCCTTCAGTTATCTTTAGTATATGTGGGCACCTACTTATCTCGGGGCCTATCAGTCGGTGAGTCTATTGAACCAGTTTTGGTCCATCAGATTTTTTAACCCGAGTTTACATCTCTGCCTGTTGGCTCTTCCTTCAGATTACGCAAATCAGTATTCACTGATAAGAGGTTCCACATCCTGACTAGAGCCTGATGCTTCAGTACCCTCTTCAGCCTTGTATCCAGAGCCTTTTTACTGTGATATATCTTGATCCAGGTAAAGCGCTAGCCTCTGTGGTTTCAATTATTTATCTGTGATGTGGAGCTATCTTGCCTTCCATTGGTGTTTTTTCTAATCCCCCCCTCCTCCCCTGTTTTATTATCCAGCCCCCGAACAGGTTTTGTTGTGTCTCTACCTCAGCGAAGCTATTGATTCCTTACTTGGGCCATCGCCCCCATCTTATGTAATTCACCAGTTCTATTTGCCTCTTGTATAACCCAGAGCTCCATTTAATCTTCAGCCTACTCTGAGGTTCCATGAGTGTGTAAGCACTCTTGGTGCATTTTGGTCCTCTTTCGGTCACCCAGCGGTTGAGCACCCCTGACATTGTTTTTGACTATGTTTTGAAGCACAGTGTATTCTCATCTACTGATCTTTACTTGTTTCAGGGTTCAATTGTTGCAAGATTATAGAATATATCTGGTACTTTTTGGGCCTTGCGTCGACTATTTCACATAATCCTTTGACTCTATCCTAGGACACTTTTGCCTTAGACTCTGCAAAAATATGGAACTCTTTCTACACTTGTCCTTTTCTGTGAACTATTTTCACCAGGTCGAGGGCATCTCTGAAAACCCTTGTTGTACAATTGTATCCATATCTAGGGAAGAATGTGTCTAATTATATTATATATATTTTTTTGCTTTATAGTGTGGACGGAGCTACCATATTCGAATTGTTTTTGGCTATGGATCCGCACCATCGACAGGCTATAGCTGTTTAGAAGTTGCTGCTGCCTTGTCTTCCCCACTTTAGCAGTTTGTTTGCATGAATTTTAGTTTTTAGTGCCCTGAGGAAGGTGATGGCTACTTGCTAGCCCAGCACCGAAACGCGCGTCGGCACAGTGCAAGACAGAGACCATTTGGTAATAATTCTTTGTGAACACTGATGTACCATTGCCCAACTTAGTACTTATTCTCTAGGTTTCTGCCTTTCTCCTTTTGCATTTCGCTGTATATATTTATTGTGTCATTGCCGGATGTGAGTTTGTTGAGTGTATGTGTAGCAAGATGGATGAGAGTATTTGTGTATGTCTTTGAGGTCCGTTTTTATCGTTGAAATCTCTGTGCGTGGGGTTGGACTAGGTTTCACTTACAAAATCTGAAAACATATATATTGGCACAAAAATGGTTAAAAAATTGTTTTAATTTATTTTTTGGAATGTTTGTAGCACATGATACATTTGTTTTTGTATGTCTGCCTTATTTGCTTTGTGATGCATCCTTTGAAAAATAAAAAATGTGTATGTCCAATATTCTTAATAAACATGGTTTTTTGTATTAAAATGTTGGTATTTATTGTTTGTTGCATTCTCCCCTGATTCAAACTTTGTGTTCTTTTTCTCATTTGGAGATGTGGCTACACTCCATTATTATCATTTGGCAGGTGACACCAGTCTCCCTGGTTTGTGAGGGTGAATTCTTCTTTACCATGTCCCCTATCTTCACACACCTCCGCTCATGTCACTATTGGAAGGCCTCACTGTCTAAACCAGGGCCAAAGTCTCGGTACCAAAAATCTGTTTAAATGATGATGGGTGTTTGGAGAGGCCTAGTCTTTGCCTATTTCATGCCATATCTTCATGGGTGCCCTTGTGACAACCCAAGTCATGATGTATGAGTGTCCGTATTTCAGGGTTTTTCATGGTGCTTCCCTTTAACCATCAACTGGTCAATAATTTATATGTTGCACTTTGTTTCTGCACTGGACCATGAGAAGATAGATCAGCTCTGTAACTTATAAAACTAGATACTGTTATAAAGGTTTATTTAATTTTTGAGTCCCCTTCTATGAAGTTCACGCATGCTTTGTGTAGCTGTTTCTAATTAGAGGATGAACTCTAAGTGGTAAGGTCTGGAAATCAATCAATCGATAAATCAGGGACTTTGAAGCAAGCTACTCACCCTTGAGGGTCTCAAGGGGCTGGTGGGGGGAGCAGCTCCGGTCAGTCGAAGAGCCAGGTCCTGACGGTCCTCCTGAAGATGTGCAGGGTGGGGGCACATTTAATATCAATCAGGAGCTTCTTCTAGGTCTTGCCTGCGATGTAGGAGAAGGTTCTCCTTCTCGTTCTTGATCTGTGGATGCGTGGGGGTTCAGCGAGGACGAGATAAGTGGATCGGAGGTTCCTATTGGGTGCGTGGAAGGAGATTCTATCGTTGAGCTATTGGGATCCGGTGAGTATCTTCAAGTTTACTCTTTTCAACGGGAAGCCAGTGGGGGTTACGCAGGTGTTGGGTGATATGTTCGTGATGAGGGATTCAAAGGACGAGTCTGGCTGCGGTGTTCTGTATGGTCTGGAGTTTGCAGAGCAGAGACTTGTTGATCTGGTATAGAGGGTGTTTCCGTAGTCCAGTCTACTTCTTATGAGTGTGTGGGTTGCAGTTTTCCTGAATTCGGGGGGGGGGGTCCATTTGAAGGTGTTTCAGAGGATGTGGAGGCTGTTGAAGCAGGTGGAGATGACGGCGTTGACCTGCTGGTCATGGCGAGTGAGGAGTCGAGTATGATGCCAAGGTTTCGGGCATGGTCCGTGGGGAGGGGGGCTGCTGAGGGCGGTGGACCACCAGGTGCTGTCCCATGCTGAGGGGGAGGGTTCGAGGACAAGGACCTCTGTCTTCTCCGAGTTGAGCTTCAGGCAGCTGCTGCTCATCCAGGATGTGACGTCCTTCATTCCTTGCTGGAAGCTGAGTCTGGTGTTGATAGGGTCCTTAGTAGGGTAAAGGTTGAAATGGGTGTCGTCGGCGTTGGATACTATGCTGAGTCCATGCTGTCTGACAATGACGGCGAGGGGGGCCAGGTAGATTTTGAAGAGTGTGGGGCTGAGTGACGATCCTTGGAGTACTCTACAATTGATTTCCATGGATTCGGAGTGGATGGGTGGCAGTCTGATTCTTTGGGTTCTGCTGGTGAGGAAAGAGCAGAGCCTGTCAAGGGCTGTTCCCTGTATGCCGGCATCATGGAGCCTGGTGGTGAATGTGCAGTGGGACAAAGTGTTGAATGCTGCAGAGAGGTTGAGTAGGATCAGGGCTGCGGTGTGACCTTGGTTGAGGAGGGTGCGGATGTCATTTGTGGTGGCGAGTAGGGTGGTCTTGGTGCTGTGGTTGCTGCAGAATCCGGAATGGGAGGAGTCAAGGATGGAATTTTCTTTGATTCATTTTGTTAGTTGGATTTTGATGGTCTTCTCTGTGACTTTGGCTGCATAGGGGAGGAGGGAGACGGGTTGGTAGTTTATGAGGTCTGTGGGATCTGCTGACGGCTTCTTGAGAAGGGGTCTGACTTCTGCGCATTTCCAGTCATCGGGAAAGATGCCGGCTTTGAAGATGGTGTTGATAATGCATCGTAGTTCTGGAGCGATGGCACATTAGGCTCTGTGGAAGATGTACGGGGGCTGGGGTCCATGGTGGCTCCTGAGTGGGTGTCTTCGGTGGTGACTGGGGTCCAGGAGAAGACGGTGGGCTGGCTAGAGTTGCTGAAGGAGGGAGTGGTTTCGGAGTCATGTGTCTGGTCATTGAAGTTGTCATAGAGGCCTTTGATTTTCAGATGGAAGTAGGAGCTGCGCTTGTTGCAGAGATCCTAGGAGGGGGTAGTGTCCGAGGTTTTGCTTGGGGGTAGGTGAATTCCTGGATGGCGCTGAAAAGTTCCTTTGAGTTGGCGAGGATTTTGTTCTGGATGAAGGTGTTTTTGGTGGATCTTATCTGTTGGTGGTATTCTTTCGTGGTGTTCTTGTAGGAGGTGAGTTCTTCCCAGGATTTGCTGTTTCTCCAGTTCTTCCTGAGACGTCTGCAAGTGCATCTGGATTCCTGGCGGTCAGTCGTGAACCAGGTGGCCTTTCTAGGGTGCTGTCTGTTGGGATTACGTAGGGGTGTGAGTTCGTCTCCGCAGTTGGTGATCCATCTGGAATATATGACATTGCAACTCATGTGTTTACAATGCATGCCTTTACAGCGTGGTTAGTACAATGACCGCATTGATACCACATGTACCATTACAACGCAAGTCATTACAACGACTTGCTGTAGGGGGTGCTGGAGTTTGGTATAGTATAATTTAGTATTTCAACTCCAGTCTGTGCAACAGTAGAGAAGAATCCAATGCCTAAAGCCCCCTACAGCAAGTCGTGGGCGCTGGAGTTTGGTATAGTATAATTTAGTATTTCAACTTCAGTCTGTGCAACAGTAGAGAAGAATCCAATGCCTAAAGACCCCTACAGCAAGTTGTTGTAATGACTTGCTTTGTAATGATGTGCGTAGTAACAACACATTTGTTGTACTGACCGCATTGTAATGGCACCGCGATGTACTGGCAGCGTATTAAATGCTGTTTCCCACATGGAAGTGTAAACAGTGATGGTCCATCCATGGCGGTGTGGTGTGGCTGAAGTGGATGTTGTTACTTCCTGCAAAGATGGGGTCGAGGGTGTGTCCTGCCTTGTGGGTAGGATGGTGACGAGTTGTTTCAGTCCGAGGTTGGCGAAGTTGTCCAGAAGGGGGGCAGAATTCAGGTCTCTGAGGTTGTCGAGGTGGAAGTGAGGTCTCCGATGAGCATGTAGTCCATGGAGGTGATGGCTTGGGACGCGATGAGGCCGGCAATGGTGGGGGTGAACCCAGTTCAAGGTCTGTAGGTGAGGGTTCCTCTTATGGTCCTTCTGGGGCTGGTATGGATCTGGAAATTGAGTTATTTGGTGGCAGGCAGGCTGTCACTTAAGCTGGAGGCAATGCGTCGGAGGGAGTCCTCCTCCTGGGCGGATGCGGCTGTCCTTCCTCTCTTTTTTGTATCCATTGGGGATGGCAGTGGTGATGTCAGGGCGGAGGTGGCGAAGGTTCAAGTTTCTGTGAAGAAGGCGACGTCTGGTGAGAGGGTGTCGAGGAGATCCCAGGTTTCTACAGCATGTCTGTGCAGGGAGTGCACATTGAGGAGGATGCACCCCAGGGCTTCAGTGGTGTTGGCTTCCAGGTTGGGGGCGGTGGCTGTGGTGGTGCAGAGGTTGGTGAAGGTTTGGCGGCAGTGGCAGCATGAGTACTGATCATGGGTGTTCAGTTTGGACAGCTGGCAGTTATAGTTTCTTCCGGGGATGAGTGCAATGAGGGCAGCTGAGTCTTAGTGGTGGGTGGTCGGAGATCCAGGGTCCCTGGTGCTGGTTGTGGATGGGTCGTGGATGGGCGCAGATGGGCGCAGTTTGGCTTGCCTTAAACCCGCTAGCAGCATACCAGCGGTGCGGCCACCATTAAATAGGGAAGGGGGAGGGATGCACAGCTGGGAGGAGAATGCGGGAACCGGCAGAGGGAGGTGCCGCTGGGGCAGCAGCGGCAGGAAAGGGAAACAAGCAAAAAATCAAAACAGGCTGAGAATGACAAAGAAAAACAAGCATAGAATGACAAGGCTACAATTAACAGATTACACATAAAAGTACAGAAGCACAATAAGAGTAGGACAGAAAAACGGGCACACTAACAACAGACAATAAAAGGGGGATCAACACAATACAGATAGTGGTGGAACCAGCAGAAGAGCAAGGCGCTCCCACTGGACCACCAGTAGTAAGACACAGGCAACAGCCTGCGGGTGGAGGAGGGCCTCGAACACCTACCAGCACAGGCCACTGCACAGGCAGCGGCACAACAGTGGAGCTGGAGAGGGAGAGAGGAGGTCTCTGACCAGGCGGACAGAGGCCTTGTTTAAGAAATGAAACAAGACCCTAAGTAGTATCATAATTTTAACTCTTACAATGCAGCTAATCCACAAATGTACATGGTGGTGCAAGCATAACTCTATCTTCACTTCACACAGAAGAGGGTGGACATTAGAGCAATGAGAGCTCTGGGTAGTAGTTCCTATTTTTATGCCAGAATATGTGATTTTCTTACAACTCCACATGAAGAGGAAGTCAGTCTTCAACCATAGTTCCTATTTCCACTTACACTAAGCCCCAATATTTCTGATTTAGTTATAAGGAGCTAGAAACCTGATATGATGTTAAATTGTCATTTTTCTTCCATTAGTGTTATGCGAGAATTGTTTGACTCAGACTGCATAACGTCATCTGTGAAAAGGTACCAGAGGAGTACTGCCCTTTGCTTTGTGTTGCTTTACTGGATTGGCCTGCAGTTACCGCTTTTGTCTGTGGGCAGTGAAAGAGCTGGACTTTGCTTTTGAATCCTGCTTTTCCAAGGTTCTCCAAGGGCTTGTGTGTGCTTTCCTCCTGTTGAAAGTCTCAGGGCCATCAAGGACTCCACCTGCAGCCTCCCTGAACTCCACTGCTTGGAGTTCTGACCTGCAAAGTTTTGCCACTTCCATTTCTGGGCCCATGCATGTGGTTCTTGCTGCAAAGACTCCAAATTCAATGTATTGCAATGCAGTGCCTGCTTTTCTAATGCAGCACTACCGCGTGGGAGAAATTTCCATGTACCACCACTGTGCGGCTGAGAAAATCAATGCAGCTCCTATCCGTGGCTGAAAAAAATGGCGCATCCCAAGTCCAGAGCACCCAGTCTCCAATGTCTGAGACCCCCGCTCCGGCTACGTGCAGGCCCTGCTGTGTGGCTGGTAGAATCAACGCATTGCCACTACCACATCAACTCCAGCGCACCCAGATTTCCATACATCCCACCTATGTTTGAATTATTTCACTGCATGACCTGCAGAACAGTGCCACCTTCAGATTTCGACACATCGCTTCTCCTTACAGTCAGGAACTGACGCAACACTTCTGTTGTGTGCACCAGAACTGATGCATCACTTCCGCAGGGACTCAAGAACTGACGCATCGCTGTGCTTTCTGATGCTTTTCTCCTCTATGGCTGTTTTTCCTTGTGGATTTTGATGCATCAAAGTTACTTTGTGTTAAAATCACTGCATCTGTAGAGTTCCATGGACAGAATTGCTTGAACCTTTTTTAAATGTGATATTCTTGGAAATGTGGACCCCCTTACTGCAGCATTCTTGGAATTCATAGATTCCCATTTTTTGAAAGAGTATATGGATAACATTGAGGCTCCGGCTGCTACGGTATGCAGTCTTAATATCGATTTTTTATTATCGACCTACATTAATATCGAGTTTTAAATATCGTTGGGACAGAATATCAAAGTCAAGAATATCGGTGACCAGAATGTCTACCTTAAGGTAAGTAATATCGTTTTTTTTATATCGAAGTAAGTAATATCGTTTGCAAAAATATTGTTGTTAATAATATAGATATTTATATTAGTGTTATATACTTTATTATGTATCTTATGCGTATGTGTTTAACATTTTTTGTAATGTTTTTTAATGATTTTTAAATATATGTATTAAATGTTTAGAGATTAGTCATTATTTTAAAAGTAAGTTTTGAATTTTAGTATCAGAGCGGGTTGTGGGTTTATAGGGGAATGGGGTGGGAAGTAATTTAATTATAATTAATTAATTAATAGTTTGCATTTACATTTTAATGATTGTCATTAATTGTTAATTATTTATTAATTATTAATACATTTTGTATTAATTGATACATTTATAATTATATTAATTATAATTAATTTATTTTTAGTTTTTTATTTATTGTTATTGTTAATTACTTTATTGTTAATTAGTTATTAATTGGTAATTAATGCTTATTAATTGATTACTTGATCATTAAATGAAATTTGTTATTTTTTATGGGTAGTGGGTGGTGGGTTTATAGGGAATAGGGTGGAAAGTAATTTATTATAATTAAGTACATTTTAATTTTTATTAATTGATATTGATTATTAATTTATTGTTGTTTAATTATTAATTGGTATTAATTGATTAATTGAGACTTAATTTAATTGTGTTATCTTTTTTATATATCTGGTTGTGCGTTTATATTGCCTTGGGTGGGAAGTAATTTAATGCTCTTTAAGTAAAAACGTATTTAATTTTATTGGTATTTAATAATAATATTTTTGTTAATTAATTATTAATATGTTGTTTTTTAAATTATTTAATTAATAAGTATGTTAATGTAACCCCTATGCTATCCTACATTTTCCATACTCTTACACTCACTGGAATTGGATTAATAATTTTAACCCTAATGCTATCCAACACTTTCCCTACTGTTACACTCACTGGAGTGGAAACAGTAAGTTTTACCCCTACACTATCCGATACTTTCCCTACTGTTGCACTCACTGGAGTGGGAATAGTAATTTTTACCCCTACGCTATCCAACACTTTCCCTACTGTTGCACTCACTGGAGTGGGAATAGTAATTTTAACCCCTAGGCTATCCAACACTTTCCCTACTGTTGCACTCACTGGAGTGGGAATAGCAATTTTTACCCCTACGCTATCCAACACTTGCCCTACTGTTGCACTCACTGGAGTGGGAATAGTAATTTTTACCCCTATGCTTTCCAACACTTTCTCTACTGTTGCAGTCACTGGAGTGGGAATAGTAATTTTAACCTCTATGCTATCCAACATTTTCCCTACTGTGTCAATGTTTGGAGTTGGAATAGTAATTTTATTCCCTCCGCTTTCTAATATTTTAAAAATAATTGTAATTTTTTTATTTGTGATATATATTTATTTAATTTGCATTTATGTTATTGTTTTATTTGTAGAGATGTATTTGTAATTTATAAGATATTTTTCAGCAATTTATAAGTTATAAAAATATTTTTTTAAAAATATTATTAAGTATATATTATCTATTATATGTATATGTTTAATTTATTTTTACTTCATATATATTAGTTATAATTTTTAAACATTTCAAAATATTTTTAACTATGTTTATAATTATATATGTATTATTTACTTTATTTTACATTATTTTTGTAACTAAAAAAAAAACGATATTTTTTGACATCAATATTATTTAATCGATATTTTTGTAAATATCATAATGTAGATAGGATGTCGATATTCTTGACTTGGATATTTTTTCGTCGATATTTCTGTAGGTCGATTTTCTGACTCTCAATATTCTGTCAGTGATTTGGCTGCTAGAACCTTGTACATCAAATTCAGGTTTCAGACCCAGCCTCTTCGTCCTTTAAAGTGAGATGACAACGCTCCCTTATTAAGCAGGAGATGAGTTATCCCTTTTGTGTTGTCACCGAAGAAACTGTAGAGCAAGTTTAGTTTTTTGGCCCCAGTACTTTTTTTATAGAAGGGCCTTGATTGTTCCACTTTGCCGTAATCTGGGGATAGTAACCACAATACTGCCATAAGAATTTTAAGATCCATTACAGCTCGCCCAATATTGTTTGCAGTCTCCTGGTTTCTCTTACATATGTGGAGATGTAGACTGAACTGTGCTACCTCTCCATCTATAGGCCAGGCTGTGTGAATCTGCCATTACTGCTAATGTAATATTATTATGTCATCTCAAAGGGATTGTTTGCTGTTTATTGTTATTTTGGAAAAAGAAAAATAATTTTCCTAGAATGAATGATAATTGCTAATTTTTTAGATTTATCTTGTTATTATTTTGAATGTTTTAACTATGTTTTACAATATGTGGTTTTATGGCTATCAGCCAAAATAAAGGTATACAAAATAAAGATATTTTGCGTTATATGTGTTGGATTTTTGTCATTTCAGTCTTGCTTGGTTAAGATAAAGATTGTTTATTTTTCTAGCATGATGTGGTGTCTGTAGTGTTTTCACTGTGTTACTGTGTGTTTTATGTACAAATGTTTCATACATTGCCTCTGAGATAAGTCTGACTGCTAATGCCAAGCAACCAAGGGGTGAGTGAGGGTTATCTTAGGTGTGTAACTCCCTTACCCTGACTAGAAGGAAGGGTCCCTATTCGGACAGGGGGCATACCACTGCCAACTAGGGACCCCCATTTCAAACATGGCCTTTCTACTAAAAAAGAGGGTAACAGATTCGCTGAAAATAATACATTTAAAAGTAATGCACTGTTTTTTAGCAGATATTCCATTTTGCATCTAGGAATTGCTATTTTTTGTAATTAGTCAATCAAAGGACAGACGTAAAAGAGACAATCTTGATATACATGCACTGAATAGCATAGTATGGGGCTTCTGCACCGTATTACATTTCTTTTTAAACCATATACACTATATCATACATTTACATTGTTGTATACGACTGGAAACCAACTGCAATTTTCCCGTCTTACATAAACATGCACATATTTGTTAATTTGCTTAATAATTCTCCTGCTCTGGGCTGTCTTGGGTAAAATTACTCTCATACCAAATGACCCATGACTAGTAAATTTGGTAACCAAATTAGGCTAATGGGCACCAAGAAATAGAATGAGTTCATTGGGTTTCAAAGGTAAGGTTGCCTCATGAGGGATGTTATTGATAATGTCATTGGTAATGTCATGTGATCTTAGTGATGTCACAAAGATGTAAATTGTGATGCCATCTGTGATGCCCTGTGTGAGGTCACAGAATGAACAGTATGGTTATGGAGATATGGTTGTGGTGTTCATCTTAACAGACAAATGTCTGAATTGTATACATTTTGGGTCATGACTATAACATCCCTTCAACTCAAGATTTTCCATGGGGCTATACTTATACATTAAATCAGAGGTCTTTAAGGGAAGGGAAGCTAACACATCTTGAGCTGAAAGAATGGATACTAGCCAAAATCTAAAATCCACTGATATCTGACATTTATGGCTAGGTATATAGTCATAACTCCTCTAATCCAGTGCTTATGACCTCACACATGTAGGTACATTTATAAAGGCAACTCATACTTGTGATTAAGTTACTTATGTCATTTACTCTTAGACTTTGAGCAACTTTTTTTTACTTTTGTCTATTACAAATATCAGAGTGTAAAGTTTCTCAAAACTGTAGAGTTACACACCTCCATCCCCAGAGAAAGGGTGGAGAGACAAATTTACAAGTTTAAGTTACCACTGCCGGAAACAGGGACTGTAGTAAGTCCAGCACAGCACATGGTCAATCATTGACACTGTAAAGCCCTCTCATTAAACATAAGGGACCTAAAATAAATCCACTTAGGAAATAATGGTAAATTAAATGAAATGATTTAAAATACTTAAAAAATAAAAATAATTTGATATTAACAGAGATAAACAAAAATAATACATCTTTATTATTTAGTTTTAATAACATTTTTAGTTTGGAAATTGATGTAAATATATGATTGCATTATAATATAACAACATTATTTTTAGTTGATTCTAGACATCACTTTTAAACAATAATAATACATATTAAAAAGTAACTTTTGGGGGGTTTTAATTTAAACTTCAAATAATTGAATTTAGTTTAATATGTTTAAATGTATTAAAAACATTCAAAATTAAGTTAATAGTGTTTAATTTTTAACTAAATATATCAAATTAGCTTACAATAATATTTAACACAAAAATGTTTTTACAAATTTGTATAAAATTAATTAACCTCACCCCTGATGATGGAGTGTCCTTATGGTAAAGTATATGGTAAAGTAAGAACGTTTATTTAATTCAAACTACATTTTTAAACCTGTTTTATGTTAAATATTAATCTAAATTCATTTTAAATAAATATAATTAAAATAATCTAAACAGCATGAGGGTCGGTTCAATGAAGATTCTACAAAAATGCGGCTGGCACGACGGCAACTGGAAAACTCTCGACATCATTTTAAGTTCAAAAGTAAGTTTTTTTAAAAGAAAAGATAAAACATCAATGCTTCATACAATTAAACATCAAAGAATACATAAGGAACAGTTTAGCATTAATTATTCTGTCTGGTAAAGAGAAATAATACATTCAAGAAATACAAGGAACTGGTTCATGTAAGCATTAACCCCTTCCATGCTGGTGACGAACCCCAGCCGTCATGCACTACGGTGCTCGTGTGCTGATGACGGCTGGGGTTCGTCATGGCCCGCCCGTGTTCTGCCGGCGGCCGCACACGGGGAAAATCGCGGCCGCACGGAAGGGGTTAAGAAGAAAAGACGAAAGAAGACGGATTTCATATAATATAAATATGCGATTGTGTAAATGATCGAGAAGTAAAATGCTAAACATTGTTATCATCAAAAGAAGGGAAGTCAGGATGGCTGAACAACTTATTGTAGCAGGGGATAGGAACAAAGGATTGTTTTGTTCTATTATCCAAAAATTGTGTAACAGGAGACCATAAGTGTAAACGTTTCTTAGCAAGAGATAGAGGATATAAAAATCTGGTATCCAGTCTGTGGTATGACGGCCAGCGTACCACCAAGTTAGATAAGGTTATTTAGACATATCTTTCCAGTATTTTGTTATCTGTTGAAAAGCAACTGCTAACAACCAGTCTATGATTTGTACTTGAGATTGACACATATTCCAGTTTGCAGATAGTCTTCCCAAAAAAATGTTGTTGGGTGAGAAAGGGTCTGTGGTATGAAAAATTGTGTTGATCTAAGCCCAGATCTCCTTCAAAAACTTAAGTACAAAAGAACATGTCCATAATCATTTTTTTAGTCAGCCTGTTCAAGGGAACATGTCCAACAAGTCTCAGGAGTTTCAGCAATCATTTTGTGCAAGGTAAAAGGTGTTAATAAGACTCTGTTATAAATTAAGAAGAGATTTTGTGTAGTGCTTGCTGCTCTGGATGACTTCCTAAATTGTGTCCATATCTTATTCCACAGGGAAATGGACCATCATTTGTCAAAATCAGCTTCCTGAGAGAGTTCTACTTTTATTTTGTCCCTATCAGTGGAAAAGTGTGTCAGGCGAGAATAAATACTAGAAGCTTTAGGATTTATACAGAGAAAGTTATACCACCTGGAGACAGTCGGGGAGGAGGGAGCAGTAAGAGATTGAAAATAGGTGTGTGCTTCAAGTATTGCATTTCGTAAAACTGAAAACTTGTGTTGAAAGAAAAGGGGTAATTGAAAAAGAGAGCACACCTGTGAGAATGTGAGAAATGTGTTGTGTTCAAATAGTTGATCTATCCACAGTAGTCCTTTGTTTCACCATGTTTTCCAGTAAATAGGTTTATTTTTGCTGAGTATATGTTTGTTATGCCAAATGGTGGAGTAGGGGTAGAATGAAGAGCAAGACATAACAATTTACAAGAGTGTTTAAGGACTGGTTTGAATTTTTTTGCGGTTTGCGAGGGAAGAATAGGTATTCCTGAAATCAGAAAGGTGAAAGGAAAGATTTCTCAAGGTCGACCCATAGTGGGGTATCTAATGAGGGGTCGGACACCCATTTGGATAGTTATCTTAATGGGAACTCCACATGATTTTTGGGAAAATCAGGAAAATTTACACCTCCTTCCGATTTTGGGCTTGACAAATTTAATAATGACATTCTAGATTTTTTGTTCCTCCACAAAAACGATAAAAGAATGGAATTAATCTTATGAAAGTACTTAGTTGGCATGTGTATCGGAATATAAGATATGATGTAGAGTTTGATAGAAGCCAGCATAATTTTGATAGTTTCTAGGTAACCCCACCAGGACAAATAAAGAGGGTGCCATTTCATTGTAAGTGTAGTTAATTTATCCAAGCATTTATCAAAAAGTAGGTAAGTTGATGTTTTAATAGATGGTGTGAACCATAAGCCAAGCTATGTGATGTGTTGAGGGCTCAATGTAAAATTAGAAATTGAAAACTCCTCTTTAAAAGTATATTTGGTCAGAGGCAGAATTTCAAATTTCTCATTGTTTAATTTATAACCGGGTACCGTCTTATAGGAGTCCACTTCCTTCAGAAATTCAGGTAGCGTGGATTGAGGAAGAGAAAGGAATAGCAGGACATCGTCTGCATAAACCGCTAGCTTCAGCTTGGATTTGTTGGATCTGAATCCAGTTATGGATTGATTTTGTCGTACTTTGGAATAAAATTGTTCCAATTCCAAATTAAAAAGAAAAGGGTATAAAGGACAGCCTTGGCATAGTCCTCTCTGTAAGGTAAAATAGGTGGAGGTAAGGCCATGAGCGAAAATAGCAGCTTTGGGTTCAGTGTAGAGTAAAGAGATTAGAAAGATCTTTTTTAGCCAAATCCAAACCATTTAAGTGTATGGAAAATAAAAGGCCAGTAAACTTGGTCAAAAGCCTTTCCATCATCTAAGGCAATCTCTGCAAGTGGCTCTGAATAATGTGATGCCTTTGATAAAATATAAAAAAATAGATGTGTGTTGTCAGTGATATAGCACCCTTTGACAAAGCCTGACGCTCCTTGCAAAGTAGTTTGGGAAGAAAGGATTCAAGTCGGAGGGCTAAAGCTTTGGATAAAATGTTATAGTCAACATGGACTAGGGAGATGGGCCTATAGTTTTTGCAAAATCGTAAATCTTTTCCTTCCTTTGCAATGAGACAGATTAGAGATTCTAAAAAGGAGCCAGATGACCTGTGTGAATCAAGAAAAGAGGTTATGAGCATGTGTAATTGCAGGAGGAGTATTTGGGCAAAATGCGAAAATGATTTTAACTGTTAATCCATTTGGGCCTGGGGTTTGTCTTTTTGGAGCACCTTCAAGGCATTGAGCAGTTCTGCCTGTGTTACATCGGATTCTTGAAGGTCTACGTATGTCAGGGAGTCTGCAGATTTTTGGATAGTAGAGAGATAAAGGGATATATCAGTCTCTAACGGTGTGTTCTCTGGCATGTATAATGATTTGTAGAATTGTAAAAACTCTTGTAAAATTTCAGGGACTTTATGTTTTAATGTTTGGTTTGAAGTCTGTTATGCTTAATCTTGAGGTTATCAGATAACAATTTAACAGATATGTTTTGACCTCCGTTAAATTTTGCTCTGGTTTTCAATAGGTATAAAGAAGCATTTTCCTTGGAATCTTTATTAAATGGATTCTTAGCATTCACAAGTTCTGACAAACATTCCTTTGACTTAGAAGTATAAAAGGAATGCTCTAATCTTGTTAACTTAGCTAGAAGCTCGGCGTTAAGTATTCAAGACTTTTTTGTTTACTGGAAACATATCTGTTAATGAAATCACACGCAGCAGCTTCAAAAGCATCCCAAATTATGTGATAGTGGATATTATCAGTTCAATTGAAATGAAGGTATTCATTAAAAAAGGAGACAAATTAAGAATTAAAATTAGGATCTAAAAGCAGGGAATTATTGAAGCGCCATCTTTTGGGGACTGCAAGTTGAGGTAAAATAACCAGCTGAATCCAAAGAGGGGCATGATCGGATATGAGAATGGGGCCTATATTAGCTGTGTGCAAAGATTGAGAGACATTGTGTGAAATGAAGATGTGGTCAATTCTGGACTGGGTCTGATGGGGTGGGAAGAAATAAGTGTATTCTTGCGAAGAGGTATTGCAAAGCCTCCATGCATCCATTAGGTTTTGTTGCTTTATGCTTTGTAGGAAATATTTAGGCACTTTAATAGGGATAACAAAAAACTTGAACTCTAGGTCCAGAAAGGGATCAACCACCAGATTGCAGTCACATGCAAATATAAAGTTCTCAGCAGAGTATTTTGAGAGTAACTGGGAAATTTGGGACCAAAAAAGAACATCAGCATTAGTAGGGGCACATAAATTCAATAAAGAGATTGGAGACTTCCCGACCAGTAAATTGAGCAAACTACTTAGGGGTCTATTACGATGGCGGGTGGACCTTGTCTGCCCGCCACCATAACGTTACACGGAACCGACCGCCAGAGGTGCGGCAGTCCCGCCATGGCAATTAGGATGCGACTGCCACCCTGGCGGTCGCATCCTGTATATATGTAAGCAGCACCCGCCGCTTGGCAAAATATGCATGTTGTGCATTGGCATGCACATGACAGGCACCGCGCGGTGCCTGTCACCTTGTGGATGCCAATAGAGGGGAGTGCATCCCCCACCCACCCACCCCCCGGGGGCCCACAGCAAGCCTCCAATGCCAATCTCTGCATGCCTTTCCAAAGGCAGGCATCATAATATGGATGGCGTTGCCTGCAAGACACTGCCACCATATTGAGGGCCTTTTCCGCACTGCCGGCAATCGGACCGGTGGAAAAGCGGCAGACAGTCTTTCCATCCGCTGCGATACCCCCCACCATTCTAATATGGCGAGGGGCAAATCAGGTATGGATGGCGGGCAGATCGCCACTGCCGGGCCTGCGGTGGCTATCATCATGCCATCCTAATAGGCCCCTTAGAGTGTGCTAGGGATGTGTACATATTGATTATTCTACAAGAGTTGAGACAGCTTCTCAGTCTGACAGGGTCTCTGTAGGTAGTTGTTTTGTTATTGTATGAATAGACAGGGATGGAAGAGGCCAACACGTGCACCAATAGATCGAATATTCCTGTCTCATAGCTAGGAATTCTCTGCGCTTATCAGCCATATCCTTTGCATAATCCTGTGAGAAGAATAAAGAGTTGCCTGACCAGGACCCCCACTTTATAGATCTAACTGCTGACAAAACCTTATGAAGGTCAGTATATTCTAGAAAGTACAATATAACTCCTCTTGGTTTTCTCGTGTTAGAAGCAGCTGCATGAAGAGAACCTAGTATGTGGGCTCGTTGAATATTAAGAAGAGTGCCTTCTGGCAGATTTAGAACTTTGGGAGGAAAGACTTAAAGAAGGCAATGGGGTCAGAGCATTCTGAGCATTCATGCATATTATATTTTCGAAGATTGTTCCTTCTCTTCCTATTTTCAAGATTTTCGACCTGCTTATGAAGAGAAGAAACCTGGGATTGAAGAGCATTCACCTTGAGAGTGGTTGACCACAGAGACTCAATGTTTTCTTCAGCTGTAGTAATTCTTTCTTCCATCTGTGCCCACCTGTCAGTGAGAATTTGTAACTTGTTTTTAGTCTCTTCCATAAAGGGTCGTAGAGCATGTATCTCTTCTAGCAGTAGATCCATAGATACGGTTCAGATTTGTTTTGGAGGTTAAGGAGGGTCTTTTGTCAGTTGTTTAGTAGGTGCTTTCCCAGTCGTAGGGGTACCATTGACAGTAGATGAGGAAGCACCATTAGGCAAAGAGGTCACAGAGTCTTCCATTAAGGCAAGATGCAAGAGAACATTTGAGCAGTTTATGAATTTGTGTGTAGAAGGTGGCAATAAAGTTTTAGTTTTTTCCAGTCTGCCCATATGAGGAGGAAATATGAAGCAGGGTGAAGTACCTTTAAAATATATTTCTCTGTAGTAGTCTTGTGTGTTTGTTTAGTTAAGATATCACTGCATATGCTTGAAATTCAGAAAGAGAGTCTACAAAATAATTTATTTAAAAAAAAACAATGAAGAAAGACATTATATCTGCGCTTAACTTGATGCGTGCAGTCAAATAAAGCTAAGTAGCTATTCCAAGTAGTCGGTACCTCAAAAAAAGCAGCGTGTGAGAGGACACTCCAAATAAAATAACAATGTGCCTTTTAATGTTGGAGGATTATTAGCAGTAAGTACCTTTTCATTATCCACTAGCTGGACTCCTCTCATTATTTATAATACGACACAAAGCGGTGCTGCGTTGAAAATTGCCCGTTTAGCCTTTCTGTTAACCTACGATGGCGGACGGCATTCCGAGGGAGCGCCGCATAGAAGGAAGACACGAAGTCAGAGTATGTCGAAATGCATAAAACTCACTTTTGTGTTCTCTCAGTTGTTAATAGAGCTTGTGACCTGGTTGTCAGCAGTCAGCAAGCATTAGGAATGTCATCATGCTGTCGGCATCCGTGCCGTCCCGAGGTGGATCACCTAGACGCCGCCATCTTACTTGGGCATTAGCCACACCCCCGGAAAACTCCTGACATCATAACTACTGACAGGAAAATACATTCTACTGGCTAGATCCAATTCTAAGTACAAGAATGTCTTCTAGAATGCAAAAGTCAAGTATTTTGCTGAGAAAATCTTTCCGGCCTCTCATATGAATCCTGCCATTTTTACACTCACAAAAAGGAGAGTCAGCCTCGAAATACCAATATGCTAATCATTTTGAGTCCACTCTGTTAGACTCTACACTAAGAGACTTAGAATTGCTTTCCACTTGTCTCATGAAGACCATTTATTCAATAGGAGTACGACTACAGGTGGATTTCAATCTCAATTATTTCCTCTAAACAATGGGGAATGTCTTGAGCTCATAGAGATAAGTAAACCATCAGAGCCACATCTGGCTCAGGTCGTATTTTGCGCTGGCTGTAGCACCAAGTGAGTTGTGACAGTGGTAATGCCCCGGTTACTTACCGGTAATCTTCATTACTCCGAGTATAGTCTTCCTCGCCACATGAGTTACAAAGTGAGCTTTAGCTCCACAACAGAACCCTCCAAAGCAAAAAGAAACCACCTCCCACCCCCTCCCAACATGGCCGACCAGTCCCACCTGACCTCTATAAGAGGCGGGCCGGCCCAACCAATCAGCCTGATCTACCAAGCAAACAATGAAGCCGATAGCCAGACAGGGAGGGGGGGAGGGAACTCATGTGGCGAGGAAGACTATACTCGGAGTAATGAAGATTACCGGTAAGTAACCGGGGCATTACCTCCTCGTTAGTCTTCCTCGCCCCCTGAGTTACAAAGTGAGCCAATACCCAAGCCAACAAGGCTTCATTGACCACCAGAACAACAACACCACATGGTGATGCAGAGAAACCAACCCAAGGTTGATGTAAAAACAACTGAAAAGAAAACAGGGACCACAGGAACCTGAAATCAAGACCTCCAGGAAAAGGAGGCCAACCAGGAGCCGCAGCTCCAGCACTCAGAAAAGGCCCCAGCGAAGTCCCCCCGGGACTGCTAGAGACCCACGTACCAGGCGGGGGACGACCACGCCGAAGACAGAAAAAACTCCACAGAGGAGACACCCACTAAGGGGGCCCAGGGGACAGAGCCATACCTCGCGGACCGACCCCGGGCCCCCGCCGGATCCACCGAACCCAGCGAAGCGTAGGGAAGGATGCCAGCCTGTGTAAGCCAAGGAGGAACGAGGGCTATCGGCCCGAACGAACCGGTCCCAAAAGGCAAAACACAGGCCCTCCCTTTGGGAAAGGAAAAAAACGTGCGGCTAAGAGAGCCAAAACAGCACGCCGAACAACCAGCCCGGACAAGGGAGTGGCCACGTAGGCCGGAAACAGCGGCAAAGATACCACCTGAGTCCGAGGCCCCAGGGAAGGGACCCCGGGAAGGACACGGGGGACATGCCGGAGGAGCAACCCCGTCCGGCAAAACCCGCAAGAAGGGCGGGTAGCGGAGGAACGACCCCCGCACGCCCCTCCGCCCAGCAGACACCATCGCCACCAGGGAAAACCACCCGAAAGGCGAGGAACCGCAGAGCCACCGAGGGCCGGGGCCCAAAAGGGCGGACCCCGAAGAGCTCGTAGAACGAGAGAGGGATCACGCCAATGTATTGCGATGTACATAGCGCATGCATCACCCACAGGCCTCCAGGCGCGTGCCACGGGGACCCGACCTGGAATACCCCTGTGAGATAACCCCAGCAGGATACAAGGCGAGAGTCAGGCCTCCCGCCGCAAGGGGCCCTAGTGGAGATTAAGCATTAGCCCAGAGATGCCGAGTGAACACGTGCGACGAGTAGGCACCGGCATGAGAATTCTCGAGTCCATGGAAGTACGTAAGCCCAAGACCCACCGAGGCGGGGAATTGAACCCAGGGCCAGGACCAATCTCAGCTACCGGGACTGCCGCCTCCAACCCCTGAGCTACACATCTCCACTAACATGGAACGCTCCACGAATCTTGTGTGTCCTCCTTGCGCAGGAGCCGTGCCAATCTACTCTGTATCCTTCCAAATATGTATACGAGCTGCCGAAGCGAGCACTGGAATGCCTGCGGGAACCCAGCAGCAAAGCCACAACCCCCGAGCCAGCAGCGTCCTCCGCTCCAGTACCAGGCCTGCACAAGGAGGCAGGCCAGCCGACAAGAGCCGGCTCAACACCGACGCCGAGAGCGGGGGACCCAACCCTGTACGGGAAGATCCGGGATCGGCCAGGAGGCTCGATTCGCCAGCACGGCCAAAGGAGAGGGAACCCGGGGTGGTGGACCCCGCCGGGAACCAAAAACAGGAACGCACCACGACTTGCGAGGCAACCCCGCGCGGGTGCCAGGCACCACACCACTGCAACGTACCCAAACAAGGCCATGCGCCGCCGAGCCGAGCGCCCATGAGCACCCCGGCCCTGCCCAAGCGCCTCCTGCCGAGGAACCGCGATCTCAGAGGGCACGGGGGAGATGCGTCCAGCAGACCGAAAGGCCACGCGAAAGACAGGTAACAAGGACCCGGAAGGAGGAGTATAACCCGGGCCGGAGGGCTGAGCCCCCCTCCGTGAACAGAAACCTCGGAGGCAGACCGAGCCGAGGCCCTAGGCGTCGAAACACCGCCGGGGCAGGGCGAGACCATGCAACGAAGGCCAGACCCGACTCCGTCGGACCCCGGGTGAAGACAGCCCGAAGGGCCAGGACCGGTGACACCCCCCCCAGGGCGTCCAACCCGGCGAAGACCCGGGGACCTAAGCACCGGCAAATGGAATGCCACACGAAAACGTGCAGGGGCCAAGCCAGTCACCACAACCAAGTGTATTAAAAGTGTCGCCGAAGCGAGCACAGCAAAAAAAAGACGGCCGGCCAGGAAGACATCCAGCAACTCCCGAAGCACGAGGTGCTGAGCGGCCGCCGGAGAACCCAACGACCTCAAAACGACCCGGCGCCAAAGGACGCCCCCCCTGAAAGAACCAGAGGGAAGACCCGGGACCAGGCACACGCCCCCCGAAGGAGGACAAGCCCGAGACGAGGACCGAAGGGACCACCGGACATAGGCCAGGAAGCCGACGGATGTGAGACACCGCCAGCCGTGAAGCCACATTCCCATGGGGGGGGGGAACAAACACGAGGCCGTGAGGAAGCACACGTCCAGACAGGGAACCCCCAAGACCCACACCCGGCGAAGAAGATCCACCAGGCGGGCCAGGAGCACAGCACCCCCCCCCTAGGGCCAGAACGCCAGCCCCACGGAAGTACCCGCAACCGCGAGCGGGAACCCCCACTTGCAGGCCTTAACAGGCGAGACACGGGAAGGAGCCGGGACCCCAACTCGTCGAGACGGTGGGACCCCGCGGAACATCCGCCAGACTAGCCAGCCCGGACAGCAAGCCCGACGCGCCCCAGACCCGGGATAGTCACGACCCAGGACGGTATGCAACGTAGGCAACCGCCCCGCCCACCCCCCCCCAGGGAACCCCCCGGAGGGAGAGGGCCGCAAGTCAGTATCCAGGGGGGAAAAAAAAAAAGGGAGCGGCGGAACCAGCACGAGACTGGCAACAGCCGAAACTCGGGCCTGGACCTTCACCGAAGCGCAATACGATACAAAAATCGCGCACAATACCCCAGCAAGGGTACAAGGCGGCAGTACGAAAGCCACTGTCCCCAAACACAACCAATGTCTTCGGGCAGTGCCATACACCACTATGGGTATCCAGGCGCTGATTAACAGAAGTTCGTTGTTACCCAACTCAAAGGAAAAAAATTCCTTGACCACAGATGGATGAAAGGCTGAGTGGACCAGTCGGTATACGAACCTGTGACTGCAGAAGCCGCAGCAATCCACAGTGCCATCAGCCTCCCTCCCCAAGGAGGAGACCAGGCAACCGAAGCCCCGTGGGGCCGACGCGGAGCGCCCTCCAAATCCCAGAGGAAATCCACAGTTCCCAGGGATTTCGAACCCAAGACCCGCCGAGGCAGGGAAACGAACCCAGGGCCTGGGCCAGTCCTCTGCCAGGGCCAGACTAGCCTCGCAGCCGAATGGGAAACCACGAGTGAAACACTCGAGACCGGCGCAACCAGACGGCCCAGCGAAGAAACGAGACCAAATCACAGGCCGTATGGTCGCCCGTAGAGGGAAGAGTACACTACCCCTCCACAACGCGTCGTATGCACACAGCCCGGAATTACCGGGCTAACACCAAAACACTGTGAAAATGTCCACCTTGGGACACCCCTACAGCATAGGCGGGATCCGAACCCCGGTCTGTGAGGGCTGACCGCACCAAAGGGCCAAGACCCACCAATGAGCTATAGCTCCGAAGTACACAGGGCCAGAACAGCCCGACCCCAGTATGTAAGTGTGGCCAGTAGCCAACGTCAGGACACATGCAGAAGCCAGAAAGGCACCTTGAGATGCCCGCCACCGTCAAGACCCACAGGGTCGACATACAAAAAGCAGTGCCCTGGGAACTGATAAATGTGACGTGTGGCGAAGATCACCCGTTCTGCCACTCGTGTGCACAACAGAGTCACTTCGATGAATGTCCCATGACGCAACTGGGGCATGGGGCTGTGGTCTACATTTAACCCATGCACGAGCGCACGCCATGCACACGAGCCGCGTCAGCGCTTCAATGGCATAATGCCCGAAGAACCTCAGTGGCCGCACCTGGCGGCAACCAAACCCCGCCCTCGAGAGGCGGGAGGTGGGAGGAGCACGCAGCCAACCCCAGCGCGGCAAACCGCCGCGACCCGTAGGGGCCAAAAATGAAGGGAGGCGGCAGCGCACCGCGCCGCGAAAAACCGAGCTGCCGGGGGAAGCCCCCGGACCCGGACCTCAGAGCCCCGAGGATCCCGCCGACCCAAAAGGTAGGACCGCCCCGAGTGGGGAACATCGAGCCGTCCCGTACCAGATGCACGGAAAGCTCCCTCCGCCAACCTTGACCGTAGCCGGAGTCGAACTCCGGCCTGTGAGGGCTCTGTGAAGGTCATGCTCGCACGCGCCTGTCGCCCCAGACTACTCGGCCAGCCTGTCGGCCGCTGCAGAAGCGCCGGTCGTACACAACAGTGTACCTGCGCACAGGCCCGTTTCAACCCTCTCGTGCGCTAACAGCTGCACCGGGAGAAGCAGAAAACAAACGTAGGCAGAGTAACAGCGTCCTCTGCCGATCCGAGTCCGCGCCCCTCCCCACCATCTTAGTGGGAATGGCGGCCATGGAACAGACAGAAAACATACTTATTAGAAGGGACCTGTGTCATGGGGCAGTCAGATGGAAGCATACACAACTCGCGGCCATTTAGCCGAGTGCATTTCCAGGCGGCCCAAGCCAGGACCGAGGTTCTGACAGACAAGGCGCAAACTCCTGACTATGCACCCCGAGTCCCACACCGGACTCGAACCTGGGTCCCCGGCAACAGCGGACCTCCTAGGCGTAGAGTCACCGCTGAGGAACCGGTAGTGACCATGGATGACTAGTCAGGAATACAAGAAACACCCTCTGAGGGGTGTGTCAACCACCCGCATGTAACCATATACAGGAGACTGCGCAGGGCCCAAGCGCCTTCCAAATGGCCAGGGCCCCACAGTAACGACCGGGGGGGCCACGGGAATGTACAACCACCCCACACCCCCGGCCGCCCCCCCCCCCCCCTGTAGACCCTTGGTACGCTACAGCAGCACCTAACCGGCCCCACAGGACCGGGGGAAGGAAGAGGGGGGGGGAATTTTTAGGCATAAGGCACCAGAGACCGCTAGAGCAGGTCCACAACCCTAAAACCCCAGGGCCAGCTCACGCCGGCCCATCCTACCTGAACAGCTCTCTGGAGAGAATCGTGCAGAACAAAAAAAACAGGCTGATTGGTTGGGCCGGCCCGCCTCTTATAGAGGTCAGGTGGGACTGGTCGGCCATGTTGGGAGGGGGTGGGAGGTGGTTTCTTTTTGCTTTGGAGGGTTCTGTTGTGGAGCTAAAGCTCACTTTGTAACTCATGTGGCGAGGAAGACTAACGAGGAGGTAATAGATGAGTTCCTTATGTGCACTGATACTAATGCCCCAGCAGTTTTAATCTTGCTTAATCTCACTGTGCCCTTCGACTTGGTAGACCATGAGCTGCTATTAAACCCTTTCTTGCCAGCAGGAATCCTATTGGTAGCCCTTCAATAGTTGAGAAGTTTCCTGCCTGACAGGGTCTCCAAGTGACGCTCCCACATAATCTCTCAGAACTCAGATTATTAACATGCAGTGCAACTCAAGGATTTTTGCCCTCCCTATTATTGTTTCATTGGTATATGGCCTCTTGGCAGCCCTGATTCAGTTGTTTGGGGTGCCGATGACAGACATATCATTATCTATGTCTTTGGAGATCCAGTTCAGAGTGTTTATGCATTACTTAACTGTCTGCAAGCGGTTGACTCCTGTATGTTCAAGCATCACATGAAACTTAACAGAACTAAAACTGAGATCTTGCTGCCTCTTTGCTAGCATCCTATTAGGGATATTTTACTCTGTAATCCTGTCTGGCTGGAAACCCTCTCCTGATAACTGTGTGAAGAGCACATTATCACCTTCAAATCAATTTAACTCGGTCACTTCGCATATGTTTTAACTCTGAATGCTTAAGAGGATTATCCATCTCTCTTCAATCTCCCACATGATCTAAATACTCAATGGTTTATATTCTTGTGCCCAAATCACTGCAAGGCAGTTTACTTTGAGTACCCTGCCAACGCACTATATTAACTTTAACTGGTCCAAAATTCTGCTGCTATTTTAGCTCTCACTTTCAAAGGATTCAACTCCACCTCTGCTTCTTTGGCCACCGGCCATTAGCTTCCAGTGAAGCAACGAGTGGCCTTCAAAGCTTTATGTTTGGTAGACAAGATTATTTTCAGCTCTAAATCTTTAGCATTATTAATACTTTTTTTTCAACAATCCTCACTGAAACCTGTGTTTCCCCCCCCGTCTTCGGAGCGGCAATTCCTAAAGTCTGTGGGGTCGTGCATGTTCTGTGCAATTACCAAACTTTGGAATGGCATGCTGATTTCCTTAAAATCCCAAAATGTGTTGTCGAAATTCAGGAAGGCTTTGAAGGCGCAGTCTTTTTATCTAGCTATCTCGTCTTTTTTTCTTTGGTAGAATAGCATCAGTGGTTCGTTTTAAGCGCCACGAAACCCCATGGTGGCTGCTGCACTTTAAAAGAGACTAAACATAAGCGTAAGGTCACTCACTATTATTATAACTCTTTTTCAAGCAATAATATTATATTTGTATTGAACAAAACTAATTATGCTGAGCCCAACATCAATAAGATCATTCTTACTAAGCGCTATACAAACTTTTGTGGACAAGCAAATTACTTTCACCCGGAAAATTGACTTTAAGCACCCTTCCTAGAGACCATGACCTGACAAAAAGCCTTTATGTTTTGCCCCAATTTCACAATGAACCTAAATTATAGGTTTTAACTGGTATACATATAATCTCATCAAATTACTGGATAGAATAAAATGCTTCGACTCAGCTTTCATCGGTGTTAGTGACCGTACACAGAATCAAAATAGTATTATCGTCTACAATTTGAAACACATTTGGTACATATATTTAACATCATAAAAACAATGTGTATGCCATAAATATAAGGACTATTGGTATTGCTCAGTATTTCTCATTAGTAGAAGTAGAGTTCTAAATTGACCTTCAATATCATATTTTAAGCCTGTGTATGTAAAGGTTGTAAATTGAAAGGAAGAGACTGGCTAAAATAGAATGTTAAAAGATTAAACAACATACCCTTTTTTGTTAGACTTGCCTTTTCAGCTGGTTTACCCCCAGACTTTTAGCTTTTTGGCCTCCTGTTTTGACCCTGTTTTTGTTGGTTTTACAACTCTGGCCACTTTACCACTGCTTTTTAGTGCTAAATGCATAAGCTCTCTGTGTAAATTGTTAGTATGGATTGCTGTTTCCATGATTGGCTTATTTGATTTACTACTAAGTCCTTAGTACAGTGCACTGTGTGTGCCCACTGCCTGTAATTCAAATGCTGCTAGTGAGCCTGCCGCACTGATTGTGCCATCCAGATAAGCAGCCATTCAAGGAGTTCTCAGACCTGCCACCGCAGTGTCTACATGAAGTCTCTAATGGCATGTCGACCTGGCAGGTGCACCGCCTTGCCAGGCCCTAACCTTCTCTTTTATTACATATGAGTCACCCCTAAGGTAGGCCCAAGGTACCTCTTTGGGCAGGGTGCTGTGTATGTTAAAGGTAGGACATGTACTTATGTGTGTGGCATGTCCTGGTAGTGAATTACAGTGTATTTAGTTGTTTACTATGGAAAGGCTATCTGTCCCATAGGATAGAATGGGAGTTTTGCTCATAACATCAGATAAGCATAACTTCCCATTGGGACGAGATAGGTGAAATGGCGTTTAGTGTTCATGGGCTCAGAATGTAAAAATGTATCTTTTAGTAAAGATGATTTTATGTTCAGTGTTTGAAAATACTACTTTTAGAAAGTAGGGGGTCTATTATAATAGCAGGCGGGCTTTGTTCACCTGCCATCGCCCAGGAAATGGGTCCGCCATCTAAGGGTGCGACGGTCCCACTTGGGCAATTAGGATGCACCTGCACACTGGTGGGCGCATCCTGCATTTTTTGCATTGCGGCGGGCGGTGCTGTCAGCAGCACCCGCCGCAATACAAAAAAGGCATATGCCCATTTGCATGCACAACGTGGCAGGCACCGTGCAGTGCCTGCCACATCGTTCATGCAAATGCAGGGGGGAACCAAAGGTACTCCCCATGTGTCTCTCCACCCTCAACATCCTGACGGCCGGGAACGGGCCCCCAACTGGGGAAACTGCATGCCTTTCCGTGACGGCAATGCTGCCACAGAAAGGCTTCTTCCCGCTGCCATCATAATATGGATGGCGGTGTCTAGCAGACATCGCCACCATATCATGCCCCTTTTCTGCCCGGTCACCTGTGTGTCCGGCGGAAAACTGACAAACAGTCTTTCCGTCTGCCGGGGCCCCCCGCCATACTAATATGGTGGGGGAAATGGCATGTGGGCGGAGGAGAATGTTGGGCGATGGCCACCACATTGTGGGCGGTGGTGATCCACCCGACATTCTAATAGACATCTAGGTATTTCCTTGTGTAGCCGTTCTGATGGGTTCATGGATTGACTGTCTGGCTTTGGAGTGACAGGGGCTTGGTTTGTGCATTCTTTTCAGACACACTGGGGGGGTCAAGGTGTGTCCTACCTTTACTGGATGAGTCAGGGCTGGACTGAATAGACCTGGCCTGCTTTTAGAGTAGTGGAAAGAGATATCCTTGCACCTGAATGGGCATGGTCTGCCTTGAACAATGCTGTCTCCACCTCATGCCAGGAATCTTGGCCAGAGAGGACAGAACGGGTTTGGACTATGCACAGGCACTCTCTGTCTGAACGAACAAAGGAATATTGAGTATAAGTATGAGGGCCCAGACACCAGAACTTTAGAACTCACTTGAATCAAAGAACCTGCGAAGAAGAAGAGCTGGAAGAGCTACAAGGACGAGTACTGCCCCTTTGCTGTGTTGTTGTGCTGTTGGATTGGCCTGCAGTTGCTGCTTCTGCATTGGGCAGTGATAGGAGTGGACTGAAAAGTCTTTACTTATGCTGAGTTTCACTGAGGACTTGAAGCAGAGCTTGCCTTTTGTTCTGAAGTCTCAGCGACAGCAAAGACTTCACCAACCTCTGGGTACCGCTTCTTGAACCGCTGTTTCAGTGGCCACAGAGAAGGGAAAAGCAACCGACTCCATCACCGACTCCGTTGCTGGCTCCGTGTCCTGAAGACACCGCAGAAAGCACCACCACCCTAGTCTCACTGATGACCATCGCCGCCGCCACAAAGCCAAAGCTTGCACCGTGACCTGTGGGCACCACACTTTGCACCACCTCGCTTCATTCCACTGCCCTGGTCTCGCCGACGCCGTTGCTGCCTGCTGACTTTGACACCCTTGACCACATTGTGGCTGGGCTCACCGCTCGTACTTTTAACGACACACTACCACGTTCTACATCGCAGTCTGGACTAACCAACGCCATCTACCCACAACCGGCTCAGTCACCTGCACAGTGATCTGTCAGCACCGCATCAAGCACCGCCTTCACTTAGCACCGCAGTCTTGGTCTCACTGACACAGCTGGCAACTGTAACCGAGCCGCTGCCTGCACCGTGCCTTGAGGGCACCACTCGCTGCACCAGTTCACTTTACAGCGCAACCACGATGGTTGCCGCAACCGGCTCTCACCAACATTTTGGCTGAAACGCAAAAGGTGCCGTTTTTGAGACTACCGACAACCCCAACCACATCTGACGGAACTGTTGGATTCTGTAGTTTTCAGTATCGCGGTAGCCCCGGACATAGGTACAGACTCGCAATTACTGTGTTTTTAATGGTATCTTAGTAAGTATATATTTTTAAGTACTGTATGTTGGATTCTCATCGTTTTGGTCTTGGTTTGGACATATAAAAATATTGGATATTTTTCTAAACTGGTGTGTGTCCGTTTGTAGTGTTTTCATGGTATTACTGTTGGGTATATGCAAATGCTTAACACACTGTCTCTGAGATAAGCCTGAATGTTCGTGCCAAGCTACCAAGGTGGTGAGTGATCAAGGGTTATTCTAGGAGTTTAACTTCCTTTTCCTGACTAGAAGAAAGGGTCCCTACTTGGACAAAGGTGCAACTAGAGACCCACACAGGTCCAAAAAGTGCTAGAAAACCATCGCACATACTTCTCTGTGAGACCAGCCCATTGGGCACTGCATGATTGCCCTACTGGTCAATCTGACCCTGATAGGAGATGGGTATATGCAGGTCAGAGGGAGCGGTGTTCCAGTAATTATCAAACCCCACCCCATGAGAGCATGGAAAGGGTTGGTTTGTGCTGTGACATACAAATGGTGTTAAGTAGTGTATAATTTCAAACATAGTATTTCAAGTGCTCTTCCGCTGCCTTATGTATGATGTTTTAAAGTATACAAAAAGTGAAGGATGGAATGCTTGAATTAATCTCTATACTGTTAATTACTCAGGCTGCATCCCAGTCCATTGTTATTTTGTACAACATGCCATCCCAGTTTGGACCCAGTTATATGCAAATCAGGCTTGACCCTGCTCAAACTGGAATAGTCCAGCCCGAACTGCCAAGCTAGGTCCTCCCTGAACAGGAGTACAAGCAAACAGGACTGGTTTTGTCCTAGTTATGTACTTATCAGCCGTTTATAGCTTGGTTCCAGTAATGGATTGCTATTGGCCTGAGCGATTGTCAGTGGCTTTTATTAATGTAAGCGTTCCATCCACCACCTTGTTCTTTTTGTAAATCAAGCCCTACGTGCAACAAGTACGCCCAGATTTGGGTTCAGGGCCTATTGAGACACTGTAACCAAGCTATGCCTAGATGCCAGAGCCCAAATAAGGGCAAAACCAGGATTTAGATATTACTTAACAAGGAAAAAGAATAAAGGAAGAGAAAGGCAAGCCAGAGAATAAATAAAAATGGAAGAGAGAAAGAATAGAGAACGGAAAAAGTTAAGCATCAGAAGGGAGGAACTGCAAGAACAAAGATTATTTGCAACTAAAAACACTTTCATTAAAAATGTGCAAAAGCCTACATTTAAATAACACATATACCACATGGAGAGCTTTGTAGTAGGTTATCATACTTAGATGTTCTTTGAGCAAGGTAGGTCTTTCCTCTGAGCTTTCTACTCATGACGGATTTTTCCTTTGCCCTTCTCTTACTCGCATAGGCTGGAGATTCATCCCTTAGATTCCTATATCTCTCTACATGAGAGATTACCTTGCCAAATATTTTGATATCTGCTGATTTATAGATGAGAATACTTTCCAACTTGACATGCAAAGGCTTTATGCTTATGCATTGATTCTCTCATCAGCACTTTTTAATGATTATCTCAACTCACACCTTATTGTACCTTATTCCATTTGAATTTAGATTAGGAAACTTCCTTTATGGAACACGCTTGTTGTATTGTTACAATGTTAACTGTTCTTATAACACATACTGTATTCTATTTTATAGTCAGATATTGATTATTGGATTACATTTTACTATTAATGCTTGTTAGAAATGGGATTTCCGGTTGGCTAAGGCTTGCGCCAAAGCCAGGCAGAAACCACCCCTCTAGTCAGGGCAAGGGAGTTACATGCTGAAGATAACCCCTGCTCACCCCCTTGGTAGCTTGGCACAAGCAGTCAGACCTATCCCAGAGGCAATGTGTAAAGCGTTTGTGCAACACACACACAGCAGCAACACACTAGGCACACCACAAAAGAAACTCCACACATGGTTATATAAAAAGTAGCCTTTTTATTGTCATAAACACATTAGAAACATAATTACACATTTACACTGAGCAATATTCACAGGGGATTATATACATGACTGGGCCAATCAGGCCACGGTCAGAACCATCACACAGATAATAAAACACAAGTAATGAAACAACCAGTAACTACTGGTATAATAATGACATTGGCATTATCACTAGCATAAACACATTATGCACTGTCATTGGACCTAAATATCATAGCATGACATTTACATTAGGCACCACATTAGCATTACCACATTATGCATGAATCACATTAGGCCCAAACACATTACGCCACCTCTGTAGGTATAAACATATTACACCTAAACCACATTAGTAGGGCACCTTAGGAACTACTAGCAGGGTGCAGACTGTACAGTGGAATTGCTAAACATAGCCAGGAATACACCATAGTACCACATTCAAACCAGGGCAAAAGCTGTAACCATCCTGTCTACTTACACCCAAGAAAGACACTGTAATCACCATATTGCACTGAGGCATACCATGGCATTTGCATTAGGCATAAAACACAATTATGCGTCAACCAGGTGTGCACCACAGTACACTCACCAGGTATCCAACCCTGACCGCAGGCCCACTGGCCTTACTCGGGGCTCCAGTGCCTCTTGTGCCAAAAATGTGAGTGTTCTCGGGGGGACCTTTCACAGGGCCCCCTGGCTGCTTCAGCCACAACCAAAAAGTGCGCAAATGCACTGGGGCATGGGGTGTACTCACCCCTCTTTTACTTAAAAATAACTGGCCGCCATGTTGTAGCTGCCCACTGCCAGGAAGGGCAACTGTAGAACCAGCACAGGCACTACGGGGCCCTCAGTACGACCACAAGGGGCGGGCACCGACTGAGCCCCACTCACCAGGCTCTCTGGAGGACTCTCTCTGTTTCCGGGGAGGAGTGGATTCCTTGCGTGATTGTGCGGTGCATCGGGAGACCAAGACAAACTCTGCTCTATCTCTCCCGCCCCCAGCGCTCAATCCCTAACCATATAAGCCCTTTGATAGTGCAGCTACCTTAATCACCCAGCGGGGCAGCTGCTGAAAGATAAACTCGGCCGTAACTGAGGCGGAGTCCTCTCCCAGGTTCCAACAGGATGTCTCCCCAAGCCCCACTCACCGGGGCTTCTCTTCTGGCTGCTTCTAAGGCACCCACGAGTCGCCGGCTCTCAAGCTGCCAGGCCCCACCTGCCACCTGACTTCCTGGCCACTGGGAGCAAAGTCTCCCGTGGCTCCAGACTTCCTTCCCTGGTCTCACAGGTCACCATAACGCGGGCTGCGCTCCCGCCAGCAGCTGGTACGGAGCGCAGTCTCTGAGGTCTTCGCATCCTTTGCTGGGCTGTGCTGTGATTGGCCACATACTAGGCCCGCCCACAAACAGGCAGCGGCCCTTGCCTGTCTTCCGGGTCGTGCAGCCGGGAGCGGCGCTTCTCCTCTCCGGGTGAATGCGGGGTGGGCTCCAGCTCCTCCTTAACACACGGGGGATCCCCACATCGGGGGCTCCCTCGGAATGCACCAATGCAGGGTGGGCATCCTCCGAAAACAGCTAATAGCAGGGTGGACACCTGCTCTTACACATAAAGCATTAAGCGGCAACGCGGGTGGGCACCCGCTTCTTTAAAAATGCATAACGCGGAGTAGGATCCCGCGAAGTACAGGCCAAATGCGGGGTGGGCACCCGCTCTTCCCATGCACTGTGGAGGAATCCCCCCAGCTTAGCGCTGCATAGCCCACGCGCTCCTCTCTCCTGGGGATTAAAAATCAATGCGCTCACAAGGCGCTAGGAGTAAGCAAAAGTCCTGGATCTCAAGAAAAACAAAAGGTCCAAGCAGAAAAGTTCTTCCAGGTCTATGGGGCATAGCTGGGCCCAGGGAGGCCAGCACACAGGGCCCTCCTACAGGGAGGTAAGCCTACATGGCAGTTCCTCCTGGGCCCCAGCAGCAGCAAGCCCCCTGCATAGAACAGCCTTCCCAAACATGGGGTCACAGCCCCTGCATTTATACACATATTCCTCTTTGTCTACACAGCCCAGGGCTTAGGGGAACATGTTGCAACTGGTTCTGGATCACTCTGTTTACCAGGCTCCTCTTCCCTATTGTTAGGTGGAGGCTCGTCATCAGACACACCACAGGGGGGCAGAGCCACCAATTCACTAAGGCATGCACCATCCCTTTTCAGGGACCAGGGATTTCTCCTCCCACCACTCCAAATGTAGATGTCCCATTCAGCCTAGCGCTGACTCACCCTGCGCCTCCTGGAGCCACACACACCTCACCAGCCCCTGTCACTCAAAAGCCAGACATGCAATTCACTTCAGGCAGGCAGACACATAGCACACAGAAATGACAACTTCTAAAAGTGGCATTTCGAAAATAGTTATAATAAGTCTGCGCACACCATTGCATAGCAATAATTATCACTATTCCAAACATACCAAACTTGACCATGCTGCGCCTCTCATCCTATGAATTATCACTGACACACACTGATCAGGGAATCCCCAATGTATTCCTATGGGAGGGCAGGCCAACCTTACCAAAGTACCACAGAGAGCGCACGCCCTTTACACTAGACCACAGTGCTAAAGTGCTCAGAGGCCTAAAAGCACCAACACCAGGTTATAGAAAAAGGCTAGGAGAATGCAAAAAAAAGGCGGGTTGAACCTGCCAAAAGGGGCCAAGTCCAACAGCGCTGATACTCAAAAGATTAGTTTTTACTCAATAAAAAATCAAATCTTAAAATTAATTGAAATAAACCTCTTAACTCACACAAATTCTTTTTATTGACTGTACTAAAAGTCATTTAGAGATTTTTGTTTCATTGGATTGATGTAGATGTTTGCCCCTTTTTGTTTCTCCTTGACGATGAACAAAGGTACCAAGAAAAACACATTTTTTTTGCGATTTCTTGATATTCCTTAATTGCGAATTCGCAAATTGCGAATTTGCAATTAAGGAATACTTTCCCAATATTTTCTATGGGCCAGGAGGCCCATAGGAAGGAATGGGAATCATTTCTCAATTTGAGAATTCGCAATTTGCTAATCGCAAATTGAGAATAATTTCAAGGGTGCAGGGGTGTCCAAAGTACACCCTGTTGCACCCCTGAAATAAGCTTAGGTGCACATGTGGTGCACATACATGCCCTAAGGGCATGTATGTGCAAGATTTGCTATTCCTTAAATAAAATCGCAAAATAAGGAATAGCAAATTTTGCAATTCCTTATTTTGCATTGGATTTTCCTTCATACAAATCATTTTGCAAATTCCCATTCGCAAAGGCCGAAATTCAGCGAATTTCGGCCTTTGCGAATGCGAATTTCAATGATACATATGGCCCTTACCCCCAGATTCATCATGCTCCTCTTTTGCGAGTCCTTAATAGCGATTATTAAGAAATCACTTTTAAAGACTCGCAAAACGGGATGCATGTAAAAATCGCAAAATTCATAGCGATTTCTACATCTTCCTTATTTGCGATTCGCTAATTGCTAATCGCAAATAAGGATTGACTCCCCATTCATTCCTATGGGCCTAGAGGCCCATAGGAATGAATGGGGAGTCATTCCATATTTGCCATTAGCAATTTGCTAATCGCAAATAAGGATACGATTTCAAGGGTGCCAGGGGTGTCCAAAGGACACCCTGTAGCACCCCTGAAATGTAAATGTAGACTGATGTTGCGCACACACATGTCCATGTGTGTGTGTAACATACAACTTAGAAAAATGCACTAAAGTGCATTTTTCAAAGTTTTCGCTATTTACCACAAAGTCAGACTTCTCTGTAAATAGCGGCCAAAAATAGCGATTTCGCAATTCAGAAATAGTTCATGAATTGCATTTAAGGAGTCTCAAATAGAGATTCCTTAAATGCAATTCCTCGCAATTTAGCAATTTCGCAATTTGCGATTTTTGCATTTGGGATGATGAATCCCAAATGCAAAAATTGCGATCGCAAAGGGCCAGATTCTCAGAATCTGGCCCTTTGCGAGCCGATTTTACAATGATGAATCTGGCTGAAAATGACTACACCCAAAGATTGAGATGTAAAAACCCCTCTCCATCATACCACGAATGGGTTTGTCCGGCAGGTGGCAATCTCCAACATCCCTCTCTATGGTGCAAAACGTTGGAAAAGTACATCACTTGACACGCACCACACTGATTCATCTTGGTCAGGGCAAGGTTTGTTTAAACTTCCCACTGAAGACCTCTCATGGACTCGCCTACAATCACAAATAAATTATGTGCATCGAAAAGCACTTACCAAGTTGTTGGGAAATGTACACTACACAAAACCTGCATAATACGGCTTAACAACACAAGTAAAAAACACGCAATGAGCAGTATTCCGACCTACAAAACTTACAGTTATGACAATATGCTTAGCTGCTGAACACAGAGCCCCGCCCACACTTCCAGACGGGAGCCCAGTGTTTGTCTGTGTGTCTGGGTGTTGCCACAGGATTAGGTCTGCATCAGTGCTGAATGTCAGCTGTTAGAAGGGAGGAGCAATCGCCTGCATCATCCACATGTGTACTTCCGGCCTTCTTTTCAGAGATTTTCTTTTTGTTTACCAGTGTGTAATGCAATGGCCTTAACAAAGAAACCGTTACCGTATTCCACTCTCTTCACAAAGAGTTAGATCAAGGTAATTGAGCCTGACGGGAGTTCTAAGCGTTCTTGTTTACGGATGCGACACCTAAAGCCATAGAAAGGCCAAAATATAGTGCTACACTCAAAAGCAGTCCTTTATGTGTCACTTTATGGAGCATTGCTTCAGGAACACAGAGGTAAAATAAGGTGGGACGCGGTCCCGTAGGTGCTTCCTGATGCGGCTCACGGCTTTAAAAGATACACCGGCATGTCATTAGCATCTACACCTCAGGCTCATTCTAAGGAGTGTAAGTGCTTCCGAACATCAGCGTGGAGCAAGGTTTGAAGATGAAAGGTGTGAAGTCAGAATTCGCAGTCGCCTCTGGGATTTCACACATCAAAGCGTTCAAATCAGAGCAGTTTTCCAAGGTGAAACTGGCCCTATGAAGGTGTCTGATGAATGCACGCGCGGTAGGTTCTTTTCCCAGAACAGACATGCCTTTCTGGGGAAATGCAGTCAGAGTAGATTCATTTCGGACATTTTGATTTCAATCTCAACATATTTTGGGTTTTTCAAGGGGACCCAAGAAAGAGTCCAATTTAGCTTTGATTTTCCATCGTCCTGAGAAATGGGCCTATATTCACAAGTCCTTCCCTTGCCTTGTTGAATTCAGATATTTTTTTGGCTTTAATACAATTGCACTAGAAAATGAAGAGCTTGATCATGGAGTCTTCAGTGGTTGGCCACATATTTTATCAGCAAAGCTGAATTTTGTTATGCTCTGGCAGTCGAAGTTTATTTCCTTCGCCTGTTCGTAGATTCATAACATCACTTCTTCTCAAACTTTATTTATAAACAGAAGACAAGTAAAAAAGAGTTTATCGAACGCGTGAATTTCGTTTTAAGAGCGGAGTGATCTTATGCCACTCGGGTTCAATTGATTGTGGCTTGTGCATGGATAGCACTGATGCCTATCTTCTGGAAGCACTGTGCACCATAGTATTGAAGTAGTGATTAGCGCAACAGGACCTCTTATGAGATAATATTTCAAATGACTAAAAAAAAAGCTGTTTTCACTGACAATGTCTAACAGCATCTGAAAAAAACGAGAAGACATCTTACTACTAAGGGAACGAAGAGAACGGAACAGAAATGCAGAATTAAAACAGTTGGTAAAGATGTAACTACGTTAAAATACATCACTGCTTTGACAGACTGCTACGCCAGTAAAGTGAGCAGAACATCAAAAGACTAGAGGGGTAAAGCAAGGAGGAGATGGGGGAGCGTTCATATCTAGGGAAAAATAGATAGTTTCAAAATATCTGCGAAAACCTTCTTAAATGTTAAATAATCTTTCCCTTCCTCTTCTTAATGACCTGACTTTGCTCACTCTTTTTTCGTCATTTTCCTTTTCTTGGCAATTTCACATTCCTAACTTTAACAAGAAATATTTATGTTTTATGAAACTTTATCGAGATTGGAGTCTGCAGCATGCTGTCCATTCCTAGGGAGAATATGATTTTTCGTTACAGAGAATCCTTATTTAGTTTTCTGTTTGTGAAAAGAGTCCATGGTTTTCAACAGGTTTAGGTTTTGATGAAAAAGGTATTTATTTATTTATTTTGAAAGTTTTATAGAGCGCGAACAAGATCCTGGCGGATATCAGAGCGCTATACAATCAATAAATGTTACTTATACATCAAAAACAGAAGAGCAAATCAAAACATATGTACAGGGGTGTATTCTAAAAAAAAAAAAAAAAGAAGCAATATACAGTCTGTTTCATACTGTGAGACCGAGGGTCGATATAATGCAAAGATTGCTTAAAGGGTCTTTATCACGTACAGGTTGAGGATTTTTATGTACCATATTCATGCGAATTTGGCCATGAGGATGGCTTTTACTTCCTTTTTAAATGAGGCAGTGGAAGGGTTGAGTCTGGTTTCTGGGGGTAAGGCATTCCAAATTCTGGGTGCCATCCCAGAGAAGGATCGGTTATATGGTTTTTTCTGATTGAATTTGTGTGGTTTCAGAAGTAGTTTTTCAGCATTTCTTGAGGGTCTGATCCCACCCGAGATCGTCAGCTTCTGTGCCAAGTAGCTGGGGGCATTGTGATGCATGGCTTTGTGCGTCATGCATGCTATTCTCAGATTAATTCTGGCTTCCAAGAGTAGCCAGTTCAGGGATTGTGGTAGCTTCGTTTAGAACCAGTTATGAGTCAAGCTGCTGCATTGATTGAGGCTAGTAAAGGAGCCGTCGAAGCTTTGGGTAGGCCACACAGAAAGACGCATCCGTATTCTACTCTAGGAATAATTAGAGCTTGTACTGCTTGCTTGTGGAGAAGTGTGGCTCAATGGTTAGAGCAGGCAGACCTCGATGCAGAGCTCTGGCCAGGGACCAGGGTTCGATTTCTGCCCCGGCGGGCCTTGGGCTCATTAATTCCCCTGACTGGATATTCTCTCCTCAGTGCCTATTCTGATCATGGGTCCCACGCTGCAACTCTGGGAAATAGCTTGCTTAGTCTCTACAACGGCCCACACAACGCGAGGGATGCCTGGTCTGCCCCATGAGGGATGCCCAGGAGTGGACACTTCACAGGGAAAGCCAGGAAGGGTTCCCTTGTGGTATTCGTACAAGCGTCTGGAAACCCACTGCGGGTAGCTGTGCGCTATACAAGTACAAAAACATTTACATTTGAAGTCATTGTGTGGTAGGAAGGGTTTCAGTTTCCGCAGTGTGTGTATCTGGAAGTCGGCTCCCCTTGTAGCACTGCTGATATGTATTTGCATGTTAAGGTTGCTGTCCAATGTTATTCCCAGTGACTTCGCTGAGTCCACAATGGTGGGTTGAACGTTGAGTGCCGTAATGTGTTTGAGCCAATCTTGCATTTTGGGGATTTGTGCAGGTGGACCTATTAGAAGGAATTCAGGGGCATATTATCAAGGGGGTTTATCTCCGCTTTTTTGACTTTAAAAGCCAAGAAGGCGGAGATAAAATTATCTCCCTATTACCTAGCTGCCGCTAACACCAGTTAGCGAGAGCTAGTAGGAGATAGCGACCATCTTGGGCCCCACTCTGCATGTCAGTGATATTTATCACTAATGAGATGCAAAGTGGGCGTGCCAAGATGTTAGCGACTGAAAACAGTCTCTAACATCGCTATCTCCTATTATCAACTTTTGGAGATATTCGCGCTAAGCGGGAATATCTCCAAAAGCTAACACCTGCCCTGAGCAGTTCTTAGCCATGTTATCCAATGGGAGGTGGATAACATGGCTAAGAGCATTAGCTCGGTAATGCATGAATAGCGCTGACTTTTCAGCGATATTCATGCATTTCGGCCGTTTTTTATCGCATTTGCGATAAACCTTGCTAATAGCAAGGTTTATCTGCGATAAAAATCGCCGATGTGCGGCGATAATTTTTGTCTCTAAACAAGTTAGAGACAAAAATTATCGCTAGTTGTTGGTAATATGCCCCTCAGTCTTTAGGGCATTCAGTTTGAGAGGATTTTCTGCTAGCCAGCTTGGGTATTTCTGAGCATTGTATTAAGCAATTTGATGTCCTCTAGGGTGTGGATCTTAAGGAATAGTTGTGGGTCGTCTGCGTACATGTGATACTGCACGTTGGAGACTTGTAGAATTTCGGTGAGTGGTTCCATGCAGAGATTGAACAGTGTAGGGGATAGTGAGGAACCTTGTGGGACTCCCAAAGTCACTGGGACTGGCTTGGACAGGGATTTATTGACTTTGAATTGTTGTGTCCGATTTTGGAGAAATTAGATAAACCAACTTAGTACTGCCCCTGATAGACCCATTCTGTGTTCCAGGAGGTTTAACAGGTTCTCATGTTTGACCGTATCGAAGGCTGAGGAGAGGTCTAGAAGGATGAATAAAGAGGAACCATTTTGATCGAGGATTTGCAGTGCGTTGTCAATTATGTGAGTCCTGGATGATTCGGTGCTATGACCTGCCCGGAAGCCTGATTGGTGTTTGTTAAGGAGGTCGAAGTGATCGATATGCTTTGTTAGCTGTAGATGCACACATTTTTCCAGGAGCTTGGCCAAGGTGGAAATATTGTAAATGGGGCGATAGTTATTTAGGTCCGTAGGGTCGGCCATGGCCTTCTTTAGTATGGGTGATACCTGGCCTACATTGAGGCAATCTGGGATGCAACCTTGTTGAAGTGAACTGTTTATGATCTTGAACCAGAGAGGTAGAAGCAGAGGAGTTAGGTCTTTTACTGCATTTGCAGGAAGCGGGTCAACGAAGTGATTGGCCGGGTTCAGGGCACTGAGGATTTTGCCAATGTTTTCTTCGGAGTAGGTGGTAAATGAAGACCAGGCTGCATCGTTTTTTCGGTTAGGCTTTGAATTGTGTTGCATGATGCAGTAGGGAGTGCTGGGGGCGTTTGTGGGTGCGGACTCGCGTGTACGGCTAGATCAATTAGGAGGTCGTTCTTGATGGTGTTGGTCTTCCGGGTGAAGAAGGTGGAGAACTCTTCGCAGTTTGGCTGTGGGCAAGTTATGTCTTGTGGACAATGAGGTGCCTCCTTGCATTGGGTTTTGATAAGTTCGAAAAGTTTTCTGGGACGATTTCTTGCCTGGTCAAGTTGTAGGCTGAAAAAGTCGGCTTTGGTGCGCTTGATCTTACGGAAATATGCATTTTTCTCTATTCTGAGAATCTTGAGGTGATTGGCGATGGCTCCGATCTCCAAGCACGTTCAGAAGTTCTGAATGTACGCCTGTCCTCATTGAGTATTCCATTGTACCAAGTTTTGGAATCTTTTATAGAGGGTCTTTTTAATTGAAGAGATGCGACCTCATCTATTATCAAGGTCATGGCAGAGAGGTAATGATTGGTGAGAACATGTAAATTGCAAGATCCGGCAGGGGGTAACTGTCGGTTGTAACAGGAGGATGGCAGGGTGTTGGGGTTGATTTTTTTCAGGTCTCTTTTCCACACTTTTGGTCTTGTGGATTGAGCTGAGTTTAGTTTCACAGTTTCTCTAATGGGGAAGGTAATAATGTGATGGTCTGACCAATCACACGGTTTGATCGACTCCAGTTGGATGGAGTCTCTTTTAGAGATTATTAGGTCCAGGATCGAACCTTTGTCGTGAGTGGGAGAGTTACAGAATTGGGTTAGGTCTAGGTCAACTAGGAAGTTCTTGAGACTGTTAACCACTGTATCGTTGTGATCATCCCAGTGGAGATTGAAGTCTCCAAGCAAAATTTGAGTATTTGATCTCCCCGTGTTTGAGGATACCATGTCCATGAAGTGTTCGGTGAAAGCGAGGTTCCCGCCTGGTGGGTGATAGATAATGTGCTGAGAGCAGATAGGTTTGTCATTACTGGTGATGTCAAAATATATAGGAATTTCCATAGGAGCAATTTATGCAGACAGTGAAATGGCCTTGGGAGAAGTTATGAAACTGGAAGTTCGATTTATGGTCTGTCTTTGTGGACCCTCCACCTATATTTGACTGTGCAGATTTTATGGAGGGATTCTGGAAATATACATCCGGTGTGATTCACATATAGCAGCCATGTAATTATAACTAGGATGAAAGATTATATATGGAAATATCAGTATGTCTGTCTTCTGCTGTTGTGTGTTTGCTATTACCCCAAAGCTAGTCTCCTTTTATATCCTTTAGAGGTGACATCACTTTTGATTCTTGACTTGATGACCTATTTGCTTTTCCAATGGTTTTTACAGAGGCTGTAGAGCATTTTCTATACTACTCAGCATGGCTGACGTTTAAAAAAAAAGATGTCAGAAATTTGAGTCTTTCTTCCTAGTCAGGATAATGGGGATACACTACTGAAATAACTCCTGCTCCCCCCCTTGGTAGCTTGACATGAGCAGTCAGGGTTATCTCAGACGCAGAGTGTAAAGCATTTGCACATAACATACAGTAAAACAGTGAAAACACTGCAAAAGGACACAACAGTTTTAGAAAAATAACCACTATTTATCTGTGCAAACAAGACCAAAATGATAAAAAATCAACGCACAGTAATCAAAAATATGCACTTTGCAAAAATGACTTTAAAATGCAGTTCACTGAAGTCGGTAAATAACAGAATTCAACTGTTTCGGCCGACCACATCGGTGCAGACCGGCGTTAGAGTCAGCAGACTCGTAAACAGTACCTTTGGTTCTGGCCAATTGCGTTGGTGCAGGCCGGTCATGACAACCGTCGTGGTTGCGATGTGAAGTGTAGCAGTGCGCATGCGGTGCCCTCAAATTGCGGTGCAGAGGTGGCTCGGTGACGTCCATCCAGTGGCATTGGTGAGACCAGGACTACAGTGCGAAGTGGGGCAGGGCTTGTTGCGGTGCTGACAGATCATGGCTCAAGCAGCTGTGCCAGTTGATGGGAGCTGGCATCTGTCGGCCCAGACTGCGGTGTGGGACGAGGCTGTACATCGTGTGACTTATGATCGGTGCCCCCAAACCACGGTGCGGTCACGGGTGTCAAGGTCAGCGGGAAACAACATAATTGATGAGACCAGGGCAGCGGAGTGAAGCGAGGGAGTGGGGAGTGCGGTGCCCACAGGTCACAGTGCAAGCAGTGTCTCAGTAGTGGCAGCGGTCGTCATCGTCAGTAAGACCAGGGTTGCAGTGCGAAGTGCGGTGATGCCCTCTGCTGTGCCTTCAGGACATGAAGCCTGCAGCAGTGTCAGTGGTGGTGTCAGCTGCTTTCCCCCTTTGTGGCAACTGAAACCCACAGTTCCAGAGGTGGTACCCAGAGGTAAGGGAAGTCTTTGCTGTCCCTGGGACATCCTGGACAGGAGGCAAGCTCTAATTCAAGCCCTTGGAGATACTCAGCAATAAGTGAAGAATGTTCAGTCAGTCCTTTCACTGCCCAAGGCAGATGCAGCAACTGCAGACCAACCCAGTAAAGGGGCAGTACTCCTCCTGACAGTTCTTCCAGCTCTTGCTCTTTCCGGCAGGTTCTATGATCCAAGCAAGTTCTCTGAAGTCTTTTATTCCCCTGAGACTTCCAACAAGAGGCAATCTCTACTTCAAGCCCTTTGAGAAAACTCTAACAGCAGGAAGATGAAAGTACAAACCAGTCCTTTGCCTGCCCAAGACAGAAGCAGCAGGCAGCAGGCCAACACTGAAGAGCACACAGCAAAGTGGCAGTTCCTCCTGATGGCTTTTACTGCTCTTCTTCCAGGCAGGTTCCTTAGTTAAGCAGTAATCTAAAGATCTGGGATCTGGGCCCCAATATTTATACTCAGTTTATCTTTGTTATTTTGGGCAGAGACTGCCTGTGCTCAGCACATACCAGTTCTGTCCTCTCTAGTCCAGCTGCCCGGCAGGAGGTGGATAGAGCATGGTGCAAAGCAGACCAGTCCCATTCAGGTGCTAGTGAAACTCCTCACACTACTCTGAATGCAGCCCAGGTCTAGTCAGCCCAGCCCTGACTCATCCAGAAAAGACAGGACACACCTGGACCCCCCCCCCCCTCCCCAGTGGTACAGTGAATGCACATCCCCAGTCCCTGTCAGTCCAAAGCCAGACAGTCGATCAGCAACCCAGTAGTGGCACATAGGATGGCTAAGCCAGAAAATACAGACTTTCTAAAATTGGCATTTTCAAACACACAACATGAAAATCATCTTCAATAAATGATGCATTTCTACATTAAGAATTTAGGCATTCTAAACTCCATTTCTCAATCTTGTCCAAATGGGAAGATATACTGACACATTGTTATAAGTAAACTCACATTCTATCCTATGGGACAGATAGCCGTCCAATAGTGAAAAACGAAATACACTGTATTTCACTGTCAGTGTGTCACACCCACCAGTATATGCCCTACTTTTCAGATATACTGCACCTTGCCCCCAGGGGTACCTTGGACCTACCGTAGGGGTGTATTACATGCAAGAAAATGGAAGGTTAGGGCCTGGCAAGTGGGTGCACTTACCAAGTTGACATGGCAGTAGAAACTGCACGCAGACACTGCAGTGGCAGGTCTGAGAACCCCTGGAAAGGCTGCTTGTGTGGGTGGCCCAATCAGTACTGCAGGCCTTCTAGCAGAATTTGATTTACAGACCCTGGGTACCCGGGACGTAGTAGTAAATCAAATAAGCCAATCATGGAAACACTGATCCATGAACACAATTTATCAGGAGAGTATATGCACTTTAGCACTGAATAGCAGTGGTAAAGTGCCCAGAGTCCTAAAACCAATAAGAACAAGGTCAAAACAGGATTCCAATAAGCAAAAGTTCTGGGAGTAAACCTCTGAAAAAGCTAAGTCTAACATGCAGCCACCCGATCATTTTGTAGGGGCGAACATTGATCTGCAAAATGACTGACCGTTTTTCTTTAGTTACTTATAGTTGCATAGGTAAAAAACAAAAACATTATGGTGATAGGTGTTCAGCCAGGTTGGAGAGGTGTGGCCAACACAAAGGCAGCAGGCTGGGGTCTGGATATATATCGTAAAATAGCCTGAGTTTGCCGAAGCCATGGTGATGTGAGTACAAAAAAAACAAAAAAAAGCAAATGGAGAGTTAGGGACGTAAGAAAGGTGTAATGTTATTTATTAAATTGGAATGTATAACTCTCACAAAAACCCACTAGCAGGAGTACACAATTCTAAATCTGGTAATTCACTGCTATGATGTAACAAAAGTTTTTACGGAAAGGTGTTACCCACTGCTGGCATGTCACAAAGGAATTTCAGGCTTCTTTGTCAGGGCTCCTGCAGAGCCTGGAAGAGCAGGGAGCATCAGGATGGGAGAGGAGGGGGAAGGAAGGCATAGAGGGGAATTGTGGTAGGATGTAAGGGCTAGGTTTCCTTTCTGCGATAGGGAGGAGTGGCCATGATATGTATGTCTCCCACATTACTGCTCTACCCCTTCCTCGCAGTTGAAAGCAAGGGCAGATGATTTTGTGGGCCATGCATAACAAAACTATAGATGAGTTAAAGGCAAATTACGAGGATGTTTTTCACTTCGGGGTTCTAAGTGACTTCATTGACAGCTCTTGTCTGTTATATGTAACTCAGAACCCCTTGGTGAAAAACATCTGCTACCTATCCATAATTCTATATATAAACTTCGCCTTTGCATGACAGTCACTTAGGTGCTGGTGTTTGTGGTCGGAAGTAGCATAATAAAGGGTCATCATGGCAAGCTGTTAGTTATGTCAGTCAGTCAGTCAAGATATCTTTATTCGGCTTATTTAAAAACCATACAAAGAGAAGAAGAATAAAATACATTTCATATAAAATTTTTCATAATACACATGATATAGAAATCTAGCAACAATTTTAAGATTTATGATAAACAGTTAAAAAGATTGTTTGACATAAATAACTAATTTTGACAGACAGCTTTCGCCCTTGAGGCGGCTACTAGGAATTTAGCAACGCAAAAAGTAATGTGGGGGTTAGGTAGTAGTTGTAAGAAGAGCAAAGCCGGTCTCACCTGGGTGAAGCCGGCTTTCTTAAGAATTGGCAACAAGAATTTTTTCCTTGGCTCTAAATATAACCCACAAAACATAACAAAATGCATTGTATCTTGCACTGAGAACTGGTCACAGCTACAGGGCGGGGCTAGTTCTGGCTTCTGCCAATTATTAAAAGAGCCTAAATAAAAATGCAGCAAATTAAATCTAAATTTGGTTAAAAGAAACCTGTGGAAGGGGAGTGTAACGAAACCAAGATATGGCGCGAGTGATGGCGAACTAACCAACAGGCAATGATCCCTCACTGCCGGCTTTGCTAGTTCACATTCTTCACGGCATATTTCCTTCCTTCCCATGAAGGACTTTTTGACAAAGTCGAGATCTTGGATCCTAATGATCTCCGGGGAGGTAAAAAGCTCCGGGCGGCCTACGTCAACAAAAGCCCTGTGTTTTTAATGAAAATTGTTTTTACATTTATTGTTTGTATGTATAATGATATATATGAAAGGTGTGGGAACTAGAATGACGTTTGCCACGCTACATCTGTGCAAATACCTTTGGAATAATTTCTGTGAGAAGCTGGGTATTTTCTATTCCACAAGTGGCATTCTAAAGCAGGTCAGTATTAATAGCAATCTGATCACATTTAATTAGACCCGAGCATTTCGAGGTAGAAACCCAGAGAGACCTAAGGTATATATAGTGCATGTTGATCTCTAGTGTTGAAGCTACTTGTGCTGGGATGCTTGGGGTTTCACGATATGTTGTAGACAGTGTTTATCAAGTCCTGGTGGGTTTGGATAGGGAGTGAAAGGGGCAGCATATGCATGTTGTAGCTGATAGTTCATTGATAGTGAGTTGAAAGTGAATGTGAGCTGACTGAGAGACTACAGTATGGCAGAGTAGTGGTACATTCTAATTGTGCAATGTACCTGCTTCTGAGTCATGCAGCTCCATATTGCTCCTTGTTAGAAGTTATCCTTATGCGGCATGAACCGCATTTTAAACACTCATCCATGGCATACACCTTCTGAAGTAGAACTGTTTTTGTTATGATGAACGATCAGCATGTTTCTGCAAGCAGACTTGTATCTATCTCTTCCATGAAATGCTGCTAAAAACAACAGAATATTGGTATTTTGGATGATGACCCTTTACCTTTTTATCTCAAGTCTTCTAGGTAGCATATGCGTTCTCTATTTCGAGGCATATCATGTCTTACAAAGAAAATTGTGCATGCACTTTATTTGCCATTGATTGGCTTTCCTTGTCACTCTCATTTGCCTACTTCGTATTTGCCTCCAAAACTGTCAATTGTGTGTCTGTCCCTCCTACTCCACATTGTTTTTTCACAATCTCTTTGATTGGCTGGCATCACTGCTTCCACTGCTTGCTTTTCAAGCACTACTTTTTTCTTTTTTTGAAATAAGCACTCCATAGGAATGCATGTGTTTTTTAAGCTGCCTCCCTCGTGCACATCTCTCACACTTCACTCTGTGTTGCTGCCCCCTGTTGCCCAGCCAGTTCAACCTGGCCTCAAGCACTTACCTGTGTGCTCCTTCGGATTGCTTCGCCAACCTGCGCCCTTCATGTTGCTTTCCCGAACCCCTTTATTGATCAGATCAGATTAATCATTATTCGAGTGCCGGGCATACACATAAAAGTACATAAAATTTAAAAACGTTACCTAAATACATAATTTATACATACTTCAAAAATCAGTCATTTAATACATGGCAGCATAGGACATTACAAAAGCAATGAACTGCTGACTTCATGAAAGACCCTAAAACATGCCTCATCCTCATTTAAAGCTTGTAAAAACGTAGGACTACTAAGCACGGTGCAATCTTTCATGTTCCTAAAAAGTTTCACTGCCTTTAAGAGCCTGTAGAGCTCCGGAGGGAAGGTGTCAGGGCCTCCTGCCTTTACATTCTTTATATGGGATATATGCTCCAAGCTTTCCTTCTCGGTAATTTGCGCGTTCAGGCACTCTTTGCTCATTACCACAAGTCCTGGGAGGTCCCAATCACACAAGCATTCCCAAAGCCTATCCAAGTCCTGAAATACCTCTTCTATATAGAGTGCCAAAAAGAGGGAGACAAAGGGGGCATATTATCAAAGATGGCGTTGAAAATTATCGACGGCTTAGCGGCAGAAAACTGCAGCTAAAGCGGCAATAATGGGCTTGATAATATGCCCTTGAGAATTCCAATAGAAGTCCATTTTCTGGTGAGAACATGGGCTTCTATTGGAATTATCCAGGGCATATTATCAAGCCCATTATCGCCGCTTTAGCAGCAGTTTTCTGCCGCCAAACCGGCGATAATTTTAACGCCGTCCTTGATAATATGCCCCCAAGTGCCTCTGCTTTTCCTCTGCCCTGTTAGACTTGTCTTCCTTAGAGTTGACAACCAACTCTTTGATGGTAATCTTGGGCCACTCTGCTCCTTCCTTCCATGCCAGAAGCACACAAGATCACTCCGTATACTCAAGGTGACTCATGCATCTGGCCTGCCACCTTTGCCTACACTTCATATTAAGCTTGATTTTAAAGTTTAACTGCGCAAGCTTCTTCACTACTTGTTCCCAGTCCAGTGAGGTATTTTGCATCTACAATGCAGCCTTCAATGTACTGACTTCTTGCTCCCATCCAGCCACTTCTGCCCTCTCTAACTTTTTAAAAAAAAAAATACGTTTGACTCTGCAGAACCCTTGTATAAAAGGGAAATTGAACCAGCATTGCCAAGAAAAAAATCAGCACTGTCTTTTTTCAAGGCAGATGCAACTCCAACATCCAGGAGGAGAGCCCAATTTACCGTCCACCTTGTATTCTGCCTGCTTCTTGGACAACGAAGAAGTAAGGTAACAGCAGAGTGGTCAGAGATATGCCCCGGCGGGGGATTAACCTCTGTTAGCCTATCAGCTAGAGCTCTATCAACAAAGAGGTAATCAAGCCTTGAATAATGGCCATATGTTTGCTGTGGAATGTGTACTCTCTTATCAGGCCCATTAGATGGGACTACACATCAACCAATCTCAGGTCCAAACTCTCTTTTTGTTGCTGTAAGTGAACAGCAATCAAAGTCAATGTTCATTAGCACTCATATCTACTACTGCGAGTGCTCAAGAAGCAAGCCATGTTGGTTTGTTTTCCTAGGAGACTTTCTGAATGGGACACACAACCTGTAAATCAAATCGAATGTGGGAGGCTCTAGATAGAAGGGATAAGATACCTCCAACAGGGAATATTTGCAGTTTGTTCATGAAACTACACTTTGCTACAAGATACAATCTACCTAATTACAAGGGCATTAGGATATAATGCACTTGTAATTTGGAAAATAGAATATCTGTCCTGTTTATGAGAGAGTAACCCATCTGATAAACTCTAAATCAGGCGCATAATTTCTGTTCAGTATGGACAAATATCTATTGTCCTTGAATGTGTGGTATTTGAATACAACTATCCCACTACCGAAATTGAATTTTCCACATGCACTTACTACCCTGGCATCAGAGAAATTGAGGATTAAAACATAGAAGCCCGATGTTACAATCCTTAGGAGAAGTGTGGCTCAACGGTTAGAGGCGGGAGAGCCAGAGGCAGAGGTCGGCCCGGGACCAGGGCGGGCGGGTGCAGGACCAATGTCAGCGGGCCCGATAAATCTCACCTCGGTGCCACTCTAACCATGGGGTCCCACGCTGCAACTCTGGGCAATAGCTTGCTTAATCTCCACTCCAGCCCCATCACTGCTGGGGATGCCTGGCTGCACCTTGGTGATGCTCAGTAAAGGGACCATCTCACAGGGAAAGCCAGGACGGGTTCCCCAATGGTACAGCGCTGGGACGCTCCAGGGTAACCACGCGCTCTATAAATCCAACATTCATTCATTCATTCATTCTTAACCCTTCTAGTGAGAGGAACAGGCCGATCACTTGGGGGGTGGCTGCATTTCCTAGTAATGATATTTCCCTGGGAGAATAAAATACCTTTGTTTGGCTTGCAGGTGAGGGAATAGAAATAGACACATTATGCACAGGGCTGGGCCTGGCTTCCCAATACACATTAACTTAGACTGCAACAAATATTGCAATAGTAACTGAAACCCAAGTACACATTCCCAAAAAGTACTGTTTTCGTGACACATTTAGAAAGAGGGGTTGGTGGCTTTAGTCTGCCACTGTAACCACCGTGAATATCTCTTCTATGTTGACACACAACTGTCATGTATATCTAAAAGTATGTGCTGTGAGAATGTACATGTCAGAGTTCAACACCTGAAACCGAGAGTGAAAGAACCTAGTCTGAGAAGAAATTGAAAGGGGTGTTTGTATATGGAAATGTCCCCACTTCAACTAGACCCAAGGGGTCTACCTTTGTAACATTACTAAAAGCCTTAATAGTCGACTTGTTGTGAAAGATCATGAATGCATGGATCTAGCTATCTGTGCATGACCCAAATGTGCATAGATGTGTATCCTCCTCATTACGTTTGACTCCACGCAGCTTTATCTATCTGGACAACTTTATGTCATCCATTCAATATTAAGGGTGTGAAATGCCAGCAGCCACACCAGCAGGGAATCTCACCTGATGCAGTGTGCTGAGTACCTGGATTCCTCTGACATCACTTCCAGTTGTCAGACTAATACGTCTCAAACCCTCACAACCTCTTTAACACCTTCCGAGCGTCGAACGTTCAGCGCCCAGTGCTGAACGTTCGAATGACGAATGCTGACCCGTCGGCCAACGGTCGTGCGCAGCACTGGCAAGGTAGTGCTCGTGACGACCGTTGGCCGTCGGCAGCAACTAAAGGGTTAACCTGCCATGCTTGCACTGGGTAGGGAACTCGCGTAGAGGGATGTCATGGCTCTGTGAATGACTATGCCCGACGCTCCCTGCTCCGAAGAAAGCACATGCTTCCAGCCCATTCTTCTTCGCCTCTCCCAAGCAATCTGTTGGACCCACGTACTTTTGTCTAGTGCCAGTTCTGATTCTTCATAAAGTAGCACGCAGGGTTAATGTCCCCACTACAAAGAATGTGTACCATTCAGATTACAGAACTGTATTTAATGTGGATAGCTCAGTGGATTACTGCCTTTGTCACAAAGATGCTTTTGTTGCTTGCACTTCATAAATTAAAGTCCAAAGCGACCTATGTACTGTTATCAAAGCACTGCATGCAAACTGCAGGGAATAGGGATGAAATCGTATGTCTTTCCACGGTCATTTACCATCCTAACATTCCTGAAAAGGGTTCCTTTGGGCAGAAATACATTCTTATAAGTAAAGCCAACTCAACAACTGTGTTACGTTTTAAATACAGAGTTTGTGCTTCTCCAGAATAAGTACTATTTAAATATACTGCCTACCAGTATAGATGACATGGGACTCATACACATTGTAAACCTCATTGTCTTATGTAGCATTTCCTACGGAATGATCTGTCTCCATATGTATGTGATGTAAAGTGCTCTGACAACCTACATTGGTATGGGAAGCACTGTACATCAAATGAAATGCATGTGAGAGAGGGGCTATGAAGAGATGGGGTGCACTGTTGGTTGGTGATAGTGAGGAATCCGCTGAAGAAGTAATTGATGGGGTGCCAAAAGAGCCTGGCACACCAGGCGCCAACCAGCATTGAATCTGGCCCTGGCGTTACTTTTGGTGTTGCATCACCAATGCTGGACATGTAGAAGGACACAAAACAGAACCCACGAGCTACTAATGATTAACACAGTCCAACGCGAGAATTCTAACTTACTTTGTTGCAGTGTGAAAGGTGTTTTAGACCCCTTTGGCCATCTTACCTAGTTCTCAGTGGTTCTTCTAGAACAGAGCTCAAACCCAATATCGTGCCTGGGGTTCTGGATGGATCAGTGTTTCACAAATTTAAGGAGTCACTTCAGTTCTGAGGCAGTAAATGCCTGTAGCCTCCATTGCTCTGCAATTCTCTTTCACAGTATGGATATGCCCTAGCAGTGTTATGGATCTCTGGGAGGCTCTGTCCATTTTATGCACCCCTGGGGCTGCCTCATATCTGAAGCTAAGATGTAGTACTCCCTCCTTCATTCTACTGAGTTCCTACAGTGCAGGTATTCAGCCTGGTGCATAAAATGGACACTTTGCCAAATAATATTATGGCTGGTTACAGCCAAAAATGGTGACCCTTTTATCAAAACAATTAGGGCCGGATTACAATGTTGGTTGAAAACCAAACCGCCCAAAACCTTGTCAGATTCGGTTCCGAGCGACCGATTATAATGCTTCTGAACGTCGTTTGGAAGGACTCCCTTTGATTTCAATGAGAGCCTGTGTTCCGACCAACAACACAGGCTCCTATGGTGAAAATGTTGTGTCTGCGGAAAACTTTGCATCCTGTGGCGGGCACCCTACGTTGCCTGCCACATTTTGCATGGTTTTACATGGTGTCCCTTGGGTACCACCTCGACCCCAAACCAAAGGCCTCAGGATAAAGGGGGGCCTTCTAGGGGCCCCCACATTCAGTTTCCTACAGCCTTCTCATGTCAGACAGACAGAGTTGGAAAGGCTGTCAGAATCCAACACCGTAATCACTCAGTCGGAAACGAGCTGTATGAATCTACTCAGACCGACTCGGACTCTCCGAATGCCGGTCGGAACCGATTCTGAATGACCCAACGGTTTCCTTGCAGCGTAATCGTTCGGTCAGAATTGTTTCTGACTGAGTCGGGAGCATGTGTTCCGAGACATTCTTGAAGATTCCAACTGTCGGTCGGAGGCTCTCCGACCGACATCCTATTCAGGCCCTAATTGTCAAATATTACATGAATACCCAGAAACAAGTCAATTGAGAGCTAAGGATTTTCACCAGTCATGATGCTCGGTATTGTGTTAACTGATCTCAAGTTTAGGAGTGGAATTTGAAGGATTAGGACAAAGAGTTAAATCTTCCAAGGTGTTAGAATACACAGTATCAATTGGTTCCCATATTGTTCTCTTTGCATTGGTGCAAACGCAGCACCGAACATGGACATTCTACCGTAAAAATAGACCATGTTAAAAGTGGGTTAAGTATAAAAATTAATGCATGATTGCACAATGGTTGTAATGAATGGTATTGCTTATATAGTTCATGTGATAAAATGAGGACCTGATACTTGCGTTTCCCTACATCTGTTATTGGTGAGTTCTGATTTTGTTCCACAGATAGAACTTCCTAGAGTTACTTTTTTTCATGGAATAACTATATTTGTTTTCTTTTGGGCAGGATCAAGTAACAAGACAGGGTGATATCAGATTCTGGACAAAAATGTCTAAGATCTGAGTTGCTTGCAGGGCAAGAGGAGCCTAATCAGAGTATAGTAAGGATTACCTCTTTAGGTCACAACCTGTCAGACAGTGCAGCTGTCTGGTTTGCTAAAGACACCTGTGAGGCATTCACAATGCTGACCTAGGAATGCATTCCACCCGTTGCTTACCATTGACTTTTTGGTTTGTAACTCACATTTTCTTACTTTATATTTGCTGGCTTGATGTTCTTTAGGCTGTCCAGCTCGAGTTTGTCCCTCCCATTGCCCAAACCTTGTGTACTATATTCTGCCACAAACTCACTTTCTGTAAACAGGCCTTTAAGCTTCTTATCTTGTCACATTTTCTGTGCATGTGTTTATTTTTCTTTCTCTGACTTCAAAGTGAGAGGATTTATGTGACAATCTTGTTGCCTAGTGTGGGTCGGCTTGAGAAAGGCTTATAATAATACTTTTTTTCTAGCCCACAACAACATTTAAATGTCTGCAAATGACCCGTGCTGATGATTAAGTCAATACATTGGGTGAAGACATTTCTACTTATTGTCGTTCGTACACTGTATACTTTGATTCAGTAAAACTGCATGTGAGTTCAAATGTAATGGTCATTTCAATTGAATATGTGTTGGCTGTAATGGCACTCGTCTACACAACTCCCCTCTATACCTCTCTACTCTACACCACTCCACTCTACACTATGCCAATGCACTTTACCCCACACAACTTTACTATATACCAATGCACTCTTCACCATTGCACTCTACACCACTCCACATTACTACACTCTATGCAACCCTACTATGAAGTAATCACAGGCAATACCTTTCCATGAACTACAAGCTGACATTCAGAAACAAACAAAATCAGCAGAAGATGGTTTTATTAGCCTCAGCAAGTACAAATTCCTCAACAGTCAGAATCATTGTACTCCCGTCCTGTATATACCTCCTAAAATTCATTAAAATGCTGAGTCCCCACCAGGCAAACCCATACTATCAGGTTGTGACTCCTCCCTAGAACCCCTTGGGAGTTATGTTGACTTTTTTTTTATTAAGGACATAGAATCTTTAACAACTACCTATGTCAAAGATACCACTCATTCCATCAATCGCATTGAGACAGAATCTTTTGACCCAGAGAATGACATTTTGGTGACACTAGATATTGAATACTTGTACACCAACATACTCCACATGTAATAAGGAACCAGTTCCAGCAATAGTCCCCACCAATTTCATTATCTCCTTACTCCAACTTGCCCTTACAAGAAACTACTTTCTGTTTGAGATAAAATAGTACAGGCAATAGAAGTGTACTCCCATGTGAGCAGTTTTCGCCCTTAATGTTGTCACCCTGTTCGTTGATACCATAGAGAAAAAGTACTTTCTTAATGCCTGAAATCCTTTTCTTGAAACAATACATACCTGGAAACGGTGTATGGTTTATGTTTTTATTATTTGGCCTGGCAATTAACAAGAATTTATACTCTTCTGTGAATGGCTCAATTCATGTAAACTTGACCTCAGATTCACCCAACATCACAGTAATACCAGTATTGACTACTTGTATGTGACAGTCTAAGAAGCAGACAAGCAAATTTACACCATGCTGTTCCGTAAACTAATGGAGAGGTACACACTCACACCATAGGGCACTCAGAGATGGCCTCCCCTATGGTAAATTTATATGCATCTGAAGACATTACAAATTGAAGGAAGATTTTTTCACAGAATCAGAGACCCTTTCTAATAACCTATTAAAAGAGATTGCCTCAGATGCCTGATTAAATGCTCTCTCAAATGTGCCTGGTGTGCACATTGGGAAGTACTTCCACAACCAACAGACAGAGCACCACTCAATAGAATAACATGTGTCACAACCTTCTGTCCTATCACAAACAAATTGACTTAAATTATTAAAAGAAACACTGGAATGTGCTCTCTACTAATTTGGATTTAGATGCACCACTCTTTGCATTCAACAGACGATGCAACATCAAGGATCACCTTGTGAGGGCACACATTCCTAGACTAAAAGACAGTGCTATTCATCCCCTCTTGGGCCTGCCCTCCATCTTAAGGCACTATAAATGCAGTTCCTGCACAACAAGCAATCAGACTATGTACACAAAAACCTTCGGTCAGGACAATATTTACTGAACTCTCAATTTCTTTACAAACTGTACTTCTAACTATGTTGTATATTGTATGTGTTGCCATTGCCATTTGGTCTACATTGGGCAAACCACCCAAAAAATAAAAAACGGATTTTCCCAACACAACAGCAGGATCCATTGCAAAATAAAACAGCACCCTTGGTGGAACATTTGCTTGATTAAGCTCATGATGAGAATGACTTAACCTGGCAAGTGGTTGGCATCATGGTACCACAACCAAGAGGCAGCAACAACACAAATCAACTAAATCGCTTGGAATGCAAATAGATCTTTTTGTGTGACTCAGTTACAAAAGGCCTCGATACACAAGAAGAATGGAACAGTATCATGTAAATGCATTTTCCACCATGAGTTTCAGAGCTCTTCCAATTTTAGAGAGTCCCTATGCCCGTCCATTGTCACATTTTGGCAGCAAAATACAAAACTGCCATTAGATCTGGGAATTTTTCATTTTAATGTTTGAGCCATGTTAGCAATGTTTCGTATTTCCTCCCTTATTTATTTATCTATCATCTTTTCTTTAGTGCAGTGGATTGTTGTAGTAACGTGGAGTCATAGGTAATAGTGTATAGGTATGGATGGTTATGTTTTTCACTGTTATTAATGTCTTCTAACAGTCATTTCTCTTTTTTCTCTGCCTTTTGCATCATTCCTTGTGCGGGTCCCCATACTGCTGAGGCCTGATCTTTATCTCTCTTTTGCAAGCAGACCTATTTGTGGTTGCCTTGCGTCAATTACTTCTGACCATGGTCAGTGTACCAGCCTTTTCTCAGTGCGTAATCACGATGACACGCTCTTGTGCCTGAACTATTGAGCTCGAGAGCTGCTGCACTCTAGGACGCCAGACCCCATCAACTGGTGTTCAGGACAGCAACCCTGCCTGCCTTCATGCTTGGTCTCACTGGTGTGCTAGCCAGTTTGTAGGTCCCGGCTGGCTATAGCAGCCCATATGCGCTTCTCTCGGCATTCAAGAGCTTCTTGAAATCAATACGGTTGAGGAAGGGGACTTGAAGCCCCGCCACTTCCTTCCATTGGCTAGCGACATATTTCAGGCTAAATGCTAGCTTTCTATTGGTAAAGGAGGCTTCTTAGTCCCTCCTGGTTACCACCCTGTCCAGTTTTAGCCCCACCCACCTGGACTGGAGGCTTTACTGGTGGCGTGACACTCTCCCCTTCATTTCTCAGTGTATGCACTTTTTTTTCAGAAAGCGTCTGCCGTTCTGCAATGGCGACAGCTTGTTTTTAAATTCTTCGCTTGCAAATTACTAAAGTTGAGTGGTGGCCAAGTGCAAACAACTACGATAATATTACTTACTAGCAAAACCCCTTTGAAACATATTGAATACCAATAATTTGTTAAAGAGCACCGAAAAAATATATGTCATTTGAAAATAGCACAATTAGCCAGACAGGTGGAAACCAGTGTGCAAGTTCTGTGCAAATAGCAACGATAAGTCTACTACGCGCACCAAAGAGCCCCGCACATATGGATCTCTGCGCAGTAATTGCACACCTCGTCCAGAACCATGGAGAGAGCTGCATTTAGGCCAGAAAACAGACTTCATTTGAATATGAACATAAGATTAGTATTTTATGCTTCAAACAGCACAGTTCGGTAATTATGCTGCACAGAGCCTGTTGTTCCAGGGAGGTTCCCATCCTCTCTGTAGGGGGAGGGATAAGGGTAGAGCTGCATCCTCAGCTCCGATCCTGGGTGCAGCTGCTCACTCACCCAATCGGAGCTCTGCCCATCTGGTCTGGGTGGTGAGTCCCGGGCCGCTATGGCCCCGTGGATGTGCCCAGCGTCACCTCCGCATGGAGGATGACCTTTTAGCCCCCCTACGGCAGTCACAGGCGGAAACACACATGCAACACTGCCTTGGAGCACACATCACATACAACACAGCCGTCTACACATCAGACAACAGAGACACGCACCCACCACAGACATACCAACTACAAAGAGTACAGACGCCCTGCCCCCTCCAGCACGTTACACTGGGGCTGACACTGCAGACACATTAACATGTATTATGTATAACATTTACACTACACACAGGGACAGCACAATGAAGCATTGTGAACATAAGATAAATGTACACAGAACAGAGACTCGGGTCAGGAGCAATACGGGCACAGGCACTATACAGGTGCACACACAACAGGGGTGTAAAAACACACTACACACAACACTGACACATAAGGTGGCCACAAAGAAAAGCAGTACACACATAACAGAGGTACACAGACTTTCATCAGCCTACACCACATAGACGTACACGCACACATACACGCACTATCTGGATGCGTAGATAACAAAGATATGAGTACCACAAACAGAGCATTGGTGCACATACAAGGACACATAAACAATGTCCAACATTAGACAACAGGTGGTCAGAGGCGCTCGCAAAAATAAACACGCAGGCGCATGCATCAGTGGAGTAATGAATCCTGAGGGGTGCCCCCTGCAAAGTACATGGAGGGGGCCCCCCACGCTCACAGTCAGCAGCTCTCAGGCCAGGGCGCCGCCGTCCCTTCACAGAGCCGAGGGGCGCAGGGCAGGGAGGAGCTATTATTTTGCCACAGAAATGCATCCTCAGCTCACAAGGTATAAAAAATAAAATCACGCAGAAATGCCTGGCTCGTTTCTATCTCAATCCTCTAATGGGCACTTACAGATTGCCCTCACTTCACCCACTGTTCTTAAACCCATCTACCCCTTCCTGTACCCCCACAGCACCATCCCCACCGGTGTTAGCACCTGTGGAGCCTCATTTGGGTTCAAGTGCTTTTAACATAGTGCCAACATGCAGCACCTGGTGCTTATGGCAGCCTGAAGACTAGGAAACAATTTGCCATATGTAAATTTAGCAGTTTGTTTCTCAGCAGCACCCAGTGTTTCCATCAGCTGTCCCATATCAGGTGCTCTCTACCTGTATTTCCTTGCATTTAAAATGTGTCCCAAGTGTGGAATAGATACTGAAGCGGCCTGGCTCTGCAGTACCACACATGCACACAATGAGTGAGGCTCTTGTCTCTACAAAGCGCCTCTGTTGGCTCCAAAAGGTTGTTGTTTTATGCAGCCACTCCTTGTGAATTTACTATCCATAAGTAAGACTTATATTAGGGAAGGTATCAGGGTGGCTCTCTGGATTTTACAACTTTTGTTTTCACCCCCTTGACAATATCAATAATATCTCTCCAGGTCCATTTAGTTGCAGGGAGTCCCGAGACGTCTCAAAGGTGATAATGTATGTCTTTGTTGCTGATTGGGGTTGTACATTCTAGGTCTGCAGCAGTTATTTGGGACTTTTAAGGGCACTTGGCTCTAGTAGTAGTTGTGGTCACTGAAGTGTGTGCATAAAGTATTTAGCAGTAGGGAGCTATTAGTGCTGGGCCTGGCTTTTTTATGATTTGTTCCTTTACCTGTCTCCATCTCCTTCCTTAAGTGCAAGGTACCCATGCATGCAAACCCAATGTTAGACCTGGCACCATTGGCATGGGTCTCCCTTCCATTTTTGCTGTTGCCTCATGTATTTTTGCTTTGGACACTGTGCCACAGTGCCACAGTGCAAGTGCTCCCTATTGTAATTGATGTATTAATTAGTGGTTCCATTTTTGGCTATTTGGTTTACTTGTCAGACCCTAGTCTAGTGTACTGAGTGTGCCCAGGACATGTAAATCCAAATGCTGCTGGTGGACCTGCAGCACTGGCAGTGCCACCCCAGAAGCAGCCTTGTAAAATGTGTCTAAGGTCTGCCATTGCAGAGCCTTTGTGCAGTCTGGTACTGTCACACTGACTGGGCAAGTGCACCCACTTGCCAGCCTCTAAACCTTCCCTTTTCTTCATATCAGTGGCCCCTATGGTAGGCCCAAGGGCAGGGTGCATTGTAAGTATAAGGTAGGTCAAGCCCTGATGTGTGTGGCATGTCCTAATAGTGAATTACAGCCATTTTTGTTTTTCACTATTGCAAGGCTACCTGTTCTCCATAGGTCAGAATGGGCTGTTTGAATATTACATGTTTATAATCCTAACTGACTCAGAGAACATGGTAGAAATTTGAGTTTAGTTGGCCTGAATGCAGAATGATAAAATACATCTTTTAGTGAAGTTGGTTTTAACATTCTATGTTTGCAATACCACTTTTAGAAAGTAGGTATTTGCTTGCCTAACCTTTCAAGCCTGCCTCTGCTATGTTGTGTATTCCTTTGTCTAGTTTTGTGAGTGACAGGGCTGGGGTGATTCCAAGAGACAGGATGAGTCAGCCCAGTGGTGAATAGAGAGATCTGCATCTAAATGGGAGGGAGCAGTTGCACCCGAACCTTGAAAAGGGCTGTGCCTGCCTTCCACGATCCTGGCTTCACCTCCTGGGGAGCGGCTGATGTCTCTGTCCTGCACACTGAAAGAAGAGAAGGAGTCCTGTAAACAAAGTGCCCCAGGGCTGTACTTGCCTTCCACAATGCTGGCTCCACCTCCTGTGGGGCGGCTGATGTTTCTGCCCTGCACTGTGAAAGGAAAGGAGAAGTCTGGTAAACAGAGTGCGTCAGAACTGGTTTGGACTTGGCAAGGGCCCCTCTCCCCTCAGAGAACAAAGAATTTTGGGGTATAAATATTGGGACCCTGATCCCATGAACCTAGATCACTTTTGGACTACTAGAAGAAACCTTTACTGAGGAGAGGAACCTGAAGAAACTGAGGAGAGACTATTCCCAATCTGAAGTGATAATGGCGGGATTGGCCTGCAGTGGTTGCCTTACTGCCAAAGGAAGGGGAAAGGAACTTTGTGTACTTTGCTTTCAACTTGTGAAGGATAACCAAGGGCTTGAAAAAGAGCTTGCCTTCTGCTGAAGTCTCAGGGACAACAGCCTTCAACCCCCAGCTCCCCAGAGTTCTTTTGGAAGTGTCTGCTGCCGTTTTGGGCCTTCTGAGGAACTGCGTGTTGCAAGGAGCTGAAAGCGCGACGCAACAAGATTGAAGCATGTCACTGTCGCTGCTGCTGCCGTCGCACTTCTGAACAAGGGTTTTGCGGCTGGAGTTGTCGCACTGCACCCCATCGAGAGATGCGTGCCGCAATGAAGAGGAACGTGTCGCCGTTGCTGCTGCCTGCTGTCGCACTTCTGAACAAGGGTGTCGCGCTGGAGTTGTCGCACTGCACCACATCGAGAGAAGAGTCTCGCAACGAGGTAGAAGCATCTCTGGGCCTGCCATCGCACTTCTGAACAAGGTTGTCGCCGCTGGAACTGTCGCATTGCACCGCATCGAGGAAAGCGCCTCGCATCCCCGAGAAGCGAGCCGCCGTCGGAGCTGCTGCCTTCGCATTTCCGAACAAGGATGTCGCCGCTGTAGTTGTGGCATTGCTCACTATGCCACCACAGTTTGGACCTAGCCATATGCAAATCAGTCTTGACCCTGCAATTCATGGGAATAGTCCAGCCCAAACTGCCAAGCCAGGTCCTACCTGAACCAGAACACAAGCAACCTTGGGCTGGTTTCTGTATTGCTGCAACAGCTGCAAAGATTTGCAAACTTTCAGGCATGGCTGTGCCTCTTGCTGCCATTTGCTGTACTTCGACAGTAGCTCCAAATCTGCTGACAATCCACCACATTGTTGAGTAGCAAGGATGGCTTATAAATGGTAAAGCAAGAGTCATAGTTTTCCAGCCATAATATGTTTTGCATAATAGGCAGAAATACATATACTTGAACATTTCCATTCCCATTTTATTGAATCAACAGGTCATTAGTGAGACCTTTTACAATATTGAGCTACCTAAAGAGGATGTGTGACTTGAACTAAAATGTAACAGGCACTGGCAAACTCAATAAGTCTGGCCTTTGCAGGGTGCTGCAGTGGCTGTTTATTTTGATTACTGTTTATTGCAAGTAAGTGCTACAAAAATATAATATTAAATAACATATTTTCAGAAATTGTATAGAATTTTCACAGAACGCTATGTATGCTTCCTAGCAGGTAAGTGTACTTTAACATTAACATGTTTCGAAATCCTTTTTTAGTATCACTCCACTTCACAGGGAAGTATGATGTTTTTTGTGCAAAGAGAATATTTTATTGGATTTCAGCTACTGTCATTTGAATACATATCATAATGTGTATTTGCAAAGCAAACCTTCACTGCGAAGGGTATCTGATGTTTTTTTTAAACTTTATTTATTGATTTTCAGCAAAAGGAAAATCTACAATAGACATATCAAATAGAATGATAGGAGCCAAACAAGAGCAAACCCCCCTCCCCCACTTCCACCCCGCCCGCCCCAATTAAGAGAGATACAATGCTGACAGCGATGGGATAAAGATAACAGGCTTAGGTACATCATGCATTCAAAAATAGACATCAAATACCGCAAAAATCCAGAGGTGGACACATGGCAGGGCCAATCTAAAACCATGAGCAGTACAAGCAACCAACATCCTACCCTCGCCGCGGAACTTCACCCAAAAGGAGCTTACCCGCCCACACAGGAGCCGGCACCCACCCACATCCAGGAGATTCATCCGAGTCCAAACAATTTAACAAATAGGCCGTAAGAGTGGCCCATAAGTCCTTTGGGCGTGAAGCTTCAGAAAGTTCTTCTTCATACGTTTAGAATTGAGTTTTACAATATATCAAGTCGCAGAGCCACTTTTTCTTAGTAGGATACCCTCTCACCCCCCAAAACTGCGCCACAGCTCTTTTCGCAAACAAGGCAGACAGTGCAACTATGCGCCTGTTTGCCAGTTTAAGACTTTGACATACCCTAATAAACAAAGAACAGGGGTGCATGGAACTTGCTCCCAAAATGCGGACACCTGCCCACACTGCCAGGTCACATGGATGAAATCCGCATCTGCCATTCCACACCTCACACAGTTGGCATTCTCACGAAGACCATATTTAAAAAGCTGCAGCAGGGTGTAATATAGTTGGTGCAGGTACTTAAAATGGATAATCCTCAGGTTGCAATTCACTGTCAATCCCCCTGTAAGAGCGCTACACACATTCCACTCATCAGGGGTGATGGTGCCACCAAGAGCCGTCCACCATCTCACAAACGAGGGGGACTCATGCAGCTACACTCGCACATTGATGCATTATACCGTCTAGTGATGAGACCCTGTCGCTCAGCACTTGCCAGCATCGCCTGTAAAGCTCGTAGAGTGGTAGGCTCAGCCGGAAAGTCCGGATACACAGCTCTGATGGCCTGGTGCACACGTACATACGTAAATCCAAACATAAAGCCCCCTATTCACACCTTTCTATACCTCCTGCCCTTCTCGTAGAGATCTCCAAGCCGTGTAATCCCTACCTTAGCCAATGCTCCTAGGGCCTTAGGTTCGCGTGCAGCCGATATTTCCAGATGAGAGGCCAGAGGCAGCGATGGGGCATATAGATACGGCAGCTGCGCCCTTTCCGACAACATGTTGCCAGGCCCATGCCGTGCAAAGCACAGGATTGATCTCCGACCGGGGGCCACCCGCGCCTCCGGACAGAGTTGCCGCCTGAATCGGCAACGGGAGAGCCGCATCAGCCTCTATGGCCACATGGGGTTGATAGCGCTGCGGGAAGTGCCAGTAGTGGGCAAACTGAGCCTGAGCGCAGAGATAAAATAACCGAAAATCTGGGGCCTCAAAACCTCCTCTCTCATACGGCTGCACCAGTAATTCCCATTTACACCTTGACCGTTTCCACCCCAGACGAATGACGTCAGCAAAGACGTAAGATTCTTAAAAATAACTATGTTCAATTTGATCGGGATTGTTGATGAAGAAATATAGCAACTTGGAGAGAAAGGTAATTTTTACAACTGCAATTCTATCCGCAAGCGAAAGGGGCAGGTGAGCCCATAGCGCCGCTTTTTCCGAAAGACTAGTAATCGCTCGCCCATAGTTCTCAGACACCACAATTTCCGGATCCCTATGGATCCTAACCCCCAAATATTTTACAGGAGCAGATGTCCAAATCAGTGGGAACTCCAGTGCAATCTCCTTCGTGCGTGCCGTAAGGGGGAAGTCTACTGACTTCGACCAGTTGATCCCCAGCCCTGAAAAACTTTCAAATTTAATATACTCCCAGGATCACGGACATGTAGAAGCATATCGTCCGCGTATAGCGAAACTATCAATGGTCGTTGATGAAATTGTAACGCTGCTTCAACATGCAACTGCCGAATCTTGCAGGCGAGAGGCTCGAGTGCATGCGAGAACAACATGGGCGGCAGTGGGCACCCCTGACGCGTGCCACCCCCAATTGGGATCGTCGAAGACAACCACCCATTCACACTCACTCTAGCAACTGGTTCTTCATAGAGTACCCGAATCCATTTTAAAAAGAAAGGAGGAAAGCCCATCCGAAGCAACACCGTAAACATATAGGACCATTGGAGAGAGTCAAAAGCTTTAGCCGCGTCTAACAGCACAGCAAAGGCTTGCACGTCAGGATCAAAATAATGGAGCGCTGAGAAAATAGTTCAGAGATTGTGCTCAGTGGAGCGTGCCGTGACAAAGCCAGACTGGTCAGGTAGGACCAGTAAGGGAACCAGCGGCTGCATCTGGGTTGCAAGAGGTTGTAGAGAGGTGTGGCTCACTGGTTAGAGGCGGCAGACCCGGAGGCTGAGAACGGCCCGGGACCAGGGTTCGATTCCCGACGCGGCAGGGTCGCGGACCAGGGTCAGCGGACTGATAATTCTCGCCTCGGTGCCCACTTTGGGCAGTGATCACACTCGGTAACTCTGGGCATTAAGCTTGCCTCATCTCTACAACGGCCCCCCACAGACGCCGGGGATGCCTGGCTTCACCTTGGAGATACCCAGCAAGGGACCATCTCACAGGGAAAGCCAGGACGGGTTCCCCAGCGGTCATTCGCGCCAGGATACTCCGGTAGTAATTGAGCGCGCTACAAAAACACCTTACATTTACATCATTTTTGCAGGTATTTTGGTATCAATGTTTATGATTGAGAAAAGCCTATATGATTCACAATTCGTCGGGGGTTTATCAGGTTTTACCAGAGTCACTAATAATGCCTCCCTAAGAGACTGTGGCAACTTCCCAGTATCATAAGCTTTAGCAAAAACTTCCAGTAGGCGCGGGGCCAATTCAGATGTATATGCCTTATAAAACTCGCTAGGGATCCCATCCAAGCCCGCTGCTCTGCAGGTAGGAAAAGCCATTATAGCCATCTTAACATCGTCATCATCGAATGGTAACACCAAATATTCCTGATACGTGTTAGAGAGCCAACCTAAAGCCACATCACCTAAGTACGCGCCTATCTCCTCTGCCGCCAAATCATGCTTGGTAGCGTATAAGCGGGTATAGAACTGAACAAAGGTATTGCTAATGCCAGAGACAGAGTAATGTGCCACACCCTCAGAATCTCTCAATTCCTTAATATAATCTTGGGTCCGAGGTGCAGCCAACTTCTGCGCTAGGGATCTACTAGGACGGCCCCCCTCCCCATAATAGCGCGCTATCTTTCAGCGAGTACAGTGCAGCATTTCCTGGTCAACCGTTTCATTGTACTCAGTTATAAGAGACCGCATAGCTGCCAGCGTAGCTGGTGTGGGACTAAGCTCATATTGACGTTCTAGCGCAGAGATATCGGAGGCCAGCTTTGCGTTTCGACGCCGGATATCACGCCTGCACACCCCCCTGATAGTAGCCTTAAAGCTTCCCAAAGCACAACAGCACCTTCGTGTTCGATAAAAAAAGTTCCCTATCGCTTCAGTAACAGTCTGCTTAAAAACCAGATCCGCCAACTCCGATGGTTGAAGGTGCCATGAGTACGGCGGACGCTCACATGTGGGAATACTCAGATCCAGGGTTACCGGAGAATGGTCCAACAGCTTACGCGCCTCGTGTCTCACTCCCTTCACCCACGAGCAAGCAGAATCAGATAGTAACCAAAAATCCAGCCGGGACCAGGACCCATGCACCGAAGATACAAACGTACTCTCCCGACCATCCGGATTCCTACACCTCCATACATCATACAAATTACCAGCTTCACATTTTCCCTGTAATGCCTCGGCTGCCTTTATCGATCGAGCCGCACCGCTAGCTGTTTTATCAAATGCGACATCCAGACATACATTAAAATCACCACCCCATATAAGTGCTGCAGAGGGGTATACAACTATTCTATGCCACATATCAGCATACAAGGAGGGGTCAAGGTATCTTGATGTTTAATAACAGATATGTATTGTTGCCCAACAGTACTCATTTTATTGACTTCAGCAGGATGAAAGGCTGATTGGACCCACAGGGATGTTAACTTGTGCTCATGAAGTCAAACACAGGCCCCTACAGTGGAGATATTAGTCCACTAAGCCACCAGACCAGGCATAGTTGAAACAGACCAGGATGATTAAAATGTTGATACAAAAGGTAAAAATCAATAACATTTGGGATTACAAAATAAAAAGAAGAATAAAAATATCTAAAAGGATAAAGGAAAGGAAAGGAAGAATAAAAGCATTTGCACCTAAAGTATTGACCCATCCGACCTGGCTCTAAATTACACTTTTTTCAGATAGGTGTGCATATATGATCAGGCAAAAGGGCATCATCCAGACTGCAATAGAGCCAATGGCTGAAACTGGCTATATTTACTCATGCTGAATTTTGTGGTGGGCAGAAACAAAATGTGAATTACAGTTAAACAGACCAAGGGTTAAAGAGGATTTACCTAAAGCCCTTCTTACGTGTGAATATGTGCATTATTTATTAATCTTTTTGACTTGTAAGTGACTGGCACAACAGCTAAAACTGTATCAAGTCCAGACCTAATAATGGCTGTCACCCATGGTGCCTATAGTTGAAAATTATATTTTGCAAATAGTAACTGAAAGTAATGTTGGTAATCATTCTTATCCAAAATGGCCCTATTGCTTGTTTAAGCTATTTTCCAACAATGTTCATATACTGAAGCCAAGTTTTGGGGTGCTTAACATATAACTGCATGCCTTATCAATCATGATTCTGTGCATAGTGGATGGTATAGGAATCGTGGGCAGGTGATGAATGGAAATGTTGTGTAGTACTGTATTTAGTGAGGATGTTCTCAGAGTTCTTCTTAAACAATGACGAAATATGTACAAATCTAGCAAGTGGGAAGAGACACGAGTGTGCTAAGAGTTTCATATAATTCAACTTCATCAATGCGAATAAATGCTGTTGTTACCTAGGGGTATATGTGATAGGTACCCACGCCCATTAATGTGTTGAAGGTGGGACATTTGGCAGCATTTGTGCATTTGTCATTTCGAGATTTTCAGTGTGTGTTCCCTTTTGTCATGTTGGTATGGGAGAAATGTACCAAACCTGCATTTCACCCTTTACCCTCATGGAGGAGGAGTAGATGTTAGCTTTGACTGTAGGTCCTTCCATGTTCCCGGGGAAAGAGCCCCGGGTATTGATATCTCTACTTGTTGCCATGCAGGGGGTGAAAAAGGTGTCATCTCTACTTATCATACTTGCCATGGTGATGTTCCATCAGATGATGCAATATGCATGTGTGTATCACTGTGCACATTTGTTGCACCTATCAAGTTGTTGTTTACATCTATTCCCGTGTACATGCTGATGGAGACGTTTACATCTACGTCCGTGCATTTGTCAAGATAAAGCAGTAGAAACAGAGACTAATATTAATCAAAGTTATATATAGGTGAAGTATGAGCAGGTTTATCTGTAACTTCATGCTATGTTGGTGAAGGAAAAGAGAATAGTGTCTGTTCTTTTGCACATTTCCGTAGTGGTATCATTTTGACTTCCTAGGTTAGGAGGAGATTGCACCTTGCTGTGGTGGTGTAGTGTAGGCAGATTGTATCCGTTCACATTTTGTGCCATATTGGTGGAACAGATTATATCTATGCTTGTATCTTGCCTTGTTGGTGGGATAGAAGCAGATTATATATTGTTATGCTTTTCTAGGATTTTGGTGTTGGTGCAGATTATATCTGTATGCTCGTGCATTGCAAGGGTGCTGGAATTGGTGCAGATGAGCAGGCTGCATTTTCCCCTGTGCCTAACTCGGTTGATGTAGAATAAGCAGATTGTGTCTGCATCTCTTCACCTTGACACACTAATGAAATTGTAGCATATTGTATCTGACCTTCTGGGCTAGTCATGTTGAGTGAGGCTGAGAGGATGTTATCGATTCCTCTTGGCCTAGCTATGTTAATGCAGTATGAGTAGATTGTATCTATACTTCTCCATCTAACTATATTGATGGAGTACTAGTCGTTTGTATCTCTACCTGTATGTCAAGCCATGCCTTTGGAGTGTGGGTGGGTTGTAACTGCTCTTCTAGGACAAGTCATGTTCTTGGAATATGAATGGACTGTATCTGCTCGTCTGGGACAAGTAATGTTTGAATATGAGGGTCATTGGGGTATGAGTGGATGGTATATGCTCTTCTAGGACAAGCCACGTGGGGGGGCATGAGCAGACTTCATATACACCTCTTGGTCAAGCCTTCCTTGTGCAGTATCAGCCGCGTTCGGTAGTAGGAGTTCCTGCAGGGCGGTGACGTGGGGAGGGGCAGGGTGCCGGGTAGTAATGTATGGATTATGGAGTTTAATAGGTAAGTAAACATATAAATAAATAAAACGAATTTTGTTGCGTGCACTTCATCGCCAAATGCGATGCAGTGCACGCAACAAAATGTTTACTTACCTGTTAAACTCCATAATCCATAAATTACTACCCCCCACCCTGCCCCTCCCCCTACCCACGTCACCGCCCTGCAGAAACTCCTACTACCGACCGCGGCTGTGCAGTATTAGCAGATTGCATCTACAGTCCTCTTATTTGTAATGGTGCTGGTTGATATGAGGATAGATCCATGTATTTCCCTTACACTTTTGGGCATGTGAATTTAGCATATGTGTGGGAATGTATGCTTTGCAGATGGGAAGGTAATATATAGGCGTGTGCGTCTATAGGTGCCATGCACTTATCATAAGAAACTCATGGAGGGTCATCACTTGCATATCTTCAGTACAGAAAGTCAACATCTGGCTTCTTGCTTGCAATCCGATAGTCTCTATTATTCTACATTATTACTAAAAGGTTCACAAGACAGACAGAGCTTAATTTGAGGCAGTGATTGCAGGTGGAGCCCACTGGCACTTATTATTGGGGAAATGCACTTATTTTTCCTTATTGAACTCACCCAGAGCAAGAATAATAAAAACAAAGAAAGGGTAAAGAAGGAGGAAGAGAAATACAGAAAAACGATGATAAAGGAACATAAAGTAATGAAAAGGAACCTCAAAGGGTGAGATGAAGGGGCAGGGAGTCCCAGGTGGTGGATTAAAGAGGCACGGGGTGGAATCAAGACCATGCAGCTTTGGTGTTCGGCATCTCGGCCTTTGATAGCACCAGCCACAGGCTTCTAAGAATACGCTGGGCACCCTCACATAACATACTACAAAATAAACACTGGACGGCATGTCTAAGAATTCCCAGGCGTAGTCTGTAATTCTCTTTTAAAGAAATAGACTACAGTGTATGCCACTGATGCTCTAAAAAAAAGCACGCAATCTATATCCCACTACACATATCTCAGAGTCTCAGGTGCAATAATTCAGAGCCATTCGCTATGCCTTTGACTCTTGATACAAGACACTGTTGTAGGCAGCGGTGGCTCCCACTCTGGCACAGTAAGTGAAATGTAAATGCGGCGCTTACGTGAACGGGTTATCGAGCCCTAGCAGGTCTTCATCAAAGGCGCCGCGAGTCTCAGCATCCTGCTGCAGTCGGTCCACACAAGCAAACCTCTCATTTGCTTCTTTCGCAAGAACAGCAGACCAGGGTGAATGCATTAACCTGTCGATCACCGCCAGATGTATCGCTCTTTTTTGTTTAGAGCTCTTTTGTTCCCGGTAAGTCTTTGCGTTTCTGGAGCAGCCTGTAGAAAAGCAAACAGGGAGAAGAAATAAACCTCTACCTGCTTATTTTATCTTCGGTGCTGTTGTTCGCAGAGTTTGCTGAATGGAAACCCTGGCCCAGTAATTTAAAGCTTGTGAACCTTGCTCGAGAGGTCATTTGATGCCATAGTCCAGGCCTGTTCCACAAAATGGAGTTTGTGTTCTTCTGAACAACCACAAAAGACTTTAGAACAGGGCACGCGCTGCGCAGTCTGCTCATTAATGTTTGTACAGTGCAGTCTGTCTTTAATAGATCCGCGGTTTCCCGGAGCAAATCATTCAGCATTCGCTGATGGCTTTGAGTTTCCTCACCTCCTCCGGATTGATGGTTTGTTTCTTCTTTTCATACAAAAGTCAGTAAAATTCCCCACAGAGAAAGGGGTCTTTTTAATTATGGAGCCCTAGTGCGCGGAAATAATTCAATTTACACGTTTGAAAGTGCAGTCACTTGACAGTCGTATTTTCTGTTCACCGTTTATGGACATCTGACATTTTTGCTCTGTGTTTTTTCTTGCCTGTTTTTAACTCTCAAACGAGATGCGTGAGAAAGTGTCACGGTAGGACTCGTGTCTACCTTCACCTGACACTTTGCCCGGCTCGCTCCATCTCACTGGTGCTTCATCTGCTGCCAGACAGGAATGAAATGGGGAAAAATGGGTCGCCGTCTTTGCAGGTTTTTCCTCCAGACTTAAAATAGATTCAGGACAGAAATAAGAAGAGCTCGGGGAGTCCTTCTCCTGGAAGCAGCGATAATGGAGGAGTTGGTACATATAATTGTGGCTTAAATGTTACAAGGAGCTGAGTGAGTCACAGGGGGTTCGTTGTTTTCCCTCTTAAGCACCAACTTTTATGTCCACCCATGGGAGAAAAGTAACAAACAGATCCTTAAATAAAGACTCTGGGGGGTAATTAATCAAAACTGAAAGAAAGCACCAAGTGGAACAAGGAAAGCTACACATATATGATGCAATTCGGCAATTTTATCTTCATCTTCGTCATGTTGCAAACACTTAGGGGCTTATTACGAGTCTGACTTGCGGGGGGTGCAGCGGTGGTGGTCTTCCACCCGTCCTATTATGACTAGGGCAGTCGGGCTGCCCTGGGACCACCACAACTGCCAGGGAACAGAGATCCCCTGCGGGAGGGGGCAGTCTTGAGGCCGCAATATGCTCACCGGGGCCCTGAGGCCCTGCCAAGCATATTACGAGTTTCCTCACGCATAGGCACTGCCGTGGGAACGCCAAAGAACTGCCCGCCAGACGGCAGAAAACTCGAAATCTGGCAGGCGGCTCAAACATGAGTTTGGCAGTGCGGGAGCGGGTAGGTCCCACTCCCACACCACCAAATTCATAATACGGCCCTTAACCTTAAAATGGGGCTTTATTTTAAGACCAGTTAAAAAATTTAGTCTAGTGATACAAATTCAACTTTATAAACTTTCGCTTTTTTTCCCTTCAATGTGTTTGTCCACTTGCAAAGCCCTACGCGAATAGAAGACAAGGCCAGCTACCTCTCCAGTATGGTGGGCATTCAGAGTCCAGAACCTCCTTCCTATAGCCACTACGCAGGGGTGTAACACAGGCCCCTGCTACCTCTGCGACACAGGGGAACCTATCCTTCAGGGTCCCTCTTTCAACCTAAGGCCCTAAGTATCTGTGAGATATGGGAGTCTCAGAGGTTCCTTACCATATTCTGCAGTGGGTTTGGGGTGGGATATGGGAAATGGGGGAGGCTGTCATGTTTCACTACGCCACTGCCAACACATCACGTAATGAAACAATCGAGAATAGGATTATTCTATTTTATAACTGTATATCAATCAAAAATGTTTGCACCACTGTGAAAATTAACTAAATACACAAATAGAACATTTATGGAAAAATAGGTAACGTGCATTCAGGCAACACAGATCAAGAGTGTGATCTTAGCAGAGGCATATAGTTTTAAAGCAATTTGAGAAATTTGGCTACAATTATGTCTGTCTTTCCCAGCTTCCAGGCTGAATGAATCACATGTGGCCCAAAGGGCTTCCCCTTCCACAGACACCTAATTGCTGTCTATAACTGCAATTTCTGAAGGAAAAACAGAAAGATACCAGCAAGTGACCAGTGTCCAGCACGGAGATATAAGGTATGCGCTTCAATAACTGCTGTAGGGCTAACAACCTCATTATGTTGTTCATCTCCCTCAAGGCATTAAGTGGAAAAAAACTCAGTGGACACATAAATAATTTAATGGATAGCAGTTTCCTGCGCACGGTCTGGACATATATTTATCATGGTTTATGCAATCAACCGTGGGTTGAGCCCTTGCTCCATAGAACTGCTATAAACGGGTCAAAGAAACGAGAATTGAGCAGGAAATTCTGTTGAAATAAAATCACGCTGGCATGCCAGTTACTGCCTAAGGCCATCATTGCTAATGCCCCCGAGATTAACTAAAAGCTGCTGATTTAATCTGAATTTAGAAATGAAACTCTGTGTGCGGTTGCCTATTACCTCCAGACATGTTTTGTGGGTGAATATTTAAAGTGTCAAATGTATGTTTTAGATGTATGCCTCCATTTTATAGTTCCTTTAAGTCGCTCACGTTTGTCTTAATGTCACGTTTCTAGCTCATCGTTGTCACTATGTTCATTGCTAGCAGCAATGCATTAGAAAGAGGCTTTTTTAAGCATGATCTTACAGTTGTATTCTTAAGAAAGCTTAAAAAGAGTAGCCATTTGGGCTCTTTCGCATAATCCATTCATAGTGAGCTCATAAAAATATGCTTTAAAAGTGTAAGATTTTCTTTTTTAGGAGTTTGGACCTGTAGTGTAATGGTTGTGATCACGTGAAAAGGTTATTGTACTCTAGGATGTGTGAGGATCATGACCAAACTGGGCCAGGGAAATATTCTGACAGTGTCTCAAGTATATTGCAATAGCATCAGTTCAAATACAGCTATCTCTTTGTATCCTCCCAGCCATTTTTAGAGTGATAATGTATGATTTCTAGGCTAGATACAGAGTTTTTGTAATTTTAGGTCTTCCTTCCGACACCAAAACAATCCTGCCCGTAACACAGGCACCTTTGCACGAAGGTGCAAGGTGCCTGCGGTGGAGCTAGGCAGCACAAAGTGCGCCAGTGCTAGGAGAGAGCAGAATGCTCCATTTGTTTGTAAATATGGAGTTTTCTACTCTCTCCCTTTCACACAATGCATTGCAGAAAGTTCACTCTCCGTGCCGCATCATGCAAAATATTAGTAAATTTGCCCCTATAAGCTTCCTAGAGAAGTCACTCGGCAATTATTTGGGGAACCATCAGTGTACCCTTCTTCTCAGTAATATGAGCTTCATCTAGCAGTCATCTAGTAATTCTAGCCATATGACCTTCTCAGCAGTATGAGCGTCTCCAAGAGTCATCTGGCCATTCTGGTATACAACGTTTACAACAAAGTTTTTACCACGCACTACCACTACAACACAGGCATTACCACGCATACCATTACAACGCATTGCTCTGGGGGGCGCTCTAGGATAGGGAATAAGTATAATTTTATATCCAACACCTTCCCTAGTGTCCACGGGGACTGGAGTTGGAAAAATAAATTATACTTACCACTATCCAGCACCTCTAAGCGCTATGCGTTGTAACGGTATGCGTTGTAAATACCGCGTTGTAATGGTATGCGTGGTAAAAGTATGCGTTGTAACATCATACATCCGGCAATTCTATCAGTGTGACTTTCTTCTCAGCAGTATGGGTTTCCTCCAACAGTCACCTGGCGTTGCTGTAGGGCATCATCAGTGTGGTTGTCTTCTCAGCAGGATGAGCTTCCTCCAGCAGTTATGTGGAAATGCTATCAAACTGACATTCTTCTCAGTAGTTTGAGCTTTCTCCAGCACACAAATGGCAATGCTAGCAGAGTGACCTTCATCTCACCAGTACCTGTACTCTGTGAGTCTCGCTCTACCTGTACCAAGCCATTGATCTAGTACTTCAGAAGTGCATCATTCACCAAGTTTGTGTCCCTAGTCGTTACCAGTCATTACCCTGCAGTGCCTTGTCCATGTTAAGTGGCCCACTCTGTCTGGTTGACCTCAAAGAATTGCTACATTGGAGTTAAAGCACTTTATAGGGCTATGCTAGCACTTATCAACAAAATGATAGTGAGGTTCTTCCTAGCAGTGTTGCGGTTACATAAAAGTGACAGTTTTGTGACATATGTGTGTTGTAGATATGAAAGCGATGCAGTCACCCTACCTCAATCCTGTAACAAGGGTAGAAACAGAAGTTAAGGAGATCTCCTAAAGTAAGCCACTTCAGCATTTGAGTGGACACATTGGTATCTAACCTCCAAAGTCAGTAACCGTGGCTGCAGAAGAAAGCAAATACAATAACTAAAACTTAGAAAACTAATAGTGCATCAAATATCGTACACCTACCTGTTGACTATTTAGAGAGTATGAGAGAAACAAAAACAATAAGGAAACGACCCATAAACCGTAGCATCCAGAAGCAATGCTTCCTGCACAACTGCTCAAAAGACAGTGGCACAAAACATTTTTAGGGCCTGGTCTTTCATGATAACTACAGGATTCCGGACTTTCTTATGTGATATGCTATTGAGAGCAATTGCAATAATTCCATTCAAGTTGGCTCAACCAGCGTGAATGCAAAGATGTCATAGCTCAGCGACAGGTGTGAAGATGTCAGGAGTCAGATGCCCATAACATTTCACAATCTGCACAACATTGGAACCTTTCCTGTCCTCGGTAAAACCACAAAGGAAGTTACCATGTACAAGCGTGAAGTCCCCGTAAAATGTTGTCCTTAAACTAGACAATCACATGTGTGTATAAAGACTTAGACATTTGTCTTCACCTTTCTATAAAATAGTTTTCTTGTTTATTTGAGACTTTGCTAAGCTTTAGAAATATTTGACATTATCGTGGGTTCTTCGACGTTGTCTTTTTTTTTCAGATTCCTTGGTTTTTGTGGCACTTCCTTCCACGTTCCTTGCTATTCCCAGACATGTATTTGCTGGAGACACTGCTCTTGGTGACAATGCTCGACAGGTTATTTAACTAAGCCAAGCAAATAGGCACTGTGATTGCCCTTACACCAGTGACAACTCGCAATCATTGCTAACTGTTCTTGGATAGGATTTTCGTATTGTCCTGCAATCCAGTAGGGCCCTAATGTTGTGTGGCACCTGTGAACAGGGCTGTCTCAGTGCTCTGGTTGGCTTGGAATCCTGATTGAGAGGTGTCCAGGAGGTTGTTTTTTTCAGGTGTTCAGTGATTTGCTAGTTGATTACCTTCTCAAGAACTTTTGCTTGAAAGGGGAGAAGGGAGATGGGTTGATAGTTCTTTGGTTCTCCTGGGTCGAAGAATGGGTTTTTTAGGTGGTGCCTCACTTCTGCATATTTCCAGTCCTCAGGGAAGAAGGCCACAGTAATGGAGGTGCTCAGGACTTTCTCGAGCTTGAAATCAATCATCTTGCTCCAGAGGTTGAAAACTTGGTGGGGACAGGGGTCCATGGGTGCTAACAAGTGCACAGAGTTCATGATGGCGATAGGGGCTTTGGTTGTGGGAAGGTCACAGTGGGTGAGCAGGTGTTTGGGTTCTGTGTTCATGGGTGTGAGCAGGCTGACGCTGTCAGTGGTGGGGGTACAGGGTTTTTGTAGATGACTGAGATCTTGTCATGGAAGTAGTCTGCCAGGGTGCCACACAGTTCTTGGGAGAGGGTGATGTTGTTTTCGGCAGCTGCATGGTTGGAGAATGTGTTCACAATGGCATAGAGCTCCTTGCTGCGGCTTGTTCTGGCATCTATGTGGTCTGCTAATGCATGCTTCTTAGTTTCTTTCAATAGGTGGTGGTACTGGTTGGGTTCTGTCCTGAAGTCAGTGAGGTCTCCTATTTGTTTGCAGGTGCGTCACTTCCTTTCTAGTTGCCAGCAGTTGCATTTGGTGGATTTCAGTTCTGCTGTGGACCAGCTGATTCTTCTGCTAGGTCCTTTGGACTTGGCTGTCTTGGCATGGGTGATAATGTTGGTGCATTCTGTCATCCACTTGGAGAAATTCTTCGCAGCCTGCTCAGGGTCAGATTTTGTGCATGGGCGGTGGGAGCTGAGAGCATTGTTCCACTGGTCTTCTGACACATTTTTATAGTATTAATGCGTGGAGTTGGGAGGCATGGCGGTCCTGAAATGGTGAAGTGGACAATGTAGTGGTCGGTCCAGGTGAGCTGTGTGACATAGTTATGCTTGACTCTGTCACTGTACATGAAGATGGGGTCGAGCATGGGTCCTGCAATGTGGGTGCGGTTGGTGACGAGTTGCTTCAGGCACAAGTTGTTCAAGCTTTCCATTAGGCCAGTTGTGTTAGTGTCGTTGGGTGGAAGTTGAGATCCTGTAGGAAGATGCAGTGCTCGGAGTCAATGGCAATCAGGGTGATGGTGTCAGGGATGGTGTTGCATAAGCAGGGGTAAGGTCCGAAGGTGAGGGTGCCTCTGATGGTGCCTTTTTCCATATGTGTAGACCAGAAAGTTGAGGTACTCCATAGTCATGGTTGAGCCGTCTGGGAGGTTGTGCAGCAGATGATGTCCTTGTAGATGATGACAATCCCACCTCAGTGTTTATTGGTTCAGTCATGGTATGTTAACTTGTAGCTCTCGGGGATACCGATGGCGATGCCCAGTATGAGCCAGGTTTTAGAATGAGATGATAATACCCTAGATCTGCGTAGTGTTATTGCTGAGAGGTTGATCATTGAGAAGAATGCACTGTAGTTGTGCTGCTGCAGTCTAGGTCGGCATGGAGGGCATGAGGCTCTTTGAGGTGTTTTCAGTGATGTTGGTTGCTTTGGTTCTACAGGTAAAGTGGCAGTGATTCCTGGAGAACAATCTTCCGGTGGTGTGTGGAGAATTGAAGCAGCAATGGTCATTGTCGATGTGTCTGGGTTCCAGGGCTTGGAGGTCAACTGTGGTATAGCTGCGTGTGGTGGCAGGTCCAGGGTACATGGTGCTGGGCGCCGTCCAGGTGCCTTTGGCGTGCTGGTGGTGATCCCGTTGTGCACGCCTGCTGTGTGGCCATGCTTCAACCTCCAAAAGTAGGTCCAGGTGGTCGGTAGGACTCTGCAGCAATGGGAAGTGGGAGGGAAAAAGTCAGAAATGGGAGCACGATGATCGCTGGAAGCAAAAATGTAAGAAACTATACAGCAGCAAAAATAAAACAACAGTGGAACACAGTAGTGGAAAAGGCTGAAACAGTAGTAAAGACTACAATAAACAGTGGATAAAAGCAAAATAAGCAAAGTAGTGAACTACATAAGTCTGGTGTGAAATTGGAGAAGCAATGGGGAACTGGCAGAGGGACTAATATAATAGTTTCTACAATTAAGCAATTAATAAACAGCAAATATAATACAGGGTGGTTCTGCACCCACCTGTAGCTGTGTGTGGTGGCAGGGCCAAGGTACATGGTGCTGGGCGCGGTCCAGGTGCCTTTGGCGTGCAGGTGGTAGCCCGTTGGGCACACCCGCTGTGTGGCCATGCTTCAGCCTCCAAAAGTAGGTTCGGACGGTGGGCAGGACTCTGCAGCAGTAGGCAGTGGGAGGGAAAAAGCCAAGAAATGGTAGGAAGGTGATCGCTGGTGGCAAAATTGTAAGAAACCATACAGCTGCAAAAGTAAAACTACAGTGGAACACAATAGTGGAAAAGGCTGAAACAGTACTATAGACTACAATAAACAGTGAATAACAGCAAAATAAGCAAAGTAGTGAACTACATGAGTCTGGTGTAAATTTGGAGAAGCAATGGGAAACTGGCACAGGGACTAATATAATAGTTTCTACAATTAATCAATTTATAAGCAGCAAATATAATACAGAATGGTTCTGCACCCACTTGTAGCATTTGGTTTTCTTGTGTATTCAGGCAAATTGACTATTCAGAATTAAGTAGGTCCATGGTTTACATTTAGTGTTCCAGTCTTCAGGAGTTTTGCTTACCTGGTTTGGTATTAAAAAACAATCACAGACGGGTACAGTGGGCTTCTCACGTCCCTGAGCCTCAGTGCACGTGCACCTCCTGCAGCATTGATAGCTACACCCCAGATCCTGTGAGTTGGAACTGCAGGGGTCTGTGTCCTCTGCACCCAGCTCTGGCGGTCTGTGCTGCCCGTGCATAGCAGCTTTTACTAAGTGTACTGAAATGTACAACGTGAAACTAAAAAACAAGGGATTAATTACTCTCTTTTGCAAATTGTGTGATCCTAGGCAATTACCTGATTTCACCATGCCTCCTTGTCCTTTATCATTACGTTTCAAAACACCTTTAAAAAGGTTTAAAATATGTGCTGCATATGCATATCTTTCTCTACATCTCAGTATTTCATCTGCTTCTACTTCAGATTTTCCAAATGCAGTGTTTGATGTAAATATTCTAATGTAGAATGCATCACTTCTAGTGGCTGCACCAGGCCAAAGGAATTGGGGTTTCACTTCCTGTGATGTCATGAGGTGACTGCCTCAAAGGTCGCACAATGTTACTTCCTGTGATGTCACCAAGTCAGAGGTTGTGTGTTATCATCTGCTGTGTCAAAGGGCTGGTAATGTCACTGCCACTACCCTTGTAATTTTGGTGAAATGACGTACCGGCGCATATATTGGCACACGTTTTTGGCAACACAAGGCGAGGCGTGTATGGATATCTTGTTTGGTAACATATTATAATTCTCTATTGAAACGTAATCACTGGAAATGTTTTATGTATTTGTGAGTACCACAAATGAACATTTCTTTTTTCTGTATTTGCTCGTGTGTCACTTTTGCACTTATTTGATGTTTGGCAAAGGTCGTCTTTGTGAGGTCCTCATAGGCCTGAACTCCTTTCCTCAATCAGACAAATTGTTTTCAACTGCCTTCCCCCTCTACATTGCCTCCCATAATCTGCGCAATCAACTGAAAACTTGCTTTCTCCAAATTGACTCCATGGAGATCATATTCACATAAATGTCCAACTTCTCCAACTATATCTTCTTTGGCGTCTGTGCAGCATGTGACACAGCGTTAACGAACCTGCCGGGTTATTTACCTTCCCTCCATATGTAATACTGATATAGTGGACTGGTTTTCCTCGTGGCTCTTTGGTCACTTGTTGTCTTCCGGAACTCTTTGCATTGCCAGTCCACTTCACTATCACCACACAATAGGGTTGAGTTCTGGCCCTATTTTTGTTACCATCTACATCAGCTCTCCTGTGTCATTATCTTCTGCTTTGGCTTTTCCCTGCCATTTCACTGCAGACAGCCTTTTGATTTTACTCCACGTTGCTCACCCTTCATCTCCAGGTCCCTTCGACTATCTCACAGTACATGAGAAACTCGTGCGACCTACTGCCCGTGCTCTCCAATGTAAATTTGACTTCAATACGAGGTTGGCATTCTTTGTGACGTCCACCACTGCAGCTAGGTTCTAGTTACTGACTATCTCGATGTTTTATCTCACGAGTTCCATGATTAAGACCTCTGAGAAGTCTTATTTATTGTAGCAGCCTTCTAATTGGTTTCACAATGTATGCCTTGTCCGTCATAATGAAAGCATTATCTTTGCCTTGATACCCACACACTCCTCAAGTGAAGAAACACACACAGTCAATAACACACATGCGTGTGCACACCATGCCTCTATTCGAAAACAACAGTATGACTGATTACTTGCCACGCACAGGTGCTGTTCAAATTTCTCATCGAATTCAGCCACCTACTTCTTCCAAAACCTCTGCTGATAGAGTCCTCCGAGAACCCTGGGCTCCACAGTCCCCTACTGTCAAGTGCAAAATGCTTGAGTCTTTTCACAACTGAATGACATCTTTGCTACCTTCCGGGTTCAAACCTGCTCCTAATGACTTCCTCCTCCGTGTTGACTCCTTGCACCGCGGAACCTTCCTGAGGAAGACCACCACCACGCATTCGGAAAACCTTGTAGCAACATATTCTGAATATTTAATATGGAATGCATCTACAACATCTTTTATGCATTGTGCTACAGATTTCCGTTCTCTATTGCTTTTGTCCTTATGTGCAGCTTCAGCTGGATGCACAACAATTTTGTTTCAATAAATAGAACGTCTGATAAAGAAGACAATGCAATCAAAATGCGTAACTGAAAGTGTGAGAGGAACAAAAATGTGTTTGCTAGGTACTACAATATTTTTTTTAAAAAGAACATATTGTGCTGAGTGAATTAGTGAAAAAAGAAAAAAAAAATCCAAAAAGATATCAACATATTTTGTTCAATTAAATGAATGCCCTTAATGTTAATTGAAGAGATTTCAATTAAACCCTTTTGTGTATTAATTTTCAATTTCAGTAACTCTGTAGCTGCAGCTATTGTCGTATGAGGACGTCAGAAATTATAATCTGTGACCCATGCTGGCAAGCTAACATCTGTCATACATTTCATACATACGTCGGAATGTCATGAGATATGCAGATGCCAAATACTTGAGGACGTATTCTACGAGAATGTATGCCAGGCAGATACAAGAAGAATATTGCTTCACATGAGAAATCACATTTAAAACACCCTGCCTTATCAAATCACATCACATAATGTCAAAATGGACTTTAGAGAATCAAGTGAAAACCATCACACTGCCATATACAATGTAAATATATCTAGACAGGAATACTGTCATTAGGAAAGAGCTGAAGGCTCACATTATTAAGCCATACTTTGTTCTTCCATAAATTCCCACTCACCTTGAACTAATTCCCTGACCTTCACAAATAATTGCCCCCATGCAATCCTAACTCTCACTTACCATTATCTTTAACAAGGTGATGCACATGCATTTTTGTCTTTCTCCCATAAATCCACCTCTATGCAGGGCGCATGAGCAAAAGTCCCCTTCAAAGAGCAGTTATGCCCTCTTCCTCCCTTCTTGTCCTCTATAACTATTCCTATGTTCCTTACAGTACACCTGCTTATACTATGGACCATGAGGCACTAGGTTCGCACAACCAAGATGGGAGCACCGGGGTGAGGCTCTGGAAGCCCGGACATGAAATCCAGCAATGATCCGGACTCCTCGCTTCCCCGGGGGGGCCTAGTGCAGTAACATCTTGCAGGGGAAGAGCCTGTGCACTGAGTGGCAGCAGCTCGTACCCTTACAAATTACAGAGGAGATGTGGCGGTCTGTTTCAGATTGCGGCGGCCTGAGGCGCAGCAGATAGTGAGCTAACGACTCGGACAAGGCTCCCATATCAAGGCCGGTGCTTCACACGTGGTGGAAGGCAACGCACAGGAATCGTCTAAAATCCCTGGTGCCAGTCTGTATGAAAGAGAGCTGACTTCGTCACATACTGCACATCGAGACATCGGAGGGGCCTATATGCTGCAGGTGAGGTGGCACAATTGTTGAAAAGTAGAATTAATAAATTTGAAAAGGAAGCAGTGAACACAAACACTTTACCCGATTGGGCGAGACGCCATACCAACAGAAAGCAGTCCCCCATGCACACCTACACCTATGTCGCGCTGAGAGCTGGTGGACCCCCCGGGCGAGACCCGAGCGTGCGACCCGACACCTACGGCTCAGGTAGAGTGGCAGCTGCTCCTGCGTAGTGAGGGAGATGGCAGCCCTTTGTAGAAGACCTTTCGCTGTAGGCTGCGGCTGCAAGTGTTGCTGATGTCATTTGGCTGACGGGTGCTGCCCAACATTGCATCTATCACTGCCACGCAACATGCCAAACAAAAGACACTCTGTTACCTGCTGGCCAAAACATAAATACACGACAATGTACAGGAGGAAGAAGCAGAGTAGCCGATAGGCAATCCTAGTGAAGGGAGATTCCAGGGGGTGCTCACCTGGCCTCACTCACCCTTGGCTGCCACGCCACAGCAGACACACACACCGATCCTGACAACAGACACAGTAGAGACTGAGCCCTCCAATGAGAACTCTGCAATTTCAAAGCTCAGTAATACAAAGTGCAGGGGCTGTTACAGAGTGCAGCTCAGTACTGGCCTCCAAGCAGGCACTGCGGGCCCATTGGCTAATTACTCTGGAGCCTGGAAACAATACCCCCCCCCCACGCAGTGGGGTAAAAAACAAAAATAAATCCAAGAAAAGGAAAAAAAGGGCTGAGCTGTGGGCTAGCCCTTGGAGGCATTCAAGGTGGTCAAGATGGGCTGCACAGATGGCAAACAGTCAAAATTACCATTTGAGGTGTGAAAAAATGCCCATACGCAGCAAGAAGAATATTCTAGTGCTGAATCCCCCCTGACTGAGCAGGAGGATGATTGGAGATCCCTGCTCCTCACTATGAAAAGCAGCCTAACATCAATTGAGTCCAAGATATGCCATGTCCGCGCGTATGGACACAATTGTCCACAAAATTGAAAAGCACGATCACACACTCACCAAGGCGAAAACCAGAATATCGGATCTGGAGGACAATGCCATAAGTAACAAGGAGCAACTCTCCCAAATGGACCAACTGCTAAAGGTCATTGCAGCCAAAAATGAAGATCTTGAGGGACGCTCACGCCGAAACAATGTCCACCTACTGGGATTACCTGAAACCACGAATACGGGCCGGATGGAAGACTTTATGGAACGACTACTCTGTGAGGTGTTTGGGGCAGAGGCCTTCTCAAAACATCTTTTGATCGAAAGGGCACACAGATCACTTGTATCGCGTCCTTCCCCTGACCAATTATAATCAGATTTCTAAACTATTGTGACAGGGATGCAGTGTACGCCTGGCACAGGAAAAACAGAAAGTGGATTACGAAAATGCAGTTCCCACGTTCTATCCCGACTTCAGGCTGGCCGTGCAGGAGGAGAGGAGAAAATTCACAGTGGTGAAAAAAAAACTGATACAGGCCAAAATTGAATATGTCATGTTGTATCCAGCACGACTCCGCATTATTCACAGGGGGAAACAACATGTCTTCCAGAATCCTCAACAAGTAGAAGATTACCTACAGAGAAACATATGCTCATCGCCCAATGGTAAATTCAGCAGATCCAGATCGTGTTCTCCTTCACTGTTGTCAAAGATAGACTGATGAGGTCATATTAACAGATCTATGGGCATATGAACAATACAAGATGAGAGATCTCAACAGAGAACCCCCCCCTCCGGTATCGATACCAATATCTCACTACTAAGTGGGCCATATTGTAATGGGAAGTCCCTCTGTGTAAGAGCACAAAGACTCTTATATTATGGACCATTGCTTTGCAGCTAGATTTATGTACTGTAATGTATTGTTATGATAAGTATTATGGTGAAGTGAATTGCACTGTTGCAAGTATCCACAGGTTTAGTACTTCAGAAATCAGATGACTTCAGAAATCAGATGGTTTCCCATTACCACCCAGCTCTATATATGGCCCTAAATTTCTTATTACAGAATAGTTTCAAGGGCAAGATTTCAATATAAATAGAAGAGGACCGACCCAAAGTAGATGTAGATTCATCTGAAAACATTTCCCTTAGAAGTTAAAGCCTCATTTAGATGTAGGTGGTAACAGTGCACCTCCAAAAATTGGTAGATGCCCTACACTCCAATACCCCGAGATACTTGCCATCAAAACTGGAGCTATCTGACCACTGTAGATCTTCTAGAAGCTCTAGCACCTTACTGCTGAAGCCTCGTAAAAAGAAAACTTACAAGCAAGCCTTGTTGGGTTTGCTAGAGAATCTGGAACTCCCTTCCCTCTGGAATCAGACTGATCCTCCCAACCGTAACATTTAAAAAGAAAGTCAAAGTGCTCTAGTAAGTAGGTAAGTAAAAAAAAAATTGCTTGATTACTTAAAACCATTGCAACAATGAAAACATCAGTATTAAATTATCTTCAAATTTGTAAAAACATGATTTAGATAAAACCATTGCATAAATAGAACAGAAATGTACAGATTGTCTATGTTAATACCCGTAGTGGTATGCCAGCGATTGCAGTTCATTTTTGACCAGAGTAGGGTTCTGAAATTGTTAAAAAGGGATTATTAATTTAAAAGGTGGGATACTGCTGGACAATTGAAAAATCAAGTTGTTGCCTGGCAATGTGTGGAACCCTCACTGTTCGCGCTATTTCCTGTGTTGCAGGTTCTGGGGCCATGGAGTCTTGAGTAGGGTCCCAGCAGCTTGGGCGTGCAGAGTGCAGGTTCCATAGTGAATGGGGTGATTTTCTTGGGTGCTGGCATGGCGGTGACTGAATTTTAGGTTCCTGGAATAGTGTCCACTAAATCAGCTAAGTGCTGTTGTTTAACATTATTCCTGTTGTGCCCATAAATTGGACCACATGGCAAGCTAGCTGGATACCCCCTCCCTCAAAGTATGCTTTCACTGCCTGCCTGCATGTACTCATCCCATTTTTCCTCAGGGCCGGTTTTAGAATTCGTTTTCATTCCTTCTTTAGTCTCCCGCATATGCACAGTATTTGCAGCACGTCCTCTTTTGATTACCCACATAATCGACACTGGGTTGTTGACTGTGGTTGTTTCCATGGGGGCAAATACATTAATGATGGCAGGATGCCAAGCCACATGTGCACGTATCTTTCCTTTATTGCTCTTGTGAAGCCTGCATCTAAGAATGGTTGTGTGGAACATCTGGAGTAACTCTGTATGACAAATCAGCTGTGTGCCCTTTTTTTAAATACGAGTTTGTCCTCCACAAGGGACATCATTTTTATTGTTTTATTTACCAGTTCTTTTACGTTTTTGTGAGACCCTGCATTCTCCCAAAGATCTCGTAGTGCCAGACAGTCTATTGAGGCTTGTAAGTAGTTCATGGCCGCGTTACTTTTTTGACTTAAGCTCATTCCAAAGGTGCGCATTCAGAGTCCCTGAGTCCGCTCCCTTTATTTTGTGCCAGCATTTGACGAAGGCTCCCTTGCGTGCTATTTGTTGATTCTGTAGCAGAATCTAGTCTAATTTGTGCCGGTGATGAGTATTTGGCGAGATTGAATATTATTCTCATTGCCCTGGCCACCATACTGTCCAAAGGGCCTGCATCTCTTCCTCATAGGTGCTCGCTCCCGTAGATGATGGTGGGGAGTAGCTTTGCTTGGATTACTTGTAACAAAGGAGTAAGACATGGGCCAGTTATTTTGTGTTTGATGTTTTTTAATGCAACCACCATTGCAGTCCCTCTTCTTGCCATAGCTACTTTTGTGGCGAGATTGTGCATTTACTATCCAATAATAGGTACTTGTATTCTTCAACAGTATCAATTGGAAATCCCACCAATTGCCAGTGGTGTCTGTGTGCATTCTTATTCAGGACTAACCCCATCACTTTTGATTTGTCTAGATGTATATGTAATCCATTCTTGGCAGAGAAGTTGTTTGTGGTGTCTATTAAATGCTGCAAGCCAACCGGAGTGTGGTCGATTAGTATGAGGTCGTCGGCGTAGAGTAAATTCGAGCGGCTGAGTTGCAGTTATCTAGTTTGCATGAGAAATCTGACATGAAAAGATTAAACAGGGTCAGGGCCAGTACACAGCCTTGTTCCAGCTCCTCAGTCATTGGTATTTTCCTAGATAGGCAATCGCCAGCTCCCAGCTTCATTTGTACCCATCTATCGGTGTGGAGTTGAATCAACTGAGTCAAGAGACTCGGAGGGATTTTCCTTTTGTATAGTTTGGCCCATAATTTCTTCCTGTCAATGTTATCAAAGGCAGATGAATATTCTATGAAACAAACAAAAAGTGGTTTATTGATGTTTTTGGTGGCATCTATCAGAAGCGATAAGGCGGATATGTTTGTTGTTGTTCCAGTAAATTTCTGAAATCCTGTTTGATTAATGAGGATTCTTGGCATTTCAGATGCCCAGTCTTTGAGGTCTTCCAGTAAGAGTCCCGCATAGTATTTGATGTCACTATCTATTAACGAGACAAGCCTGTAGTGTTTATCTTCATTCTTGCTGCCTTTCTTGTGAATAGGCAAAATGATTGACCCCTTCCAGGAGTCTGGTATTCTTTCCACTTCCATAATCTGTTTAAAGAGTAGTAATAATGAAGCTGCCCAGTAATCCGGGTCTTGCTTGTATAATATTGGTGGGATGTCATTAGGTCCTGGTGTCCCCTCTGCCCTACCTTTCGTGATACTGTGAATGATCTGTTCGTTCGAGAAGGCATAGTTTACCTCCCCTTATGGTTTTGCTCTAGGCTCATGTCCTCTACTAGCTGAACACATTAGGTCACATCTGTTATAACCATGTAAATTATTGGACTCCTATGGTCAGGTATATGCATATATAGCGGGTGGCATGGGCTCTGTGAAGGCCTTCTGTCTAATTTTGGGTTCCTCCCATTCTTTTTCTCCCTAGATTTTGTTATCTGTCTTACGTTTTCTGTTCTTGACCTCAAGAATTGAATGAATTGATGCTTTAAAAAACAACACACATAAATACCTGTTTCCAGAGCAAATACTTTTATTAAACCTCTGCACACCTGCCACCTATTAAGAGCAAGAGAATGTATCTTTTATAGTCTGGGGTGTTATTTATGCCAATTTGAATCCTAAACAGTTATCAAACAGCAAAATACATCTATTAAACACATACATGTGTTAGTATTGACCATCTCTCTTTGCCATAAAAGAGAAAATATGTACAGTCATCTTCTAGTGATTTGCCAAGGATGTACAATGTGGTGAAATGGGGACACTGAAAACTCTGTTTTGGTGAATAACTCAGCCAGGCACCAAAAGACAGTTCATATTGTGATGTATGACCAAGGTAAATCAAATATATTATTCACAGGTGCCGGTAAAGCTAATAACCCTTGCCTTTACCTAGCAATTCTTGACCTATTGGCTTTGCTAATGCTGTTGCATTGTCAGTCCACACATTTGTTTTATAACTGTACAATTTCATTATTGTGGGATGTCTCAGAAGCATTACTAGGGCTTTGATGAAGACTTACATACAAGCTCTATAATGCCAAACAAATAATAGATTGTGCTCTAGTCAAATATCATTAACTAAGGGACTCTGGCATTACCCCACCAGCCTTTCATTGACAAGGACTTGCTGAGTTCTTTGTCAGTCCCTCTGTGTGAATAACAACTGTTACCACGCATGACAAAACTACGCATGGCTTCACAATGCCGCCAATACCACAACTGTATTGTTACCACGAGTTCAACTACAACACAAGTTATTACAACAACGTGCTTTAGGGAAGCACTGGAATTTGGAATAGTTTAAATTACTATTTCAACTCCCTCCAGTCAGTGTATCGGTAGGGAAGATGTTGGACTTAAATCCAACACCAGTCCAACACTGCATTCCCTAAATCAATTTGTTGTAATTACTTTCATTGTAATGGAACGCGTGTTAACATCATAGTCGTGGTACTGACTGCGTTGGAAAGGCTCTATGATGAAAAGCCTGCGTTGTAATTGATATTTCCCCTCTATGTACTTCTGTGAACATGATGTGTCATGATAATGAGCAGTTATTTAATAGCTTACTTCTTGACTCCGTCTGCTAGTGCATAGTGCCAAGAAACACAAAATGTGTATTTCTTAGCAGACTCAGCCCACAAGTACACAAATAGCCAACTAAGTTGGCTTTCTCAAAAAAATTGAGAATGCCATGTTTGCTGGGTATAGGTATGTTTGGCATTGGCATTACAAGACAGATCTGAACATTACTGTTCTCACAAGAAGTTAATGCATATCATGCAGTGACTGATGAGCATATTTACTTTTATTTCATGCAAAGTGGCACAGCAAGGGAACTTCGTGCACCACATTGCGTGAGGGGGAGAGCAGAAATGCTCCATATTTACAAAGTTGTGGAGCATTTCTGCTCTCTCCTTGTGCTGGTGCACTGTGTGCTTCCCAGCTCCAATGCTGACACCCTTGTATCATAGTGCAGAGGTGCCTGTGTTACAAGTAGGATTGGTTTTGTGCAGGAAGGGACATGTTTCTGCACAAAAGTAATCCAAAGAAGGATTTTCCTCTTTCTATACGTGATGCGGACACACTACACACAGAAAGAGGAAATAATGAGAAGGAAAGATTTTTCTCTTTGTGATGTCATCATCTGGGAAGTTTACCAATTTGAAGTAATCCCAGGTTTCCAAACCTTTGTAAATCTGGAATTACGTAACATCCATGGCTGGATACAAAGGACGCCCATGCTCTACCCATGGAATACCTCCTACCTTGAAATGTAGTAGAATGAAGAAGAATCTGCTGCGTTGCATTACAACTTTTTATAAAATCATTCAAGAAAATGCGAATCCACCTTTGCCTGGATTTGTAAATCTGAATTAAGGAATTATGCTGCTTTGTGTCATGTTGCCTGATGCAAGGGCAACAGAATTCCTTAATAAATCTTTCCATAAATGCATTTAATTCCCATGTGCCTATGAAACTGTGCCTTGAAGTACACAGTATATAATGATGGAACTCAGTAAGATTCTGCCCTAGTAAGCGTGTGTAATGGCTGCACGCTTTTCAGAGCTTTGTGCATTGTGCTCACACTTCATTGCTAGCATCTTTGAGACTGCTTTGTGCAATATACTCACAGTGCATGATTCAGGACTACATGTGTCATCTGCTTACACTGCCCTTTTCATATTCATATGTATGATATGCTCTTTTAGCTTGTTGTATGCTTTATCTAGGCATGACAAAAAGACATCCTTTAAAGTGCCATCAGCCCACCTCTTTCCAAGTCTGTTCTTCCTGGGGACTAGCTACATTAACAATGATTTATATTGCTCCTATTAATTTATTTTACATTTCTTTTATAGCAATATTCTTTCCAATGTGGGGTATCAGTATTGCTTACATCATGTAGATGTCATATGGAGGCAAGGTAGCATACAAACGGTAGAGTCAATGTACAGGAAATTTTAGATAAGATAACAATGGATACAAGGTGCTTGGTCTCGAGAAACACAAAGGAGGCCATTACAATGTTGGGCGGAATCACTTCCGCCCAACACCGCATCAGTAATAGGACTTAACAACACCCATTCGGCGGTCCCGACTGCCTCATTAGGAGGCGACTGAACACTGGCATTCCAACATTTTACTGTGGCAGAATGCATTCTGCCTGTAAACTGGCCATAATGCATGCTCCCATTGAGAAATGGACGGAGGGGTTCATCCCTGCACCTAGTGGCAAGCACCTCGATGTGCTGGCCACAAGGTGCTGGGATCAACAGGGGGCACCGAGAGGCCGTTCCCCACCGGGGGCCCAGCTGGGGTCCCCAAAGGCGCTTTCCGATATGGTTTCCATGTTGGACAGGCCTGCATGGAAACCATGTAGGAAACCGTCATTGTGATCTCAGGGGCGGAAATGCCCAGCCTTGAGTTTACAGGCTGGATGCCGACTGGCAGACGGGCACTCTGAGCCCGTCAGAAGCCAGCCAGAATGACTAGCCAGATCCCTTTCTGACCGCCGCCATCCGAATGAGGCGGTCAGAAAGGAAACCGAACGGCCCATTACGAGCTGCATTGTAATCAGCCCCTCAGACACGATTTAAAATGTAATAGGCCTGATTACAAGTTGAGGCGTTATTTATCAAACATGAGAAATAATGATACCACAGGGCTTGTTATTTATCAAGTGCCGTAAATAGCACCTATCTCAAATTTTGGGGGAATTAGTGGATTCTTCTGTTTATTGCAACAAAAAATGCATGTGCACATACCGTACAATTTCCTCTGTTTAATTTCAGCAAGTTTAACCTGCCGAAGATTAACAACAGTTGAGGTGTATAACGCATCTAATAATTATCAGATGCGTTAAATACAGCCAAACTTGTCATTCTGCTCCGAGTGCAAACATAGGTTTACAACAGGGTTGGAATTTACTGGCCCACTCGTAATGAAGGCCAATGTGGTGGTTAGGAATTAGGATTGCCTGCACTAATAAGACTATTACTACTTAAAAGAATCTTTTTTAGCAACATTTGAATAAGGAAATAATGAAACGAAATTGGATTCTAAACCCATGCTTCGCAGTTTGCATGCAGCTCATAGCTTACTGTACATTATTAGAGGGAATGTAACTTATGAACTACCGGAGTCCCTGGAAAGTTTCTATGACAAAATCAGTAACCCCTTAGTTAGCTCCACAAAATCCAAATCTTTATGTCACACATTCAACTTTGCAACAACATATAAACCTTCTATGCTGCTCTATGAAGTGTCAAAACTGTGGCTAGACCAACAATATTTTCCTCCATCAAGTATCTTATCATTATTAAGCCCTGGAAATTGCTAGGAACCCAAAGATCTGTCCGGTAGGTGCCTTAACCCTGTAAGATATTTCAAAACACAAGTAAGACAGAACAGGTATACGTCACATTTGTCCTTTTTTAGGTTTCGCCCTGACCATAGCACTGCAAAAGCAGTGCTCCGCCCAGGGCGAAAACTTATGTCCTACAGTATGGGGCTTCGTCCCGCCTCTGTCTTCCATAGGCTAGCTCCATAAATGGAGGCTAGCCATTGGAAAAGATTGGCTGTCAGTCACTATTTCCCTGTCGGAACGCGATTCAGGGGCGTTTCTGTGTCTTTTTTTAAGTCTCGCCCCTTGTTGCCGTGTGTCCCAGGCCGCGCTGTGATTGGCTGCCAGCCCGGGACACCCCTGTGACGTCATTCCCCGGGCCGCGCTGTGATTGGCTGCGGCCCGGGACACCTCTGTGACGTCATTTCCCGGGCCGCGCTGTGTTCGGCTGCCGGCCCGGGACCTGACTTGTTTTTACATATTATCTTACCCTGGAGTCAGACCTTCAACAGCAAAGTTTAACTTGCATTCACATTTGATTCTGATGCAATTTAAGTACACACAGAGACATACATTCTACATGTCCTCACACACCCCGTATATTCGGTTTCATTTCAGAGAACCCCTGTCAGACGGTAAAGTGCCCCATATCGTGACAGGTCGCGCTGATGGATAGTAGCAATAGCAGTACAGGACAGACGATCAGCGGCATAAAGTGACATTTTCCGTCGCTGCCCCTGCAGAACACATGGCCTCTCGCCGTCCTCGCGCTGCCGGCTACAAGGGTTATGGGCTGCGGGGTTCACTGCTTCCATCACGCTGTTTCATTTTTCCCGAGCACATTTCTGCATTTCTGCGTTTTCTGTCTGACCTCCTTTCCCTTTTCTTCTGTGCCTACCACTCGAATGTGTGATATTAGAAACGCAGCGCCCACCACCCTCGGGACTCACAGGGGGCTGCGCCGGGGCCCGCTGGGCACGCCGGGCACGCCGAGGGCACCTTTTGCAATCCTGCTGCTATTGGTGGTGACCAGTACGCCAGAACAACGGTGGGCACAGTAGACGTCCCTTTCCGGGTATGTTTCTGTAAACAACGTGAGGCTTTAAAAACAAACAAAAAAAGGAGTATTTTATTGCACATAATATTTGTTCTAATTCAAATCAAAACAATAATGTATTGTACATCCACCTACATACCCGCGACGCTATTCTGTGACGTTTCCTCTGTCAGTAGCGGACTAGCAGTGGTTGTCTGTAAATTTGAACAAAACTAACCCTTTGTAGCGCTTAGAAATGCCAGAAGAGCGGAACGAAGTGCTGTGGGGACAGCCCTGGTGTAGTTCGTGCAGTTTGGATACAATTGGCACACGGCGGTGGTGCTTGCACAGGTGTGCCCCTGGTGACAGTGCAGTGTGTGCTGTGATATATTGTGTACATTGACTATAGACAGCAGGTGATGGTCGCGCGCTCAAAGGAGCCATGGGGATATTCCCCCTGCAGATACTTCCGAGGCTAGTTGTTTGTTGTTGCAGATATGGCTATACCTAATATAGAGCTGTAAAGCGGTTCCTAGGACAATAAACAGCTCGGACATAGGGGTGATCAAGTGGCAGGGAGCGTAGTATTGCTGTGCAATTTACTACCCCACGCGGGTGCTGAGCGAAAAGAACTGTTACGACTGGACTGTCGTCGTTTTGTTTATGGTGAAAGCTTTTCTAGGCGCTTTTCTGAAATCGACGATTAAGTATTCTCTTTCTGCAAGGCTGATTTAGCATTTCGTGTTCCAAAGGTGGACATAATAAGTAACAATAAATTGTTCAATTCTATCACCAGCGGTTTAAAGTGATTCGGCAAACCGCCCTGACAAGCGCTATGTAAAGCAACGTGTTATTAAAAGAGAGTCTAGCGAAGCAAGCTCTAGGATGAATGTATGCATCGATCTACGAAAGCAAGGTTGGATGCCCGTCCTCTGTAGTCTTGGAGTAACGTGGCAGGTCGCAATATACACTACCAGGCAGGGAACTCCGCATAGGAGGCACCCGACGTAAGATTGCCGCACAAAGCGCTAGATTTGGATGAATGAATGTGCGCCCAGTTATATCATAGAATGTAAAATGGATAAAAAAGAAACCCATTTAATAAACACATTAATGGGTACATGGGAATTATAAATACTCTGATCAGGGGAGGGATGAAAGTCAAATCTGCTCTCGAAGGCTCCGGGGGAATGCTTCACAAATATAAGAATTCATTAAAAAAAAGTGTCAAAGACTCTTGCAATGTTCACGTGAAAACAATGTAACCCCCAAGGTGTGCTTCTTCAAGCCTCTTAAAGCAGACCCGACATATCAACGCAATATTTTATGCGCAGACCTGATTCCCTGCTGAGCAGAAATGATGCTCCCGAGTCCTGTGCAGACCCTGGTGCAGGGGGACATTTCACAATTTTTGCTTCGTCCTCACACTGCACCTCTCTCGTGCATGAATATAGACACGTGCAATTATAGATTATAGAATTTTAGATTATAGAATGTCAATCAATCAATCAGATGGATAAAAAGGGAACCTAGGTCTAAAAGCACACGATTGGGAGCCGGAAAATATATATACTCTGCTCCGTGGGAGGGCTGAAAGGCAAATGTGCCCCGAATGCACAGGGGAATGTCTCACCTTTGTGTGAATTCATCCAAAAGAAATGTTTCATTAGATGTGTATCCTGTATTAGTGGTGTAGAACTAATGAAACCTCCAGACTGTAGTGTGCTTCTAGGCGCTGCATGGGCTAAATGCCGGTATTGTTGGACCAGCACAGCACCTACCTCACCTATTTATATACAAAATAGTACTTTGCATCTTGAAAACTGACCCTCCCCCCTCATCTTCTCCCTGATATCCTGCGTGGTCTGTTGTGTTCGGACCCGCTGTAAAGCACAATCTCCGGTACAGTGGTCCCTGCATAAAGTGCCACCGTGTGTGTCCCAGAAACATATACGTGTTAAACGGATACCCCTTGACCTGGCACTGCTTCGTTGTCGAGAACTGCAGTGAAAAGCCACGCGCCTGCGCTTTCCTGACATGATACATGCAGTGAACGTGGGCGAGCACAGCCACCTTCATCACAATTAAAAAGAAACGGCTCATTAAGTCACCCACTCATCCTTCACGCCTTCTTCAGGTCGTGGTTTTGACTCTCAAAGGCCGTTCACAGCTTTTATTTTCCATAGGAGCCCCGCATGCGTCATGTTCATATCACAGCGCTACCCACACTAAACCCTCACATGTGTGATCTTTGTTGAGCCGTACCCCACACATATTGTCAACGCCATCTTCATTTTCAATTTCTGAACAGAAGGACACATGCTTTTTAGGTTTCGCCTGTCGAAAGCTGCGCAGAAGCGTTTCGCGCAGGCGAAATCTTTTGTTTTACAGTATGTGGGCTTTGTCCCGCCTCTGTCTTCCATTGGCTAGCTCCATAAATGGAGGCTAGCCATTGGAAGAGGGAGGCGTCCGTCATTCTGCGAGGCGACTCATGGGCGTTCCGGCGATTTGTTCTCATCCAGCCCCTTTTAGCACGTCATTGCGGCGGTGGGCGGGTTTTTTTTTGTTTTTTTTTACCGTGTTGTTTTCGTCTTTTTGGAAATGCCTTTAGCTGAAGTGGTCGGCCAGATTTAAGTTGCCAGGAAGTTGTTGTTATTTCCGATCAGGTAAGCAGCATTTTGTTTATAATTACTGTCTCATGTCGTCTCCCTGTTTGTTTACGTCTTTGTGTGTGTTTTTGCTGTGGTCTCTACATGCCCCTTGTTGTGAATGTTTCTCTTTGTTTCTAACACATGCCCTGTGTTTGTACGTGTACCTCGTCTCGTTTATCCCGTCTCATGTTGTCTCCTTGTTTGTTTTACGTTTTTGTGTGTTTCGTTGCTGTCGTCTCTACATGCTCCGTGTTGTGAATGTTTCTGTTTGCCCGTTCCCGCCCCCCTCCCGCTGTCCGTGTGCCCGTGTGCCCGTTCCCTCCCCCCTCCTGCTGTCCGTGTGCCCGTTCCAGCCCCCCTCCCGCTGTCCGTGTCTCCGGCCCCTTGTAAATGCTTGTTTCGCTAGGCGGCAGACTGGAGGGTGCTTTAAGAGCGGCATGGCCTGCTCTGATACAAACGTTCTCATTCTAGTTGCCACATTCTGCGGTGGTCAGCTGGTTTTACCATTGCTCCCAGGGTCCCTCCTATGATCCCCTGACCAGCCCGTCTCCAAAGCTGAAACTTACTGAAATAGTTGCCTTAATTATTCACAGGCCCCACAAATTAGATAAATGACACTTTTATTGGGCTCCAACCCTAAGTGTTTCTTTAATGATAAAATCATGCGTTCGAAAACCTGCAATTATTGCGAATGGCGGTTCCGTTCACCCCGGACATCCGCTGTGGTGCGCCCGTCCTGGCGCGGCCGCCATGAATGGAGCCTTTGACCGCGCGGATTGGAACGGGTGCCAACTCAACTCATTGCGCGGGTATCGGGCCCTTGACCGAGTGATAACCTCCTCCTTTGACGGCCCTGGCAGTGTAGACGATCAAGGCCGGCGGGATTGCAAGGCCTCCTACAGTCACGCCATTCCGGGCCGGAGCAGTAACACTGTTTTGGGGGCGGAGGAGAGCGTGGGAGAGGCACCAAATAGAGTTTCGAAATGTAAGGTATCCGGTCAACTCAGTGGGTTGGTGCGCAATATGCCGAGAGTTTAACATCACCGGGAGGCTATGGGTTCTGTTTCTGCTTAGATAGCTTAATGGGTTGGGCGCCAGCTGTAGTGACTGCGGTGTAACCCCAGACCGCCTGTTCAAATCCTGCCGGGATAACTCAGTGGTTTTGGCGTCAGGTGCAAAGATATTCGTGTAACTTGCAAGCAGGGTCGAACTGGCCTATACGAAAGTTCGAACTGGCCTATACCAATCAGGCAGTGCCCAATGGGCTGGTCGGACTGATCAGTGTGTGGGTCTTTATGTTTTTTTGTTTTATGGTGTGGTGTCCTGGGCTGTTTATTTTACTGTTGATTTCTCTAATATTACCAAGTTTTGTATGTCGCAAGCACTAGTGCATGCAGTCTCCCATACCTTGCAAAATACACATACAGCTGTCTTTACAAGCTGAAAACTTTCTAGGGGCATTTGCCAACCAAGTTAAAAAGAACGGGAGGCCAAAACTACAATACAAATTTTGTCATTTAAAATGCCAATAGCTCTAACTTTTCCAAAGGCGAAACCATTGCATTGTAAATGCTTGTTCCACTTCCCAACAGTTTAAAAACAATAAATGTATAAATTGATTATCAAGCTTATTTTTCATCACTCCTCTACCACTCTATTGTCATACTTTAATGTCCTATTTATGAAATACTAGGATAATTTGTTTGCAGGTCTAACACTGGATGCACATCACCATGAAACAGCAGCGAAGGAGGCCTCACACTACATGTTTCATGTTGATGTGGATAATAAAATTGAAGATGGCTTAATCAGAATAATATAATGAGTGAGGGCTGTGCTGGGTATGCCCTTAATGGGCTCTGAGACAGGAGGATGGAGTGTAGGTAGGGAAGGTATGGAGCAGAGGCAACTGAACAGATGACTTATCTTAATACAGCTCTGTCCTTCTCTGCATGGCTTGGGCTCAGTTGTATCCGAACGGCTGCTATAGGTGAAAAACTATCACTTCGTCACATAGCTGAAAAAGCTTCTACCTCATTAGAGACCAGGTTAGGACTGAAGACTCACCCTCCTTCCTTAACCTTTCTTCTGATAGGGCCAAGGATGTATAAAAGAAAAGCCCTGAGGCTCCATTATCTGACATGCAGTATTGCCTGAAGCTAGTCCACCATGTCAAATATGTATTGTGAATGTGTGAGGCTGGGCTGTACAGCCACGGCCTTGCATATGCCACTCAGGGAGTCACCAAGGAGTCAGTCAGAAATATGAAATGACAAGTTATTTGGAAATTCCGCTCCCGATTCCACTGGTTGTCCCTCATTTTAAGCTGAGTATTTTGCCAGAAGATCCCACCTGCTTCAAGTTGATAGATTCTCCAAGTGAATGACATGAACTTTGCACAATTACCAAGAATCTCATAATTCAGTTGAGTTTATAGTTATTGGCCATATCAGAATTAAAAGAAGCCTCGAAATGAGGGCCTTACTGTTGGAAACAATATTCACATTGCATCCTTTCTTCACTGAAACTACACTCTTACATTACATATGCTACAACGATTCAGATAAGGCCCTGGGATGAGAGCCAACCTGCTTATATAATGGAAATCTATGTAACAAGGCATGATAATTATGAACCTGATAGTAGTTCCACTTGTGGGGCAAACAATACCATTGTCAAATGTTATCCTTCTAATTTACGGACTTTATGTCAAATTGAAATGGAAGAGAATGGATGAGGAGAGAAAATGCCTCTTAGCAATAGTTGCATTGATTGTTAAAGTTCACTTTTTACAATGACCTAATTTGAAGCAATAGCTGACTTTTTTTAATCAAAGATGTTGACTTGACTACATATTCTATGACTTCTATATTCACATATTAAATATATTGAACAGAGAGCTAAGATTTCTATATTTCCCAAGGTGTGCGGACCCACAACACTCTAGTAACTCACTAGTTTGGGGCAACGTCAGAAACTGATGGGCAAACTTACCATATCTCATGAGCATCTTGGACATATGAGGCAAAGACCTAGGATCTCTATGTAATTTGACATGAGAATTGTGATTTTTAAAGTTTTAATTTGTGCTGGCAGACCATATCTGTTTGTACGTCTTCCAAATACGAGACAGTAAATTTCCACAGAGATATGTTTTCTAGTTAATTATTATCCAACTCATTTATTTACTTGTACTTTTCTGATACACGCACACAAATTTTATGGGATGGATTTTTTTGAGATTTCAGTAATAACCCTAAACACATTCAATTCATAGTGATAGCGATAGGATTTATTTTTGATTTTAGCATTTAGGATTTCGATGGTATAAGATCATTTATTTTGGAACATTATAAGGCATACCCACATCCTGAATAATATCAGTAATATTATACACAACCCGTGTTCTGATACTAGGTAAAGAGTAACCATTTAGCATGAGCATAACAAAGGTGCACTCCACTTCATGCCTTGCATCTTTAGAAAGAAATCAGTGCTATCAGACACATACAATGTCAGTTACAGTGCAAACATGTACCAAAACTAATTGATGTACATAACTGCATTCTCCAGAAAGCATCCATTGAGGTGACCATTTGTCAACCAGAAGATCCTATGCATTTGACAGGATCTGTGTGGATTTTAAGGAGCGGATACAGAGTGGGATCTTTTGGATTTTCATGCTTCAAAAACAATAATCATCATAATCAATGGCCCCTTTTCTCTCCAATCCTGAAGTAAGTCATTATATTTCATTACAACATGCTTAGACTCTTCCACACTGATAGGTTTCTTATCATGCACATCACCCAGCTGTTGTTTATCCTCCCTGAGGAAAGCATCGTTGGTACGTATACTGACAAAGTCCCCTTTTGGGAATGCTTAATCAGTACATTCTTTTTTATTTTATTTAATATTTTATTGAAAAACAAAAAGCCGAGTCATCATCCAATAATCAGTCAATACAATACAGAATCAGATATAATGGGCAATACAGAAAGTATATTACATCAAGGATCATTACAACATCAAGGTCCAGCCTTATCCATAGCCATATCCACAGTGGGGGAAGTACAGATCTCACCTCTATAAACATTCCAGTGTCCCCACTTTTTGTCCCATTTCTGGGGCATCCCCTGATCTTAAATACAAATTTTTCAGCCAGCATGCATCTGTCCATTTCAGCCACCCAACTCACCAGGAGAGGCCTCTGGGGAGCACCCCATTGCATTGCCACAGCACGTTCACCAACAGGAAACCCAAGGCCACCCACTGGAGCTCCACCTCCGTGAGGTCTGTGGCACCCCATATGTTAAGGATCCCCTCTTTAGGGGAAAGAGGGATGGGTTTCCCTACTGCCTCTGTCATTTTGCAGGCCGCCCTGTCCCAGAACTGCTGAATAATAGGACAGTCCCACAGAACATGGTAAAAGGAACCAGGGAGGCCGCAGCCTCGGAGACACATATCGTCAGGGCACCTACCTATTTTGGCCAGGAGAGGAGCGGACATATAGGCTCTGTGTAGGACTTTCAATTGAATCAACCTGAAACAGTGATTTATCGCCGTTTCCCTGGGGTACATCAGTGCCGATCTCCATTCGTCATCCTCCAGGCGTCCTACGTCACCCTGCCACTTGTCTCGTAGGGACTGGAAGGAGTCGGGCATATTGTTGCACAATTTACGGTATGTGCAAGATATTGCCTTTGTCAGGAGAGGTTCAGAGAGTAACCTATCCTCAAGAGGTGAGGCCTCTGGAAGGGAGGAAAGGTCGGACATGTTCGTAAGGACAGCATGCATAATTTGGAGGTATCTGAAGGTCTCGGTCTGGGCAAGAGCGTGTCGCTGTTGGAGGTCTGTAAAAGTCAGTACTTTCTCCTTGTGGACCAAGTCACCCAGAGTGGAGATAACGATCGGGTCCCATTTATCAAATCCTTTATGATGGCAGAGGGACCCCAGCTTCTGTGAGGCCCAGAGCAGGGTAGCCTTAGTAAATACGTCGGACCATCCCAGGCTCTTGGTAGCTCGGTGCCAAATAGCTATGGTTTGTGACATGGGTCCCACGTAGCGATTCCGGGGGAATTTACCATACAAGGCGCCCAAGTACCCCTCCCGTCCTGATTGGTAGCGTTCTAAGTAAAAAGCCGGGTTTGCAAGTGACCCATGAATCCAGGAGTTGGTGGCCACCAGTTGGAAGGCCCAATAATAGAGGTGCATATTTGGCAGGGCGATACCCCCATCGTACCATCCCTAAGTGAGTTTATTAAGGGCAATTTGAGGCACCTTTCCATCCCATAAGAGGAGCTGTAAATACCCTTCCAGCGCACGGAAATAGGAATCAGCAAATGGGAATGGGCAATTTTGAAGGACATATAAAAAGCGCAGGAGTGCTAACATTTTAAAAAGAGCCGCTCTGCCTGGGGGGGATAAAGGTAGCGCACGCCAGTGAAATACATCACTATGGAGTCTCTGTAATGGGCCTTTTAGGTTGCGGTCGTAGAAGAGTTTGGGATCTGATGTAGCTAAAATGCCAATATATTTGAAACCGTCCTTGGCTATGGCAATTGAGAACCCTCTCGGAAGAGCGGGTGGAGGGCCATGGAGACAAAACAAAACCGATTTGGACCAATTGATTGAGAAACCAGAATATTTACCAAAATTTGTAATGATATACAACAGACTATTAATGGAGGACTTGGGAGAGGAGACATAAACAAGGATATCATCTGCATATGAGGATATTTTATCAATTGTATCATTATTCCACCGAAGCCCCCTGATGGAGGCATTAGACCGGATCCAGTGGGCTAAGGGTTCTAAGGTAAGTGCAAACAAGAGGGGGGAGAGGGGACATCCCTGTCTGGACCCTCTATGCAGCTGGAATTGTCTGGAGGTGTTGGCGTTGACTCGCACCTGGCCTAACAAATCATTGTATAGCAATCGGACCCACTGAATGAAAAGAGGGCCTAATCTAAAGCTTTTCAGGACCTCAAAAAGGTAGGACCACTCTATGGAATCGAATGCTAGGGTGGCATCAAGGGACAGAATTGCGGCATCCTCTTGTATGTAGGGCTGCCTGTCCTGAACGTTGTGTAGTCTGCAGAGGTTTAAGGCCGTGTTTCGGCCTGGAAGGAATCCCGATTGGTCATCATGAACTAGGGAGGGGAGGACTGTAAGGAGGCTGGTAGGCAGGAGTTTGGCCAGAACCTTGACCTCAGCATTTATGAGAGAAATCGGCCTATAGGAGCCGCAGTCAGTGGGTGATTTGTTAGCTTTGTGGATGACAGCTATTGAGGCCAATCTTTGGTCAAGTGGCAGACTGCCTCAATCAAGACTTTCCTCAAACCAAGCCTTCAAGTGAGGAATTACCTCTTGGGCCATCCCTTAAGGAATTCAATGGGGACACCATTAGGTCCCATAGCCTTGCCCGAGTTTATAGCAAACAGAGTGTTCCCAATCTCCTCAGTTGTGAGATCGGCGTCCATTTCATCCCTATCCGAGTCGGAAAGAGTGGGTAAATGCATTTCCTCCAGAAGGAGTCGAGATTCGTCAGCCGAATAGTATACCCTAGAGGAGTAGACCTATTCTAGGTGGTCTGCAAAGTCCTCAGCTTCCTGTGGGTCAGTGATGTGTGAGGCATCGGGACGGATCAGCAGCGGAACCCATCTGGAGCCCTGTTCGCGTCATTCTAGCCAAGCAAGCATTTTACCTGCCCTATCCCCCACCTCATAGACTCGGAGGCGAGTTTGCAACAGTTTAGCTTGAGCCTTTTCCAAAGCCAATGTCTTGTATTCACGTTGTTTAAGTCTGAGACGGGCAGCTGTCTCATCGGATGGGTTAGCATTGAGGTCCGACTCCAGGCGGAGAAAATCTGTTTCGGTCTGAAGCAATAGCTTGTTTTGTTTGTGTTGATATCCAGAATTAAGAGCTAGTGCCCTCCCCTTGATAACGGCTTTGTACGCTTCCCAGATTGTGACAGCAGATTGGACCGAACCGAGGTTCTCAGCAAAATAATATTCGGTTTGTTCAAGCAGGCTATCTCTAATGTCAGGGATTTTCAGGAGCCATGGATTGATGACTATGAGTCCCCTGGTCACCTGCCGATGGTATGTAAGCTCGACAGTGGGCGGAGAATGATCCGAGATACCCCGAGGAAGTCCCTTTGGGTTGCGAAAGAAACCAACATCCGCCGTGGGGCAAAAAATATAATCAATGCGGGACATGTTATTGTGAGCATTGGAATAGTGTGTGAAATAAGAGGTGTCTGGGTGAAACATCCACCAGAGGTCCTCTAAACCTATTGCCTGCGTAAAGTCTAAAAGGTCCGAACCCTGCCTATGGCAGTTGCGCTAGGGATGCCTATCTATCGCATCGTCCATCGTCATGTTAAAGTCACCACCAATAACCAGTGTACCCTGGTTGAGATCCAACAGAAGTCGTTCTAGGGTCATCAGCGCATCTTTGCCCAGTGCTGGTGGGATGTAGGCCGAGATAATGTTCAGGTGTCGCCCCTCCCATGTGGCCTCGACCACAGCAAAGCGGCCAAGGGGGTCAGCCCATGTCTTAGTAGAGGTAAGTGGAAGGTTTTTCTTGACAAGAATGCCAGTGCCTCAGGAGCCAGAAGTGAAACCGGCGTAAACCAATAGATTGTACCCCCTTTGATGGAGTGCCCGAAAAAGTGTTGCCCATCAGGTGTGTCTCTTGAAGCAGCACCAAGTCAGGAGCATGACGCTTGAGATACTGTAGCATCACTCCTCTCTTTATTTTACTTCAAAGTCCATTAACATTCCACGTCATGGTGAGCGCCCTAGTTTGGGATTGTGTCATGGTGGTTTGTATAATGAAAAAGACGGCTAAAGGGCTCACCTGGAGGAGCCAGAGACAACTTTAGGGCCATCAATGTGAGTGGGATTGCGGTCATGGGGCCACCCAGATGGGAGCAAGGACAAATAGCCCTCAGATTCAAGGTGGCACCAAAGGCCGGACGGTGATGTCTATTATGCCCAAAATCAAGGAGGACTCTGCGATTAACTAAAAAGAATAGGAGACAATATTGGAGATAGGACTCAAAACAAGGATAGGATCTGCTTCCAAAAATAAACATAAGCCAATAAAACCACAAGAAAAACTTTCCCCCACCCTGCTCGCGGACTTGAAACTATCCACACCCCAACTAGGCAGAGTGCCCGTCACCCTCCCAACCATAAACAGGGTGACAGCTAAACCACCGTGCCATTCGCCATTACTGAAAACAAAGGATTTACAACACAATAAACAGAGAAAACATACCAGTCCAGGTGCTCACGATATCATCAAACATAGGTCCAATAAACTTACAGCACAGGCCCCGTGGAGTCCGAGGGGGCAGGTGCAAAGGTCCAATAGTGGGGGAAGGCTCCCCAAGATACAGAATTGTTGATGCGGCGGGAATGTCAAATAACAAAGAGATAGTGGAGACTATTCAAATAGAGCAATTCGTGCCATTGTGGGAGTCACTGTCCGCTGTCACGGTCCACCTCCGCATCCGGTTCCTGACGCGTAGGCGAGTGGAGTAGGTGCCCCTTCAGTCCGGAGGCACCACGATCGTGTGCTGCCTTTCCTGCAGGACGCCATCCCTCCAACCACTCCCACGCCTCCTCTGGGGTGAGAAAAAAACAAATCTTACCCTCCGCCTCGACCCGCAATGTGGCCGGAAACAGCATGGAGTACTTTATGCTTTTGTCACGCATCGCCTTCTTGACTTCTATGAAACTGCGACGACGTGCTTGCACTTTAGTCGTAAAGTCCGGGAAGAAGGTAATAGCGGTATTGTCAATTTGGAGCGGTGCACTCGTCCGGGCCGCCTGGAGTATGACTTCTCTGTCCCGGAAGTTAAAGACCCTGGCCAGGATCGGACGTGGGGAGGCACCGGGTTTCGGCCTACCTCCCGGGACCCAATGGGCCCTTTCAATGGAGAAGAAGCTGTAGAGTTGTTTTGGCCGGAGATGCTTCACCACGAGGTCATCCACAAAGAGGTCAGCAGCAGGCTCCTCCATGCGTTCCGGAACAACTAGGATGTGGAGGTTGTTTCGTCACGCCCTCCCTTCATAATCATCCAGGAGTTAACTCATCTGATGTTGCTGTTTCTGGAGGTGGGCCACCTTCTGCTAGAGGGTAGAGGTGTCATCAATGAGGGCCGCCGTTTTAACCTCCACGTCTTTGAACTTGGAGTCAATTTTGCGAAGGTCTGCTCGTAGCAGGGTGACCTCGATATTAACAGAGTCTATTCGGGTCTCAAGAGAGGTACGTACCCCCGCTATGGCTTCCATTACATCCTCAAGCGTCAGGGCTGCAGGTGAGGGCGGCCCGGTCCTCGGGACTCCCTCAGACGTCATATCTTTAGCATCTCCTTTAGCAGTGCAGGAGAATTTCGTTAGTTGTTTCTGGGTTATCAATCTATTTCCCCTGTTGGAGGCCATGAGGGGGGAGGGCAGATCAGAGCGCTACTAGAATAGTTAGAGTCAGGAGGTCGCAGGTGCGGGAGCAGGTGGGCCCCATGGGGAAGACCCAGTGTCACCCCACGAGCGCACTCGAGCACCCAGCGAGCGCACTCGAACCACGATATAGGAGTGAGGGGAGGGGAAGGAGGACCAAGTACAGTGTGTCTAGCAACAGCCAACTTTCCCAGCCGGATATG